>NW_026991715.1:20131251-20756251 GCF_029215605.1 Mirounga angustirostris
CAGAAATATCAGTGGTTCTTTCTTTTCCTCCATACATTTTTTTCCAATTTTTTTCTCCAATGGAAATGAATTCAGGGAAAAAAAATGAACAGAACTAAAATAAAATCCTTTACACTGACCTATTATGGTGACTGACTGGTGGGACCTTGTAAATAAACTTGCATGTTTTTATTTACCCTTCTTTTGAAAAATCACCCTTCCGTGGCACTGGGTGACTCAGTTGGTTAAGCATCTGCCTTCGGCTTGGGTCATGATCTCAGGGTCCTGGGATCGAGCCCCAAATTGGGCTCTCTGCTCCTTGGGGAGCCTGCTTCTCCCTCTCTCTCTGCCCCTCCCCCTGCTTGTGTGCACTCTCTCTCTCTAATAAATAAATCTTAAAAATAAAAAATTACCCTTCCGTAAATTTTAAAAAGGTAACCTGCTCTTTGAGGGAGTACTTAAATTTGTAAAAAGCAATAGGACATGCACAAAAGAGGTATACATTTCTACTTTTTCCCGTGTTAAGGGCTGAAAAAGGTCCATTTCCCTTGCAATGACCCGTATTTCCCTCTTCACCATGTGTCTCCGGATGGTGGGCTCCGGCCCCGCCCCCAGGCAGAAGACAATCCCACTATGCAATGATTGACCCTACTATTCACTGACCTGAGGCAGCGAGGGAATTTCTGACTTGTTCTATTCATTTTATTAATCATCAAAACTTTGGCTATAAGACATGTTGCTATTGAGATAATTTCACCTATGGGGTTCATTTTGCTTTAATCATTCACTTCAGCTTTCAGTCTCTTCCCCTCTATCCCCATCAGAAAACTTCTCAACCTCCAGTCTGGCATGGAGATTAGTGGTGAGGGCTGTTGGTTCAGTCAGCCTCTGTGCTTCATTATGATCCATGACATGATGACAGTATGTGATTTGCCCCAGTGCACTCTGAAGTGACTTGCTGTTGTGGTTCAGCAAGGCAGCAAGAATTTTTGAGAAGCTGCATTCTTGTTGATAGCACGCTTTTTAAAACATTTCTCACAGATTTTGTAGACAATTCAGTTTATATATGACTAGCTCCACCACCAGACAAACATACACACTTGTACACATAGTCACACTGGCGTAAATTGAAGATCTTAATTATCCTTTGATTCTGTAGGAATTGCTTAATAAATTTTCAGATGTATTTTTGTCTGATTCAATAGTATGTGTGCGTGTGCGTGTGTGTGTGTGTGTAGGTGCCAAAGATGAAGAGGGCAGATGGAAAAATAATTTTTCAAAATAATGCTGAACTATGTGAACTGTATTTGTGAGCTTTCTACTTTTTGTTGTACAGGTATGGCTACCTGGCTGTGAATTCTGTTGCAGGAATTAGAGATATGCCTTCAGCACATAAGGTAAAACCACAGAATCTGACCTTGAGATTTTGTTTCTATTGGTCACCTCAGGGCAGTGAAAGTTCACTCTGTTTTCAGCCCATTTACCTGAACTTCTCAGAGATTCACTCATGACCTCCAAACAGATCTTGGAAAGCTGAGACTTTACTTGGTCTCAAGGATATGCCACCATTTATATGACTTTCTCTTGGATCTAATGGCACAGAGCTCCCTTCATGCCCAGCTCCAGATACAGCAATGGAAATGAATGACATAGAATTTTGCAGGACATCAGATCGCTATTTTTTAGTTAATTCTTTTTTTTTCCCCTGTACTACCACTTCAAATCCAAGCAGCTTTTCTTCAGTTGTTTTCTTCACTTCGCTGTGTATTTTTCATAAACGATCACTGGCCAGACATAGCCATAAGAGCATACAGATTTATGACTCTTCTTTCTGTGGTTACTTGTTCTTTACTTCTCATCTTAATCTTGTAACTTAAAGCTGGTTCCTCTTTGAACTAAAATTATTGGAGAAACAGAAAAAAACATGCCTTCATCTTTTCTGCACTGGTAACATACCATTTTTAGCATTGAAAAATGCTAGAAAACAGGCCACCATTTTGGACAACAAACTTTCCTGTGGACATATTAAGCACGGTATCCTTGTTGAAATCTATTATCTTGCTAGCGTAGAACTCATCTTTGGCCATGAGGAGGTTTCTTGTGTCCTGCCCCATCTCAATCACCAAGAAACCTGATGCACTTTTGTTTGCTACTGGACTTAATGCTGACAGTGGAGAAGGATAAAATGTATGGACCAAAGGTGCCTGGATGGCTCAGCTGGTTAAGTGACCAACTCTTAATCTCGGCTCAGGTCTTGCATTGGGCTCCATGTGGAGCCTACTTAAAAAAAAGAAAAGAAAAAAGTGTGGAGCAGACCATCCACTATCTGCCCAACAGCAGAGCCAATTTTTAGATTAAAAAATAATAATTTATATTAGGTGGCATTGGAATGCAACTCTATTGCAAAAACTGAGACCAAATGCTGAGAAACACACCCAGATAAAGTTCATTATCTAAACTTTGCTGAAAGATGCACTACTTAATTCTAAATCAATTCAATTGAAAACTTTCATGGAGCTAGATGTAACACATTTGAAATCGATGCTAAGCAAAATGTGCCTTTAGAAAGTAACTAAGCTTGGAAAAGGAGAAAATCTGATGAAATGCCTAAGAATCAATGCCTAGCTCTTGAGAGCAGTCACACAGTTTAGTGTTTATGGCAGAGCTTAAAGCACTGTCCTGGAGCCAGACTGCTTTGGTTCAAACCCTATCTTGTCTCCTACTCCAAGAATCTGGACAACTGGTTTACTCTCTCTTACCCTTAGGTCATCATTGGTAGAATGGGACCAATCATCTCTCTTACCTCCTAGGGCTGGGCAGATTAAATTAACACAGGTAAAGCACCTAGACAATTACCTAATACATGGTAAATACTTCATAAATACCATTAACTATTCCAGATTAGATAAAATTCCATGACTAAAACAGATAATTGGTTTCAGTGTGAGTGGAAAAAATAAATTCTATTATTTTGATCTATAGCAAGTGTTGTTCTCTGCTTGACAAAATGGGAGAACCAGTTGATGTTTATTCGATATGTATTTTATGCTGTGAAAAGACACAGTCATTTTGACCTTTGTAGTTGAAACCTCTCCCAAAGCAGGTGGGTTTTAAGATACTACTATGAGAAACCAAATGTACAGGTGGTACTAAATCTGTAACTTAAATTTTCACCAGGGGACAAACATCTCCCTCTAATTGGCAGACAATAGAAAGAAGCTTTTATTTTTGGCTACCAGAACTAATTTGTTGATAGACTGAGTTTTTTGCATCTCAAAAGGAAAATCCTTTGGGGCAACAGAAAGAGAATATGA
Organism: Mirounga angustirostris; assembly: GCF_029215605.1. Classification (NCBI taxonomy): domain Eukaryota; kingdom Metazoa; phylum Chordata; class Mammalia; order Carnivora; family Phocidae; genus Mirounga; species Mirounga angustirostris. Next base: position 20,134,545 of record NW_026991715.1, read on the forward strand.
CTAAGGAAATCATCAGAAGCAACCTAGAAGGAAAAATACGGTGACTGGAGTCATTCAAAGAAACACAATTATTGTGAATAAATACATACAATAATAAAAGCACTTTCTTTTACCAGAGAAGGTACTAAGGAAGAAGTTGAGGAGAAACTGCTCAGAGTGTAATGTGCCTCTAACAAAAATTCAAGGTAAATTATAGAGTGCCCAGGTCATGGGTATTCTTTGACTTGTGCAAGATCATTGGTATTCTCTGACCATATAAAATTGTGTAACCAAAAATAAATATTTTAAAAACAAATGACCCATGAGAAATAATAATGATGGAACAGTGCCAAGGGGTTTCAACCAACCTAAGAGACATGCCAAGAGATGATAGCCCATATTCATGAAATGCTGTGTACATCTGAATACATAGCATGAGTGGAGGGATTGTAGGAAGGCCAAGTGCTCAGAGGCAACAGAATGGGATAGTTACAAGATGACTGTGGCAGACATGGAGGATCCACCCCCCAAGACTTCTGTAGGTTTATGGCCCTCAAGCTTTCCTTTCTTGGTAGAGAAAGGGAAGGCAATTACTTTAGATGGATTGTCTTCTACTAGTGAATCTCACCTAGGATCAGGCAGGTAATATAACAAAAGTTAACTTTGCAATTCAATAACAACAAACAAGGCACAAATGAGATACTTTAGACCAGTGAGGTTGCTGAAGAACATTCAGTTCATTATCAATGTAGCAGGAACAAATTTCATCACCATAAACTCTGATGGGCAAAAGTGTAGACTTTATTGTCTACAACTCAACTTCTCTTACTCCTTCTCTTCTACTCAGCCAAATAGTAAAAGACATATTAATACCAATTCAAGGTAATCTTGGTCACTTCCTGGGTGTTTTTTTTTGGGTGGGGGGGGGGTTGCAAATAGAAAAATTCAAGAATTTCTCCCAGTCACTCCTCTTTCCCTCCTTTCTCTTTTCCCTCCAAGAGGAGGTTACACGAGGAACTTCCAAGAGCATTTCACAGCATCTCTTCCCTTCCATCATCACTGTCCATTGTCCACACTGGTTTTAACTGAGATACACAGTCTCCGGGGGTGGGGGGTGGTTGCCATCTATTCTCATTGGGATATGTTGAGAAGACCCCAGGGCTAAAGCTGATAAGTACAAACACTCTGAATCTTCCTCATTCCAAATCCTAACTCCCCTGGGCTCATCTGCCTCCTGAGAGACAAACCTGTACCCTCGTGAAGGAGTAAGTTCAGATTCCTCTTCTGCAGCATTCCTTGGCGACAATCCATCTTACCACACTTCCTTTCAATACTGTAATGTTGGATTAACAAATGCAAGTCTCCTCATTTAGACCTTACCATCTTAAATAGTTATGTAGCCATTCATTCATTTTAGAAATACTTTGAAAGCATACAATACTCCAAGCACATATATAACCAACTGCATGAACAAGAAATTTCCTATAGTTACATATGCATACATATATACACCTCTACTCAACAATGCATGACATCTATATATCTCTACTCATGAATGTATAACAATATATATATATATGCATGCATATGGTGCATGAATACTCATGAATGTATAACATATATATATATGCATATGTTGCCATTTATTCTCTTATGTTACCACCTCCAAAGTGCTGTTTAACTTGCATTTAAATATTAAATATTTAAATAAGATGGTTTAATACCACAACCACATTTGTGTATAGAGTTGGCTTTTGGAAATGGACAAAAGTGGCAGCGAAGTGTGGTGGTGTAGACACTGCTGTAGAACCAGATTCTTGGATTTGAAACCCAGCTCCACCACCTAGTATCAGTGCAACATGAGGCATATGACTTAACTTCTCTGTGCATAGTCTCCTTAATTAGAAATGAAGAGGAAGAATAGTGCCTCCCTTATAAGCTTGTTGTGTAAATTAAAAGGGATAACACACATGATGTGGTTGGAGCAGTGTCGGATGCAAAGTAACTATAATCAAAGTTTACTGTTAGTGTTATTCTGGAAGCACAAAAAAAACCACACTGTGACTCAGGAAAAGTGTACATCCTTTATGACTAAAGACAATCTTGTCCAGGTAAACATAACTGGAGGTCTGAACTACAGGGGATGTCTCAAAGGCAAATCAGTCATCTCTTCTGGTAGGTTTATAAGTGATGATTCTGTGTTATAAGGTATAGGCAAGAATGAGGTCATCTTGATGTTCATGATCTTCTAGGTCTTTTCCAGCACAGCAACAAGAAAAACAAAAAAGCCTTTGAAAGGTTGGGAATTTTTGAAAGACTTATGTCATTCTCAATAGCAAAGTTAGAAAGATATCCTAATACTAATTGCTTATGTTCACATGCATCTTTAAGTTTTACAAAGCATGTACACCAGTTTCCTAGGGGTACTATAACTAAGTACCACCAACTAGGCAGCTTAGAACAACACAAGTTTTTTCACCTCACAGTTCTGGAGGCCAGATGTCCAAGATCAAGATGTTGGCAGGGTTGGTTCCTTCTGAGACCTGAGGGAGAATCTGTCCATGACTCTCTCCTATCTTCCGGTGGTGACCAACAAGACTTGGCATTCCTTAGCTTGCAGGTAAATCCCTCCAATCTCTGCCTCACGTTCACAAGAATTCTCTCTCTATTTCCATGTATTTACATGGCCATTTCCTTGTAAGAAGGCCGCTCATATCAGATTAAGGGCCCAGCTTCCTCCAGTATGACGTCATCTGAACTTCTTATCTGCAGTGACCCTATATCCAAATAAAGTCACATTCTGAGGTACTGGGGGCTCAGACATCAACATATCTTTTTGGAGGAGATACAATTCAACCCCTAATAGTAACTTAACAGCAATTCATAAAGTAAGAACTATTATCCCCACTTTATATATGAGGGACCTAAGGCTTTAATAATGTACGTGTCTTGTGCAGTATGACACAGCTATTTCTTGGGTTAAACCCAGGTCTTAGGATTCCAAGTGTAATGCCATCACCATCCCACAAGAGCTTTCACGTATTGTTTACCTACTATTTATTATGAACTTCATACAATTGTTAATAGGTTTTGGTTTGCAAGTAACAACAGACACATACCAACCAACCCTCATATTGGCTGAAACTACAAAGATCAGTTGGATATGACAACTGAAAATCAACAGGTATGGTGGGCTGTTAAGGTCTGACTCTTCTTCCTGTTCTTCTTTCTCTTCCTTATCACCTTCCCTTTCTTTCTTATTCCTTTCTTTCATTTCCTTTCTGCTGTTCCTAAAATAGTCCAAAAGCAAGTAGGTGGGTCCTGGGCAAAGTAGGCACTGGTGTAGGGAGGGGAAGATAGGAGCTGTGTCAGGCTGGAGCACAGTGTCAAAGCCTGAGCAGGGTAAGGAGGGTGTTCATAGGAGGGGATTGAGTGACTTGATGTGGGGTGTGGAACTTGGTGGAGATGAGGGGGGCATCTATGCAGACATGGTGAAACACTCACAAGATGCATCACATTCTTGCCAAAGACGCATAACCTAAATCTAATCATGAGCAAACACCAGACAAACTCAAATGGAGGGATATTTCACAAAATAACAGCCATGTCATCTTCTAAAGTGTCAAGAGGAGGAGCGCAAAGAAGGACTGAAGGACTGTTCGAGATTGAAAGGGGCAGAAAGACATGAGAACTGAAAGCAATGCAACATTCCAGACTGGACAATTTTGCTTAAAAGTCACTAATTAAGCAACTGACAAAACTTGAATGCGATTTGAAAATAAGATGAAAATAATGAATAAATGTCAATATTCTAATTTTGAGAGTTATATTTTGCTTATTCAGGACAATATTGTCACACACAGAAACTATATCCTCATTTGCAGAAAGTAAATTCTAACGTATCAAGTTGCCATGCACATAAACTTCAGATGAAGAAGGTTTAAATAACTGAATGATAATCTGGGTGGTTATCAAAAGATGGGAACGGGGTGATGGGCAGGGAGTTAAAATACCCACATTGATGGTCAATAGACCTCACTGACACGAAGAGCCCGCGTTTCACAGTCAGACTGTTTTGGAAAAATCTTGGTTTTTGTTCATTTCTAGCTATGTGACTTTGGGCAATTTCTTTATTCTCTTTTTTCCCAAATGTGAGGAATTCTTCTACGCAGTGAAGATAACCTTACCACCGTCACAGGATGGTTGGGAGAAATCAATAATCAGCATGTGTGAAGCGCTCAGAATAGCGCCTGGTGCACCACGAGCATTCAAAAACCATTAACTCTTAGTATTATTATCTCATTTAATTTTTACAAAGTCCAATTTTATAGATACACTGATTCAAGAGATAACTGCTGCATGCTTGCTATATGCTTGCCAGGGCCTATTCTACACACTGAGAAGATAATAATGATCCAGACAGACAAGATCTTTCCATGACGCAGTTACATAAGCAGCTTGTTTAAGATCAGACAGCAATGGTCAGAGCCTGGCCTTGAGGTCAGTTTTCTTACATTCTCACTTTCCCTTCAAGGATCAACTACGGTTTAAGTGGACGGGGTCAGAGTGCATACTGAAACCAAGCAGAATGTTCCAGAAATGATAATGCTTGGGGTGGCATTATTTTTCTTCAAATTTCACCTGCTACACCTGTCAGCTTTGTGAGTTGCTAAAACTCTGATTGACGGGAGTTTCAAAGACTACATTGGAAAAGGAGAGTTTGATCTTGCTTTTAGTTAACACTTACCAAGCACTTACCATGTATCGCATACTGTGTATCAACTCCTTTGGTCTTCAGTACAATGCTGTAGAGTCCCTGATATTATTTTGTCCACATTCTAGATGAAGAAAGGAAGGCTCCTAGAAGGAAAGTAACTTGCCTGAAGTCACAGAGCTGTGGCCGATGGGCCAACAATTCAAATCCAAGTAAGTCCAACTGCTGTTTTTTTTTTTTCTCCTCCAGTTACCTATGGTACTTGAAGGAGCAGCAAATAGTTAATGCTTCATTCATTAGCAGTTTTTGAGCAACTACTATTCCCCAGACACTATCTTCAGTACTCCGGGTGCTAGAAAGCTGGGCAATTCCTACCTTCAAAGCAGCCCTTCGCTTGTCTAGTGTATGCAATATACATATGAAGTCTTCCTTCCAACTAGTCAAGAATGAAGAGTGCAGCCCTACTTGAGCTTTCAAGGGTCAAGAAAGTCTCCCACGGCTGCTATTCTGCTGTAGCGTCTGAGGGCAGGCTCAGCCTGTGTGCCAAATATTGATTTTTAATATATAGCATAATTCTACATATCTACTCCAAGGACAATGGCAAGAGAGGCAATCATTTAAATGAGGGCAGCCAAGAACATAAAACAGACACACCAGTGGAATTCTCTGGTTTTATCATATCTCCCCAGGAGGCTTTCTGGCACAGGAGGGAAATGGTCTTGAGAGAACGTATCACGTACGTGAGCTCTGCATCCACTCCCACCTTATATGCCTCCTCTCGTTCTTTTGCTCTGTCTCACTTCCTCTTTTCCTGCGTTCTCACACATCCCCTTCCTTCCTCTGTTTTCTCCTTGTCTTTCTGTACCTTTCAATTCTTCTCTGCCTTTGCCTTAAGCCTGGTTGTGACCCTTGAGGGCTCTGCCCGTCCTGCTGATGACACCTGGAGCAAAGTGTTTGCTAAACCTGTGTTCTGGGCGATAGGGCATCAGATGGAATCCCTGACTCATGGTGACTCGAGGATCCCGTGGAATTTCTCACTGTGGTGTTAACTGAATGATCCAGCCCAGTGTCCTCCGAGCTATTGCTTTGGCCTCCTGCAGTCCCTTGTCTAGAGTGTCAATGGAAGAGTCATCTCTCGTGTCTCCAAAGACTCTTCCACTGATTTGCCCCAGTCAAGGCCATTGCTAGGCACCAATTTCCCATTGCCTGTGGCCTCTGGAGTCTCTCTCCCTAACCACAGCCATTTCCAGCATTTCCCCAGTGAACTCAGTCCATCCCCTGGCTGCCCAGGTCCCTAACTTGAGAGGTCCACCCAAGCCTATCTTCTGAGGGACATTACATGCTCTGAACCTGTTCTTTGCTCTGTTTCCCTCTTCCTACCCAAACATGCTAGTCCTCCATCCTATTTTCCTGGAGCTTCCCTGTCTGTTGGGGGACAGCTATGTAGGCTGAGAAACTAATCCACATTAAAGGGATACCACTTGCAAATGATGGAGAGTTTTCCTCAATTCTCTCCCCAAAATTTTACTTCTCAAGCACAGATAATAATCCTCTACCAAGCAATTAGCATGTGTCAAGCACTTATATAGGTGTTTTACATGTGGCTTATTTAATATTTGTAACAAATCTGTAGGTGCTATTGGTGCTATTAATATCAGCCCCATTTTACAGACAAAGAAAGTGAGGCAAAAAGAGGTTACATAATTCATCCCAAGTCACCCGGAGAGTAAATGACAGAGCCAGGATTTGCTTCCAGGCATTTTGGTCCTTGAGCATCTTCTCTTCCCAATACCCTTACTTCTTGGCAAGCCTACCTCATCCCCCCCAGTGGGATCATGTTGCTCTGCTACTTACCCTCAAAATACCCTCCAAGGCTAGATGATGAAGCTGGAACCAACTGGATAGCAAACAAGCCCTACATAGTCTGGTCCCCACACTACCTTTGAGGAATTTGCCTCTATTTCTCTGCCCCACTTGCTGATGTTTGGAATGTCCATTCTCTTCCTGTAATGCCAACTCTCCTAAGTCTACCTTCAGTCATGCTATTACGCCTGCATGAATGTCTTTTCCCATGCTCTCTGACTGGAAAACCCTTGCTCATTCTTTGAAACCCATCTCAAAAGTCTTGTCCTCTTTGAAGCTATCCTCCAGGCAGATAATTAAGTATTTATGCTTTTCAGCTCCCAACTACTTCGTCATGTATGTGACAGTGTGCAAACTAGCTTGGGGGAAAAATGACTTTACATATCCTGGGTCTCCAAATATATAGACAGGGTTCCCGTTTGCTTGTTTGCTCTTTTTCTCTCTGCTGCCACAAAAAGGCTCTCTGGGCATGGCGGGCTGGTGGCTATGGGCAGCCCGAGACTCACAGCCTATTGGTTTAGCAATTCTAGTAAAGAGAATGCTTTTTCTCCAATAGCGTTAACAGAATGGTCACAGAGAGTGTTCTAATTAGCCTGGCTTAGAACACCTGTCCAACCCTAAACCAGTCACTGAAATGTGGGGGGGGGGGGGGCAGGGAGGATTTAGCATTTAACATCTGTTTTCTATGACCATCCCATTTGTAGAAACGGTACCAGGAGAAGATACAATGGTCAGCCTATACTAAACAAAAACTTTATACCACAGGGAACTGGGTTCTTTATTTAAATCAGGGAGCAAAAGATGCTGGGAAGATCAAAGATTTCCATGATATTCTACCCATAGTCTGGCTAACATTCATACTACTCTTTTTCATACATACTATTTCCCAAACACTTTCACTATGAGCTCTTCCACTAATAATCAAAGGCACATTATTCAAAGCAAACAATCAGAAAGTCTGTCTGATTACCATGTTCACCTCCATGTTCAAGACCTCTGCTCTCAGTCCAAGCAAGTGAGGCTCTTAATGCTATAGGAGCCTGTGAAATTAACCACTCAACACACTCCACATACAGTGGTGGGGTCAAACAAGTTAAACATGCCAGGAACTACTATTTAGAAACTACCTACGATGGTTACTGCTCTCAAACATGTATTGTATCCTGCCAGACAGGGATTGCAAAGATTCCTACCCATCAGTAAAGTGGCTTCCTAGACCCATTACTACAACTGCCCTGGTTCTGTCCTCTGGGAAGATCATCCATGTCCATTGCTTTTCAAAATCACATATGCGAGAATATTCGAGAATATTCAAAAATATTCTTTTCCTGGGACTTAACTGCCATAGTATCCCAATCCTTATTGATGAAATTTTAGGGGATAAGAAATTGCAGACCTAGACCTTGCAAACTGAATACCTTAAAATTTCACTTTCTAGGAAACCCATAGAATAGTCATTTAAGTCAGAGAATTTGTCAAGGCATGGTTTCTGAATCTGGGTTAGGGTCACACTTTGTCTATCTGTCTCTTAGTGAGAGGTCCCCTCACAGCCCTCAACTTAAATTGTTCTCACAGGGGCACCTTGGTGGCTCAGTTGGTTAAGTGTCCAACTCTGGGTTTCAGCTCAGGTCATGATCTTGCATTCTTGGGATCAAGCCCCAAGTCAGGCTCTGCGCTCAACAGGTAGTCTGCCTGTGATTCTCTCTCTCTTTCTCCCCATGCCCCTCCCCTTCCTCCCTCTCTCTCTAAAATAAATAAATATTTAAAACCATCCTTTTTTCTCAAAGCAGAGCTCTCTCCTCTGTGCTCTGAGATGATCCAACTTACACCCAAGCTAGGACCTTTCTTACAACACCTTTCTGAGAACTGTGAAAAGTGAGCGAAGGGGCGGGGGGAGGTTGTAGGTGTGTAGGGATAAGGAGCATATGGAAACTCTCTTTACCTTTCTTCCAATTTTGCTTTGAACCTAACTCCTTAAAAATTAAATTAAGCTAATTTTTTAAAAGTAAAAAGAAATTCCAAGATGCTCACGTTTTTCTACAAAACCTTCCAAAATTACATTTTTTGTCGGCATATTCATGTATCAGGAAAGAAGCAATGACATCTATAAGAGGCTGCTCTGCTGCCACTTAATAAGTATTGTCAAGTTCTTGGTCAGAGGTAGGAGAATCTTCACCATCCCACGCTCTACCAGGACTCAGCCAATTCCATCTTTTAGCTTTGGTTATCTGCTACACCCAACTCCTGGCACCAATTTCTGCATTAGTTGGGGTCTTATGACTCTAGCAACTCAAGCAACAGAAGCAGACTCTAGCTAACAAACAAACAAAAAAACAATAAAAAATAACAACAATAACAACAACAAAAGATACAAGTATATAAGAGAAATACAGGGATGAACTCAAAGTCCCACACAGACCTGGCCTCGGGAAGCACAGAAACAGGGTAGTTCTATGAATCTTGATGGTAGGGAGTAATGGGCTATCATCTCTCCAGAAGGATGCCATCAGAGGGAAACAACTTCTGTTATCTGCCCTGTGCCATTGAGCTCATGACTCAAACCCCTGGCAAAGAATGTAACTGACTTGAGTCACATGCTCATTCCTGAAGAAATCCAGGATGTGGCAAGAGATGGGGGGAATGGAATACTTTCTCTCTGATTGGCTAAGTCTCATGCTTGGGCCCAAATTTGAGGTTGATAAAACACAGTATCATGGTCAGAATTGATTTTCTACCACAAAGAGAAGTTGTGACACCAGAGAAAAGGGAAACAATGACGGGAAAACCAACGTAATAAATTCCCACTACAATATCAAGTAGAGTTCTTATTTCTTTGCCTCTCATTTTGTTGTTTATACGTCTAGCACTCTTACTGGACTTGATACTGTTTTAAACCATGTCCCATTGTCTATTTGAAAATCAGACACATAGCACTTTCTCCATACATGTTTTCTAATTGCTAACTTAAAGTATTATTCATTTAAGACATACTAACAAGGATCTTCTAGTAACACTGCTGCCCCCCATCCCCACCCTTTTAAGAGGTGATATAAATGGCAGATAACACTTTTGCATAAGTGGTCCATCAAAGCTCATCAAATCACTCCAACTGTTAACTCTAAACTTAGAGTAGAAAGGAAACTTAAGAGTTCAGTTTCCACGAAATCTTGCCATTTGCAACGACATGGATGGAACTAGAGGGTATTATGCTAAGTGAAATAAGTCAATCAGAGAAGGACATGTATCATAGGATATCACTGATATGTGGAATTCTTAATCTCAGGAAACAAACTGAGGGTTGCTGGAGTGGTGGGGGCTGGGAGGGACAGGGTGGCTGGGTGATAGACATTGGGGAGGATATGTGCTATGGTGAGCACTATGAATTATGTAAGACTGATGAATCACAGACCTGTACCTCTGAAACAAATAATACATTATATGTTAAAAAAAAAAAAAAAAGATAGTAGGAAGGGAAAAATGAAGGGGGGGAAATCATGAGGGGGAGATGAACCATGAGAAACTGTGGACTCTGAGAAACAAACTGAGGGTTTTAGAGGGGAGGGGGGTGGGGAGATGGGTTAGCCTGGTGATGGGTATTAAGGAGGGCACGTACTGAATGGAGCACTGGGTGTTATACACAAATAATGAATCATGGAACACTACATCAAAACCTAATGATGTAATGTACGGTGACTAACATAACATAATAAAATTAAAAAAAAAAAAAAGTTCAGTTTCCAGGGGTGCCTGTGTGGCTTAGTTGGTTTAACGCCCAACTCTTGGTTTCAGCTCAGTCCTGGGATTGGCCGCATCAGGCTCTGTGCCCAGCAGAGGGTCTGCTTGTCCCCCTCCCCCTCCCCCTGCTTGTACACTCTCTCACTGTCTCTCAAATAAATAAATAAAATCTTTAAAAAAAGAGTTCATTTTCCAGTCCCTTTCCTCATCTTCACATCTACCCAAAGCCACCCTGTATGTGTCACATTGAAAGGACTTTTCCACAGTCTAGAGAGGGAGAATAACTGGATAGCCATTCAGAAGATGGGCTGTGGAGTCATAAGCCCCAGGCCTACATACAGACTACAGTCAGTGCATGAAATGGGAATAACATCATCTACTTCATGCTTGACATGAAGACTAAATCCAATAATGTTTATAAGGTCTTAGCACAGTTTACCCCATAAATAGGATAGCTTTTATTAAATCTGACCTGCCATTAGATTTGATATGTGAATATTTCCAGGGGGTTGTTTTTTTTTTTTACAATAACCACAGATTATAAATAACCTAAGAGAATAATCATGTTGGAATCTTTGCTACTTGGCTAGCTCTGATCCCATTAATGATGCATTATCGGTCTTAATGACCACCATGCTATCCCTTACACAAATATTAAGTTTTGCCTTTTAGCCCTAGGCCCTTTATTCTTGTGCTCATTAACTTTGTACTGTTATAAGGTCATTCTCTGTCACTCTTTATTCTTGCTCCTCTAGGTGATTTTATACTGATAAGAACTCCTTGCATTGAGCAAACTTGCCATGAATGTCACTTTATCTTTTGTTACAAGTTGGACGTGCTACTCCCATCAGGCTTTGAAAGAAAGCTCAAGATTGAAAGCATGAGTTTGCAGAACTCCTACAATCACAAAATTTATCAACGCTCCCTTTCTATTTTTCTCTTTTCATTTCCTATTCTCTCTGTTCCCACATGCCTGAGAGAGAAGCTGGACATCATGCCCACGTAAGGTTAATTCCCTGAGTCTCCAGGTCCTGGTGCTAGAGAATAAGAAGGTTGGCACCTGCGTGGCCCTCCCTGGATTATGTCAATGCGGGACTCATTTGGGGCCCTCTGTAGACATTTGTAAGTATGCCAGGCCAACAAATTATTTAATCTCACTCTTCTCTTATGCTATGTTCTAAAACTCTCTGGAATGAAAGGATGACATTTAAACCTAACTTCTCTTACCTCCTTGAGTGTTAAGTGCATGTTTTTTTATTATTATTAACATACAATGTACATTCTTTTTCCAAACTCTAAAAATATTCACTCATCTATTCATTCAGTTGATACTGACTAAGCCTCTCCTTTGTTCTAGAGACAGAGAGTGAACAATGCAGATAACGGTCTGTACCCTTACAGCAATACAACCTAGTGTTAAAGACCAGTAATTAAATAAACAAGCATAAAAGAAAGCAGTAAACACTGCCATAGAAGACACTCAAGGCACCCTAGAAGCATGCAGCAGGAACCTTTAATATGATGGATATCAGAGAAGACTGGGCTAATGAGTGAGATTTAGCTACATTAAGAGGAGCATGGAAAAAAAGAATAAAGGTAGAGTCAACAGGGAAGGTATGTACAAGGACCTACAAGTGATTATCTTGCATGGTGCTTAGCACATAGTAAATGCTCAGTAAACACTTGTTGAAAGAGACAGAAAAAGCATAGCATAGTGGTGGAAATGAAGTAAGTTTACTCTACTAAAGAGTACAAGTAGAGAAAACAGGCAAGATGAGCAAGAATGGATAGGAAGAGGCCAGACCATGTAACTCAAAGAAAAGCAATCAAAGTATTGCTTTTTTTTTTTTTTAAACACAACAGACAGCGAGACTGAGAAATGTGAAAGAAGAGAAGGACTTGGATAGATTTTTGCCTTAGGATTATCACTTTGGCTGCAGTATAGAGAGTATACTGGAAACACTACAGGACAAAAACAGACCGGTGAGAAGTAAATGGAGTAATCCAAGCACAAGAGAACAGTGGCTGGGACTAAGGTGATAGAAAACTGGATAAATGTGAGCAATATTTAGGGTTGTGTGAAAATGTCTTTGAGACACTGGATGAGAAGGACTGGCTATGGAAAGGGACGGAGGAGGAATCTCACATTCCTAGCCTGGACTGTTGTATCATTTGCTGACATAAGTAACATGTGAAAAAGAGCAGGTTTGGAACAATAGGTAATTTGCTCTGTACTGAGTTGGAGATGTCTGTTTAACATCCAGACAGAGATGTCTAGTAGGCAAGTGGTTAAGTGGGTGTGAAGTCCAGAAAAGATGTGTATGCTGGAAATAAAGATTTGGAAGTTGTGTGAATAGGGATGGAAAATTAAACACACTGAAATGGACAGGATCACAATTGAGGGGATCGATCCAGGACTGATCCTAAAGACCTAGGCAGATAAAAAAAAAATGAGAATGCAAAAAAAAAAAAAAAAAAAAATCCAAGAGGAATGGCCAGAGAATAATGGGGAAAGCAGGAGTCTATGATACCACGGATGTCAGTGAGGAGAGTGTTTTAAGATAAATGAAGCTATCATCAATATCAAATGCTGCCCATGGGTTAAATATGATTATGCCTAGAAAGTGTATATCCAATGAATCCTGGAACAAGCCTATCTCTTGTGACCCACAAGAGCAGATTCAGAAGGGTAGTGGGAGTAAAACGCAGATACTTTAGGTGGAAGAATAAGAGGAGGGGAAGGAAGGAAGGAAGGAAGACAGCAACATAGACTTATTTCAGGAAGATTTGCTGTTAAGAAAAAAGAAAAAGGAAAGTCAGTCATCAAAGGGGGATATGGCATCAGTGGAAGGGGCTCAAGCATAGATTGGAAAGAAATCGCCAAATGGAACAAAGTTAAAGATGTGAAAACCTAGGCGCACAATGAATAGATGGAGAGCTCTGGAAAAGTGAAAACTCTGGGAACAAAGGGAGGGGAATCTATTTGGGAGATGGGAAACACATTTCACAGAAATAGGGGGAGAACAAAATGGGCAGAGATGCAAGTGTGGGCATAGAGATGGGAGACCTGGGTGATGGCTTCCAGTTTTCTCTGTAAAAGACACAGGAGTGTCCTCCAATGAGAGTTAACAGGAACGTGGGGGGGGGGGGGAGGACAGGAAGTTGAAGGAGAATGGAAGTTGGAGGAAAAAGAGCACATTGGGAACACAGAGAAGGATAACAAGGTGACATTGGGAGCCCAGTAGAAGTGGGAGATCTTAAAGATGTGTTTAACAGTCTTCATACCGTCCAGCACTTTACCAACGCTAAATAGCACAAGCACAGAGAGACACTGGGATGGACCCACTCGGAATACTCTCCCAGCTTCAGAAGTCAAATACCTAGTTCTCTCCTGGGCTTACAGGAAGGAGTCAAATCTATCAATTTAGAGAAATTCATGCAAAATGGACATATTACTTAAAACTATGGCCCCCAACACCATGAAAGAAAGAAGAATAGAAGCATCAGCGGGTGGGCTAACAGTTGAGACCTAAATTCTAACCGTAACTTAGCCCCCACGAGCTATGCCTCCTTCATGCAATCACTGGGTCTCAGTTTCCTCATCTGTAACATGAAAGGGCTATATACGACATTATCCTCCAAGTCAGCGATCTAAGTTTCTGTGAAAACATTGCTCCTCAGCTACATCAGGTGGAAGGGTATATCTACATCACCCCAAAAAGCCCATTTCACCGACAGCAAAACGGAGGGAGATACTCTCTTTTGTTAGAGAAGAAAGATCCCCTGACTATCTCCAAACCCATACCCCATCCACAGTCAAAAATACCCTCAGATTAGGCTTACAAAATGAAAGATCTATAAAATCTGTGGAACTATCCAGAAAGCAGTTTGATTTGTTGGTCTATCAGAGAGAAAACACAGCATCTCCTGAACAGTGTGAAGTGACTGATCTGTGATGTCACTTCCCAGATCCACAATAAAAATCGTCCGCAGGCAGGGAAAGACGTGTTGGGGGACACAATTAACAAACCTTTGTGTAACTCTAAAAAAAAAAAAAAAAAAAAAAAAAAAAACCTTTTTAAAAATAACTTTACTAAAAACTCAGGCCGGAGAGCAGAAGGAGGAATTTTCTTTCATTTTCTTTCTCTGCCAGATGAGTAATTTCAGAACAACTGCTGAGTGCTGAACAATAAGACATTCAAGGACCAAAACGAGAGAGTCATTTTTTTCACAACACCCTCGGGTAGCTGTTCACTGTCTCTGGCAGACAAAATTATTTTCCAGCCGGCTCCTGCAGGACCATCTATAAACAAATTAGAAATTTCAAAGGGTTTGTTTTCTGCCTTCTGGCTGCCAGTAGGGGCCCTTCCCTTTGTGTCCTTCATATGAAAAAGTAATTTAACAAAGAAAAAAAAAAGAGAGTGCACCTCGGTTCAAAACAGACAAGCATGTACACTCTCTCCCACTCCCTACCCCCCATCTCCCTCTGTCCATTGTCATGTTTGGTCAGTTTGCTGTCAAAACAACTTTTATTTATGCAGCTTTCGGTCCTGTGGTGTTCCAGGAGCTTGAGAGACAAGCTGTTTTCCTACAGCAGTTCCATCCATAAGAAGAAAATGGAAAATGAGCACTGATTTATGGCCGATTCTCCTTAACACACAGCAGTGGGAAACGCCCACCCAGCTATCAAGGGAGGTAAAGCTCCAAGGGTGTCCATTCGCCACCCCGCTCGGATGCAGACCCAAGAAAGCACAGCCTCAAAATAAGAGAGACCTCTTAACATTTTGCAGTAGCTTGTCAAGCAAGGCACCAGGCCATATTTCAATGCAAAGGAAAAAAATATCAAGTGAGCCTCATACCAACACTGAACCGGAGTTAGGCTTAGTAGTGGGGGTACTATTAAAAGTTAGCTCTTCCCTGCAAAATATCCTAGCTGATTGCAAGTACCAGCTATTCGGAGAGAAGCAGCACATTACATTCCCCATGAGAAAGCTAACAAAATTGGTCCCCCACTTATGCATAAGGAGCTGGACCTAAGGAGTAGGGAGGCTGTATGGATAGGGACCCAGCAAACCTGCCTGGAGATGGGGCCAGCCGGTGAGGGTCCCTGCTCCTGGTTTTATGTGGCCCGAAGTCACCATATGGAGAACATGATGCTTCCCTGAGTTTTGGCAAGCCAAGTCCATTTTCTCATTATTATCTGAGTTCTGATTCTTTGGGATTGATTTGGGGCTTGGCTGGCAATCAAGAGCTGAAGAACAGGAGGTTCACAAATGCAGCAATTTCTAGCGTGCTGATATGCTCTACTAATCATAGTTTAAGTGGCGTGCCGAATCTAGACTGCTTTCTAGAGCCCCATTCAGAGGTTTGCCCTTGAAGGTGAAGAGGTCTTAAAAGCCTTCCTACCACGGTACATTTCATTTAAGGAAATTCTTGGCTCAGGAAAACCAATTTGAAACTCCTGGGAGTATGCCAAGAGCCAGAAAAATACTCTGGGGCTGAATGTGATTCTGTGTATTTTTTTCTCTCTACTTTGTATGCCTCTGTTTCCAGTTCCCTGTGCGCACAATCTCTGGATTCTGCAGGGCGATTTCCAGCAGCCATTCCTGCCTTGGGGTCGAAGAAGGAATGAAAACTGGCTTGTAGAAGCAAAAATGTCAGAGCGCTCAGAGCTCCAGTCCGAAGTGCGTGCATATGCATGTGCGTGTGGACATGTGTGATTGCTGCTGGGGGAAACAGAGGTGAGCATGCAGGATGCTAGTGAATGAAATGGAGGAGCAGGACAGAAAATGACACCCCAATTGGGCTGAGACTCAAGGACCACCCCAGAGCCTCGAATAAGCAAGTCTCAGAACAGCATTCAAATTGGGAGAAACAACACCCACTCAGGGTCTCCCGACGATGCTTTCCATTACCCTCAAATATGATCTTCCGCACCTACCCCCAAATGCACGTGTGGGCTGCTCATTAAAGAACCACCACCATTTTCAATTCATTTACTTTTAAAAATCCCTCCACATGAGATATATTCCTCATGTGGTTCCCTTGAGCGAGAGGAAGTCATCCCTTTCTGCACACATTAAAGCAAAGCATAATCTTGGAACTATAGAAAAGGAGTCAGATTTCAACGAGAGTATTTATAGTACTTGGGCTGAGATGGTTGACCTAAGTTCAAATGACTAATAGAGAACAGACAAATACCATTCCCTTCCCTCCAAGGACATGAAGGAATACAGTATTGTGCTGAAGACAAGATTTAATAAGGGTAAACACACCCGTCATCTAAGGAAGACGAAATGTAAACCACACAGGGAGCCTAGCTAGTATATTCCATACCATACAGGAGTTTTACTAATTGTTTATTTCCTTTACCAGATGGGCCTTTTAAAATTTCCTCTGTGTATCTTAGTTCTAATAGCAAAGCCACCTGAATGGCTTCGGTGCCTACACGGCCCATTCCTGGATCTTGGCCAGACACTGTGTGTGCGGGGTTAACACCAGCCTTGAGCAGCCCTCTGCCCTGAGTCACGTTATTAAACAGGAACATTTGACTCATAATTTGTTCTCATGTTAAGTAGATTGCAATAACTCAACTGTCCAGGATCTGTTTATCAATGCTCTGTGGCTTTCAGCAGCAAATATTTTATAACCACTAAGTGGATGTTCGGACCACTCATCAAATGAAAATCTCCTGTACTCAGAGCTGGTTTTATCATCACAACCCACCAACTGGAAAGCCCTGGAGAGGTAGTAATCCTGCCCCCAGAGCCTATCAGGCTTAGCCAGATCCTCATCTGGGGGAATTCTCTTCCACTAAACAACTTTAATAGAAACTGGCCCACCCCCAAAAGAGGCTCTAACATTTCAGGGATTCTTCACTGGCCTCTCCTGTCCTAGTAAATTGTCATTTTATCTAGGTTTACTGTCTCCTTTATATGCATTCTAACGAAAGTGAAATGAACATGTACGTAATAAAGAGGGATGGAAATGAGAAAAGATGGGGATAGGAAGAATGCAAAGGAAGGAAAGGAATAAGGGAGAGGAAAGAGAGAAGAGATCAGGAAGGGAGTAGTGAAAAAAGAGAAAGGCAGAGAAACAGATCCTACTACAGTCTGCATTAAGTTGACACTGCATCCATAAAACTACACCATTGGAAACAAATGGAAGGAACCATTATTGCCACCAATATGCTTTCTTCATAATAATCTGGTTTTTATTAATGAGCTGCAGTGGTTTTGGTAGTTCTCACTTAGCGTATAAGATATTATCTCCAAGATGAAGGTATACAACCATTCAACTGCAGGATATTGATATTGGCCACTTGTCAAAGAACTAGTAATGACACCAGATCCATTGATCTATCTGCCCATAAGGAACCTGTGAGATAATATAATGTCAAAAATAATGCCAAGAACTGAAAGTTAACATTCTCCCTTTTCATCAGTCAATGAAACGAAGCATGGTGAAAAAAAATGCTTGTGATTCAATTTTTTGAAACAAGCTCCTTAAATTTCTCAGTTACATAAACAAATGAATTCCCTGTATCGGTCAAGCTTCTTTAAGTTGGGATACTGTTGCTTGCAACTGAGGAATACTGAATAGTATCAATATTGTACTAGGAGTAGGGTACTGTGGTTGGCTCAGCCTAGATCACTTTGCCCACTGAGAATAGGGCAGTCACTGAGGGACAACTCAGTCACTGTAGAATAACAGCCTCAGAGGTCTACCTAGAATCTGGGAGAATCATTTATCCAAAGAAATAGGGGTCACTGATAGAAGATGACAAAAGAAATCCAAAGCAGATGAAACAGACATCTACTGTCCTGAAAATCTTTCTCCGCCACTCCATCCCTATTTTCTGTGGGTTACAATAGGCACATTAATTACAGAGTATTAATCTCATCACTATGACAACTACTGAGAATCTCACAGAGAAAATGATTTACAATTAGAAGAGAAATAAAAAGATGATGAGAGGAAGTCTTTCATGAGCAAATGATTTTTAAGCTGAAACCCAAAGGATAAATAGGAGTAAGACAAACTGAAGAGTAAAAGGCTTTGAGGGTGAAGAGACCCTAAATGTGAAGTCTCTTAATTCTAAAGAATTGGGGAAATGCTACTGTAATTCATATATAGAAAGGAACAAGAGGGGTTGCTCAGTCACTTAAGCATCCAACTCTTGGTTTCAGCTCAGGTCATGATCTCATGGGTTGTGGAACTGAGCCCCGAGTCAGTCTCCACACTCAGTGGAGAGTCTGCTTGAGATTCTCTCTCTCCTCCCCTCTGCCCCTCCCCTCACTCATGCTCTCTCAAATAAATAAATCTAAAAAAAAAGGAACAAGACATAGCAACTCCCACCCTAACAGCAACAAAAGGTTGAAAAAGCTCCAGAATCAGAGTTTTTAAAAAACCCATTAGAAGAGAACACAAAGAAACCCGAATGGACTCAAATCCAAAGTAAGGAACCTTTTGTAGAAGAAAAAAGATTTAGCATTGCTCTCATATCTGGCAGAACCACAGCGGGAGGAGGAATCCACTTAGAGACTAGTAGCCAAAATTCTAAAGGCCTTTCAACAGCCTCATGTGAGAAGCAAGACCGATCACAATCCAAAGGCCTCAATAAGCCACAAAGGTCTCTAACCACTCACCATGTCTTTTCTGTGTGTCCTCAGTGAGTGCTCAGGAGTAGTGGACTTAAAGAGTAGGGGTAGGGAAGTAGATCAGAAAGAGATACCCCTTGAGATGGTATCTATCTATTTATTATGGATATGTGTGCATATACACACACAATTTGTTTTATATAATATGTACTATACACATATATATTATTTCTTTAT
The DNA here is from genome assembly GCF_029215605.1 of Mirounga angustirostris. Classification (NCBI taxonomy): domain Eukaryota; kingdom Metazoa; phylum Chordata; class Mammalia; order Carnivora; family Phocidae; genus Mirounga; species Mirounga angustirostris. Next base: position 20,153,673 of record NW_026991715.1, read on the forward strand.
ATTACATGACATTATATACTAAATTATATATGTACACATACACAAACAAAAATACATGATTTTTAAAAAAAGTTTTTGTATTTATTAGCAAAAATACTAACAATGATTATGGTATATGAAATGAGAAGAACACAGTGTGGGATGGGATCAAGGGAATTACTTTATTTTAAGGTTCTTACCTGTTCATTAAAGTAGATGACAACTTAGAAATTCATATTATACACTCTAAAGCAATTACTAAAAGCAAATTTAACATAAGAGATTATACAGACAACATATAGGGCAAAATAGAATAAGATAAATGCAATTCACTCAAGAGAAGACAGGAAAGGAGAAAGAGCAGAAAACAGAACAAATGGATTAAAAAGAAAACAAACATTCACATGGGAGACTTAAATCCAACTATACCAATAATTATATTAAATGTAATGAACTAAACATACTTATTAAAAGGCAGAAATTATTAGATTAGATTAAAAAAATCAAGACCCAACTTTATGTAGTTTATAAGAAACATTTTAATCACAAAGCACAGACAGGTTGGAAGTAAAACGGTGGAAAAAGGTAAAACATGTATGGTAGAAAGTCTCCAGAGACAGCTGCCATCAATCCTACCTTGCCTAGACAAGCATGCTGCTCCTCACATCAAAAGATGCAATCTTATATTCCTCCCCATGGAACCCAGGCTGGCTTTGGTGACTTGTTTTATTAATATAATATAACAGACATGACATTCTGGGACCTCTGAGGCTACTTTTTCTAAACCTTGCTGCTTCTGCCTGATGCTCTTGCAATGCTGACTTTTTGGAGGTTCCTGTTGAGAAACCAAGCACCACACAGTGAGAAACCTGGGTCTTCTTTTGTGAAATGAGCGAAAGGGGTGAAAGGGGGCAGGAATTATACTACAGGAGATCTCCCTCACATGGAGAGAATACCTGGAATGGCTAAGAAAGATTTCTCCATAAAATTCCTTACCACTGGGATTTTTCCTTAATACATTGTGCCTAACAATGAAGTATATGGTCAGTTGAAGGTAGAGGAGAAGGGTGGGGAACTATCACACTGGAGATAAAAAAAGATATATATCAGTATACCAGAATGATCTTCATGAGGTCATTCCCCCAGTACCATTCACATTTGGGTAACCTCCTGGGACCACTGGAGAGCAGTACTGATCCCCCCACAAGAACACTTTAAAATGAGTTTCAATAATGTAGTAATTATCTTCAAAGCCCCTCTGCATCCAAAGCTCAAAACCTATTTACTGTTCTATTTCTCACCCTAAATAATGTCCACTCTGTCTGACATAATACATGAGAGTTAGTAATAACATTAAGTGATAACATGAAGATGTCCAATAAAAAATGCATAAAGATACTCCAATAATAAAATGTCAACAATGTAGAGATGACACAGATTTTAATATATATACCCTCCCACTATCACATCACAATTCAGAAGCATTACATTGCAAATATATTAAAGTCCAAATCAAATTATTTTGTCCTTGTGTGTAAAAATTTTTGACAGGTTGAAGTTCAAAGGCATGAAGGTTAAAAATCAGGGTTTTTTTGACCTAGTGAGTTAACAGTCCTATGTCTGAAATTCTTAAAGTTCAAATTTCATCCTAATTCAGGATTCTTTCATCTTTCAGGTAGAGGAGTTCTTGATGCCTCAGGAAAGTAGTTCCTTCAGCAGCTTCATCTTGGGATGTTTCTCTTTGTATTGGGGACAGTTTCTTCTATATATCAAAAGTGGTATTAGTTCAGTGCCAAGTCTCTGACTCCATCCCACAGATTCTGAACCCAATTCTAATATACAGAGAGTACCAGCTGGGTGTCCTGCAACTCAACTCAATTCTGACACCAACTACCAGGAGACAAGCAGCAGATTCCACAGGTCTCATAAGACCACCCTCCACTTCAGATGCCAGTAGCAAGTCTAGGTTGTTACCTGCACTTCTGCCTGACCAGCTATAAACCACAGGTTCCTATGACCTCTCCTTGGGTTCAATTAATTTACTAGAGCAGTTCAAAGAACTCCGGAAATTCATTTACTCACTAGATTACCAATTTATTGCAAAGGATATTAAAGGGTGTAACTCAAGAACAGTCAGATGGAAGAGATGCATACAGCAAGGTAGGGGGCAAGAACACAAAGCTTCCATGCCCTCTGTGCACATGACACTCTCCAAATCTCCACATGTTCACCAACCTGGAAGCTCTCCCAGTCCCATCCTTTTGGTGTTTTATGGAGGCTTCATTACATAGGCAGGATCGATTAAATTATTGCCCACTGGCAATTGATTCAACCTCTAGCTCCTCTTCCCTCCCCAGAGGTCAGGGGGTAGGACTCAAAAGTCCAATCCTCTAATCATGTGGTTGGCTCCACTGGCAACCAGCCCCCAGACTTCGGTGCTTTCCAAAGTCATCTCATTAATATAACAGAAGACAACTTTATTGCTTTCATCACTTAGGAAATTCCAAGAGTTTTATGAGCTTTGTGCCAAAAATAGGGATGAAGGTCAGACATATATTTCTTATTATAAATTGAAGGATCACAATCCCTTTCCTGAGATACTGAACATTTAATGTGATACAGAAGATAATTATAGCCCTGGATCCACAACCAACAAATTGAGAAAACAAGATGATCTCTAGTCTCTAGAATAGTTACTGCAGGCAAAAGTATAGTCTGACAACCCATTTTAAGAGTTACTGAAGGTCACAGAGCAAAAATTCAATGATGTCTGAGAGAAGGAGAGTAGATAGGTAAGTCTTGGTTCACCATCACCACATGCTATCAGTTGATGCCTACTATCCCAAACATATCAACTGTGAATGCACAATCAATTGCGTAATACCTTCCAGTAAAGTATTTATTTGGCACTATTCATTCACCATCTCTGTGATGATCTCTCTTAACTTAATGTCTCATTTCTCAGAGTACATCTGAGATACTGTTGCTTACTTACACAGTTAGGGAATTTGAAATGATGGGAATCCAATCACCAGGTATTGTTTTAGGTACCCATTGTATCTAACTACTTAGTTTCACTTGTCCTTTTGCCATCTGTCTGAGGGTCAGGTTTGTCTCGTCATACAGACTCCCCATTTTCTTATTAGAAAGCACTTCTGAGCTTGGGCTGCTATCTTTGCCTCTTGTGCTAGAATTTCTTAGGGAAGAATTTCACCTCCCCACTGAATATACTCAGCTAGAAAAGTACTCTCGACTGGTTATCTACTTGCAGAAGAATCAAGTCAGACCCCTTACCTTACACCATACACAAATGTTAACTCAAAATGGATCAAAGATCTAAATGTTAAGAGCTAAAACTATGTGCCAAACAAAAGAAGCCAAACACAGTAGGCCACATATTATATGATTCCTTTATATGAAATGTTCAGAATAGGCAAATCCAGAGAGACCAGTAGTAGATGAATGGTTCCTAGGGGTTGAGGGGAGAGAGGAATAGATAGCGACTGCCAGTGGGTGTGGGATTCTTTAATGGGTGACTAAAATGCTCTGGAATTAGATAGTGGTGATGGTTGCACAACCCCATAACTATACCAAAATCCACTGGATTGTACACTTCAAAAGGGTAAATTTTATGGTATCTGAATTACATCTCATTTAAAAAAAAAAAAAAAAGCCTTTTGGGGCACCTGGGTGGCTCAGTTGGTTAAGCGGCTGCCTTCAGCTCAGGTCATGATCCTGGAGTCCCGGGATCGAGTCCCGCATCAGGCTCCCTGCTCAGCAGGGAGTCTGCCTCTCCCTCTGACTCTCCCCCTCTCACGCTCTCTCTCTATCACTCTCTCTCTCAATAAATAAATAAAAATCTTAAAAAAAAAAAAGAATATTAAAAAAAAAGCCTTTCAACATATTTTTGAACCAAAGCTGCTGCTTATACTTCAGAATCTTCAGCTCCTAGAGCCTAGTGAGCACCAATACCATAACCATAGCCTTAAGATGCTGTCTTTCCTCCTCCCATAAATTCACCTGACACCTTCTCCTGAAACCAGCTGTATCTGAGTTTACAGAACTCCAAAACTAGTTACTTGATATGGTAACTATTTATTTAGCTCAAGATTCTGCAGGTTGGCAAGGTGAACTAGGCTTAGCTGACTTCTTTTGGTCCTGGATGGTTTCCTGTACCTGTAGTCAACTTCTGGGTCATCTATGGATGACCTAGTTTAGAACAGTCACAGCAAGGTGGGTCATCTACGTTCACAGGGTTGCACATTCTCCAACTAGGCTGGGATTCTGTCATGGGGGCAGGAGGGTTCTAGGGGAAGAAGCACACTGTCACTTCCATTGCATTCTACTGGCCAAAGCAAGTCACAAAGCCAGCTGAGATTCAAGGGAAAGGACATAAATATCACTGCTAGATGGGAGATGGTGCAAAGACAGATTGTAAGAGGAGTGGATTCAGGAAAGGGCAAAGGATACTGGGAAGGTTTGTAATTTATCACTTCCTAGAGCAGAAGTTCCAAGACAACAGCTATGCAATGTGTCAGAGCAGGATAACAGATGGTTTCAGGAGGGAATTTCTAAGAGGAAAAAAAAGGAATTGATAGACAACTTCATGTGTTAGAGTAAATTGAAAAGAGTTTTAAAAGTTCTTTCAAAAAGTACTAGTATGGATTATAGGACCACAATTTCTTTAAGGATTAGGTGGGTAATATAATAGTGCAGAGTGGCCAAAGGTAAGTAAGCAAAAAATGGGCTACAGAGTGCATGCCCAGCTTCAAACATTCAAATGAGTATTTCAGGAAACATAAAAAGGATTTCAAAAATATTAAATACAATATAAAAGTCATTGTATATATGGTTGTATTTACATATTTACCTACTTACATATTTACATGGTTATAATAATCCAAACACAATATTAATTTAACCACCAAAAAATGTAATGCACATACAATGAGAGAATAAGGTACAGATAGGTATATGTTTTGGAGTCAGGATATGGGGTATAAGTTGGGGGATCAAAATCCAAGGATCAATAGCATAGTCAGGACATCTCAAATACTGCTGGAAGACATGGAGACATGTTTTTGATTCACTCAGAAAGTCCCAAGATGCAAGCTAAAAAGTTGGTATGTAAAACTAAGCAGTTAATGTTAGCCACTTAGATTGTCTTATAGATTAGTATGCTATATACATCTAAGAATAAGTTTCTTTGAAGAGATCTGGGCAAAGTAGTACAAAGTTTAATTCAAAACATGTGCTAATTACATTTAAATAAACATAGGGAAAACAGTTTTAAGATTTCCAGTTGCGCATGGTCAATCCTTGTGGCTACCATTAAAAATAGTAGTTAATATAGCCACAGAATAATAAATGATGTTGAAACCTCAAAGTTTATTGGAAAGAGTTCCAAGATTTATCAGTATTTGCTTGAAATGACTCTTCCCCTTGAGCATGAGTTTAAAATCATTACAGGACAATTACCCTTCTCCTCCTTTAAAAGAAATCTGGTAACTTCATATAAAGTAGGGCCTTCTAATTTAAGGATAACCTTGGACTTCATACTGAGAAAATTAGTGTGTGTAAATTCATACAAAGTCTAAAGCAGTAGAACATAAAGGGAAACAAATCCCTGAATTATGAAATAATCTCTTCATCCTCTAGTATGGGTCTAGGAACCTATTTTTAGTTCAGAGACTTCATAATTTTTATAAAATAAGATCACCCATAAATCTTCCCTGTCAGAAAACCAACAGTAATTGACAGAGCTTTTTGGATCTTGGCTTCCTCAAAGCAATTCTCTTTCATTTTCTGAAAACCACATCCCAAAGTTGCTCCTCAAGGCCAATTAGATTGATGTATTGGCTGGTGGGGATGGGTAACTTATAGAATGAGGAACTGGCCAGAGCCATTGTTCCCACAGGCTTACTCATGAGGCACACCTCAGTACCATACAAGGCTTCACTGTGTAATAACCTCATTTTAAAGAGCTTGTGGATAATAAAATACCTTTCAGGGGTAAAAACACTGTGTCCTGTTGAGCAGACCCTAAATTCAGAGCCACTGAGAAACCGAACATTTCTTTTGTGATTTTTGAGGCCCATGACAAGGAATCAGCCCAATCCTTAATTTCTGGCCTTGGTGTCTCAATGCTCACTTCAAAATTCTAGAAGGTCAGTTGGGGTTTGGCGGATGGGAACTTATTTCAACCAAACCTTTTAATAGTATTCAATTACCTTGGTATGGATATACTTCTATAGACACACAAGTAGAAGAAAACCAATTTGAAAACTAAAGGCAAGTTTTTAATTTCTTCACTTAACAGAGTGGACATGTATTGTATTTCTACTAATTAGTGAAGAGGCCTGGACAAGATACCAAGAGTTTGCTAAGATGAGGACTTTAAATGTCCGGCCATAAAGATCTTACTGTAACCTTGGAATTGGGTGTTTTATCACGATTTACAAACTCACGTCCTGAAGGCAAATTTGGTCTATAGCCCTGCTGTGTTTGCTTGTTTTGCAGAGTCTAATTTGAATGCTTCAAGCTCAGCGTGCGCTGGCCAGCTCATTCTTTGCTGATTTACGTTTGGCCACTCCACACAATTGTACAACCCACCCTCATCCCGGAAGGACCTGACTTAGCAAGTCTGAGATAAAAAAACAAACTATACTGTATAGGAAATGAAATAAACTGGCAAACAATGTGTTGTATAGAAACATAGGCTTTTCATCCGAGACAGACTCATGAACGCTGGTTCTCCTACTCAATACCTATGTGATCTTCAGCAAGTTCTCATACCTCTTTGACCCTGAGTTCTCTTACCTGCAGATGGAGATAAAAATGCTGACAATGTGGTTGTGAGGATTAAACAAGGTAGTATTTCTCATCCACATGTGGTCTGTCACATGGTGACATTGCTGTATAATTTGGGACCCATCCTTTCCCTCCCCTGCAGTAGATGCCTAGAGAATCTCAGAAGAATGATCCATCAGTTCTGGCGGGTTGTCAGGAAACACTTCACAAAAGCAAGTGGTCATTTGAACCAGGTCATGAAGGATGGAAAGGAGATTATCTCCATAGGGTAAGAAGAGAACAACTCTGGAATGGGAGGTGCTCCCCATCACTTGCTATCACATGTTCCTACCATGTGGTACAAAGCACTGCTGGCTATATTTCTATAGCCCAGTCTCGGATGGAACAGAAAGCAATTCCCAGGGCCTTGGAGCTGAGATCTGGAGTGTGAGAGCTCATCAGTCCTCTCATGACAGTCAGGAAAGGGAGTATTAGGTCTATAGGATTGGTCCCTACAGCCTAAGTATGTACGGATACTTCTGGAGAACAAACTCAGATGCCATATCTTATTTAAATGATTTCTCCTAGGGCTCAGTGACAGGCAGATTCTATTTTACATGGTTCTTAGGATTACTAGAACATATCATGTAAGTCCTCCTGAGTGGTCTGGAACTTCCACAGCTAACTTCCCGAGATGAGAGAAGAGTCAGTTGCGAGCCTGGTTGTATTGCGCATGGGTGAGTAGGGAGGTTGATCTATGCAGACTGTATAGTGTCTGAAGTAGTCATGATTTGTGCATGTTAAGTAGGACTAGAGCATTCCTGAGGGACTGGTTGCCTTGTTCCATCAGGCTATCAGTCTGTACCAAGTGATGACAAACATGTTTGTGGACAGGAAGGTATTTGAACAGTGCATTCAATATCTAAGTTAGGAAGCTGGAGCAAGTGTCTGAGATTAAGAAGACTGGAGCTTCCAGGAGATGAAAATCCTCCTTCACAACAAGGGCTGCAGAAGTTATCATGAACATGGGGAGAAGAGAGAGACGGTGAAGTTCAGAGTACGAAGTGCACCATTTAAGAAAGTACATGCATCCTTAGGACTACAGGAGGAGAGAGGATGTAAGATCTAACATAAAGTCCATTGTAAGAGCTCCCGAAGGAGTACAGGGGTTAGGAAGAGGAGGTTCTCCCACCAGTGGCCTTGATTATTTTTCCAGTGGCCCACAGGCTCTCTCTCAGACAGCTCATCCAAGCACTGTAGACTTGTCTTGCCACACCACTGACACTTTTTGCCCCTGCCTGGTGATCCATGCTGTTTTCAAGTACCCACAAAAGACCCAACAAGCAGTTCTTTGTATGGGCACATCACACATATCCACTCCAGTATGAGGATTAAGCTCTGTGGTGTGAGTTTGGGCCAAAGTCTAGCCTTGTAGAGGTCCTTGAAGTCCAGGGAACTAGAAGATTCTAATGCTCCGCAAAACTCATCAGATAGTTCTCTAACACATTTTCTAATTCTCTAGTCAAGATGCTGATCCACTCTACTCAGGTGACCTTGTGAGAACGCGGAGTTCAGGGCAGAAAAGTCTACAAAATCTACCCCTTCAAGAGTTCATTCACAGCTCTGGCAACATCCCAGCTGAGAAAACTATCAAATAGGAGTATACTGTATTCAAGAATCTGGGGTCAACCCTGCATCCAGGCTCATCCTGGTAGAAGGTGCAAATCATCCACCACTCCACTTCAAAAAAAAAAAAAGCATTTCATTGCATTCTTTCTTGATCACTAAATCCGGGGTCTCCACAAATAGTTGTTTTTTCCGTCATATGTTGGGAAAATTGATGGACTCCCTCAAATCTCTCAGGAGTCAAGAGTGTGAACAGGCCTCCACTTCCAACATTTGAAAATCATCAGATGGCTACCCTGCTCCTTTTTTTTTTTTTTCCCTTACCATAGTGTTCTATTTCCTACATGCAGCACATGGGATGCAGCAATTGACCTCCACTGGCTAATGAGCAGCTGGATCTGGAACCTTGTGTTAGCACATGCAACATCTAAATTGTTCTTTTCAGGGGATCCCTGATATGCCTATCAAGGATTCCATTGGACTGAAACTGTTAGAGAGGCTCTAACGGAAACGGATCCTGGACAGATGATCAACTCACATGGTTGTTGGTGGGTTACAGATATACCCATGGGAGCTTCATACAAAAATTCAAATTTTCAGGTAGTCTTAAAAAATAAACATCTAAAAACAAAGGATCCACAGTCCCACATGGCAACAATCCACAGGACCTGAATTAACAAACTATGACCTTGACCCTGGCATGTTTACTCCAATTACTACGATCTTCTTCACTCCCTGTGTACTGTATGGGCTACTTCCCTCATTTACATTGACATTTGCATATCTGAATTTAAAGAAAGAATAAAGAGGGAGTAGCCTGATAAAAGGAAGGAAGGTATGAAGGATGAATTACTTAAAAGGATATACACTAAGCTGTGAAGCTAGAAATAGAGGTTGGGATTACGATGGAATGGACTATGGAAAGCATCCTGAGCTACTGAGCTTATTCTTCAGGTCATGTTAAGACACGGAAGGTTTTTACTTAAGAGTTTAACAAAATGAACACTGCTTTAGAAAGATAACCTGTGAAGCAATGTGGAGGACATCACATAAAAATTAAAGACAAGAAGCAAGGAAGTTTTTACAGAAGAGTACACGTCAGAAAAAAAATGGGAGTATGACCCATGGCCTTGCCCAGAGCGATGGAAAGGAGAAAAGGAATACTGGAGAGAATTCAGAGATGTAATTTACAGAATTTGGAAGCCAAATGGCTGGATAAGAGGGATGAAATAAAGATAAGTATGATGATTTTAGCCTAGAGCCTGGGAGGAAAACATTAACCCAGGATGACGTTCAAGGAGAAGGCCAACTGGGAGAAAGAGGAACTCCGGAGGAATGTGTTAAAATGGGTGGGGGAGGAGGCAAGTCATTTAATATGGATACATCCAGCAAATGGAGCTTGGGAGAAAAGAAGAGATAGGGACTTGGAAATTATCAACACAGTGACAATATTAGAAGCAAAGAACTAGGTCAGGTTGTCCAGGACAAGGAGAAGAGGGGCAGACAGAGCCTGCAGGAACATTATAGTTAACAGACATGGTGATAGAAGAGCCTATAAGTGATCCTAATAAGAAAACATACAAGATGTGGGGATGGAGTGGGTACTTTGCCCTTCCAAATCTTCTTCCCACCCTGCTCCATGCTCGGAGGCTGACCTACATGAGCTGCCTCCATGGGCTCCTTTGTCTACCAGCAATGGGGCTGATTTGGCCAAGGGGAAGACTGGCTGAATTCAGAGGTGGGAAGAAAGTGAATTTGGAGTGTTTATTCCCCTTAGCTCTCTCCCTACTGGGTTGCCGCAGGTTAGCTATCTCTCTCTGAAGTCCACCCTTTCTGTTGGGTGTCCTCTCTCCCCATGTGGCAGTTCTGCTAACTGTTCCCGCCTCGCAGCCCTGCAGGTGCTCACCCCTCCCCTGTCTCTCTTCCCAGCCTACTGCCCCATCCTTCCAGGCTTCCCCCACCTTTGTCAAGAGCCCCTCGATTAGACTCCCTTCAATTTCTCAGTATGGATGCACCATTTGTTTCCTGCTGGTATCCAGCATGATTCAGGGGGTAAATCCAGGAGGGGGCAACATCCTGCAAGCCAGGACAGAAGAGTTTACATAAATGCTACAGATCGCCTAAGGAGCTAAGAACTAAAAAGAAGCAGAGTTGGACTTCCTCTCCCTCTGCCGCTCCCCCTGCTGTGCTCTCTCTCTCTCTCTCAGGGTGGGCAGGAGTCAAGATGAAAGCTTTGGTGGAAGAAATGAATGGTGAGGGGAAAACAGAGGCATCAGAAATAGAAAATATTGCTCCAAAAAACCTGGTGGGCTAGGGAGGCACGGGGACTAGGACACCAGTCTGAAACAGAACTAATCTATGCCTTTCAAGTTAGGGAGAGTTGGAAAGATGGAAATAGCACCAACTGTCTTTTTTTTTTCTTTTTTTTTGTCAATTGCTTCATTGTCGCCTGATTCAAATGGTCTGCTTAAATTAGCAAATCACCTTCTGCTTCTCTCTGGATTTTCATTTGACAGCAAGGTTTCAAATAGGACCAGGAGACAAGTAAAGATGAAATGTCTAGTTCAGGCTTACCTCTCTGAGTCATTCCAGTGATTAATCATTTATAGGACACCGTAAGCCACCTCTAGGAAAATGAGGATTCTTTATTGCTTGTTAAAAATATTTACATTTTCCTCTACCAGCTGTATATAAGGAATTGATATTTTCTGAATTGCTAAGTCAATAACATCTTCCTCGAGCCATCAAAGGATTTGACAAACCAGCAAAACATGAGCGCCTCTGCGGCAAATAAGTGGGAGGCACTCGGGCTGTCAAGCAATTAAGTGGACCTGAATAAGCTGATGTAATTAAGCCTCTTACTGCATAATTATCTTTATTTTAAATGTGTCTTTTGATAAAACATCTGTTCCCTGCTCCAGATATGAAAAGAGGGACCCATGCTCATGAAGCAAACAGACCTTGTAAGGCCCTCACACATGCTGCTTGGGCTGCTCGGATCCAAGGCAACAAATGTCATTTATTCCATCTTTGCAAGCAAGAGGCAGGTGTCCTCACGTCCGTGGCCCACATTTGCCTGACCTCCGGGCTCACAGCAGCCGCCTGGAGCCCTGGGACACAAAGCAGTCCCTGGGTGCTGCAGGGACCCTCAGAAGCAAGGAGGCAATTAGCCGTAAGGGCTCCTGCCTCGACCATCTGCAAAGGACAACAATCAGACGTGGTCGCCAAGCGAAGGTGGGGTATTGGTCAGCAGGATCCCCTGGGTCCCCCTCTCCAGGCAGCAGGGCATGACCTCATCCCCTAAATCAAAGGTGAATGTGATTCCTGGAACCTGACTAATGCAGGCAGCCGTGCCTTGGTGTATTTCTGGATGGCATCTGTGTCTGTTCTCTGTTCTGCAGCTGAACTCCAGCTTGTCAATTTCCTACTTGTCAATTTCCTACCTTTGTCTGAAGGAGGATTTCAGATCACTGCTAATAGATAGGCAAGGGAGAAAGTCACAGGCTTCCGCAGGAAATAGACCTGGTTTTCTAAGCTGGTGCTGCCCCTTGTAGGCCAGGTGACCAGCCACTTACTGGCTCCCAGCCTCAAATTACTCCACTCCCAACTGGAAATAGTAATACCTATCTTACTGCACGATTGCGAGAGTTACAAGGGAGGCAGAGAGCCTAATGCAGTGCAGGGAATATAGTAGCCAATCTGAATCAACATTAGCTCTCTCCCCTTTGTCTGACCCACCTCCTCCTAAGGCCCCTGCAGAAGCCCAAATATTTACTTCCACACGGCGAGAAGCCTGCCGTGAAGACCACTGAGCACGGTTCCTGTTCAAGATGGTGACACAGAAGGATCCTGAACTCCCCTCCTCCCATCAACACACTACATCTACAGCTATATGTAGAACCATTTCCTTAGGAAAAAATATCAAAAACTGGCTGGGTAACTTCTATGCATCAGGCCAATGAGAGAAGGCACACACCAAAGAGGGGAGGAGAGGTTGGCCCACAATCTCACTCTAACACCCCCACCCCCCACCCCAGTGTACCCACCCACAATTGGGAGGGAACTCAAAACCCAGAGCTTCTCCCTGAGTAAAGGAGTCCAGTATTTGAAACCCACATCTGGCACCCCAATGTTTAAGACTTGAAGCTCAGAGACAAGCCTTTTTCTTTGAACATCTTAATATTTGTACTAGATCGGCTTTGGACCCACTAATATATTTAGCCAATGCCTTAACGTCTCTTCTTTTTCCTTAAGAATGTAATTCATGAGGCGCCTGGGTGGCTCAGTTGGTTAAGCGTCTGCCTTCGGCTCAGGTCATGATCTCAGGGTCCTGGGATCAAGCCCTCCATCAGGCTCCCTGCTCAGCAGGGGAGTCTGCTTCTCCCTCTCCTTCTGCCCCTCCCCCTGCTTGTGTGTGCATGCGTGCTCTCTCCCTCTCTCTCTAACAAATAAATACAAATCTTTAGAGAAAAAGGAGGGTGCCTGGGTGGCTCAGTTGGTTAAGCGTCTGCCTTCGGCTCAGGTCATGATCTCAGGGTCCTGAGATCGAGCCCAGCATTGGGCTCCCTGCTCCACGGGAGCCTGCCTCTTCCTCTCCCTCTGCCGCTCCCCCTGCTGTGCTCTCTCTCTCTCTAATAAATAAATAAAATCTTTAAAATATGAAACATAATTCACATATCATATAATTTATCCCTTTAAATCATCGAATTCAAGGGTTTTGACTATATTCATAGCCACAGTCAACCACAGAACATTTTTACCATCCCCAAAAGAAACCCTACACCCTTTCATCATCACCTCCCGACCACTCTGTTCCCCCTACAGTCCGACTGTCTCTATGAATTTACCTATTTTGGACACTTCATATAAATGGAATCATACAATAAATGGCCTTTTTATCTGTCTGCTTTCACTTAGCATAATGTTTCAAGGTTCAACCACGTGGTAGCATGTATCAGCACTCCGTTCTTTTTCTCTACCGAGTAATATTCCATTGTATGGGCCCACCCCATTTTATTCATCCATCTGTGGATGGACATTTGGACTGCTTCCATTTTTTCGCTATTATGACAAACCGTGCTGTGAACATCCATGTACAAGATTTTGTGGGAACACGTAATTTCAATTCTAAAAGTCAAATTGTTGGGTTATATAGTAACTATTTTTAGATTTGTGAGCAACTGCCAGTTTTTTTGAAGTGAAGGGACTACCCCCATTTTAAATTCCCATCAGCAGTGTATGAGGGTTCTAATTTTTCCACATCTCACCAACACTTTTATTCTCTGTCCTTTTGATTATAGCCATCCTACTGGATGTGAAGTGGTATCTCCTCGAGGCTCTGGTTGATACCTCCTTGATGGCAACCATGTCTTAGTCTTCTGCAGAAAACATTTCAGTGACACCCACTATAAGCCACTGCCTCTGGGAATATCTTGCCCTGACTCTTCTGTGCTTCCTACAGGATGAATAGCCAATATTGGCTTCGCCACATTAAGACAGCTGCCTAAGAAGATGCTCGTACTGCCCAGACCTTTGTAATGATATGTACCAAATCATTCTGCAATGGGTGAGAATATGAGAAGTACATTAGGGATAACTCTTATTCCTCTCAAAGCAAGGACGTCAGAGAATCAGACATCATGCTAATTAACAATACACTGAGGGAACATCACAAAGGCCAAGTCAAGAGGAAAGGTTGAAATCAAATTATTAACTCACTATTTAAACCAAGGTTTAATACCTTATCACTAGTGATAGCTGTGTTATCATATTATTTACATGTCTCTTATATGGGAGCAGGAACACAGAAATTCAAAATGGCATCAAAAGAGCAGTTTATGAGCCCTGATTCTAACTTCAGGTTCCAATGACTTTAAACAAGATACGAACTTCAGGTTAAATTATCCCATATTCTATAGAATGGAAAAAATAATTTCCCCAAGGGGTTATTTTGACATTTAATTAAGATAAAGTTGTTGAGCCTGCTTTATAAACTGTAAAACACCCTGTGAATTATTAGGAGCAGATAATTATTAATAGTCAGAATAGTTCCCATTTACTGAAAATTTTTTTTGTGATAGGGCTGTCCTTCAAAGGCACCAAGTAGGATGTCTTAATAGGACTTACAAAAGGGAACCTCAACCTTGTGTATCATTTTTTTTCTTAATTCTGTATGTTATTACACCATCCGTATAACCATCAGTGGACAGCAGCTTTGGCTGAAGTCTTAAGGCAGCCGAAACCCTCACACATAACCCAAGTGCCATTCACCCCCACTAGTAGTTCTCAAACTTGGTGTCCCTAGTCATGTAGATGGGAGAGGAGAGGTATAGGGCCTCTGAATGCAGTAGGCTGTCAAAAGAAACAGCCTCAGGAAAACTCTAGGTGGGATGGGGGCGTGACCTCACAAACACCTGCGTGCCAAGAGAGCGTGTGTATGCCCTCCCAAGTGTGAGCATGGCCATGTAGCAGGTGTGAATTTATCACCTCCGTTTTCACACAGGGCAGAATTCAGCTGGTGGGTCCGCTGGACTGGAAGAGCTGAGATTGGCCTCACTCATGTGTCTGGCAGCTTGCCAGCCTGTTGGCTGGGGCAGATTATTTCTTCTTTGTGCAGCTTTGCTTCCTTCAATAAGCTCAATCAGCTTCCTTTCATGGGGCAATCAGGGCTGCACCCCAAGAAAGGCAGAAACTACGTGGTCTCTGGAAGCCTGTATCCCAGAACTCACACATCACTCCCACTACATTCAACGTGAAAGCTGAGTCTGAAGGCCAGCCCGCAGACAATAAGGTGAAGGAAGAGAACCTACCTCTTGATGTTATAGAACATCCTATTTCTTCACTTTTTTTCAGCTCTACTGAAAGCGTAGACTGTGAGGATATATGGATACATGATGAAAGGATTCCCACTATCAAGTTAATTATCACATTCATCTCACGTTTACTGTGTGTGTGTGTGTGTGAGAGAGAGAGAAATCACTGAAGCTCTATCCTCTTAGCATATTTCAATTGGACAATGCAGTATTATCAACTATAGGCACCATGTTATACATTAGCTCCTTAAATCTTCCAAGTACAAGTTTGCACCCTTTCCCCAGACTCTCTCTATTTCTCCCACCCGAGTTCCTGACAACCACATTTTACTCTCTGTTTCTAGAAGTTTAACTTTTTTGGTTATTTTTTTTGAGATTCCACATATTAGTGAAACTATGTGATATGTTTTTCTCCATCTGGATTATTTCACTTAACATAATGTCCTCCAGCTTCATCCACATGGTCACAAAAGGCAAGATCTCCTTCTTCTGAAAAGCCAAATAATATTGCATTATGTGTATGCATATGTGTGTACATACACACATACATCCCACAATTTCTTTATGCATTCATTTGTTCATAAGCCCTTAGATTGTTTCCCTATCTTGGCTATTGGGAATACTGTTGAAATAAGTACAGGAATACAGATAGTCCTTCAAGATTGTAATTTGGTTTCCTCCATATATGTACCCAAAAGTGTGATTGCTGGATCATACAGTAGTTCTGTTTTTAATTTTTTGAGGAACCTCCATACTGTTTTCCATTGTGGCCGTCCCAATTTACATTCCTACCAACAGTGCACAAGTGTTCCCTTTTCTCCACGTCTTCACAAGCATTTGTTACTTCTCGTTTTGATTATATACATTCTAACAGGAGTAGAGTAACATCTCATTGTGGTTTTAATTTGTATTTCTCTGAGAATTAGTGATGTTCAGCACCGTTCTATGGACCTGTTGGCCATTTCTAAGTCTTCTTTGGAAAAATGTCTACTCAGTTCCTCTGCCCATTTTTAAATTAGATTATTTGGGTTTTTGTTTTTTGTTTTTAGGTTTTGGTTTTCTGTTTGTGCTATCAAGCTATAGGAACTTATTGTTTATTTTGGATATTAGCCCCTTATTGAATAGGAGGCTTACAAATATTTGCTCCCTTTCCATAGGTTGCCTTTTCATTTTGTTAATGGCTTCCTTTGCCGTGTGAAAGCTCATTAGTTTGAAGGACTCACATTTGTTTATTTTTGCTTTTGTTGCTTTTGCTTTTGGTGTCAAGTCCAAAAAATCATTGCCAAGATCAATGTCAAGGAGCTTACCCCTGTTTTATTCTCAAGTTTTATGGTTTCAGGTTTTATGTCGAAGTCCCTCATCCATTTTGAGTTGATTTTATGTATGATGCAAGATAAAGGTCCAGTTTCAGTATTTTGCATGTGGCTCTCCACCTTTCCCAACTCCATTTCCTGAAAAAATGGTCCTTTCCTCCCTTGTATATTCTTGGTTCCTCTGCCATCAGTTAATTGACCATATATGCATGGATTTATTTCTAGGTTCTATTCTGTTCCATTGATCCATGTTACTGTTTTTCTGCCAATATCATACTCTTTTGATCACTACAGCTTTGCAATGTAGTTTGAAATCAGGCTGCTATGCCTCCAAGCTTCGTTCTTCTATTTTAAAACTGCTTTGGCTATTCAAGATCTTTTGTGGTCCCATATAAATTTTAAGACTGTTTTAGCTGTTTCTGTGAAAAATGTCATTGGAATTTTAATACGTATTGCATTCAATCTATAGATCACTTTGGGTAGGATGGATATTTTCACCATATTAACTTTTCCAATTCATGAACACAAAGTATCTATCCATTTATTTGTGTTTTCTTCACTTTCTCTCATCAATGTTTCATTTTTGGAATACAGATCTTTCACCTCCTTCGTTAAATATGTTCCTGAGTATTTTATTCTTTTTGATGCTCTTGTAAAAGGGACTGCTTGCTTAATTTTTCCTTCCAATAGTTTGTTAGTGCATAAAACTGTAACTGATTATTTGCCATGAGCTTACTACAATGCCACGAGGTCAATTACTGTTTTACCCATTTTTTTGGAGAAGGAAATTGGGACCTAAGATTAAGAGCACTGGTTGTGTGACTCATCCAGGTTTGAACCCGGGTGTGTGTGACATATATTAGTGACCTGAAGAGAGGTAATCTTGCCTGCTGTGACCAGAGCTCTTATGGAAATTGCTCCCTCCACCTCCTCAGTATGTCACAACTCAAAGAAATGGTTTTAAGTATTTCTACCCAAGACAGTCAGCTTTCCCTTTGGAAGACTTTAATCCAATCTCCTTGATCTTCCATTATTCCCTTCTCTTAATGTCTATTGCCTTGTTACAGAAATGGGTTCTAAGCTAGGCCAAATGAATTTTTCCTACTTACCTCAAGAGTAAGTAGGAAAAAAAAATGGGGGGGGGGGGCGCTAATAGAAGAGATACAGAAGTTCTATATGCTGGGTAATAATTTGGCCTTGGTTTTAATTTTCATAATCTTTCAAATTGATATTCAGATATACTTTGGTCACCTCAATGGAAATATTTACCCAAAATCATCTTTTAAATGTGAGGACAAGGACTATAGAGAGAGCATATCACCATCTTTATGGAAAGGTTGAAAGAACAGGAGACAAGAGATTTTAAGATCAGATTCACCTGAGCTCTGCAAATGACTAGTCATTTGATCTTGGGTAAACCATTTCACCAGGTTTGGTTCCCCTTCTCTCATCATTTAAATGAGAGTATTAAGCTGGATGCTCTTTTGTCTCCTTCAGCTCTGACATTATTCGGTCCTAGTGCCAGAGCATAATTTTATGATATACTGTGCACATTTTTCCTCCAAAACACATTGACATCATGTTAAATTAGGCTGACTCATGTCCCCCCAAGTAAACAGTTGTGACTGTTGCCAAAATTTTGCTAACAAACAGAAAACAGGCATGGAGCGCTTCGAATTCTTTTTCCTTTAATAGCTCCAAGCATTTTCAATGTGCTGAGAAATGGCAAGGTATTTCTGTATGCTGCTCTTTATTTGACTCATTAGATCACAACAAAAATATTTCACAGAGCCTCTTTCATACCTTTTCTGGAACATCATCCAAAGTTGGGCAAAAATATTTGAACAAGATGTCTTGATTTAAAAAAAAAATACATCTGTGTCAGAGAATAAAGCAAATGCACAAACTAGATGTTAGTCTGTTTGATAAACCAATGTATATTGATAAGTCCCTGCCAAAAAAGTTGATATACTATAAACGAACATAACTTTTGTTGGACAGCATGCTCACTGAGCTGTAGAACATAGCCTGAAGGCATTTATAGCTACATAGAGACACCATAGGATATAGAGTTCTCAGGGAAAAAAAACAACAATGTGACTGCATTGTGAAATGTTTTGGAAAACAGGAATTTCAAATATCATCTTCCCAGAAGATGTGATTACCCTCATGTGCTCTGATTTCATGGCAAACACTGATCCAGTTGATATTTGGGGAGGAAGTGTCCCAAACAACCCACTTGTGGCATCCTTGGGAATATGTCTGGATGATTATGCATTCTGGGAAGGCCTGGTATTGTCCTAAACTGAAGTTTGTATCCATTGAGTCTTCTGATTAAAAGAAACTTTGAGTAAGGACACAAGCCCAGACTTTAACGTACACTGCTTGCTGGCACCCAGATGGGTAACTACCTGACCTTCACAAGAAGTCCTGACACGGAGCAGCTTAATCTAAGGCACAGTGGGAAAAAGCAGCTCTGGTCAGTTTCTTTTCTTCCTGAATGCCCCTCAGGGCTCATCTAATGCAGAGCTCCCTTCTTCCTTGCAAGGGACTTGGTATTTGAGATCAGCTTAAAAGGCCAAGAAACATAAGAATAAATCAAGTCTTCTATGTCCTAACCTTGTCTCCATTCAAAAGCCACAATAGCTTCTCTTACAAGGGGAAGAAGAAAAGGACATAAGTATATTTCTTCAGTAGAATTTTCTCCTGGTCTCAATTCAGTGGCTTCGGGGGCCGTCATACACATAAGCTTTTTCTAATACCCACCAGTCTTTTAGTTCAAATTCACCTGCCTTTCCGCATACCTGTCTTTCTGCACTACCTGGTTATACTAACCTGGGTTCCTATAGGGACCCACGGAAAAAATAAGCTTTCCATCTCCAAATGAGCAAAGTAGACAAACCCAGTGAAAGTAAGGGAAGGAACTGAGACTGGGGCAGGAGAAGAAGAGCAAGAAGACACATAGCTCTTGCCTCAGTTGAACTGACCCGTCACACTTCCCCAATTGCATTTTGGTCCTTATTTTAGCTGCCCTAATTTTCTCTGGCTTGATTTTCATTCAAACCATCTCCCATCTGAAGGAGTGATTAAATGCACCAGTTGAAGTACAACATTCTTGCACTTCCCTCTGAGTCTTTAAGAAAGATCCTACAATGGTACATGGTAAATAGCGCCCTGGGACAGGAAGGGAGGGGGGTTCCTTGACCTCCAGGCCAAGTGCTTACAGATCAGGAGAACGGAGTAATCCAGGCACAACGCAGGACTGAGACAAGAAATCCTCTGGATGCAGGCACCCAATTCACAGCCAAGCCTTGAGGGATTTGGGGGACAGAAAGATTCCCTCTTTGACCTGCACACGCAAACAAAAAACTATGGACAGGATATGAGCTTGGCAACAGCTTTCAATGAAGAATAATGGACAGTGCATTTCTTCAGGGAAAGGCCCCTTGATTTACAGCGGTGCCCAGACAAGTCCCAACTTCAGGAGGAGGACAAGGAGGTCTGGTCCAAGCAAGCTGGACCATCTGAATTTCAACAGGGTTATAGTGGGCAGCAACATGAACATTAACAAGATGACTCCTCTGTAGGCTAACCCACATCTCAGATTTCCTCTTCTGTGCCTGAGGCTGGGGTAATCAGAACTCATTCTTTGGTCTGAGCAATCATTACTGTTCTTGGGAGTTGTCAGGTGAAGCCCCAGGAAGGAAAAAAATGATCCTGCCCTCAGCTGCAGGGAACAGGGGCTCAGAGTCATAGAATGTCAACGTGTGAATTTGATATCCCAAGCTGAGGAAGTAAGGACTGCCAACTTTTCACTGTAGGTTTTGAGATAGTCTAATATCCATTCATTTTTTGATCAGTACTCTGATTCCTTTTGAGAAATGACTTCTCCACTGGACATAGTCTGGTGGGATATAATCAGGGGCCAAGCCCTTCCTAGCCAAAGGATCAGACCAAGATAAAGACTGAGCCAACTGGATGCCCTTTCCCCAGTATTTAAATCTGAGCATATGGTCAAAGGGCCTGGAAGTAACTAAAGCTCCCCTCCATCCCCAAAGATGGTTCCTGCCAGGACTTCTAGAGTGTCCTGATTCTTTGCCTCTAGAGCTGCCCTATTTCCTGCCACATCCCAGCATGGTCTTGTAGGCTCCTGGTAATTCTCTGAGCCTCTGAGATCCTTCCAATAAATACCTTCTAACTTTAGTTAGCCAAGACTCATTTCTATGGCTTGTAACCAGGGACGGACAAGTAACTAGTTACATCAACATTTATACAAGGGTAACAGTATAGAACCCATTCATTCCTTTAGTACCCCATTTTACTTCCATAACACCATGACATGGGTAGAGAAGATAGTATTTATTCTCACTTGGTACATGAGAAAAACACACACACCCAAAGGGCTTCAGCAATTTGCCCATGTTCTCACAGCAAGGAAGTATCCCCAAGCCCAAGAGTTTTGGCTTCATATCCTGTGCTCTTTACAACACCCTGCAGTGAGGTCTAAGTTCCTCATCTGTTCCCATAAAGCAACAAAAGGAAAACAGATTTATTGGAAATACCCATGTCCTTTTGTTAGCCGTCATGTGACCCACTATCATGGGCCCCGTTTTCAATTTCCCTTTTAATGCCCAAGGATCTAGATGGAAACACATCCTTTAATATACTATTTCAATATTAATGGAGCCAGACTACAACAGGGTGTCTTATTTACCTTTGGAAAGATTGAAAGTTATGGCGAATTGGCTCTAATGTCACCTGTAATTGTTGCCTTTTAGAAGAAAGGTACCTAAGTCCACCATCACAGCATAGAAAAAAATGTCTTCCCAGAAACCAAAACAAACTTGCTTTTTTCCCAAAAGGGTGCTGGTGCCAATCAAGAAGGGTCTGATAATGAGCCATGCACTGGCAATAATTATTCCTTGAACTATAGAGAATTCCAGACTTGTTTTCTTTAGCCACAGGACTAAATTTTAAGTATCACTGAAACTTCATTGATCACTGCAAAATTTGTCTGAAGCCAGTGACATTCTTCTGGAATTTAAAAATCACTGTATAATTTGCCTGGTCACACTTCAGATCCTTGGCAATGTTGGTACAGAAGTAAATAGATCAGTCCAGCATTACAGCATTGAGAAATTATTCCAAAGGATTAGCCTGAAGCCCCTCCACCCAACACCGTAACTAGGCTATAAACTTAGAGCTTCTTCACCCAGGATCACAGTTTGGCTCCTCTCTTTATACAAGCATCTGTCAGAGAAAAGAAAAAATTCAGTTCCTGATATCACCTGCTTTATAATCCTGTAATAGTTCCCAATTTAGAAGACAGAACCCTTCAAAAAAAAAAAAAAAGCTTGCAATATAAGCACAAAACATGACAGGAACAAGTTCACGAATGTGTTCAATTCATGCAGGCTTTAAAATTTTTTATTTATATTAAAAAATTCTGCTTGTCACCATCTGCTCCCTGTCAACATCTATTTTAGAGCCTTTTACTTTAAAAGACAACACCATCTAGATAAAATGCATTTTATAAATAATAACCATTTCATGACCTTATATGGAAAATCTGGGAGACAAAATTTTTCTTCCAAGTCTCCAAGTGTGAAAATCAGACATTCGTTTACAACAGGGTTAACGTGGAAAAAAAAAAAAAAAAAAAAAAAAACTATTCCTTCTTAATATGTAAACACGCACAAGTTAGAGCCCTTGACCTTTCTGGTATCACTCAAGCTTGAGTCTATGCTATGTGACTCCACATTTGTTCTACTGCTTTGATTTGATTTGCTTCTTAATTTTTACAAAATTGATTTATCGAACCAAAACTAAAATCTTCATGGCCCTAAAATATAAGTCAAAGTCTAAAACTGACCAGTAAGCAAAAGAAACACATAGAGTAAAGCAGTAGAGGATAAAAGAATTTATACAATTTTTAATAATCACAGCATTATGATATGCCAGTAAGAATGTCTCCAAACAACTATGGAAAGGGATTCATGAACCATGTTTTCATTCCCAGACAAAAGGCAGATCTAAAATAGCAAACACAGTTCCTACAGTGATAGTTGGATAGCGCCAAGGTCAATGTAAAGACTGTGAGTCAAATTTGAGTACCCCTCTCAGCTCTGCCTTCCTTTACTGACTTTTTTTCTTCCAGCTTGGAGTCATTTTATTCTTTTTTTTTTTTAAATCTATTGCTCCCTGTTGCAGGACAAGCACATGGCTAATATTTGCACAACTCACAACTACTCTTGATACATATATACATCAACTAGGGCCAAAAGCAGATCAAATGTTTTGGAAAATCAAGAAATAATTCATAAGGTGTGATTTTGGAAAAGGGGGGTGGTGAGAGGGATGTTGATATAGTTGTGGGGTTTTGTTTGTTTGTTTGTTTTTTGTTTTGTTTTACCTTAAGAGGTAAAAAAAAAAAAATTCTCCTGAAAGAAAAATATTAGATTACAAAGAATAGATTCTTTTGTAGCCTTTCCATTCTCTCTTTACTGCATTTAAAAAAAAGAAAGTTTTTTACATAATTACTTTTAAAGTATGTAAATGTCTTTGGAGTATAAGTGAACCTACTTGATTTGGTGGGAAAGGGAGAGGGAAGAGCTAGTGTTCACAATTTGCTTGCTTTCTTTGACCTTTTCCACAGCTGTTGTCTGCACATCTGACAGGCTCTATCTAAGATGCTGAAGTAGATCAAATTTCCTTTTTCCTTTCCCCCAGGTTAATGACATTTGCTGTGAAGGCCAGGTGATTACTAGAGAATTTGGAACTGGAGACAAGGAGCCAGAAGGCTGTATCTCAAGAATAATATCCTCCATTTATCTGATGAGAGTATTGTCAAAGTTCCCAAGTTATTTGTCTGTATAAATAACATCGCCACCCACCTGGCATTTCCTCAAAGAGGGGGGCCTCTGATGCCCATTCTCTCTTTCTCTAGAGAACAAATTTAAGTCCTGTTTTGAGTCATATTGGAGTGTTATATATTTTATTTATTCCAAAATGTACATTGCTAAAAAGAAAAAAAACATTTTAGGATCATTTGTTTTTCATTACTTCTCTAAATATTCTATTTCTCAGATTCATCACCAACCTACTTATTTATCAGGCTTGGCTCCGAATACATTTTGACAGTCTTCCAAATCCAAATACCCTCAAAGGATAAAAAATCACTGATAACATTCTTTTGAATGTTCAGAGACTGAGAAAATGTGCCTGATAAAGCCACCCTAACAATGAGGGCTGGATGCTAGAGCAAGCTCTTGCCAGAATGATATTGATTACACAAGGACACTTCAAAGCTAATCAAGACACCTTCTCCTCTACACACACACACACACACACACACACACACACACACATCCCAAGCCCTCTCAAACAAAGTAAACAGTATCCTAAGGTAGAAACACAGAGAAGAAAAAAACAATCCTTAAAAGCAATTCTTTGGGGGAGAAATTATCTCAATCTCCTACTCTCATTTCATAGTGGCTACAACTCAGAGCATCACTAATGTTAAAAAGTTTGTGCCTTCTATTTGTGTTATATTCCTGGATCTTTATGCATACATACTCATCCAAATAATGAGAAACCCCTATCCTTAGCCCTTTCCAATTTTCTCTGTGTGCATGTTGTCATTTCAGGAACCAGAGTGTAAGCAATTCTCATGCTTCTTCAAAATAGGAAAGTTTCATACCTTCTTTCTTATGGATTCCATGACAGATATATGAATTAGTTCCAAATAGTTGGGTTTTCACTCCCCTTAAGTAACTCTAAGGCAATGTTCTGTGGATTCTTCAGCATGTGGAGTCACAGAAGTCCAAAGGGAAAATAAAGGGCAGAATATATGATCCTTGACTCTTGAATGAGCTGAGGTGCCTAAAGTCACTGACATCCTGGAATGTGGATTGAAGAATGGTATTTCTTAGGTAATTATGATCTCAGCTGGTTCTAATGGAGTGATAATAGTTTGGCAGATCCAGTGGGTGGTGTGCATTTCAGAGCCCTCACAAGTTCCAGAGAAAGAAAGTTATTCTTTTACCTCAGGACAAAAAGAATAATTGACCTATTGGGACAAAAGAGAAAATTGACTACAGTTCCTTTGGCACTAGGGTCCCTTGTCATTTAGAACACGGTGATTGGATTACAGAGTGGATTAGCATAATTTAGTAGCAAAAGCACTTGTAACCATTTATCTTCTGGACAGATGGCTACTGAAACTTATTTCTTCAATTCCTTCTCTTCTACCTCTCAGTTTGATAGGGGGAAAAAAAGGGATGGGAGACTGCAGGAGTATAAAGTAACTCTAAAATACTAAAAACGCAAAACCACAAGGCACAGTACACGTCCCACAGTGAGGATGACAAGTACTATGTATGGGATTATCAGAAACAAATGTGGAAAGGACAGTACTCTGTTGATCTGTAGGTTTCCTAGAGCTAAGGTGGTCATTTTGAATCATTATGATTCTTTGCATTGAACTAATTGAATAAATGATTTATCTTAGGATTTTCACGAGTCTTCTTTTAAAAACCACAATAATACATACATTGTTTTTAAAAAACATAAAGTACTGCAGAAGTCATTTTAAATTCTCAAAAATCATCCTTGTCTTCACTCCTCTCCACCCCAAGGTCCTGCTTCCCAGAGACAACTAATTTAATCTTACGGTCTTCAGTTATTTAGTTAATGCTAAATGTTAACAAAAATTGCTGACTTTCTTTGGGCATTCTTTTTTAACTTGAAGATGAGGATTTAGCTAGGTGAGGAGAGAACCAATCAGAGTGTTTGGATTAATCTGACAGGTAAATTGGTGTTGACTGCAAAACTCAGCAGGGTGCCAGGATTATATTTCTTTATTCATAGGTCCAAAGTCATGACCTTTGTACCATTTAAAAGAGAAGGATCAAGAGAATTAAGTGCTCAGTCAAATGAATGACTTTTTCTTAAAAATCCTTAGTTAGAAGAAAGCATTTCTTACCTGAGTTTGTTCCATATTTGGACCATTATTCCCTTGTGTTTGTTTTGCTTTATTCTTTCCTGGGTTTTATAATTGCCTTTTTTTTAGGGAAGACAAAAAACTCATATACTCGTATAATCCATAAAACATCACCTTCAATGTTAAGTCTCCTTCAGTTCTTAATGAGAGGTCAGTAATGTCAGTAATTCCCACCTTTAAGCTCCTATAGCAAATCTTTTGTCTGTAGTTCTAGTTTAGTAAAAAGCCAGCTAGTAACAGAGTATTTATTCTACACTATAATTACATAGTTAGGTCTACAACTACTAAAGTAGACTGTGAATTCTTTAAAGAGAAAAAAATCCTCTCTTTTCATGTGCTACCTCACACACTTGCCTAGTATATAGTAAATGTTCATTATTTTTGTTGTAGAAATTTAAAAAAAAAAAGGGTCTGTAAACATGTATCTCTCAAAGGACTAACGCTCTCTCATACCAACCTGTTATCTTCACCCTGCTTTTTTCTAGGTTCAATTAGAAACATCTAAAATTAGAGAATATAACTTTTAAGCTACTTTCTTAAAAATTCCAGGAGAATATACCCATAGGCTATCCCCTGACCTTCAAAATAAAACAAATACCATCACAAAGATGTTGGCATTCTCCTGTTCACTAAGTATCTCTAAAAAATTTTTTATCTCTAAAAAAGTTTTAAGTATCTCTAAAAAAAGGACATTTCATTATGAACTTGAAGAAAGAAAACATGTGAAAAGCTTGAGTTCATTTAAACGGTTTTTTACTGCCTTTAAAGCCCAATTGAAAAAGCCCAGAATATTAAATACACACACTTAAAGATCTAGAATATATAAAGATAAAGACACAGATCAACCCCTATGCTAAGCAAATGAAATTGACGCCTCTCCAACATGATGATCAGATTTCTCTCAAAGTAACCTTTGACTACAAGTTTCTGAGGACTTTTGAAAGTCTGTTTTATTTCATGTTATCACAATATCCTGTTACAGCAGAGCATTTTTGGATGTATGACAGAGACTTTAAAAATGCCCTCACATTTACTGGAAGTGGTTTGGTTTTAGTTTCAGGATCTACGTCAGTTTAGGGGGACAGATGTTTTTTGAGCTATTCTCAGTCATCATGGCTGAAGTTTGCTTGACAACAGCCAAGTCATCTTAACCTCAGCTACCCATATCTAAAGATAAAAAAGGATCCTCTTAGCTGAGCCATCACCTTGACAGTGAGAGTTACCTGATTCCCTATGACAGAATTCATCACACTCCTCATTGTGGTCACTCCAAATCTTCTCCAGACCATCAGAGTATGTGCTACGCTTGGTTACACCCAATTTTTTTTGCATCTTTATCATCCCCTTGAAGACATGGCTATGTGTTTATATCCAAGTACCACCATATCTTAGGCATCAAATACATTTTTTGCAAAATAAATGAAGAAATCTTTTATATGGAAATCTCAGTTACCAAAAAACTCCTAACAAAACTATTTCAAAATTAGTACTGTGAACCTTAATCCTTTGTCTCGAATTAAACAATTTTATTAATAATTGTGTTTTCTAACAGCTCAAAGCATGAGATTTCAGGGAGCTGGGGAGATGACAAGGCTTAAGAGCACACCACTGTCTATGGCATGCAGGCATGTCTGCAATTGTTTGATGAGCTGGTATTTCTTTAGTGTTGGTTGTGATCTCTCCTCTTTCACTCATGATTTTATTTATTTGGGTCCTTTCTCTTTTCTTTTTGATAAATCTGGCCAGGGGTTTATCAATCTTATTAATTCTTTCAAAGAACAAGCTCCTAGTTTCGTTGATCTGTTCTACTGTTCTTTTGGTTTCTATTTCATTGATTTCTGCTCTGATCTTTATTATTTCTCTTCTCCTGCTGGGTTCAGGCTTTATTTGCTGTTCTTTCTCCAGCTCCTTTAGGTGTAGGGTTAGGTTGTGTATTTGAGACCTTTTTTGTTTCTTGAGAAAGGCTTGTATTGCTATATACTTTCCTCTTAGGATTGCCTTTGCTTCATCCCAAAGAGTTTGAACAGTTGTGTTTTCATTTTCATTTGTTTCCATGAATTTTTTAATTCTCTTTAATTTCCTGGTTGACCCATTCATTCTTTAGTAGGATGCTCTTTAGCCTCCATGTATTTGAGTTCTTTCCAACTTTCCTCTTGTGATTGAGTTCTAGTTTCAAAGCATCATGGTCCAAAAAACATGCAGGGAATGATCCCAATCTTTTGGTACCCGCTTGAGACCTGATTTGTGACCCAGGATGAACTGGTAAACAAGCATATTTTTGTGGAGCTGGGGTTACTCTGATCCCAAGAGAAAAACGTTGCCTCCTAGAACTGTGTTCCTTTAAAAAGAGAGAGATTCTAGATAAACACTGAAAAAAAAAAAACAACCAAAAAATGATTCCTCTAAACTTTTAGAGAAGCAGGATGCAGGAGACACTGCTGTGAGCGTCCTCTAACAAATGATGGAGATGGAATGAACCATTCCTCTTCTCCTGCTGCACTGGCACAGACCACTGCACAGTCCTGGCCACACAGTGAGGGCATCCCCTAAGGCAGTCCCCGTGGTTAATAGGGTTCTGCAGTCAGACTGACCACCACTGGGAAGGAAGCCTATGCTTGGGGGAGGAGCAGGAACCACCACAGGGCCTGAAGTTGAGAGCAGCACCAAGGGGCAGTGTGACCACTGAAAGTTATAACTCAACTAGCATGTGTGGTCATGTGTGACATGGACCTACATGCACTTGGGGAGAGTTAATTTTATGAAGTTCAAGGACCTAGAAAAGGGGGTAGAGTCAGAAGTCACTGAAATTTAGATTACCTGTTTAATCATTATTTATTTAGTACCGAATGTGTGCTAGTCATTGTGTTGGACATGGGCAACTGCAATTAAAGTAACCCCGTTGGCACCCCCAGATGGGATGGCCAGGAAAAATCCTGGCTGCAATAAAATTTAGAGCAGTTGCTCACGACGGAAAAATACAAAAAAATAAAATAAAATAAAATAAAATAAGGTGTGGAAAATAGGACTAATGTGCATGTGAAGAAAGTGGGTTTAAACAATGGGACATCAAGTTTTCTCTCATCTAGTTGGCAAAAATTTTCAACATCAGTAACATCAAAAGTTGAAAGACAATAGGGAAATATGTCCTCTCACACAATACAGATTTGAAATGGAAATGAGTGCAATGTTTGGAAATCAGCTCAGCAATATATATTATTTCAAGGCAGAAATCCCCACTTCTCTTCTGTCATTGAGAAAACACCCATACAGGTTCATGAAAATACTAATTCAAGGCTTTGCAGTAGGTATTTATGGTGGAAAAACTAGTAACAACCAAAGAGCTGAGCAATGGGGAATGGCAAAATAGAATGTGGTCCATCCCTAAAAGGAAGAACTATATAGTAATTTAGAAGAATTTAGTCTAGAACACATTGGTATAGAAGAAACTACCATTTTGTTGCTTGTATACAGTACAATTTCTACCTAAGGTTATCATTAATGTCAGAGAAAACCCGAGCACAGAAGTTGCAAGTACTGACCTGTTCATGAATCTTGGCCCTGTCACTTGCTGACTGCAGAACCCTAAGCAATTTATTTAACCTCTCTGGGATGAAATGTAGCAAGCTCAGAGCAGTGCCTGGAATACATGTATTCAAGAAATGTTAGCTATCATTAGTATTCTTTTAAAAATTCACGAATTGGGGGAGCCTGGGTGGCTCCATCAGTTGAGCGTCTGCCTTCGGCTCAGGTCATGATCTCAGGGTCCTGGGATCAAGGCCTTTGTGGGGTTCCCTGCTCAGAGGGGAGTCTTCTCTCCTTCCTTCTCCCTCTGCCTTTGCCCCTCTCCCTGCTCATGCTTGCTCTCTCATGCTCTCTCTCAAATAAATAAATAAAATCTTAAAAATTAAAAAAAAAAAAAAACTTACAAATTGAATATTTTATTCATGCACACATTGTCACACATCTACACACACATATATATGCAAAGAAAGTGACCCTAAAGAATATATGCCAATCTAGAAAGACTGGTGATGAATTCAGAGGAAATTTGGCTTAGAGACGACTCATGGGAAATTTTACTTTTACTAGCAATCTTACCCTTAAAATTTTTTTTGCATTATTATGAATTTAAATGTTAAAATACACTGAACAAAAAGAAATAAACCATGTAAGGGGGAGGAAAAGGAAAGAGAGAAAAAGGACAAAGACCCAGGGTCCTGAGCAGAGGCAGCCTACTGAATATTAAGGGCAGCGAAACATACCACCCCAAAATATGCCTCTTTGATTTAAGGATTATTTTAAGGGGGTTATTTTGAGAAATAGGAGAAGCTCTGAAAACAGAGCAGAAGTTACCCTTTTGTAAGGGACATTTACATTTATAAATGAAACACCCATTTCCAAGGAAGAAGAGGACTCCAAATCACAAGAAAATTGTATTTATGGTGAATACATCTTAAATCTGCATAATGAACCCTACCCTTGCCTTTACTGGTAACAGACATACACACATGCATACACACCCCCACATCTTTTGGGGGAACTTTAACTAAGGATGGTATTGAGTCTGGTGGCTGAGGCCACCTCAGAGACTTACTCATTCTTCCCTGGCTATCTCCCATTATATACATGATGTGCACATGTTAATGATAAATAATCTGTTTTTCCCTTGTTAATCTGTCTTTTATTACAGAAGTCTCAGCCAAGAACTCAGAAGAAGAGAGGAAAAATGCTTCTTCCTCCCCTACAAATAAAATAAAATCCATGGCCAAAACCCCTAAACGTCATTACCTGGACTCAATATAACGTTCTTGAATAATGTTACTTCTAGAGTAAGAGAAGTAATGATTCCTTAATAAAGAACAGTAAGAACATGCTCCAGGAATTTCCCAGTGATTATCTAAAAGTCCTTCAATCTTACTTAGAAAGAAGGGAGGCTTCATTCGTATATGCGTGTGTGTGTGCGTGTGTGTGTGTGTGTGTGTGTGACATTTAGGTTTTATATGCCTTCCTATCATTCCATGTCCCTGTTCCAATGTGTGCTTTTGTTTTCTTTTGCTTACGTTTCCTTTCTTTTTTGTTAGAATGTTTTGAGCTTTGTAAAGCTCTGTGTAAATATTAAACATTAAACACTAATTACAAGCTTATAAACTTAGTTTTTGTTGGAAGAGTGATAGTAACTCCACGCTGTCAACTCAGGGCTTGACAACAAAATGCCTCAGTAAAAAGAGCCAAGCCTCGATCAAGAAAAGCAGCTCTTGGTGCCAAGAAGTTAGCACCAACTGCCATCTCCACCTCCATGAGGCTCAGACAAGCTGCATAATAAGAAGAGAACAATGGAATCTCAAAAACCAAACTTATTCTTGAAAGAGCTGCAAGCAGAGGGAGTGACGGAGCCCTGCTAACTTAATCCCCAGCAGAGATGGGCAGAGGCAGGGCAGGGGTGGAGGGTAGAGGGGGGAACGGAGAAGCCACACTGCTAGACATCAGTAGAAATCAGTGAGCTCTCTTCTTTGCCCTGCACTGCTTCACGCTCCAGCCCCTGGACTGTCTTGCATTACCCATTCTGTTCACTCCTTGCCTCCTGGCCGGCTCTCCCTTTCTCAACGGACCTCTCAGCCCCTTGAACCCTGTCAGGGAGAGAAAACAATCCTGCCAACAAAAGACCTCCCCACACCAACACAGATGAGAGAGAACACAATTCAGGAGTTGGTGTGACAGATTGACATGCACGAACACATGGACAAAGTTTGGGCAGAAGTTCACACAAGTCTACACACAAGAGTTGGAGACAGAACAGTTACAATGTTCTTTCCTGAGATCACCTCCCGTATGACCATGCGCAACTCCTAGATTCATCTTAGAGGCACGTCTGGACGGCTCTGAGCATCAGAAGACCCACGATCTTCCATTGTGGAATCAAAAAGTCTGAGCCTATATAAAAACAGGGCCTATTATGTGTTCAAGGACACACCCTAAGGAAGAGAGGGTGGGAGAGTCAGCCTCCTCCCTCCCCTGCGCGAAACTCAACTTGATCATCTTACCTTACAATGTGAAAGCTTACCTCATAACACAAAGAGAAAATCTGATTCATGTGTCAAAACCTTAGATGATTCACTAGTTGGGGCGTCTCTTGTCAAATGCAATTTCAGGGCTTTGTCTGTAATATCAAACAAAATCTTGCCTTTGGGGCTGGTAAGATGAGAATTGTCTTCATTCTTTCTGTGGATTTGACTGAAGTGGGCAAAGAAATGAAGTTTCTATCAGGCTACCTTGGAAAAGGGGGGTCATCCTCCTCAAGGTCAAACCCCGGGCTCCAGAGAGGCTCACAAAAACCCCCGTCTGCCCACTGCATGGTGGGGTTTGGGAGGGTGGGGGCTGGGGCAGGCCCAGGCTCATGGGAGGCCGTTCCCTCCCCTGACCCCATCCTTCCTCCCATAAGGGCTGCCACAAAGCCCTCCTCTAATTCTTTTCAGTGCTTCAACTTTCCACCCCTATTAAAACAAAGCCGAGGTTCTGGGTTTTAAATGAAACAATCTTAAGGACCATCCCTAATAAAGCAGCTGATTCTTAGAGAAAGTGCTAATAACACAGTCCATTTCACCCTGGCATTCCTCACCATTTTTTTTCCAGTCCCCATTTAGGAGGCAACAAAGCTTTGCTGCCGAGCTCGGAGACAGCCAGAGAAAGCAGCTCCCAAATATTTAAGGTTTCTAATGAGGCTTCAAAGCCACAGCTCCCATGCTTGGTCCACCCCATCCTTTCCCCGCCCCACCCCCCAACACACGCACCCTCCCTTTGTTCTGTTGACAGCCGCATTTTCCCCATCTCCCTTTTCCCCAATGCGGACGGCATTATCCTTGGTGATTCAGGGCAGCCCCCTAACAACTGGGCTTGTGACAAGCAGATCACAAAGCTGGTTTATCCGGACATTGTGTTTCTGCAGCTCCTTCTGCAGCCAAAGCCTCCGCAGCAGCAGGGAGCCCTAATTGCTCATTTGCAGCAGTGACCTTTTCAGCTGGACAGCGCCTCGGATCTGGTTCCGCGGTGATGTCTCTCTTCTGTAATCACAGTGCGCGGGCCGGGAAAGAAGCATCCAGTGGCACCGACTACACTAGGATCTAGCATCCGGACCTGTCTTACGCTACTTCCCAAAGCAAGAACTGAGGAGCAATGGCCTCTGTTTTGTTCACTTGCTTTTTACACTTGGATTCTGGTGGAAATTTAAGCCACCACAATCGGAAAGGCATTAGGATATAATGGCAAGACATTTAGCTGGGAATCATCTGTTTTCCAAAGAAAAGCGGACAAGTTGCCATCAGGTAGCAGGTGGAAGAGATTCAGAGAGATCCATTTTCATATTGAATACCCGGACCTTGTAGCTTGGGTGGAGGCCCTTGTCTGGGCTGGGTCCGATGTGATGGCATCCCAGCCAACAATCTCCACTCGTCTGCTCACTGCTGCTTGTGCATGAAAATCTACTACCATATTCACCTGATGCAGAGAAGATGGAACCTATCATGTCAACAACAGTTCCTGGCAAGATGAGTGGACGGTTGGTACTTTTACCCAAGACTTTGCAGGACCAGAACGAGCTTGACAAAAGGAAAGATAAAAATCTGAGTGGAATGTCTAATTGAACGGATGTCCAAATCCTGGAACACCACCTGCACATGGAGAAGGGATGAAGGCAGACAGCAGCAGTGCAACTCAGTGAAGGGACAGCAGAGGGACAGTGAAGGGACCACCCGATGTGGCTCATGTATTCCAGTTCCTCCATCAGGTACCAGGAGCTGGAGCCCAACAATGTACTGCCCAAGAATGTGGCAGAGTGAAGAGGACGCGGGGCCCTTACCTGTGCCCATTATCTAACCGAATTCTAGTGGCAAATTCACTGAACATTCAGTGATGGAGAAAGAAAATAGATCAAGGGAAGAAATAAAAGAGAAGTCTAAGAAGGAATTCTAAACCCTGAAGTATCCAGGGGCGCCTGGCAGTCTCCATCTGTTAAGCATCTACCTTCAGCTCAGGTCATAATCCTGGGGGTCCTGGGATTAAGCCCCATGACAGGCTTCCTGCTCAGCGGGGAGTCTGCTTCTCTCTCTCCCTCTGTCCCTCCTCCCTGCTGGTGTTCACGTGCGCACGCACACACTCTCTCCCTCTCTCTCAAATTAATAAAATCATTAAAATAAATAGTCCAACAAACAAATAAATAAAACAAACCTGAAGCATCCAAGAAATAGTTCTTGCCTTTTTCCAACATCTCACCTATCCTGTACCAATCAACACAACTGTTTCAAGGATATAAAAAATGTGTTCATTCTAAGGTGTAAATGTGTTGGACATTGTGGGGCTTATATATATGTATGTAACATACATTTAACATCATATATTTATCTCATCTAAATAACTACCAAAAGCAAACTATGGAAATTGAAAGAGAAATTTAATTTATAAAATACCTGTATTTTGAGGATAAGCAACAATGTTAAGCCGGCACCCTCACCATCTGAAGGAGGCTATCGTGCCTGTGTGTCAGGGGAAGGAAGAAGAAGGAAGAGTTTTCCTATCTTTAGACCACATATTAGGAGCCTGGGTCTGGATCTGGGTCTCTCCAATGACTTCCTCTGATTGTTCTGGTTTTCTCTTTCCTCCATGGGAAGAACATTTGAGTCCCAACTACCACGTTCATTGCCATGTTAACTCTATGCAAAAATCCTCAAAGAATTAAGTAAAGGGTATTATTTTTAAATCCCCATTGGGTACTTCACGCTGCTCTCAAATAGCCAGGACTTGGTGATAGAATGAGGTTCTTAATAGACTTTTGAGGAAGAAAAGAAAAGCAATTTTCCCTGTGGAATTCTATGAATAAGCCAGTTAAATCCATCCTCAGAAACAAATTGGTGGCTACCATGATACCAAGTAATGTGATGATGCACTTATAAGAGAAATTGTGCAATTTCCATAATTTCTTATACATGTCACTAAAATGTGCTCTGAATTGCTCAGCTAATCATTAATTCCATTGTCTTTACTTAAAGGAGCATATTTTATGCCCATTCGCAGTCTAAAACCCCCCACTGACTTCAGAGGGAGATTTTCCTGACTAAAGATGACAGGGTACAATTCCATGTAGGCTGAGTGACTGTCTGTCATTTTTATTACTTGGGGCTGAAAATGTTTTCCAGCAGTACAAAACCCAAGGGACCGCATGGTGCCTAAATTATCCATCTGTACTGCTGTCTGGATCCTTGTCCATCTGCCTCCCCAAGGGACCCGAATCACTCACCTGCCACAAAACACAAAGGCATCCCTTCTGTGCTTTACATTACTAACCAAGGGATGCATTTTCCAGCTGCAAAAAGGACAAACACAAAGGTCCTGTTCCGAAGCAGAAGAAACACTGGTGTCTAGGTGGAGCTAAGTGATCTTTACCAAGGCACAGTGTATATCTACACAACCCAAACTAAACTGAGACACAACCCATTGTGTGGCGAACTCAAAAGAACTTTCCAGAATCTACATCAGTGACTGGCTGGGGGCTAGCAACAGGTGATAAAGGAAGATGGAGCATTGGACCTCAGTTTGTTTTTATCCTGGCTCTTCTGGAAATAACCAACTATTTCATATTTAGATTTTTACTAAACCAACTACTTGGCATATTCTTGAATATTCCACATATAATAATTTCTGAGATGTTATTTTGACACCGTATTCTGGCTACTGTACTTCATAGAATCAGAGGAATAAAGTAAGTCAACATTTGTCAATAATTAGGCTTTGGCTTCTTTCTCTAGAGTCTCCTCACCCAGACGCTTGAAAATTAGAGGAATAGAAATTCTTTTGTCCCTGGGGAAAGAGACGGGCAAAATGTACAAGCCCATTCTAAGGGAGAATGACTACCAAAAAGCCAACTAGGAGACAACACTAACATTTTCTTTTCTTTTTCTTTTTTCCGAACATTGATTTGGTTCTTCATCTTTATGTACTGAAAGAAACATGACAGAGAAACAAATGTCCTTCTATTGTTTACAGTTGAGGTTTACAGAGAGAGCAATCAGCAGATTTTCTCTAAGATCCATCTCTCTGTCACTGTGTTTTATTGGATACGGCTGCAGCTGAATCTAAAAGGGGAAAAAGGAAAGAAGTGAGAGTGACAAAGATGGTTATAAAAATAGAAAAAAGGAGTGAAATCTCTGGAGTGTAAGAGTGGCCCAAATACAGCTGTGAGCAATATTCCCTCTGCTTTTGTGAAGTGTGAGCATGTGCCCTTGCCACATGAAAAACAAATTATGAAGACCGAGCATGAAAGAGCAGATTCTGGTAGTGTATTCAGATGGGAATCATGATGAAGTTTATCAGATGCATTTTACATCATGTACAATCGTAGCTATGCTACAGCAATTAGAGAAGTACCACCAATCTCCCTCCAACACATGCACACCCGCAAAATGAAGTGTCGATCACTTCTCCTTGACCAGAGATCAAAGTCAAAATTCAATTTGCCTTCTAATAACCCCTATAATCTGGCTCCCAAATTCTTTTAACTAAATTCTCTGTTACGTAAATTCTCCTTGCCCTATAAATACCCCAACCAAAGGCATTCCTGTCCTGATGATTTCCATTTTCTTCTACCACCATCCATGGGATGACAACATCCCACCTCCACCATCCTCCATTTTTCTTTCAAAAATCTTCCCTACCACTTACACAACACCATTCCCGATTCACCAACAGTAGTTTTACCTCAGATCTAGACATCACCACCAAAAACTGGCATGAGAACACAAAATATTGTTAGCCAGGAAGCAATAAAATACTTGTAAGCAGTAACTTAGTGCCTTCAAAGAAGAACAATTGTTTGATCTTTTCTCATGGGGTCTGTGGGTCAAGAATTCAACTGAATAGCTCTGACTCAAGGTCTCCCATTTGGTGGATTTGCAACAGTGAAAGGCTGGGCTACCCAGAGTCTTGGGGCCTCTCCATACTCTATCTGGGCTGGTTTGGAATGCCTCATAGTAGCACTGCTTAGTTAGAGGCTAAAAGCTTAAAGAGTACGTAGTGAAGAGTGAAATAT
The DNA here is from genome assembly GCF_029215605.1 of Mirounga angustirostris. Lineage (NCBI taxonomy): Eukaryota > Metazoa > Chordata > Mammalia > Carnivora > Phocidae > Mirounga > Mirounga angustirostris. The sequence goes on from NW_026991715.1 coordinate 20,190,267, forward strand.
TCCAGGATTCCAGCAAGGTAGAACTGAAAAGGCTTTTTATGATCCAGCTTCAGATTCACAGAGATCCACATCCACCACACGCCATTGGTCCAGTCGTCAAAGCCTGCCTGATGTCAAAGGGAAGCAATGTAGACCTCAACTATTGTTGGAAAGAATGTCAAAGTCACACTGCAGGAAAAGCATGAGATGTGAAAGGTATTTATGGCTATCTTCAAAAAATACAATGGGTCAAATGAGATTAATTTTTTTTTTGAGGGGGAAAAGAATGAATTTCTAGATCCTGCCATTTCTCTGCCAAATAAACCAGAGTTACAAATAGCTACTCAACTGTTATGTTTTTACACATTTTTTTCATGAGGGATTCTTTTAAAAAGTAGTATTTTTAAAGTAGCATTTTTATACAGAAACCATCAACAAAACAAAAAGGCAACTTATTGAATGGCAGAAGATACTTGCAAAATGGTATGTCCAATAAGGGTTTAATATCCAAAATATATAAAGAACTTCTACGACCCAACACCAAAAAAATAAATAAGCCAATTAAAAATGGCCAGAGGAACTGAAGAGACATTTTTCCAAAGAAGACATACAGATGGCCAACAGGCAAATGAAGAGATGCTCAGTATCGCACATCATCAGAGAAATGCAAACCAAAACCACAATGAAAACCACCTCACACCTGTCAAAATGGCTAAAATCAAAAACACAAGAAATAGCAAGCATTGGCCAGGATGTGGAGAAAAAGGAACCCTCGTGTGCTGTTGGTGGGAATGCAGATGGTACAGCCGCTATGGAAAGCACTATGGAGGTTCCACAAAAAATTAAAAATGAAACTACTATATGACCCAGTAATTTCACTACTGGATATTTACCCAAAGAAAACGAAAATACTACTTCAAAAAGTTGTATGCACCCCTCGGTTTACTGCAGCAATATTTACTATACCTAAGATATAGGAGCAAACCAAGTGTCTATCAGCAGACGAATGGATAAAGAAGATGGCGTGTATCTATATACGATGGAATATTACTCAGTCATAAAAAAAGAATGAAATCTTGCCACTTGCAACAACATGAACAGACCTAGGGTATCAGTGAGAGAAAGACAAATACCATCTGATATCACTCATATGTGGAATTTAAATAACAAAACAAATGAACAAATAAAGAGAGACAAAACAATCAAACAAAAACACGCTCTTAAGTACAGAGAACAGACATGGTTGCCAGAGGGGAGGTGGATGGAGGATGGGTGAAATAAAGAGGATTAAGAGTACATTTACCTTGATAAGCACTGAGAAAAGTATGGGATTGTTGAATCATTACATTATATACCTCTAACTTATATAACATTACATATTAATTACACTTAAAAACTTTTTAATGAAAAGTCACATTTTTAATCATTTATGTTTACATGTTGGAAAACAGTCTTTCAAAAAATCCTAAAATATACTTAGTGATAAAATAAAAAAGGTGACTCCAGTTCTACACGGTAGTGTTATGTAACTTACAAAACACAAGAAAAATTGGTCCTGAAAATGCTACAATAAGGTACGATCAGCAGCAAATGATCAAAGCACAAATGTATTCTTCTTCAGACTCTTAGCAAATACCAGGGGCAGGGGTGATGCAGTTACTGTAAACATGGTCCTGGCCCCTACCCACTGTTCTCATCACTGTCTAGTTTGCTCTCAGCTTATCAGCATGACATAAAACATCATGTTCCCCGGTGGTATATTTCATAGACTTTTACCAGTAACATAGTCTTGAATCTGATAATGGTGTTTCTAAAGTGTAATGCTTCATAACTCTACTAAAACCATTACTTCTGTAGTCAGAACCAAACTGGGTGCCACCATCGAAAAACAGAGTCCACAAATCAAAATGTATTTTTGAAATAACTCATCTGAGTAACCTGGATTTCTCTAACACCATGAAGAGGTTACATAGTCCAAAGCTAGATTTCTAAGTAATTCTTTTTCATTCACTTTGTTTATACCCCACCACACTCCCTAAAACCCCCTCCTCCAAACTCTGAAAATTCTTCTAGCTATGAATCTATCTTGTCCTCACATTCAACTGTCTTTCCTCCAAATATACCACCATCTGGTAATAGCATGCTCCTTCTTCATAGGCCCAAAATGCCCAGGTCAACAAAATCATAGCTCTCTTTAATAGGAATACTCGCTGTTAATATTTCTTTCCCAAATTGTTCTTTCAAGGTTAGTTGTGAAAAGCAGTCTCCATGTCACCATGGAATTTTCCATTATGAAGAAAGTGTCCATAATTCATATGTTAACTAGCGAGTAAGTATTGAGAGACAGGATAGTACTTCTCAGACTTAGATATGTAAATGAATAACCTAGGAATCTCTTTATATTCTGACCCAGTGGGTGTGGGCTGGGCCCAAGACCTTGCATTTCCAACCAGCTGCCAAATCATGTCAAGGCTGCTGCTCTGGAAACCACACTTGGAGCAGTAAGGGTCTATTTTTATATTATTGTTTTCAGTTATTTACATTCACAAGTGCTAGCTTGGAATGGTTTCCAGTTTTCTGAAGATTTTGGAACATAGAGGTAAACAAAGAAAGACAAAAAGGAAAATCCAGCGACTTCAGGCGGCCAAAGCCAAGTATGTGGTGGCAACCGAAGAGAGAGGTGATAGACCAGTGCCAAGGCTAAGGAGGAGCAGGTGGATGTGAGCAGGCAGCGGGTGGAACGTCCTTCCCTAGAGTTCCCAACTCACCACTGATCTGCCCACTCCACTAGATGCTTCTTTCTCTCTGTCTTGAACCTCACATCTCAGCATAGTCCCTCTGTGTGTCATTATCTGTTCAAAGGTGAATGATTACTTAATGACTGAGCAGAGTTGAAAGCAAGTTGACAAGAGAAACCGAACAGATGCCAAGGGGTTGGATGAAACGTGTGCATGTTTATCTGGGAGGCAGGGAGCCAGGGGAGAGCAGGGTGCTGACGGGATTGTGAAGAAGGAAGAGAAAAGCGCCCACACTGAAACCTGCAAGATGCCAAAAAAAAAAATTCCTTGATTTCCTGATTTGGCTCAGGGCTGGGCTCCTGGTCCCTTTCTTTCTTTTATAATTAACTATAGCTGGATGCACATAAGACTTGTACTTAAATCTCAGTGGGCTGTTTAGGTCTGTTTATTTAGGTTTTACTTATAGTCCCAGATTAGATCATTTCCTCTTTAAAATGGTACGCGAACTCTCGAGTAGAAGAGTTCTTTATCTGATTGCTATTCAGGACACAGGTGTAAGGAGAATTTTGTTTTTAAAAACTTACAAGGACTATTGAGTTTTCACATTACACAATGTGAACCTTCTGAAGTGACTAATGAGAAACCCACATATTCACAATCAACCTCTAAAGCTACTGTGGTTTCTCAGTTTCTTTGTTTGAGCCTCAGAAAAACTCTGCATTCCTAAGCCACTAGAGATGTAAACAAAATAGATGTGCTTATCAGATTTCTCCCATCCCACACTTTGCTTCCCTGTTGTCTCCACTTGCCCTTCTGGGGAAAGGATTAATGGATTTCAACAGAACCTTCTGTGGGCCTCAGAGGAGGTGGCTCCTGGCTTGATTTGTCCCTTGTGTGTGGTTGTAAAACACTGTGACCAGATGACCCAGCACTGCGAAGTAACAGACCCTCCCCACACCATGTTGGGTCTCGAGCCAAGACCACTGTCCCCTCTACCAGGTCTCTTGAGATTAGCAGAACAACAGTATTTTCTAGTGAAACGGATTCAGTAACTTGTGGCTCAGAGCCCACAATAAAATCATGGTAACCATTTATAAACATTAAAACGTTAATCCTTTCCAAATAGGTCCTGATGAGAACAAGGCTAATTGCAGCAATGACCTGAAGTGTAGACCCTGATCAGCATTCATCTCCCTCGTGGTGGTGGGACCTGTCGCAGGAAATCCTGTGACTCTGCTGTGCACGGGTCTAATTGTAATAATAAGGCTCCACATAGGCATTCCTGCTAGATGAGCTGATTTTCATCAAAGAACTAAAAGGTAAAAAATAATTCTTATTTGGGGTAGTTACTGTAATTTAACCACTCTTCAAAGACTAAGGCTTCTTAAACATCCTTTTATGATTCCCATTCCTGCATTTATTTTTGTTTTTATTTTTTAATTATAGAAAACACTTCGGTTAGGTTAAATACTTTAGTTTTTATTCATCAGCGATTGTATATTTATGTAATATCCATGCTTACTAGCATAGACACTTGGGCTATCCTATTTCACTTTGGTAACTTGCAAATGTATGTAACAGAGCTTTAAAAAAAAAATTATTTGTGGGGCACCTGGGTGGCTCAGTCGGTTAAGCATCTGCCTTTGGCTTGGGTCATGATCTCGGGGTCCCGGGATTGAGCCCCACGTCTGGTTCCCTGCTCAGTGGGGAGTCTGCTTCTTTCTCTCCCTCTGCCTCTCCACATCTCTTATGCTCTCTCTCTCTCTCACTCACTCTCTCTCAAATAAATAAATAAAATCTTAAAAGAAAAAAGTTATTTGTAACAGGAATGAAAATTACCACAGTGGGAAGTTTCACTCTATTTCCCTCTTCCTGCTTTTCCACCACCACCCTACAAGTGGAGCTGGTTTGTTTTTGTTTTTTAAGATTTTACCCATTTATTTGAAAGAGAGAGAACACAAGCAGGGGTGGGTAGGGGGGAGAGAGAGAAGCGGACTCCCCACTGAGCAGGGAGCTCGACGTCACGGGGTTCAATCCCAGGACCCCAGGATCACACCTGAGCCAAAGGCAGACGCTTAACGGACTGAGCCACCCAGGTACCCCTGGAACCTGGATTTTAAGGGGGATGAATTTTTACAACCGGGCTCACTAGATTAGTTACTTCATTTGGAAAAGTAAACAAAGACCATGAATAAAATGCAAAGAAAATTAAAAACACCATAGTCAGTGCTATCATAACAGCATTGTTTGGTGACAGATGTGATCTACATTTGCGGTGAGCGTAGCACAATGCAGAGAGTTGCTGAGTCACTATATGGTACACCTGAAGCACTATGTATCAACTATACCTTTCTTAAACATAAAGTGATACCTTCTGAATAACTAAATTCAACTCTCATTAAGCAAAACACACACAGAGCCCTTCCATCATGTCTTGGTCATTATGACAAGATTCAGTTTTGTTTTCTTATGCTGCTGATGATTATCATTGTTTTTTGATTGTTTACTAGAAAAGTACCCCGAAATGGAGGACTTTAGTGTATATTCACCTCTGTAATCCAGCACCTACAACAGTGGCCGGCCCAGAGTAGACAACCAATGTTTCTAATGGAGGGGTGTGGTAACTGGTCAGACAACCTCAGATCCTGTCCTACCCCCATTCCCAGTCTGTTCTTAGCCCAGCAACTTCCTGGCTAGCTCAGAATCCATTGCCAAGAACCCAGCAGTGGGCGATTCACAAAGAAACTGGAGCTGTTGTGCCTGATGGCCCACGCTGTCAGAGAAAGTGTGGAGTTAAGTACCACCATAACTTTACATAGTACTAAATTAATGTATCAGCTTATGAAGCATTTTAGCAGCTTCATTAAAAATGTGACAAGGACTTTTATTTTTAAGATTTTATTTATTTATTTGACACAGAGAGAGAGAGATAGCTAGAGAGGGAACACAAGCAAGGGGAGTGGGAGAGGGAGAAGCAGGCTTCCTGTTGAGCAGGGAGCCCAACGCGGGGCTCAATCCCAGGACCCTGGGATCATGACCTGAGCCGAAGGCATACGCTTAACGACTGAGCCACCCAGGTGCCCCGTGACGAGGACTTTTTAAAAATTAGTAAAGCACATCTGAAAATTATTTTTATTCAAAGTAGAGTTCAAGGTTTTCTAATCTGAGAGGATTTTTCCTGATGATAGGTCTAAAGAAAATTAAATTCCCAATCAAACATTCTTTTTTCTCCTGTATCATGTAACTTATTATAAAAGCTGTTTAACATACTCAAGAGAAGTACAGAGAATAACTTTAAAACTTGGGTAGCCCCAACCTGCTTTCAACAATTATTAATTAACTTTTTCCAAACTTCTCTATTTAAAAATAAAATCAGATGTCTCCATAATCGAAGTTAAAAAAAGATTTCAGTCACCAGAAAGAACAGTTTGAATATTACTATCAAACAAAGGTAGGAAGAATTTCTGTTGAACATTTTTTTTTTTAAATAATCTTTACACCCAATGTGGAGCTCGAACTCAGGACCCTGAGATCAAGACTTGCAGACTGACAGAGCCACCCAGGAACCCCTCTGTTGAACAATTTTAAATGTTACTAAAACAAATGGGTACAGTCTCCCTGGAAATAAATATAAGGAAAATTCCTTCATTACAAATGTCTGAGTCTTTTCTGTTGTTATCAATAACATTAAAATATTATTGAGATTTATATATAGGTAGATATCATATATCCAGGAGGTGGATTAGAGGTTTACCCATCTCCTTAGAGTGAATTTTGAAATTAAATGATGTCTTCTTCTCCAAAATAGTAATCCTCCCCTAAAATTCTCCTCAATCCACCTATTTATGTGTTTTAATATGTAGATAGGGTAGGTATGCCTATCTAGGGTAGGGAAGGAGATAAAAGTGGGCTTGCCTAGTTGAAAGAAATATTTAAGTGGAGATTTGAATTTTTAAAAAGAAAAGAGAAAACTGAAGAGCATTCCTTTCTTAATTGAAGAACTAGGTAGTCAAAAAATTTTTGATCATTCTTCTTCCACAAGCTTGCAAATACATATGCAATCAAGTAATGACTTTCTGGTACAGGAAACAGGAAACACCTGATATGTAAGATTGTCTTTCTTATAAATCATATTTTCAGGAACAGAGGTGAATGAAAGGCAGACCAGGTGGGCTTGCCTAAGGCACTATTCTCTAAGAGGGACTCAAAGAGTCGTAGAAATGTCACAAGATGGGGGCGCCTGGGTGGCTCAGTCGTTAAGCATCTGCCTTTGGCTTGGGTAGCCATCCCAGGGTCCTGGGATCGAGTCCAGCATTGGGCTCCCTGCTTGGCAGGAAGCCTGCTTCTCCCTCTCCCACCCCCCATGCTTGTGTTCCCTCTCTCCTATCTCTCTCTCTCTGTCAAATAAATAAATAAAATCTTTAAAAAAAAAAAAAAAGAAAGAAATGTCACAAGATGGAGAAACTGGTGTTTACCCCATCACTTCTTACAGAGAAAGTATTATGTTTGGATGAAACCCTTGGGGAGGGAGTGCTGAGATTTCCCCACCACCGCCCCCCGCTCCCCTGCAACTGCCAAGAAGGATGGGCCAGGCAGCTGCAGGCTCCGTTCTGCAAAGTGGATTATTCAAGGCTGGTAGAGCTGACTGACTTGTGACGGGGAATGAGACTTTCCCCTCCACCTTTCTCCTACCCAGAGCTCAGACTCTCTTCAAAGTAGATGTTCAAGTCTTTAAAGCGTATGAGTTGTAAAGGACCAAATTATTAACAAGCCAAGCTGAAATAAGTGCCTGACTTATTTCACTCAGGCTGCTCAAACACAACAGTACACACTGGATGGTTAATTAACAACACAGCTCTGAGGGCCAGGAAGTCCAAGATCAAGGTGTCAGCATGGTCACATGTGGTGAGGGCCCTCTTCCTGGGTCATAGCCAGCACCTTCTCTCTGTGTGCTGACATGGTGGATGGTGCTAGGGATCTCTCTGGAGTCTCTCTTCTAAGGCACTAACCCTACTCATGAGAGCTCCACCATCACCGTCTAAACAACCTCCTCCCAAGACCACACTTTCAAACTCCATCACGGAGGGCATTCGAATTTTAGAGAACACAAACATTCAGACTATTGCAGCCTCCCTCTGGGCCAGGTCACAAAATCTTCCTGACAGTAAAGCTCTGTTCTCATGCCATCCGTCCTCAGAAACATCTGAGTCTTTCTAGAGCTTTGTTCTCATGGTACTCTTTGTAATGGAATGTTAAATCAATGTCCCATTCTTCATAGATGAAAAGTAGAATGAATATATATTTTTTTTGATGTGTGAACTGGTTGTTAGCCAAAGAGAAAAGGATTTTAATTGAGTTGTTTCCTCCTTGATGTCCATCCCATTTATTCTCAGAGGGTCTTTCATGGCAGTGCTGGTCTCAACTGCCCTGGGCATGAATAAGGGTGCCCATCCAGTCCCCCAGTCTGGAGAGGCTTGTCCCACCCTATACACTTTCCCCACTGGGAAAAAGCAAACTCACTCAATTGGCTTAGAGGATGCATATTTAGGGTTTTATGTGGTGTTTTTTTTTTTTTCTTTTTTAGCTCCTGGTCAAAAAATGACCATCAAAACATCAGCTCCAGGTAAAGAAGAGTTATTACGGAAAGAGACAGCCGTCTGAGAAACCATCACCTATGCAGATTGCTTGTTGTCTTAGTGTGAGGCCAGGACTCTACGAGACCACTCTTTTCTATTTGTTTCTGACAATTTCGGAATTGCCCCTAACAGGAGCGCAGTGGAAAATGCAGGGAATTTCAAAGGAGCCACTCCTGTTTCTTTGTTTGTGAAATGGAAGTAATGATAAAAACTAGAATTACGTTGAATGTTGCATGAGGTAACATGAGATCTCATTCTTGTGAGCTATAAATTGTTCTCAGCTATTTTGTGGGGCATGGATCGGCTGGCTGGTAGTAACAAACAGAGCTACACACTTTTTTCCCATTTTAAAAGTACGATTACTCATTCTGAAAGAAGCTGCTTCGTGGTTACTGCCAACCCTCATTGTTGGCTTTTGGTTAGGACCTTATAAAAGGAAGTATGAATTACTATAATCCCGAGAATGGTGTAGGATGAAGCTCAAGCCTAGAGTTTAGCCCTTGACATTATTACCATCCCAGTGGCAGGTGGGGTGGGGGCACACAGTAGCTCCTGTCATCTCTGCTGTCACAGGATGTACCAGAATAGCATTATTTCAGCCACCTTTACCAGATTAAATAAAGTAAGACAGAGTTACAGCTCTGATGCAAGAACGGGTTAAATTCTCTTAGATTGCCTTCTTGGGTTTAAGGAAAAACACAGTGTTCCATAATAAAATCATGTTATTAAAGGGTTGCTCTGATATGATCAAACATATTAAAATCACATATTTCATAATGTCTTTATGTTTGGTCTTTAATCTATCATGACGAGCTCATTGGGTCTAATGGTTCAGCTTGTTGAGTTTTGAAAATTAGAGCTAGGCTTTTACTGACCCTAATTTTTTAGGTTAATAGTAGTTTTTATGAGAGCTGGTCATCTGACGCATTGTGGGGATAAATGAATCCGCTTACTTTAGCTTCTGCCACTCAGCACTGGTAACTCCTTGCAAAGGATAATTTTCACGATTTCTCCAACATGACGTATGAGCCATAACTCTAAATCTGTGTGTATCTGATATGCATATATGCAGTTTTAATATATATACACTTAATATGAAAATGTATTTTCTTTCTGCCTTAGAAATAAGTACTTTCATCTTTGCAATAGCTACCTAAATGCTTATTATCCAAGATTTTTTTTTTTTTTTTTTTTTTTTAGAGAGAGAAAGGGTGTGTACTTGAGTGGGGAGGGGACAGAGGGAGAGAGAATCTCTTTTCTTTTTTTTTTAAGATTTTATTTATTTATTTGAGAGAGAGAGCACATGAGAGGGGGAGGGTCCAAGGGAGAGGCAGACTCCCCGCTGAGCAGGGAGCCCGATGGAGGACTCGATCCTGGGACTCCAGGATCATGACCTGAGCTGAAGGCAGTCCAACTGAGCCACCCAGGTGCCCTGAGAGAGAGGATCTTAAGCAGGCTCCACACCCAGCGCAGAGCCCATCCCAGGGTTCAATCTCACAACCCTGACATCATAACCTGAGCCGTAATCAAGAGTCAGATGCTTAACCCACTGAGCCACCCAGGTGCCCCTAGCAGATTTCTTTTGTCAAGATGGAGCATATGCTTTCATTAACCTCACCTGGATTATTTTTAAAACACAAAATCACAAAATACTAAAGCAGATTTCATGCCAACACCTTTAATGGTGAATGTCTATCCTATGACTTTCATAAAACCCCTTCTGAGTCGATGAGAAAAGGTGAAGATATCCCTTAGCTATAATTCCTAGGTGTGACTGTACCCTAAATTCTTCAAGATGCCACAGGCAAAATGTTTGCTCATCAAATAAATGTTGGTACCATTCATTCTCTTGTAACAAGCTCCACATTATATTCTGTAGAATAGTAAATATTTATTTAAATACTAGTATAGACTTAAAGGATTTTCACTAACCATAAACCTCCCAACATCATATGTTAATTTGGCCCAGCTTTACTTCACACCATCCGCCTTCTACTTATTTTTGTTTCTGGAATTCGATAGGCCCAACATAAATATTGAATAAGAAACTATCCAGAATTCAAGTCACTCAATCAACTGGTAAGAATTGATTGAGCACCTACCATGCACAAGGCACTTAAGGAATACTGTGAAATTTAAAGCAATTCCTTTTTAAGAGCATCCAGATATCTTTGTAATTTCTTGCCTGCCAAAAAATGATTAATATCCATGAATTTTAATAAATGGTGAACCCAACAAGAAATGAAGATGTAGGGTGTTCCAAAGTCCCTTTGGGCTCTAGGTAATTAGGTTTGTTTTCATGGCTTCTATCACAAACCTGGGTATACCGAGTCCATCCATAGATTCAAGTTCTTGGATAGTAAGCCCATTGTCAAGGTCAGCCTGCCTAGCAAAGAACCAGGATTCTGCACAGGAGTGAACATGTTCTAACATCGAGGGGAATAAACCTGGAAGGGTGGCCAGAAGAGAGGCTGATGACAAGACCAACATGATTTGGTTAAGAAATACATACTTAGAAAATATAAGATGGCACTCTTCCACTACAAAACTGACTATAGGTTGTTTCAATTGCCTATCTCACGTTGATTCATCTAAAATTTATCCCTAGTAGTGTTAACAATCAATGAGGTGGCCTTACTTATCAAGATCACGAAGTCACCCCCGATGCCCAGTCCAGCTCCTTCCCCTCCAGAGCTACGAGGTATGGGAAGGCCAGGTAGACAACCCCGAGTGGAGCACTGAGCTCGATTATTAATGGTTTTGGGGAAGCAGAATAATGGAGGGATTAAGATTAGGCAATAATGACCTAATTTTAACACGGGCCATGAAGGCTCCTCAGTAGACTGTGCGCTGCACAGTAGAATGCTTTAGAACAAAGAGCATGCAACGTGAATCTTGCACACAGAGAGGCATTTGAAGCTTTAAAAATACCCAAATATACAATGGCCTCTTGTTTAATTATAGTAATTATTCATCAGGCTCCAGATGTTAAGAAAGAAAAAAAAACTTTATCTTTTTATGATTAGAAGCATGAATCCTTTCAAATGTGTGTGTCACCGAAATGGAATTTATCTAATCATCAACTCGCTGCTGAGAGAGCACTGAATAAATAACTGAAGCCAATCCAGAGCCTTATTAAAAGGATTTGTTTCCAAAGGGAGAGAGAAATACCTTCCATTTGGAAGAAATGAGCTTTTCATTTCAGCCCTACCAACAAGTCAGCAGTACATGGGGCATTCTGGTGGCATCAGGACGCATTTTGCAATGTCCAGTCCAATTCTTGACCAGAAGCCCCTTATGTCTGTGCCAGTGAGACTGCTGCATTCTTCCCATGGTAACTGAGTGGCCCAGGAACAAAGGCCCCCCCTAGCTCAGCCTGCCTGAGGTTGGAGGGAGGGCTGGTAAAAAGGGCAAGATGGCCTCCTACAAAGCCAAGCCCAGAATTCCATAGCTGAAGTCTAATCCCTCAGGCCCTACCAAATCCCACAAAATTCTAGAGAAAACAACAAACTTCTTTCTGTCGGGGTCCCAAAGATGAATAATAATTGGATGTTAATTACTGGAGTGTGGTAGACAGCCTCCAACATGGCCCCAGTGATTTTCACTTTCTGACATTCATGCTGTTGTGGAGTCTCCTTCCATTCTGGACAGGGCCTACAGTGCAACCAGTAAAATATTGCAGAAATGACGGCATGTCTTCCCAGGCCAAGACATAAAAGGCATTCTACCTTCTTGTGCTTGATCTTTCTCCACAACCTTGCACTCTGGGGGAAGCCAGCCACAGTGACAATTAACACTGGATATGCCCAATGGAGAAGACCATGTAGTGAGGGAGTAAGGACCCCTGACAACAGTCAGCATTCATTTGCCTCCTGACAGAGGCTCCTTACTGCAGTCCCTCCAGCCTGAGTACCTCTTTAGTGACTGTAACCTTGGCTGCCATCTTGACTGCAAGGTCATGACAAACCCTGAGCCAGAACCCCCCAGTGAGGGCCACCCCCAGATCCTTGGCCCAGAGAAGCTGTGTGAGATAATGGTGACTGTTGTAAGCCAGTGAGTTTGGGGTTAATTTGTCACACAGCAATAGATAACTATTGCATCAGGTTATCTTCAACTGTTTGACTTTTACCTTGAAGCCTCTCCATAAATAAAGCCATGCATTTCGTGTCATGGCCCAAACAATTACATGGTATGAGAGTGTGTGTGTGTGTGTGTGTGTGTGTGTGTGTGTTTTGGTGGAATCCATTCAGCTTTAGTCTCTAACCCACAATGCAGAATTCTACTCAAGGATGCCAAGACATGCCATATTTACCCATTTTATGGACTCTGGCATTATCATATATACTTCATGTACTTTTTCTCTCTGTGTTTTGAAAGAAAATGAGAGGTACACAAATGAGAGAATTTAATTTCTAAGATATCTTTAGACTATCACAATGTTCAAGGTAAAGTACCATTTTTAATATTTTCATTAAAAAAATGTTTTTTTCTAAGTAGCCTCCATGCCCAACGTGGAGCTCAAACTCCCAACCCTAAGATCTAAAGTCATATGATCTACCAACTGAGCCAGCCAGGCACCCCCAAGGTCATGTACCAAACTGTAGAAGATAGTCATAGATATGGAACACTCAGAGTCCCTAACCTCAAAGAACTTACACTACCAGAAATGAAAGTGCCAAGTGTCCATACAATTAAAATGTCATTAAAAACATACAATAAATATGTATACAGGTATCCAGCAACAAGCCAAGAGGGATTATTTAAAATTTGGTTAAATAACATGTGGGACCCCAGATTGGCAAAAGAGGAACAGAGAAAGCCAGCTCAGAAGGAGGGAGCAGCCTGAACCTGGGCAGCCTCAGGACCTATAGAGAGGGAAATGTCACAAAGTACTAGGGACAGACAATAGGCCTTGGACTTTGAGATGAGGCCCCGATATTTAACTGAGTAACCAGCAAGAGACACTGAAGCTCTGCGCAGATTGCAGCCATCACATACCAAAACTGCATTTCAGGAAAATAATTGAAGCTATGGACAACAAATTTTAAAAAGGAGAGGCTGAAAAGAGCACAGTCAAGAGGCTCTGGTCTAGTCTAGACACAAAGGGAGGGACGAGGGAGGAGGCACAAATTAGGGATGGCTGTGAGAATGCCAAGGATGGGCCTGCATGAGCCCTGCAGGGATTCTCAAGTCCCTAGATTGAATCACCAAGAGGACCAAGGAGCAGCAGGGAAAGGTGGGAGAGGTTAGAGCAGAAAAGGAGACATAGGTGATTCAGCCTGAGATAGGAACAGGGTTATTGAAAGAATTAGGGACTAACACCACAATAGCCAAACTGTGGAAAGAGCCAAGATGTCCATTGACAGATGAATGGATAAAGAAGATGTGGTATATATATACAATGGAATATTATGCAGCCATCAAAAGGAATGAGATCTTGCCATTTGCAACGATGTGGATAGAACTGGAAGGTGTTATGCTGAGCGAAATAAGTCAATCAGAGAAAGACGTGTATCATATGACCTCACTGATATGAGGAATTCTTAATCTCAGGAAACAAACTGGGGGTTGTTGGAGTGGGGGGGGTGGGAGGGATGGGGTGGCTGGGTGATAGACACTGGGGAGGGTATGTGCTATGGTGAGTGCTGTGAATTGTGCAAGACTGTTGAATCACAGATCTGTACCTCTGAAACAAATAATGCAATATATGTTAAGAAAAAAAAAAAAGAAAGAAGATAGTAGGAGGGGAAGAATGAAGGGGGCGAAATCCGAGGGGGAGACGAACCATGAGAGACGATGGACTCTGGAAAACAAACTGAGGGTTCTAGAGGGGAGGGGGTGGGAGGATGGGTTAGCCTGGTGATGGGCATTAAAGAGGGCACGTTCTACATGGAGCACTGGGTGTTATACACAAACAATAAATCATGGAACACTACATCAAAAACTAATGATGTAATCTATGGTGATTAACAGAACAATAAAAAAGGAGAAAAAAAAAAAAGAATCAGGGACTAACAGAAAGGCTGCCAGGAAGGGAGAGGAGGTAAAGAAGCGAGAAGTCATTTAAGTATAGATACACATCCAACCTCAGGCCTTCTACTAGGCCGTCCTCAGACTGCAGGTGAATGTCTTTTGCAAGTACAAATACTTTGATTTGCATTGGAAACTGTCAACCAAACTTGCAAATAAATTATAAAGCCATTCTATTGACAGATGCAAATATTTTCTATATCCGTGGATAGAAATATTGAAAAGCTCCAATTTAGGCATCACACACCAAAAAAAAACCCTGCCTTACTTTTTCTTTTTTTTTTTTTTTTGGACAAATGAGCTTTCTCAACAGCCCCAATCTGACTCCACCCCTACCCTGCGCTAGATTTCTAAACAAACCCTTTGCTTGCCACACGTTTAGGAAATGGCTCCAGGATATCATTACCTCACCTAGTATCCTAACCCCACCTTCCAGCAACTCAGAGAGGACAAATCTAAACCTGTCTAACCCCCAGCAATCAGCTAATTGTGTGATACACCATGTTCCCACTGAACTCAACACACTGCTTCCCTTGTGTATCTGCAAAGCTATGTGCTTAGCTTGAACATTTTTTCACAGCTCAAAGACAGAGCTCCTTGTATCAATGCCAAGGCTTTTTTGCAACTCTACCAAGGTAGAGTTTGAATCCAGATCTTCAAGTTAGACAAATGGCAAAACCCAGTAGCCTATGTATACATGACGCAAACGTTTACCAAATACAACTTTTTTTTGCAAATTACAAGTGGCGCCGGCTGGAGCGGCATAGCACAACAACATACCAAGGACTTAGTGGAACCATTGTCAGCCCCCTAGATCAAGTAGCTCACTTAGTTCTTACCATAACACTACAGGAGGCTGAGATCAACATCTCAAGAGCCAAGAGTTGATCTCAGGCAGCCTCAGAGCCTGGGCTCCTGGGCACTGGGTCTGAAGAGTTTTCCAGATACCTTTTGCAGTCATCACTGTATCTGCTTCTACGGCTGCTGTAACAAATGACCACAAACTAAGTTGTTGCCATGACCTAACACTGCATCTGTCTGAGTCTTCTTCCCTAATGACATTGCCCTCTGACTCTGAGCAATTCTGCCTCCTCCTTCTGCTTTTAAGGACCCCTGTGATATTAGGCCCACAAGGGAAATCCAGGATCATCTCCATTTTAAGGTCAGCTGATTAGCAACCATAATTCCCCTCTGCATGTAACCCGATATATACACAGGTCCCAGGGATTAGGACACAGGACACTTGGTGGGGGCTGGGGATTATTCTGTCTGTCACACCCACTAATGCTGAAAGTAAGGAATCTAAGAATTCAAGTAGATTTAAAATGCTGGAAATCAGAACAATAAATCAAAGAGAGGTGGGGGGTGGGGATGAGAAGGAACTGTTGACAGAATTTTTCACGTGGATGACTGAAGGCAGCCTCTCATATCCATCTCCCCGTCCCCGACATTTGCCCATCCCCCTTCAACTTCATCATTCATTCACTGAGAGTGAACACTAGCTAGCTTTCTCATACCACCTTCCCAGCAGCTCAGCCAGGCAAAAACAAAATCTGGCTTACTCTTACCACCCGGAGTCATCATTATTCGATGGCCTGCGTACGACACACTTAATCCTTCAGAGAGCATGCTCTCTAGGGCAGTCTGGGCCAGGGAGCAGTTCACAGGCTCCCAGCCGCTAGGACAGGAGCGTGCACAGAGCACCGATTGCAGTCGGGGAGACGGTGATGGTGGCTGGCGGGGGAGAGGGGTGGTAGGGCGGGTGAGGTCATCCAGGCCAAGAAGGAAGCAATGAGTGGATGGGGAAGGAGCAGCAAGCGCTCATTAATGAACACGAGCCAGTTTCTCTAAACACCAGGGTCCAGTAAGAGAGAACAGGGAAGGGTAAGAATTCGGGCCTTAGGGACCAGCGGGATCAGAGCCCAAGGCCTGCTGGGGTGGGGGGCGGGGATTGGTAAAATGCCTGAAATTGTACAGTCAAGGCGTCCAGGAGTCCAGAGTCATGTGAGGGACCACAACAGACTGCCTCCAGTACACCTGCTTCCCAGCACCACTGTGTACTCTGTACGGTGTCTATCCCATCGAGAATCTCAGGCCCCCTCTCACAAAGCGGTGGTGAGCCCTGAAGTGAGGAGGGGGGGAAGGCCCCTGGGGGAGTAGCAGATGGGGCAGGCTCCCAGTACTCATGTCCTCATGCGTCCCTGAGACCCCCACAGCAGGCTCTCCACCAACGGCTGCTCTCATTCTCTCTCCAAGGGGTCCTCCCCCACCGTGCCCCCTTCTCTTCACCCACCCACCTGTCTCCCCCGAAGTGAAAATAAATAGTTAGGTGTTTCGTAAAGGCCATGAAGAGGGACTCTGGCATCAACTATGAAAACGGTTCAGTGTTTTCACTACCTGGGCAAGGAGGTTTCCTGTACATACTTTTTGAGAATTACAAATTTAAGATAACCTGTTTTGAATGAGGTCTCCTGGGGAATCAAGGTGGATGACGGTACCCTGCAAATGTTTGGCTTAAGGCATCTCTGTAGTGCAGGCATCAAGTGAATCGAAGAGAGTAATGGACAACACAGTCTGCTCAACGCAGCCTGAAAAATGCATATGGCATTGAATACATAGCACTGGTGGAAAAAATGCTTTGCAGACACGCTTACAGCGTCTTACAGGAAATGCCAAAAAACTGAGTAGACGCAGAAAATGAGAGAGTTGTAGCTAGAACTTTGGATAGGAGTTGGATTTTAGTCCTGGTTACAGCCTTTGTTTTTTGTTTTTTTAAAGATTTTATTTATTTATTTGACAGATAGATAGAGAGCACAAGTAGGCAGAGAGGCAGGCAGAGGGAGAGGGAGAAGCAGACTCCCCGCTGAGCAAGGAGACCAACGTGGGGCTCGATCCCAGGACTCCAGGATCATGACCCGAGCTGAAGGCAGCCGCTTAACCGACTGAGCCACCCAGGTGCCCCTTAGTTACAGCCTTTGATTTTATCCAAGCACTAACCCAGATTTTAGTCTTCGTTAATTTGCCCGGAGATGCACAAAACCACAACAATAATAACAAATATTACCGAGCACTTACTATTAACCTACTTAATCTTCCGCACACAAACCTATGAAACCAATGCTCTTTTTCACTCCCATCTTACCAAAGAAGCAGCGGACGCAGAGAGATTAAAAGTCATCTGCCCAAGGTGCCACAGCAATTTTATGCCAGAAGGTAAACCCAGCTCCTGAGTTTGTCCTCTTAACTTTAGCATGTTTGTTTGTAAAATCAGGCAATTAGAGTAGATTATGCCTAGGCCCTTTTTGTCTGTTACAGTCTAGGACTCTCTGGATTTAAGTGTGAGTAAAAAAATTTAGATATGCATAAAGGCTCTAGTTTCTATGGCCTTCTTCACATGTAGTATTTAACACAAAAACTGGATTTATAGCACATATTGCTCAAAATTCATCTTAGACGAGGTTAAAAAAGGCCAGGAAGGTAGTACTAAAATGTGTAGAGAACCATAGAAGACCCCAAACAGCCAAAACAACCTTGAGAAAGAAGAACAAAGCTAGACGTATCACAATCCCAGATTTCAAGATATACTACAAAGCTATAGTCATCAAAACAGTGTGGAACCGGCCCAAAAATAGACACATAGATCAAGGAAAGAGAATACAGTCCAGAAATAAACCCACACTTACATGGTCAATGAATCTATGACAAAGGAGGCAATAATGTACAATGGGAAGACACTATGTTCAACAAATACTGTTGGAAAAACTGAACAGCTACATGCAAAAGAATGAAACTGAACCACTTTCTTACACCATACACAAAAAATAAACCCAAAATGTATTAAAGACCTAAATCTGAGACCTGAAACTATAAAAATCCTAGAAGAGAGCACAGGCAGTAATGTCTCTGACATCAGCCGTAGCAACATTTTCCCAGCTATGTCTTCTGAGGCAAGGGAACCAAAAGCAAAAGTAAACTATTGGGACTACATCAAAATCAAGGCTTCTGCACAGGGAAGGAAACAATCAACAAAACAAAAAGACAAGGTACTGAACGGGAGAAGATATTTGCAAATGATCTGGTGAGGGGCTCATATCCAAAATACGTAAAGAACTTAGACAACTCAACACCAGAAAAACCAAATAATCTAATTTAAAAATGGGTGGAAGACATGAATAAACATTTTTCCAAAGAAGACATCCAGATGGCTAACAGACACATGAAAAGATGCTCAACATCACTCAGCATCAGGGAAATGCAAATAGAAACCACAATGAGATATCTATTGCCTTACATGTGTCAGAAATGGCTAGAAATAATAAGTATTGGTAAGGAAGTGGGGGGAAAGTAACCCTCGTGCATTGTTGATCAGGATGCAAATTGGTATAGACACTGTAACAGTTTAGAGTTTCCTCAAAAAGTTAAAAATAGAATTACCGTACGATCCAGTAATTGTACTACTGGGTATTTACCCCCAAACCAAAAACACTAAATCAAAAAGATACATGCACCCCTATGTTTATAGCAGCATTATTTACAATAGCCAAGATAAGGAAGCAACCCAAGTGTCCACCCGTTAGATGAATGGATAAAGAAGATGTGGTATACATATACAATGGAATAGGATTCAGTCCTAAGAATAAGATCTTGCCATTTGCAACAACATGAGGGTATCATGCTAAGTGAAACAAGCCACGTAGAGAAAGACAAATACCATATGATTTCATTCATATGTGGAATTTAAGAAACAACAGAAAGAAAAAAGACACAAACAAATAATGAAACTGGTAAGTACAGAGAACAAACTGGTGGTTGCCGGAGGAGAGGTAGGTGGATGGGGGAAATAAAGCAGATTAGGAGTACAGTTATCGTGATGAGCACTGAGTCATGTACAGAACTGTTTAATCACTATATTGTACACCTGAAACTAACACTGTATGTGAATTATACTTCAATAATTATAGTTCAATTTTTTTCTTAACATAAAAGTAAATAAAAGGCAAGAAGTTTAGCTACTGAAAAAATATACTTTTTGTTAATTTCCAATGGCAGTTCTCTAGAGTCAAGTGGACAATGACATTCTAGTTGTATAGAGTATTAAACACACACACCTTCTAGAACATTAAAAAAAAATTCAGGTTAAGCTCCAGGAGGAATTTCATCGATCATGTCGGTAACATGGAGATGCAGGGTATCATGGGAGAACAGAGCAGGGGGCCCTAGGCCTCTCTGGGGAAGTGAGGATCCAGGAAAGGATCCACCTCCCCACACCGAGAAACACGGGATGAGGGGATCCCCGCTGTGGCGCTTCCGGGCGATATTGACAGGAGACACAGTTCACAGGTGGGGTGGAGACCAAACGCAGGGATTGTCTGCCTTTGTCCTGTGGGCCACAGGGAATTACTGAAGGAGTTTGTAGGGAACTGACAACATCCAATTTGTGTTTTGAGGTCACCTGACTGATGCGTGGACCTGAGGGTTCCCTGACCAGAAGCTAGTTAACTGACAGTAGCTAAGAGATCACAGATTCTATGAATATTCAGGGTATAAAAGAAGGAGAATGTGTGATAGGGAAGATGCAAATAGCAAAAACAAACAAACCCAAGGATGGCCCTAGAGTTCCATCTGGGGTGAAAGGATTGTCAGATTCACATGCAGACCTCCAGCCTTCTCCAGGGTCCCTAGAGCCCCTGTTCATGACTCCCTGAGTCCCCAGGCTCACATGCGCTAAGGTCCGACCCTACAGTATCTAGATGTGTATGTAGGTCTAGATTTACCTTTCATTAGTCTGTATTTTTTTTTACTGCTTTACAACAAAGGCGTATTACTTTCTAATTTAAAAAGTTATACATATGTTGACAATGCATTTACAAAAATTGTCTGAGGCGAATCCTGGCTTTTCATACCTACTGCCATAAGCATCTATGGATTACATGAAGCTGTTACAAAAGGAAGGAGGTGAATTGCAAGTACTAGCAAACTTTAAGTAGAGTCTACATATTACACTAAATTTTGATGCAATTTTTCTTATAGCACGGGATATCTGGAATAGAAAAGTCAGTTTGGAGAGGTTTGAATTATCCAACAAACATTTCTGGATCATTATAGGGAAGTAAGCAAATCCTCAGCACTAGGACCAGGCATTTGTCATATGGCCATTGGGAGATAAATGGCTTCCAATAAAACAAACTGTATTTGGTAATTAAGATGATGTGCATTGATTCCTACTGCTTATCTCTTTTGAAACATCCTTCTAAGAAAGATCAGAAAATCACAGAGCTGAGCTGTCAAAGGGTGTGTGTGGGCTGGGAGGGAAGACAGCAGGGAGCAAGGTGAGAGGTGTTTTCTTTTGTTTTTTATAAATGCGGCTAAAATTAATGGTGCTATTTTCACATTGGTAAGGTAGACAGTGTGATTATAGTACAAGCAAGGTTTCTTCCTCTCCCCAGAGACCCGGGTTTTGAACAAGGTATAAACAATCCCCAGTTCCTCTTGTAGAAGAGTAAGTAAACAGCCTTTTCCAGAATGACAGTGGCCTGATGAATTAATGGAGGTATGCTCTTATTTGTGAGAAATCTCACGTTCAGATCGGAGCCTGCCCATGCAGAGATGGGATCCCACTGGTGCTGTGTATGGTTTGGCCCCCAGGCAACAGGGTTTGAGGTGCCTGCCCCCCATGTAGTGCCTGGTGACAGTGGAGGCAGGGGGGCGGACTTATTATCTCTTTAATCCCTAACATCTACGTTATTACATTGTTCAACTCACTGGAAGAAGAATTTGGGGTCCTGTTTAAATCTGGGCTTTGGAAGATTTTTTTTTTTAAAGAACTGAGGTTCTCAACATGGAAACGTCACTTTTAACCCAAACACAGTTCCCAGACAGGGAGAAAGGGAATTATATCTGATTTTGGAGTGTCCTATCTATTTATATCTGGGAGTCCAGAAATCCAAGCCCGTTCATGCTTACATTTCAAATGTGGATGGGAAACACCTAGAAAAGAAATGTTTTTCGGGACGCCTGGGTGGCTCAGTCCGTTAAGCGTCTGCCTTCGGCTCAGGTCATGACCCTGGGGTCCTGGGATCGAGCCCTGCATCGGGCTCCCTGCTCAGCGGGAAGCCTGCTTCTCCCTCTGTCCCTCACCCTGCTCGTTCTCACTCTCTCACTCTCTCTCAAATAAGCAAATAAAATCTTTAAAAAAAAAAAAAAGTTTTGCAATCTGAGGTGGAGCTAAGATGAAATTTAAGAATAGCATAAACATTCACCCCCAAAAGCAAGGGACTGATACATCAAACCCGAAATGATCCAATAACTACCTTGCAGTACAAATGTACTGACTTGAATGCCAGCCAATGTCGGGCTCTCCGGCCTTAGCTACTCCTTAATTGCTCATCTTTATACAGTATAAGGTCTTAAAGTGAGAAAAATACGTGGAGAAACAAAAGCTTCAGAGCGGCATAGGGTCAGATCAATGGAACAGGTAGAGTCCAAGTTTCCTCACTGGATGAAAATAAACTAAATTCAAAATCAAGTTGACATTCAGAGGAGTATTTATCTTCCCCACCTTCTGAATGCCTTCCTGTAAGCAGGTGGAGTTTTCACTCACGTCACTGATCTATGACCAACCAATTCTTAATGTCAGCAGCCTAAGAAGAGCAAATCCATCTTTCTCGTCCTTCTTCCTACACAAAAGCCCCCCTTTGAAGGGTGTTTTCGGGGTGGGGTGGCTCCCGGATGGGAGAAGGTAAAGCTGGGGGTTGGGGGGGGAGGAGGTGTGGAATTTTAGAGATGCGTGAGTAAACCTCCTGCCACAATGGCCCTGTGTCCTGCCCCATGTCAGTCCTCACGGCTGGTACCCCTGTGGAACTCATCAGATCAGAAGTCTCCAAGAAACTCTTTTGATTCCCCGTCAAAAAAATGTGAGCAATAAAAACAACAAATAAGCAGGTAGAGACCACCGTTGCACGTGGGTTAGTAAGAGAGACCAAGACAACTGGTCTGCATGCCCAGGTAGCTCAGAGACCTCGCTCTACTTGTCAGGGAACTCACAGATTTCCTGTGGCCCCGGCAATCAGATTTAATGAAGGCTTGGGGCCCTGGTAAACACAACATGGCTGAGGGGCTTTGACCACAGACTGTACATCCAAGGAAATAAAAGGAAGGGAGTGGTGAAGGCAACCCAGCTGTGGAAGGCCTGAGCAGGGCGAGGGTGACACCGCGAAATACCCTCTGAACCATCCTGAGCGCAGTGCTGCAGACGGAGAACAGGGTCCATCCCGTGAACACAGAGGGCACTGCGCCCAAAGCCTCACAGAGATTCAAAATAGGAGAGATTTTTATCTTCCATGAATATTTAATTCTCCTGAAAGCCAACCATCTGCATATCACAATGCCCCAATGCAAGCCGGCGATTTTCTCTGTTGTCTTTCAAAAGAAAACAGACCATTTTTGCTCTTCCTCTGATGCCTTGAAAGTTGCTTAAATGTGCATTGATCCCTTTGATCTCAGGAGTGTGTGTATTTTAAAACAAAGTCAGTACTGCTGTTCTCATCTATTTGGTGGCGGGGGGGGGGGGGGGAGTGAGGGGGGCGCAGAAAGAACAGTGGGGGGACACCAAGTCGCTTTCCATTGTTTTACCGGTGGCCTGTATCACTATTCACCGACATTGTGAAGGCTGTTTAATTTTTGCTTGTGTCTTTTTATCTTCAGCTTCGTGTGAATTTAAAAAGACTTCCATTGATAGGCAGCCTACTGTGTATTCCGATATCCTGCCCACCTGTTGCATTGCACAGCCTACAGCTGCCTGGCCCTTAATTATGCACGCATGCGTGCAAAGCCCAGATGCTGGGCCAAGGGGGCCTCAACAGACGACACTTTCTCACTTGTTTCTGTGTGAATTATGATTGCGCGGATCTCTACTTCTGAACCCATTTTGCGGCTTAAGCACGCACCTCTCTGCCTCTGTTGCTACCTCCACTGGACTCAGCTTCCTCAAGAAGGAGCCCATTGCCAATCTGAAGTCCCTCAGAGATGTCAGAAGGGTCCTTCCCCGGTGTGACAAATCTTTTTACCTCCATGGCCATGTTCAAAGGTACAAAAAATGACCTTATCCCCCATCAGTTTTCCTCCAGAAGGTTGGGAGCTTTAAAAAAAGAAGAAGAAGAAGCAAGAATAGTTAACCAGAAGCCGGCATCTGGGTGGAAACAAAGAAGGCTTAGAGCCAGGCGTGTACAATGGAAAGGGGTAGCAGGCAGAAAGCTTCATGCCCGCTGAAAGAAGGTGAGGAAAGCAGATTTGTTAAGCATGCACATCAGAGCCTTTGGTGAAAGCTTTTCCAGCTTACCTGAAGGATCTCAGTCGTGAAGAACAAAGCCTCATGTGAGAGCATGGAACTTGGTAGGGCACTACACTAAAAATAACCGAGTTAGTGTTACCCTCAGTTGCCCTTCATCAAGAGATGGGCCAACAGAGTAACCCTTGCCTACAGAATGGCAGCTGCTCGTTATACCTGCATGAGAAGGGCTGTTAGAGACACCGACATGGTTTTGTAAATGGAACATAAAATTAAATGCCCAGGGGCGCCTGGGTGGCTCAGTTGGTTAAGCGACTGCCTTCGGCTCAGGTCATGATCCTGGAGTCCCGGGATCAAGTCCCGCATCGGGCTCCCTGCTCGGTGGGGAGCCTGCTTCTCCCTCTGACCCTCCCCCCTCTCATGCTCTCATTCTCTCTCTCACAAATAAATAAATAAAATCTTTAAAAAAAAAAATTAAATGCCCAGATTAATCTCGTTGAAAGTCATGGGCTATTTTGTGCTCTTAAAGCTTAAAAAAAAGAAAAAAAAGTTATAGAAATGTACTGAAACTTCAGAAGTAAGCAGGAATCCATGTTGGGATAATTCATTGTGACAGTTTTAAGACATAAAAATCTCAGGGTGCCTAGGTGGCTCAGTTGGTTGAGTGTCTGACTCTTGGTTTTGGCTCAGGTCATTATCTCAGAGTCGTGAGATCGAGCCCCAGGTCGGGCTCCATGCTCATCCAGAAGTCTGCTTGAGATTCTCTCTCCATCTCCTTTTGCCCCTCCCCCACTCGCCCACACACACATGCGCTTGTGCACATGCTCATGCGCTCACTCACACTCTCTGTCTAATAAATAAATCTTAAAAAAAATAAAAACCTTTGGTGAGGATTTGACATTCAATTAGATGATTTCTATTTGAAGAAAATCCTTAACTAACATTTACATCAAATATACCCTACTTAGTGCATGTACCATCTCCATTACTTGAAGCAGATTCTATTACTACTACCATTTTACAGATAACGACACAGAGACCTAGGGAAGGACACATTCCCTAGACCAATGGCTTCCATGTGGCAGAGCTGACACATTTGTCTCAGTCCAAAACCCATGCACTTAAGAGCTACTGTATTTTGTCCACCTAAGAACATTTGACTCAAATATTCTCCCCAGCATGTTATCTCGGTCTCTCAGATGTATAGCAAGTGCCAAGCACAGTTAGAAGCCTTCACAACTACCCTCTAAGGTAGGTGTATTTTTTTTTTAATCCCATTTTCCAGAAAAGGGCTCCACACTTACCTGCTCTGCCAGAGTTCTCAAATTTCAGCAAGCTTCGGAAACACCTGGGGGGCTTGTTCAAGCAGAAATTGCTGACCTCTACCCACAGTATTTCTGATTCAGAAGGTCTGGGTTGGAGCCCAAGAATTTACCTTTCTAACATGCAGAGCTGATGCTGCTGGGCTGGGACCCCACTTTGAGAACCAATGTACTAGGCAGTACTAGTATTCCTTATAACTAATAGGGACAACTTATTATCCCAGATCCGTCACATATGGGTTACACATTCCCATCCTCAGAAGGCAGATAATATCTCCATTTTATAGCTGAGAAAAACTGTGTTCTGAAAAAATGGGTAATTTGTACAGGATCACACAAATGGGCAGCAGCAGGGCCAAGCTCAAATCGAGAATTGAGCCTGAATGCTCAGGCTTTTCTAAGTAGGTGCACCCACCTTCCAGACCAAATGGTCTACCAAACCAAGTGTAGAGTTACCCCAGGATGTGTCTTATACTCAATGTCAATGTCACATAATACACATGAGTAATTATGATTCCCCAGAATATGCCAAAGAGTACCACTGTCTTAATACCTAGCTTAGAAAATAAAATCATTTTGTGCATATTACAGTGTGTGAAATGACTAGATACATCCCATCAGTAAGGAAAGGATTCTCAGGATCAAAGATGCTGTCAGTATTAAGAAAAAAATTTAAGTCAAAATATTAGAAATGACATTTACTCTCCTCATGAACAGTGCTCGAAAAGATAGAGTCACTATCCTATTCATTCTCCTATACTTTGACCCTCATTTATCCTAGGCTGTCAGAAACTATCTATTAATAGAAGGTGTGGAACAGAACCTAAAATAAATAACAAGAGCTGGGCTCCCCATGGTGGTTGAGCTCACTGTTGGATGCCCTCGAAGTGCCAAAGGTCTACTTTTGTCAAAACCAAATTCACTGCTCCTGGAATGAATATCTACTAGCAGATGTCCAAGATTAACAAGGATGCCCAGGAAAGATACACACTTTAAGAGACAAGGATGCCTAACAACCCTATAATGAGGTAAGCCTAGAATAAAGAACATGCATTGTTTGCTCCTTTTGGGAGTAATGTGTCCTAAGCTGTTCTTTACTGGGAGGTCAATGCAAATGAAAATATTAAAAAGTAGTAACTCATCCATTCAGCAATTATTTGGTGGTTGCTTAATAGATGCTTACACCGTTCTAGAAGCTAGGGTTATAGCCATGAACAAAATACCAAGATACATATCTTCATGAAGCTTATATTCTGCTGAGGTTTTAGTGGGGTTTGAAGGAAGCAAAGAAAAACATTTCCAATTCTCCAGAAGAACATCTCAAATGTGTTGATCCCTAATTTAGCTAACTGGCACTTTTCTAAATGTCAGACCTTGTTGGGTGCATCCATGACGTCATCCCCAACTCTCACCCGATGCAAATCACCCAGCCCGTTCTAACGATCAGGAGCTCCCTACTTCCCAGAGCAGGCCACTGCCTTTTTGTATATGCCAAAGTAATTAGAAATTCCTTTTTTAAAAAAGGATCAAAAATTTCCTTCACCCTAGATTTCCCTCTGTAGCTACACAGTACCATCCAATGATGAAAGATGGAGGTACCATGAACTCACAATCAGTGGTAAGATGTTGGCCTCACAAGGAGAGGTGGACTTCATTCCTAGGGCAGTGGAGAAGCCCATCTTTATCCAGTTGGGTGGGCAGTACAGGGGGGTCCCCGCAGGGCTGCTACATTCTATAGGTGATCCTCTTCCATTTTAAGGTTGATTTCTAAGAATCTTGCCAACAAAAGCCCTTTTTGTCTTGCACCAATTTCAGAGACGTTAGAATACTATGAAAAGCCATAGGGTAGGTACCCTCCTTCTGTAGGTTAGTTTCTACTGTGTCTTTTTATGGCATCTGAGAGAATCATTTTTTATTGTATAATGTACTCCATGACAGTTTTGAAATGCAACCATTCAACGCTTGTATTTTAGGAGGGTGGATGGTAACAATAAAGAAACACACATACACACATACACACACATCCCACAGACAGGGTCGATCAAGATTGAATTGCCCCCTCCTTGGATGAAAGGGAGAGATTTGTGTGGAAACAGGCAGGTCCCTGCCCCTAACGACTCCGCAGTTTGAAGACTGAGCTTTATCTTTGCTTCAAAAGGGCCGCAGTTCATTACAGCATCCATGTCAGAGACCAGTAAAAAAAAAAAAGCACCAGGGAGAGTGATTTTGGGCTCCTCAGACACAAACGAATTTGTTTTCCACTAAGGATGAACACAGAGCTTTGTATCCACTCAATTAAGCACATTAACGACGACCCTTTCTCGCACCCCGTTTAAGAATAAAAGAAAGAGCAAGCGATTATATACACAACCTACGTATAATACGTATATATAATTATTAGCCACCACACAGTAAGGTTAATCGTTGCCTCTCTGAACACTTAATCTGCAAGCAGTTGATAAATCCCACCCTGAATAGAAGTGGCTCGTATTTAGGTCACGCAAAGTCATTGCCGTTTTTTAATTTAAACTGTGCACTAGATTAAAACACAAGAGTATTTCAGGAGGACAATTCTGAAGGAGCCGCAATAGGCAGTCATTTGGCGTAAAAAGTTTCCACAGCACACCCCAGGGACATGTTAATCAAAGCTTTTTAATGGATTCGGTCTGATCTGTGACAGGCTTTGTTCCAGAGATGGCATTTGCTGGCTAGAGCTCCAAGTTATCAATAAGACACAGTAATTGCAGGGAGTGACTGAGCCGCATTTCTGGGGCCATCCGGTTTCTTGGATGACTTCCTGCAGGTGCTCCTGCTTGGCCATCACATTTCTGGGGCCATCCCGCCCTTGTTTATTATCGGTGGAGGCAAAAGCGTCTTGCAGTACAAGTCAAAAGACGACTTGTTTCTTCCTGTCATCTCCCAACATACAACGGAGGGAAATTAAGCAACAAAAACCCTGACATGACTCCATTTAAAACAACAAACAACAGCCACGCGCCCCTCCTTCTCGCGTTCCTGCTCCTTGTGAAGTCTTTGTCTTAGACTTTGAAGCCGGGGCTGGGCAGCATACCGTGTCACCTGATCAAATAAATCTGTTTTAACCAGAGGCAGGCATGCGAAGCTCCTCTGGGGGCTTGGGCCAGTTCTGCTGGAGCTTGCTCCCGAAGTTCTTTATCGTCACTCCGAAATCAAAGCAGCCACAGGCTAAGCTCATG
The DNA here is from genome assembly GCF_029215605.1 of Mirounga angustirostris. NCBI lineage: Eukaryota > Metazoa > Chordata > Mammalia > Carnivora > Phocidae > Mirounga > Mirounga angustirostris. The sequence continues at coordinate 20,218,473 of NW_026991715.1, forward strand.
ACAGAGGCTCACACTGGTCACCTGCAGGGACAGCGAGCTTTTCAGCCACTGAAGAAGGTTAGCGCTCCCCATCTGACGGAGAAGGTCTTGGTGCCGGTTCAAAACCGGGCGTGTAATAGGGACCTAACAGTTGTTTTCTTTAATACGTCACAATCCTCACTCTGGAAGATCAAAATCATTCCCCTAGGAAGAGATGTCAAGGTGCGGGGGCGGTGTGGAGAGTGTTCCAGAAGGAGCCAGCCTCAATTCAAGAGCTTCTGCACACCCACATGGCTGTCTTCAGCCCCCACGTCCCTGAGCTAGTATGTCACCACGAAAGAGTCCCACACCTGGAAAGCCAGTGTCAACACCTTAGAAATCAAGGGGGAAAAAAAACGACCAGACACCTGCAGCTCACCCTAGCCGGTCTCACACTGTTTGCTTGTGTGTTAACGTATATGCAGCTGTTACCGCAGCTCCCCAGGCAAGAGCTCGGGGAGATCTATCAGCCTTATTCAGCTCAGCTCCGAATCTACCTAGACACAAGTGGCATGCCTTTCCATGGCTTTGGCCAGGAAATAAAACTGCCGAGAAATACCAATAGGTGATCTAACACTTCTTTTTTTTTTTTTTTTTTAAAGATTTTATTTATTTGACAGAGAGACACAGCGAGAGAGGGAACACAAGCAGGGGGAATGGGAGAGGGAGAAGCAGGCCTCCCGCCGAGCAGGGAGCCCGATGCGGGGCTCGATCCCAGGACCCTGGGATCATGATCTGAGCCGAAGGCAGACGCCTAACAACTGAGCCACCCAGGCGCCCCGATCTAACACTTCTAACATGAGGACTCTTCGAGCATTACCATGCTTACTTGTCCATTACATGTCTCCCCGAATTGAGTCCAGACTCCTTGGTGGGCTCCGCAGGACTCAGGACAAACTCTGTTCTCAGTCTCACTCCTTCTCCTCGGCAAACACTGTTCTACTTTTGTTGGTCGCGTAACACGTCCTGTGATTTCACGCCTTTGTCTTTGTTTGGAACACTCCTTCAGCCTGAACTAGCCTCACTCCCCACTTGTGGAATTCCTGCTTTACCCTCAAGCACCGCTCAAATGCCATCTCCCCACGGTGGTCAAAATGAGCTGAGACAAGGGTCAGAGCCACAGGTTGGGGCATGAGGGTCATGGTACCAGGGACTTCTGCTGTCGTGAAGCTTTAGGGAGATAACTCAGCTCTGAGCCAACAGGTCATTCATTCTCAGAACTCCAAGCGATGGCCGATGCTTTTTTTTTTTTTTTTTTTTTTTAGAGAATGAGAGAGAGAGCACGTGAGAGGGGGGAGGGTCAGAGGGAGAAGCAGGCTCCCTGCCGAGCAGGGAGCCCGATGCGGGACTCGATCCAGGGACTCCAGGACCGTGACCTGAGCCGAAGGCAGTCGCTTAACCAACTGAGCCACCCAGGCGCCCTGGCCGATGCTTTCAAGCAAGAGTGAACCTCTAGGGCGCCTGGGTGGCTCAGTTGGTTAAGCGACTGCCTTTGGCTCGGGTCATGATCCTGGAGTCCCGGGATCGAGTCCCGCATCGGGCTCCCTGCTCGGCAGGGAGCCTGCTTCTTCCTCTGACCCTCCCCCCTCTCATGTTCTCTGTCTCTCATTCTCTCTCTCTCAAATAAATAAAATCTTAAAAAAAAAAAAGTGAACCTCTAACAGTGACTGAAGAAGACTGAGAAAGGAAACTCACCTGGATTCTACCGCTGTGATGGCCAAGCAGGAGCACCTGTAGGAAGTCATCCAAGAAACCGGATGCCTCGTCGTAGGCTGACAGCTAGGAGGCAACCCTGCAAAAACCAAGTCCTTGAAGGTTGCTGTCGAACAGGCGCTGTGGCATACACGGCTGGCCCTCCCGGCCCCCATTTCCCTTTCTTTGCTTACGTGCCCCTTGATTAAACTCGAGAACAGTGGTACTCATACTTTGGACCATTAGAATCATCTGGAGGGCTTGCCAAACGGACTGATGAGCACCTCCTCACCACACACAGCTCTTCTATCCAGTAGACCCGGGGTGGGGTGAGATTATTTGCATTTCTAACAAGTCCCAGGTGAAGCCAATGCTAATGGTCTTGCCAGGGCACAGTCTGAGAAGCACTGTCTTAAGAAGGCACCTGACCCCCACTTCTCTCCATTCTGGGGGTTATGGATGGAAGGGCCATAGGAGAAGAGGCGAGAAGACCACAAGAGATGATTGCTATGGTCCTAATGAGAGATGATGAGAGTTCAAATTAGGGAAGTGGCTGGAGGAATGGAGAAAGAAAAGAGAAAGTGAGCATTTACTGATTAACTAGATTTGAAAATGAGAGATTAAAAAAAAATCAAGTATGCCCCTACATCTCAGACTTCAGAAACTAAAAGACACATGTCCATGAGAAGGTCTGTTTTATAAGTAGAAGGGATTTGTGTTTGATAACTGGTGACAGGAAGGAGACAGTGAAGCTGACAAGTTGGTACCCGAGGCAAAGGGATAAATGACAGAACAAGGTCTGCGAGGACTTGTGAGTCTGTGAGGTGGTAAGGGCTGGCTCACTGGATCAGAAGGGAACAGCCCTGGGGGGAAGGGGGGAAAGGAACCGAGACCATGAAGATCATTTGTGGGCAGGAAGTTAGGAACCTGGGGAGATACTTGTCATTTTCTTTGTGAAACAGATAAAGTTTCAGGATTTGAGAGAAACCAGTAAGGGAAACAGAAAAGTGACTAGGGATAAGGACTATTGTTGAGTAGCACTGATAGACAGGCAGGACATCCCTCCCATCTGGGAGGTTCATGTAAGCTATACAACAATCCTACAAGCTTCCAACTGAACAGGAGCACAAGGTCTCACAGCTATTAAATGAGAGAGCCAAGTTCGTAATCCAGGTCTATTGATTTTCACAACAGGTAAATAGTTTCCTTTCAAAGACAGAGCCTGTCATTACTGAAGAAAAGAGAACATGCTTTTCAGATAGGAAGGGAAAGGATTGGGACTTTGTTCTGCCCTCTCTTCCCACAGGCGTTCAGAGCCTTCTATGGTGTAAATGTTTGTGTCGCCTGCCAATTCAGAAACTGAAATTCTAACTCACAAAGGTGGGGACTTTGGAAGGTGAATCGGTCATGAGGGTGGAACCCTGGTGAATGGGATTAATGTTCTTATAAAAGAGACCCCACAGAGCACCCCCCCCTCCTCCTCTATGTCAGGGATACAGTGAGAAGTCTGTCACCAGGAGGAGGGCCCTCACTCAACCATAATGGTGCTGTGATTTCAGACCTCCAGCCTCCAGAACTGTAAAGAGTATATTTCTGGTGTTTATAAGCTGCCCAGTCTGTGTTATTTTCTTATGGTAGCCCAGATGGAAAGACAGAGCCCCAGTGAAGAAGCTTTTCCAAGGATGTTTCTTGTAGCCCTCTCTGTGTGTACAACCTCTTACTTCAGTAAATGCATTAGCGATGGCCTCAGAGTCTAAATAATTAACAACCCACCACCAGGGTGCTTCCAGTTCTGCCAACAGGTATCCTAAAAGTCTCCAAACAAAATGGATTTTAGCTACTATTTAAAGTTAAAGCAACAGAGCCCGGGTATGAAACCCTGTCCTTTCACAGAGGAAGAAGTTCGATCTCCCAAAAGGTAGAAATCATTTATCTCGCTGGTCCATTTCAGATTCATAGGGATTGCATTTCAAAGCTACTTCACTTAAGGGAGCTGCTGTCTCAAATTAAGGCCCCTCCCCACCCCCCGCCCATGCACACATTCTCGGGAGCAGGGATCTGACTGCCACAGTGGAAACAGCATATTAGAACATAATGCAGAATAGGGTTACGAGGGCCTAAAAGCTCCCTGCACAGGTAACCTGAGAACGTAACATATTTAGAAACACTCCCCCGTTCTCAGAACCAACTGGAATGATCTGGTTTTGTGCATTCGTGCAAGAGCACTGATCTGAAAACAGCTGTTTTAGATTCCCCCAAAGTGCAAACAAGCACCCCACCCACCCACGCACATGTGCACGCGGACAGGGACATACGCACACAGAGCTCCACACACATTCTCTGAAAACTCATCTGAGGGTGGCTGGCGAAGGTCAAGCAAATTAAAAGCAATGTCAGTAGGTTGGACAGTATTTTTCCTTGAGGTCTTCAATCACAGTGGCCACTTCTGGAACATTCGGGCCACTTCAGTGACTGCTGCTGGAAGCACGCCTCCTCCACATGCCCTCTGATTACGCAGAGAATCGTGAGCCCAGCCTTGCAGGTGCTCAGCCTACCTCCCAAATAGGCACTTGTCTCCAATCCCCGCTCAGGGTCGATTTCATTTTGCAAGTGGGTCTTAGAGCAATCTCGTATGAGGAAATGAGAGTCAGCTCTTCTTAAATCTTACGAGTAGGGCGCCTGGGTGGCTCAGTTGGTTAAGCGACTGCCTTCGGCTCAGGTCATGATCCTGGAGTCCTGGGATCGAGTCCCGCATCAGGCTCCCTGCTCGGCAGGGAGTCTGCTTCTCCCTCTGACCCTAACCCCTCTCATGTGCTCTCTCTCTCAGTCTCTCCCTCTCAAATAAATAAATAAAATCTTTAAAAAAAAAAAAAAAAAAATCTTACGAGTAGCTCCCATGAATGCAACTGCCACCATTAGACGGGTAGATTCTTCCTTCTCATTGGATTCCTGAACTTGAAGTCTACAGGGATATCCTTACATTTAACCGTTGAAGAAGATTTCCAGCAGGACCGAATACTGCAGGAGAAAATGGTGCAATCAAATGTCATGCTCATATTTTAGATTCAGGTTCTCAAACCTCCAAGGGGGGGCACCATACAGCCAGCAAGCCTGTTCTTCTTTCTTCCGTAGACTCTTGCCCACTTCTCAAGATGGCACACCTCCTCTGTCCTCACTCCCAGCACACAGCTTTACCTCAGACTTCATGCAGAAAACAGCAATTAAATACAAACCCTTCCTCTTACCACCCGAAGCCCACATTCCCACCCCACTGTTGTTTCTCCAAGAGCATTAAAGACGCCCTCTCACTAACAACCAGGCTCTTTATTCTGGACACCGATTCCATCACTCTGCAAGGATTTCACTTCCTCGGTCATTCTCTGCCTCTCTCCTGCATCCTCCAACTCCCAACTTCTAATGGGAAGTTTCCATTCTCGGTGCTCCCTTGTTGAGATTAAAAACAAAAAACACAGCAAAAGATCTCCTCTGCGCCTGTCTGCCCAGCCACTCCCCTTCGAGGCAAATCCTCTGCAGAGGGGTCTCCACCTGCCGTCTCACTTCCTCACCCCCACTAGATCCTCAACACACCCCTCTGTCGTCCTAACCCCACGCCTGCTGAAACTGTCCTTGTCAGGTGGTCACTGATGTCCATGTCACCAAACCCAAAGGACACTTTTCTAGACCTTTCTCCTCCAAATACAGATGTTTACTCCCTTCCTCATGCCTTCTTTTGCCCTATATTCTCTCAAGGTTTCCCTCCTCCCACACCAGATGCTCTTCTCAGCCCGTTTTGCTAGCTTCTTCTTCTCTGGGTAAGCCCAGGGATTAGCCCTGGGTCTCGCCTCTCTCCCCACCACCCACAAGGCTACGTTCTTACATGTGTTTCAAAACCACCTTCATGCTGATGACTCGCAAATTTCTATCTTCAGCCTAGACCTCCCCTCTGCGCTCCAGACTTGTGATTCCACCATCTAATTGATGTCTCCACTTGTATTTCCAACGGACAATTTCAACTGACTCTGTCAACCACAGAATGCTCGGTTGTTCCCCTCAAGACTGTATCCTCGAACTCCTACCCAGTCTTCCTGTTTTAGGAGTATCAGAACTAGCATGTATTCAATGCATATTATGTGCCAGTAAGCAAGTCAGCTACTAATCACCTCCTGTAAAGCTCACAGCATTCCTATGGAATAGATAATTTTTATTATTGCTATTTTATAGAGGAGAAGACCAAGGCACAGAGAGGTTAACTTTGCCAGGGTCAAAGCGCTAATAACAATCTCAGATCGGATGAGGACCCAGACATTCTAGCATAATGGCCAGTACGCTACAGTGTCTTCTTGCCAAAGACCTAAGAGTTGTATTGATTACTCTTTTCTCCCCACAACCCCTACATCTAAATCCTCAGCAGGTCTGGTTAATTCCAGCTCTAAGATCTGTCATTTTGAACCTGTCTACTTCTCCCCATAGCCGTGACCGCCATTTTGGTCTTATGTAGCCCGTGGTTACACAGCCTTCTAACTAACTTAACCCTCTGCCACTTCTTCCACCTCTGAGCCACTCACCACAGATGGGCAAACATCACTTAAAATGGGAAAGATATCATATCACTCTCCAGGTTAAAACTGTCACAGGCATCCCACTGCAGTTAAATGGAAACCCAATGTCTTCACCATGCCCTGCAGGGCCCTGCATTTCTCTCCAGCTCCATCACAAACCACTCTTCCCCAACTCATGGCTCCTCACCTGTGCAGGCCTCCTTTCCCTGACACAAAGTCTCTCAGCCCTCCCTACCCCATCACTCAGGGACTTGGCCCTTTTCCCTTATCTGGAGTGCCCCACCCCAACTGACTGCTTCCTGCCCACCCTATTCCCTCAGCCTAGGATCATCCCTCATAAACACTCTCTCTAAAGTAAGGCCCCAAGGGATGTGTTAGCTTACACAACTTATAACTATTTATTCTCCATTTTTTTGGTTTTTGGTTTTGTTTTTTGGCTTTTTTTCTAAATCTGTCCTCCCCTAAGAAGCTCCATAAAGCCTAAACCAGGTCTTTCTCATTCTTTATGATAACACCAGTGTCCAGGATAGGGCTCAGCATAGTTGAGCCCCTCAATCAATTTTAATTAATTAATGTACTCATTCTAGTTTCCTTAAGTATCTTAAATGGGACAGGAATCCCAACATTTAAGGTACAATTATTTCTAAAAGGGAAACTGATTTTTGTGAATCAAAAAATTTAGAAGTACTCATTCCTGAAAGAGCTATAAGTAAAGGGGAAAAAAAAACGAATTTCCCTGGACAAACAGAAATGTAAATTGTTGAAGGAAGCTTCGCTTAGCAGTAAAAAGGGAACTTGTAGTCACTGCATCTATCAGCTAATGGGGCACACAGGGTTCTCTCGACTTGCAAAGTGAATAAGAAATTGAGTTTAATAAAAATATTCAAACCACTGGTCAAAAGAACCAAGATTATAAACTCTAATACAGGAACAATATGGATGGTTAAGTAGTAGAGGAGAAAAAAAGACAAATGCATCACCTAAACTGTTAGACTTTCTCAAAAAAGCATGAAATTAACCTGGTCCCCAATGTTTCTGAGATTCTCACTGAAAACAAGAACACGTGTTGCCGCCTATCAAGACTTCTAGCTAATCCTTCTCAACAGGCACCAAGGGCAGTATGGTTGAAATGGTAGGTTCAACAATGGCTTTGTTCAGTGGAATTCTGGGGCCAATAAATTCAGCAAAGATGGCCCAAAGATATAACTGGACACTCTGTTAGGGAACACCACCCACCTCCACCACAGCCCTGGGCTACCTTACCCATGTGCTGCCTTCCAACTTCTTGCTCATGGGCTTTATACTGCAGACCCAAAATACTCCACTCATTCATTCATTCACTCATTCATTGATTCAGCAACTCTACCTCCAGAGTCTCCTCTACGCCAAGCACTGTTCCAGGAGCTGAGGTTGGGGCAGGGAAGAAAATGGACAAGGCTCTGCCCTCACCGAGTTTTCGATGTTCAGGGAATGAAAAATGTAAGCATGATAACGACCCAAGAAACCAAGAGGTACAGGAAGGAAATGAAACAGGGGAACAAAAGAAAAGAGGGAGTAGGGCCCCTTGGGGATGAAAATGGGTGGTGCCCAAGCTGGGGAGACAGCTGAGGTCTCTCTGAAAAGACAGTGTTTGGGGCGCCTGGGTGGCTCAGCTGGTTAAGTGTCTGCCTTCAGCTCAGGTCATGATCTCAGGGTCCTGGGATCGAGCCCCATATCGGGCTCCCCGCTCAGTAGGGAGTCTGCTTCTCCCTCTCCCTTTACCCCTCCCCCACGTGTGCTTGCTCTTTCTCCTTCTCTCAGTCTCTCTTAAATAAATAAATAAATAGGCAGTGTTTGACTTGAAGAAGAACAATGTTAGACTATGCCCCGTAGCACCCACAGAGATGCAAACGTGAGTGGGACTCCTGAATCTTCTTCAAGGCCCGCGTGTGCATTTCCTTGTTAAATCCACTTTCAGCCAACTTAACCAGAACCACTCCCCTCCTCAATATCTGACCACCTTCCGTATTTTACCACATTTGTCTTCTCCCTACCATCCCCCCAGGAGATGTCTGACCACCTGGCCTGCCTTCAGCAAGAATCCTGTTAGGAGAGCTTAGCCAGAATCCTTCTCCGCTGTGAGGTTTCTTCTTAGTGATTTTCCATCCACTGAGCCCACCAGCTCCTTGGCTGTGGATTCTCACTTGCCCATGCCAACTGTAAAATCCCATTGCAGAGGACCCTCCTAATGCGATGGTTCTGGACCACCTACCTTACCACCCATACCAAATGTCACTGAGTGTTTTTTTTCTTTAACAGCACGAATGGTCAATAGCCCAAGCTCAGTGTGACTCAGCCCAGTGAGTGGTGTGTGAAGACATCAGGCCAGACCATGGGGTTCTGGGAGGCCACAACGAGGAAGGGTTGACCTGGATCCTCTCTCCACCCTCCTCCACTGTGGGCACACACGTGGGCAGGCAGACATTGGTTGTACTCTCTTGACCTTTGCCTTCTGCTGAGTTAAGCCACTGCTCCCACCTCTTACTTTGCAGAGAGCAGAGGGTGGATGTAGAATGAGGCTCACTATGAGTAGCTGTGACCCTCCAATGAAGGTCAAAACTCCATTAAGGAGACCACCCCCTACAATTCTCTCTCTGGGTTCCTGTGACTGTTCCTTCTACATTACCCTTCATGCATGGGGTAGTAACAGCCCTGCACTCTTAATATTCCTTGGGGTACTGTGCCATCCTTTATTGCTTTTTCAACACCCTATCCAGGGCTGCCTAGAAATTCCCATCAAACACCCAACCAGAGAGTGATGTTCTTGCCAGGACCTTGACTGATAGATTTTCATCTAAAAACACTATGCCAAGCCACTCTCTCATTTGAGCAGTTACCTTTTGCTTTCTCCTTAGTCTTGATAAGCCCCTTGCTAGAAGCTGGTTCCTGTGAGTGGCACCTAACTCCACATAACATCACCTTTGGAATTTTCAGAGACTTTTGGGTCGATGAAATGTCATTCAGCTCCTCTGGTTGCCCTTCTTGGCACAAAGCTTCCCTGAGATCAGAGCACTCTTTAGGGTGATGCAAGTCATACCAATAAAATGATTCAGGACAGAATCTTGAAGCTGAAAGGCAGTGTGGCATAGAAAACACACTGGGTGTGTAGTTCAAGTTTAAATGTGTGACCCTTGGCTGGTCCATTTCTTCATCTTGAAGAGTGTGATGATAACAATGTGCAGTGATAAACTAATTCATCAACAATTACAGTAAGAATACTGGATGGACTTATCAGACCACAGTGAGTGACTCGGCTCCATTCTGGGGAACAACCACTCAATAACAGCATTAATCAATCCAGCGTTCATTCTTTACTACACTGATTCTGAGACAGAGAATACATCTAAAATCCATGAAAATTCTTATTTTGAGGGCTCCTTAAAATTACGGTGCCCCCACAAACATTAAAATACAGAGGTTATAGTAGCCAGCTCAGGTTGCCATCATGAAATATCAGAGACATTTATTTCTCAGAGTTCTAGAGGCTAGGAAAGTCTAAGATCAAGGTACCAGCCAATTTGGTTCTTAGTGAATGTTCTCTCCTGGCTTGCAAATGGCTGCCTTCTCATGGTGCCCTCAATGGTAGAGGGAGAGAGCTCTGGGGTCCCTTCCCCTTTATAGAAGGATCCCACTCTATCAGATTAGGGTACCACAGCAATGACCTCATTTAACCTTGAACATCTCCTCCCAGGCCCTGTCTCCAAATATAGTCACATGGGTTGGAGCTTCAACATCTAAATTTGGGAAGGGATACAAACGTTCAGTCCATAACAATTATCAGCACCAACTTCATGTTAATCATTCCCTAAATATTATCTATTTCTCTCAGGAACAGGAACAGGGAGATGATTTGGAATTCTATTGGATTCTAAGTGTTTTTACTCTATAATACATAAAGGTACATGCTAAAAATAATTTAAAACACTAAGTTGGTTCAGTATAACTTATATCAGTAAATTGCTTACTTAGAATAAACGTGCAAAACTAAACCAAAAGCCAGTCGCCAATTTATGCAACTGCATGGTATCTAAAAACCCAAATTCAAAGGGTTATCATGGCTTTGGTAAAATTTTAAGCAACAATTTTGATGAGGAAGAGAAATATTTTTACCTTGTTTTCTTCCAGACACATTCAGACTTTAATATGGAATTAAAAATATTTAACTATTACAAAGGAGGCAAGAACCTTGAGAATTCTATTCATACAATAAAATACTTCATAATTATTTTTATGTTAACCACATCTACCTGTTTCAACATAAATAAGTCTCAAAAACAAATATGGAGGGAAAAATAAAAAGATTTCAGACAAATAGATCTGTTCTCCCTTTTCCCTCCTTATTTTCTACCTTTGGAGAGTATGAACTAAGACAAATGTTCCAACTTAACCTCTGTGGAACTTGAATGGCATCTTCACAGAGCTTGTTACATTATTTTTTGAACTTTTATGAATTTTGGAAATATTCAAAACTAAACACAGAACATGTTAAAAATAACAAAAGTAATTCAAACCAAGATAATCGTGCACATTACAACAACACCAAAATAAAGAACTAAAAAAGAATTACATTTGGGGAAAACCCAAAATGTTTCCTTACTACATCATTTCCAAAGGATTATGAATCAGAACGCCAGTTCCTCCCCTAATAAGTTTGGAAAGAGAAGGGTGAGCAGGTTTCTTTCTTAAAGTCTTCAATATGTTCACATGCTTTTGTAACTTCAAGGATGGTGAGAAATTGAGGATAGATACTGGACAAGATAAGAGTATGACATTTCACAGTTCACACACATTCTAGGAGTAAATGACTGCCCAGGATGAATCAGACCATGGAGTAGAAATTGTACCTGCAAAACTCAAATATTTATGTTAGTTTTTCCAACTCTTTGTAGGAAGACTCTCTAGCATAGCACTTTTCAATCTTTTTGGTCTCAAAAAATTAAGGACCACAGAGAGTTTTTGCTCACGTGGGTTATGTCTGTCAACATTTACCCTATTGGAAAGGAAATAACTATTGTTATTTTTATATAACAATTATATGCCCATTACATGTCAACCAATATTTTAAATGAAAATAATTATATTTGCAAAAATAGTGAGAAGAGTGGCGTTGTTCTATACTTTGGCAAATCTCCTTCATGCCTGGTTTGATGGAAGACAGGTATGTCCTCATGTCTGTTTCTGCTTCAGTGTGAGTTTTTGGTTGAAGTATATGAAGAAAGTCTGGCTTTACACAGATATGAAATTAGAAAAGGGAGGAATACTTCAATGGCCTTTTCAGATGATTGTAAGTATTCTTTAATACTACACCAAAACTCATCAAATGGTAGTTTGGATAGAATAGTTGCAATAAGCAATCTAAAACTGTATCAGTCCACTTTTTACACTTTGTTTCCTTAAAATCCATTGGTCTACCTTGTACTTTGAATGATCTTTAACCCATTTGGGTTAAATTTGGAAATTTTCTGTTCCCTCACTTATGCAGATCTTCCAAAGGTTGACATATTTCATTATGCAATATCAAGGGATCACATTTGTTAGTATCACCAATGATCTCATCCAAGGCCCCTGTAAGTGTCTGGACGCTCTCAAGCTCACCTTGGCAAAGACACATTTTACGAAGTTCCGATTTTTCTTAAAAGCTCACATTTTCATTGGCAACAAATACTGTCAGTTGTCTTTCCAGAAGTCACAAGAGCACTTGTTTTTTTAGAAAACATCTGCCAAAAGCCCAACTCTGAATGACCACAGTTTGTCTGACAGTTATTCTCTCAAATGAAAATGGTGCTCCAGGAGAAAAACAGACAGGTCAGCCCACAATTCAAACAATCAAGACAACCACCGTACTTCCGTTTGCAAATGTGTTTTGTGTATATTTTTTTGACACGAAGAACATGAAAAGTTGTGTACTCAGAGTCAAAATCTCATGAAAATGAATAATTTTACTGCTTCAGCAATGATATTCTCAAGAGAAATTGGGAGGGAAAAAAAGAGAAACTGGAGTTTTTCGTTTTGCTTTATTTTGTTGATTACAATAGGTGGCAATGAAGAGTATGTATGATGTGGTGCCACTGTCATACTTTTATCCACCATTGCTTTCCCAGCATCCGGGCAAAAAAACACAGTGCAAAAGGCAAATAAAGTACTTGTATTATTATAAATATTAGCATTATCATTAAAATGATTTTAAAACGTTATTATTTCAACACAGGGAAGGAAGCAAGTAAAATATTAGCATCATTATAAAAAGAGTTTAGGCGATGCCTGGGTGGCTCAATCAGTTAAGCTTCTGCCTTAGGCTCAGGTAATGATCCCAGGGTCCTGGGATCGAGTCCCACGTTGGGCTCTCCCTGCTCAGTGGGGTGTCTGCATCTCCCTCTGCCTCTGCCTCTCCCCTTGCTTGTGCTCTCTCTCTCTCCCTCTCTGACAAATAAATAAATAAAATCTTAAAAAAAAAAAAAAGAGTTTTGACCTTAACAACATCCTAAAAGGGTGTTGGGGACTCCCCGGTATCTGAAGACCTCACTTTGAGAACCACTGATGTAGAACACTACAAAGATAAATAACTTTTAGGTTGTCTTAAATTGTTTGAAAAATTAAAATTAAACAAAGGTCCATGCATTTGGTGACTGCTACTCCTCAAAAAAACTAATTCACTAAATTGTTTCTGCCTTTCTGAATTGAAAGGAAAAAAAAAGACACACTGCTTGGTCTATGACCACAAAGCCTCACTTAGACTTTTATATTTTGCCCTGCTCCTTTCATATCAAAGGTGAAGACGGTAACATTCAATATGTATAACATTCATCCCAGAGAACTGCCAGTCATAAAAACAGTATCATGCAACTTTTACAATAGAAAGGTCTCCATTTCAGTAGTTCAATATCAGCAGTGGTCGAATACCAACTATGTCTCAGATACTCTAATGTGCACTTCTGTTTGCAGTTTGTAACTGCCTTTTACAACAGCTCATCAGATATTGGCACATTTTAGAGCCAAAAAGGTTGAGGCACATGCACAAGAAATCACAAAAAAAAAAATTGGGGCGGTTCACAGTTTTGGAAGCACCAGGTAAGTCTTCAAGTTGAAAGAGCCTTATTTTTGCCACTGCCCTCAAAGCTGGGGTGAAGGCCGTAACTAACCCAGGGTCTTAGAAGAGCCCCAGGACACAGCCTCTCTCCTGTGCCCAACCTACCTTCCTGAGTTGAGCACCACTGCCCAGCAGGTAGAACACCCAATGAAACCAGCATCTCAGGGTGATATTCAACTACTGAACCAACAGATTCAACAATCGCTCTTGTGTGTCCAGAAACACTAGCTTATCCAAGAGGACGAATTCCATATTAACACCGTAATCATTAGCTAGGCCAAAAAAAATAAAAATAATAAATTAAAAAAAATAGATAAAACCAACTTTGAATATTCACTGGGGAATACCATCAACATTTAAAAGTCACTGAAATGGAGAAAGTTCCATGACGCCATCCGAAGGGAAGGTGGGCACAAACCTAGCACACCAATATCCTTAAACCCTCCTGGGCTTCACATTCATCATGGGCCTCATCGAAGGTCTTTGCCATCATGAAAATGGGTCTCCTAAAACTCAAATTCTATCTTCCCAAGACAAAAGATCAGAGGGCTTGCTGGCACGGTCGACACTGGGAAATTCTTTTCTTCCATTGGCAGGTTTTGCATCAAACACATGCAGCAAGAAAAGGCACATCTCAGTGGGTTTAGAATTGATGAAGGTGGACAAGTCTGCTTGTGTGGAGATGCTGCAGATGTCTCCCCGGTCATGGGGAATGACCCACCTGCCCAGGTAGGTGGGGCCCCATCAGGAAGGAGGATGATCTGTGGAAAGCGTTTTTCTGAAGGAGGGAGAGCTAATTCACCCTGTCACCTCTCTTCTGTTGAGAAAGCCTGGCAATTTGAGAACCTACATCTAGATCCATTTGCTATGTGAAAAGGAAGCCTTTTGCAATAAAACAGGCATTCTGTCATCTTTTAACAAGACATCCGTTTTATTTTTAGAAATACACAAAAGATAAGTGAAGACAGGAGAACTTCTAACGGATCCTCTTCTGTTTGGTAAGGCCAGAAAATGAGGCTTAAAATTATAGCAGACACATCAGTCCCCTGTCGTTAAAGATCTACGTGATTGTTCTTAAGGTTTTTAAAAAACAGCATTGAGCAGCCTTATTGCAAGTATTATTTCGTACGAGACTTAGGGATAGGGAGATTCAGATTTTTTTTTTTTTTAAAGATTTTATTTATTTATTTGAGACAGAGAGCATGAGAGGGAGGAGGGTCAGAGGGAGAAGCAGACTCCCTGCCGAGCAGGGAGCCCGATGCGGGACTCGATCCCGGGACTCCAGGATCATGACCTGAGCTGAAGGCAGTCGCTTAACCAACTGAGCCACCCAGGCTTTTTTTTTTTTTAATCCTCTGCTATTTAAGGAAGCATTTACAGTGATTGCTATATGCAACCGCTTGTTGTAATTCATTCATTCCATTTTAAAAGCCACAGGAATATATCAGAAATGACCAAATCATGAATAAGTTATTTACTTCATTCTAAATGTAACTAGACCTAGGGAGACTTTGCTAATTACTGGTATGGCAATGAAGCAGAAATATGTTCATGTCTCATTCAAGCACTGGATTAGATACAACATTAGTTCCGTGAAGATGATCACTCTGGAGGTTTACTCATTTGCCTTGATGCAGTAAATGTTGGCACATTAGGCCTCCTGGAATATCCTGAAGCTGGCCTAATAACACATCTGCTCTATTTATTTTTGAATACAAATGGCACTCCGAAGTATGCTTTGAAAATTAATTTCAGCCAGAAAACAATAAACATTAATAAATACAGATTTTTGTTTCTGCTAGCAATTAACTTCATGAAATTGTTAGATGTGGTAGAAAGCTCTAGTTTACAAATACAGTTTGCAGCAATTAAATCCCTTCCAAACCAAACTACTCCAAACTGGGTGGATTCCTCCTTGGATGTCATGAGGGCTATCAATACAGCCTTGCACGATTTTTATAACTTTGTGATATGCACATAAAGAGCAAAGGCACCCTGGAGGTCAAGGTCACGGTTGCCCTGGAAACAAAGGAAATTCGTTTCTAACAATTGGATCAAGACAAAAGAACAGTTGCACAATTATTTCATCAAATGCATTCTCTGTTGACACGGGCAATGAAATCGACCAACACTTTCCTACTCCTACGTTCTCAACATCTTTGGAACACAACGAAAAGGCAGAAGGGCATTTCTCAGCAAGTCCCAGTCTAAAATGATCAAGCTGCTGAGCCAGTGCTCCGGCCTGCAGTCTAAATCGGAGATGATCTCCCGGTCCTCACGGTGGAAGTGGACAGACTGCAGCATCCGGCCACTTCCATGAACCAAGACTATCTATCCGCATCGTGTGCTAAAATCACAACACTGGGAGCTCTAGGGGCCCCCTTAGCATGGACTGCAAACAATCACTCTGGGGAATTTTGTTTCTGTCCAGTCCTTGAGGAGTGGGCAAATAATCCTGGTCTGTGCATCCAGAGCCCTCCATTTGTATCCAGCCATCGACCTTGGACCTCTCATACGGGGCTCTCTGGATGCAGCTTCCACGCTGGGAAATGGGGGGCTAATAGTCACCTTAGTTCTCGCAGAGGTGCTCATTGTACCTCTTCTAAGCTCTCACTCTTTTAAGGGTGACTCTAAAATTGAAATAGCAGTCGATGCAGAAAATGCAGCAACAGGGCAAAGGGTTATCCCCAAGGGATCAAAAGACAGTTCTCCTTTAATACAAAAACCAAGCCAAGTAACTTTAAGATAACGGAATTTGGAATTTTAAATAAAAGAATTTTAAATAAGAGAAAACCAAGGTTACTCTGTGTAGTTCTATAGCTATAATGTCTGGATTACAAGCAAGTTGAAGGACCAGGGTGAGTGTGGGGGATCTCTGGGTGACTCACTAGCAACCAAAGCAAGGAAGAGATACTCAGGGTGCATTTAGTAACCGGAAAGCGGCTACCATACATTTTTAAAGGCAAAGTGAAAAGCAAGTGCATGCACGGAAATGATGATATGCATGCGTTTACAAAGTTGGAAAAGGTTCAGGGGCCATCACCTGAAGAACTACAGGTTAAACCCTCCGGTCATGCCCTGGTCAGAGTTAAAGCCTGTCTGTGTGGCTGGAACTCACAGCATGGACGCAAAAAGCAGCACTCAGGGATCCTTCGGGGGAAGAAGTGCAGGACCTGGAGACAAAGGAGACCCCGCTTTTCTGTTCCACTTGAATGTGCTGCATTTATAGGCATCTTATTCACATTTCAGATAAACAAACAGAAATGGTGTGGTGCATGTTCTGCTTGGATCCACCTTTCCCTGAGAAAAATGAAATATATTATGGCCTGGGGGGTGGGTGCCCTGTAAAAACCAGAGTTAAAGCGAGAAAGCCAGAAAAGCCACATGCCACCTTTCTCGAATTTCATTCGTATCAGACGCCTAAAGAGTTGAGAGAAAAAAAAAAAAACCGGTTTCTCTCTTGTACTGTTTACATTTTTTCAGCAGTCCTGCCTTGGGTGTGGATCTGAGAGCTGGGTCAAGCCCAAGACCAGAATGCTCGATACGGTGTCAGTTCCCATTTCAGAAACTGGTTTGTTAATGACATCCTAATGTCGATCATCATATAGCAGGAACTATATTAATATTTTTTTCTCTGAGGCACTGTTACACAGATGTCAGCTCTAATCCCTATAGAAGCCTGCTACAAGTCAATCTTCATGGAAATATATTAGTGAAGCCTGTGGAGTTTCTAGAAATATAAGAGGTGTGAAAATTATAATTGGAAATAAAGAAACCTTTAAAAAAAAAAAACAAACCTAAGCTTAGCTTGAGATACGTAAAAATTATTCAGTTTTGACGACAATAACTGGCCCACAAATCCTTCAAGACTATCTTATGCTACTGAAACGAATAATGCATACGTTAGAACTGTTCATATTACCTAAATACATCTGCTGTTTACAAGTCAAGCACAGCAAAGCTCTCTGTTTTGGCTAAGAAGTAATGCCCCACACTAATATTTCACAATTATGAATTAAATGAACGAAAAATCAGTTCGTAAAATGTTATTGATGTTTCTCTTTCAACATAACCTTCATGCGGTGTTCAGAGAGCAGCAAAACAGATGTTTCCCAACCTGTGGGGCTGGGGCAAGCCTGCCTTTTAAAAGCTCAACTGTAAACCGATGAAAGGTGTGTAAACAGATGACGGGGCAATTACAATGTGGAATTGATTAGGCTCTCAATTACTAAAAGCACACCGCCTGCATTATTCTTTTTATGCTGCTCTTTGATGACAAAAAAAAAACATGAATAGCTCATCAGGACTACAATATGTTTGTATTTTCAATTTCTCGCCATAAGGGAACATCTCCAACTGCAGTTGAGGCTATAGAAAGAGTGATCTGGCACGATCCTTACAGGAAAGGGATTGACAATGACCCCATGCCCCTCAGGTATCACTCACTTCTGAATTTTTCTAAATGCCAATGAAGAGTAAGCAAGGCCCCGAAACAAAGGGGCTGCCTTGGCATTAGAGGGGAGAAGTTGGGGAAGAGTCAGGAGGAAAGCATCCTGGGACGTACCCAAATTAAGTTGGGAACAGAAGCGTGAGCAAGAGCCAAGTCCAAACGTACATCAACGATTCTTCGTCAGCGAGGATTGATTAACTGTGTCTGCCTCGATACATACATGTAACACCTGTATCTTATGACATTTCTCCCTATTCATTCTCAGACTTTTCAGCTGGTTATGGAGATACTGAAGAATCTCCCCAAATAATAACAGTGGGGATTTTAGTAGGCAATATCCCATGTAGGGCTAAATTCGTTTGAGGCATCTCAGGACCCCCAGCCTGCCCTAGCATGGAACCAGAACTCTTGGGGTTCCCTCCAAAATGATCCAGCCTCCCCGGCGGACCCCAGTATTGTCAATTGCCCTGCTGTTCTCAGACTGCGTGTCTTGGCCTGGTTGGAATCCGGAGGCTCAACCTGGAAAGCCGCCCATCTTCGAGGTCACAAGGGAAGAGTGTCATTCCTAAGGCTGACCACTCACCTTAAAAATAGCTCTTCTCTGTGGAATGCTTTATGTGGGTGGCTTTCTGTTTTTTTGGTTTCTTTTTTTTTTTTTTCTATTTTTTTTTTTTTGAAGGGGAACAAACAGAGAGCCTGGGACCAATACCAGAGCTATTAAAACAGAAGGATTAATTCTAGATTTGGCCTCAAGGGCTGGCAGATGTTTTTGAGAACAGAGTTGGGGGTATGTTTAAGGACACGGAGAACTCAAGCTTGTCATGTGCAGATGTGGCAAAGCTGGAGTGAGTTCAGAGAAGTGACAGAGATGATTACAGGGACAAAGAATGGTTTCTGAGAAAGGCTAAAGGGATTCTTTTTGCCTTTATCCCAAGAAATGAGAAAATAATGATTATTAACTTCAAAGTCTGTTTGCTCTTCATGTCTGCAACAAGCCCAATGAATGGAAATGGGCTTGAAATAAAAGCAGGAGAGAATTTGGTGAAGGAAAAGGAAGAATGTCTTGCCCTTCAGAGAGAAAGACATGGTAATCTGATCCCCAGAGAGGCTAAGGAGTCTGCACTGGTGTGTAGTTTTTAACAAGGGGATACACTATAAATTAAAAAAGAAATAAAATAAAATCTAAATTCTTCGACTGCTTTAAAAAAGTTCTTTTTCTTGATGGTCTAGACTTCGGGGAGCAAATACCGGAAAGGTGTAAACATTTCACTTCCCCACCGCGCTTGGGTTCTCCCGGACCTGACACCCCGGTCTCATGAATGTTCTATAAAAGGAAATTCATGGCTAAATCTCCGTTCTCGGTCCATTATATTTTTCTTGATTTTTTTTTTCTTTGCCATTTTCACCACTTTGCAGAGCACATGTGGGGAAAAGGAAATGGAGGATTAGGGCTAGTCTGAGAGGCTTAAAGTAAAGAGAAATAGGCGCAGATCTGAAAGAGAGCATAAGTCATTGATCTTGTCCACAAGCTAATTGAGAACATTCCCAGGCTTCGCGGGGCAATACTATTTCTAGACTCCCAGGATTTAAGAAGCGCTCAATAGTTCGACATAAGGCAGTGTGCCTGCTGGACACGGAGTCGAGTTAAGCAATAACTCAATCTGTCTTCTGAGCCCCCCCAAAGCACGAAGACCTCAGGACGCGTTTCCTCTCTTCAAAGGCCCCTCCACACCTACCATGAAGGAAATAACAGAAATAATAATGAAAAAAGTGTGGGACTTTGTCCTCAACAACCGAGCGCAGGCAGACCCCTTCGTGGCCCTAATATTCCTTTAGCCACCGGTCCATCCCACTGGGCCAGATGAGACTCCAGCTATACATAAAAAGAGCAAAAGCCTCCATTGATGACCTTCAAGCTGGCTCAAGACCCAGCCGAAAGCCGTCACCATATGGAGTTTCCACTTCCCTGTGAGAAACCACAGGGGTACGTGTGTGGGGGCCATGAATGGAGGTGCTCAGATGTAAAATGTTATTCACATGCAAGAGATCACTGTTATTGTTTCCTGTAATTATTCTGCCTAATAACAAAAGGAAAATAACTGATTTTGACACCCAAGTTTTGCTGCAAATAGGCAGAATGTTGTCATGAATATGCAAAATATTATGATCATTGCCATACCTAACTAATTGCATTTGAAACATGCTGGCCATAAAATAATTAATTAGCAGTGCAGAAAGGCATCATGATACTAGCTATAAATACTAAACATAACTAATTATTTCCGTCATAAAACGGCCCTGCCAAGTAATTTATAACAAAACCCGGCCCGGGCGGCAAAGCCTTGACTTCTCCTCGGATGCGGCATTCGAGGGCTGTGTCACCGAAGGCTTTGTATTTTGTGATATTGTCAGCCTGAGAGGAGACCAATTGGAACATAAACTAAAATGAAACTAATCTAGGATTTTCAATGTTCTTTGAGCTGTCGGATGATTGTTGTGGAAAATTCAGGCAGATCCTTTTTGTTGGTGACATCAAAAGTGGTAGGTCACTCTGGACCGGCGGAGTACATTCTGAGCTCAAGCAAAAATTGATTTCCTTTTTTAAAAAGCAGCTGGTCTCCCCATGAATAGCCCTCTTTCGATTTTTCTTCTCCAGTGAAGCATTCAGCGAATGCAGCGGGCATAATAGGCTGAAGTAAACAGTGTCAGGTTCTGTTATATCAGGAGCTCTTTTAAACCAGGCAGACAAGCTATCATCAGGGCCCGAAACCCCGCAAATCACGGCAGAGTCGGAAAATGAGTTTGCTTCCTGACCAGTGTGTTGATGACATTTTGAAGAATGGAAGGAGGCGCTTTGCTAATCATTCCGGCTGCTGCATGCTCCATTATGATGCCATCTCGTTAATGAGCAAAAATAATGTGCCGGGATGAGGTGGGGAAACAATTAGAACCTCCGAGAGCTGGACTCCGGGCTCGGCTTTGGCGTGAGACGCGCGAGAGCATCTTGGGATGCGTCTCTTAGCATCACGCGTCAGAATCCTTTGGCCTCATTTTTTTGTTCCCCTGCCGGTTTGAAAATAGGAAATTGGCCTACATCTTAACAAAGTACCTTGCCCTAGTTTGGCGTCCTTAGGGTGATGCCCTCATGACCAATTGGAAGACAGCAGGTCTGTTTGTGGCTTTTGTTTGTTTGTCTGTTTCTTTGTTGTTTCCCCCAGTGACTGTGAGCAGACAGGCTGTAAACAAGGATCTGGGTGATGGAAATGGTAAAACACGTTCATTGCTGCCCTAGCAGGTTCAGGCTTGCCAGGATTCAGTTGCCTACCAAAGGGCCATTGGACGCCAGCATTCATCTTGTTCTGAAAAATATTTCTCTCCTAAGCACCCGGTTCTCTCTGCCTGCATAACTGTATGGGTGGGGCTAGGGCTCATTTAACCCGCTGTCCTCTGATGGGGGACAGGAGGTGAGCTAAGGGCCTTCAGTGAGCCCCGAGAATTAGATGCAAGTGCCATTCACATTCAGCTTGGGAAGCCTTCCCCCGGAGAATCTCTCTCAAGTGAATTCCTCTGCCCACTGCTCTGGGGATGAGAGGCAGCCACTGGGAGCAGAGGGACTCCCGAGGCACCCCAATGGGTAAGTGCCCAAGGGTGAAGCAGGGAAAATAAATACCAGCTGCTGGTGCTGGGGACCCCTTCTTCCTCATCCCTGCCAGAATAAAAAAGCCTCCTCGACAGGAGGGGGCTTCTGAGTAACCGCACCTCTAAATAGAATGTAATTACGGAGGAAATTAACTTCACAGCTAAAGATTGTGTTGTCATGATAATTTAGAAGAGTGGGAAGGATGTTTTCTGAGCAATCCCTGATCTTTTTTTTTTTTTCCTTCTCTCTTTTGGGTTATCACTTAATGGTATTCATTAAAACTGATAACAGAAATTGCTTCTCTTTACATTTCCTACTGGGTCTCGATTTAGTGGAGTTAGACTTTTCTTGAAACAATACATTAATGTCATGCCCAATTGACTTCTGTTGTAAAAGAAATAAATCTCCCATGTGCCTTTGTGGCTCACATCTGGAAATGCTTAAAAATATGCACTCTGTCAGCCCATTGTGTGAAGAGCAACGCAGGTTTGCTTGTCCCCCCATCTCTGCACCCCATCACCACTCTGTCCTCAGCTGTCGAGTCCTTCTTTTGGCTCAAAGCCGTGTTTACCTTTGGAGAGATTACCTGCTTGGAAGACGCTAAGGGTTTACCTGCCGTCATCTGCCCACCTGTCACTGTTCTTTCACTCAGGGTGTCCCCACGTCCCAGCAGAACAACACAGCGGCTTCCCACAGAGGCCAAGGCCATTCTTCCCCCAGAAATATTCAGACTAAAGCGCTGGGTCCAAGAGACCAAAAGACCGGGACCCGGATCCTGATACTCCCTAGAAATGTTCAGACTAAAGATGCAGGAGGCACCAATAAAATTAGAGCAAGCACTGATGTCACTTAAAATTGTGCTTCATCTTCAAGCAATTAATAGAGAAAACAGATCTTTCTTCTCTCTTAGGATATGGAGCATAATTTGTAGGTTCATGAAGGAGAGCCACCTGGACATGTGACATGGTTTGTACCATTTACTCAGGCTAGGAGGTTGTATTCAAAACAGAAGGGACATGAACTTGGAGGGAAAAAATGTTCAGACATGCTACCATGGGTCTTGGCTACATCTTTACCAATGCAGCTCAAATGCGACTGAATCACTGGGTTTCAGTCTTTGCTCTTCAAGGCTATAATCCAACGGAGGATCCTGGCCAAAAGGAAGCTTCTAGATACACTGCATGGAGTGTGTATGAGCCTCTACTATGCGCAAACCATTCCAAGCACTTGATACCCACATT
Source organism: Mirounga angustirostris (assembly GCF_029215605.1). Classification (NCBI taxonomy): domain Eukaryota; kingdom Metazoa; phylum Chordata; class Mammalia; order Carnivora; family Phocidae; genus Mirounga; species Mirounga angustirostris. The sequence goes on from NW_026991715.1 coordinate 20,241,199, forward strand.
ACTTCACTTAACCTTCATAACTCTTATGAGTGTTGCTACTAGACGTTCTCTTATTATAATCATTACTTTATAGATGAGTAAGTTAAAGCTTAAAGAGGTCAAAGTCACCCAGCTAGTCCCAATCTTTTGGTCTCCTGGAGCCAACACATACCTCAAGATGCCTTGACCACTTCAGTCTGCCTTCCACATGATCTGACCACCGAGTGGTCCGGCATTCGTTTTGAAAAAGATACTATCATTACTTTTCTACTAAATAATTTCAACAGACAACAGGAGAACTATCTCTACTTCGGAGCTGTGAAAAACGTGACACAAAAAGTTATTTTATCCTAAGAGCAAAGGGAAGTGGGGAAGGAAGGGACATTTACCGAGTCTCTGTTTATATACATGCACACAGACAACAAGCTTTCCAGGTGGGCATTTTTATCTGTATTTTGCATTTTATACATGGGGAAACTAATGTTCAGAGAGCATAATGACTTGTTAATTTCATACAGCTCAGAAGTGGCGGAGCCTGACTAGCCCAAGATCTAGTTTGTCCCGAATCGTATACTAAAACCTGGATTAGGGTGAGAACTTCAAATCTATGGAGTTTTTTTTTTTTTTTTTTAAGATTTTATTTATTTGAGAGAGAGTGAGAGTGAAAGAGGGCATACACACAGAGGGAGAGGGAGAGAGAGAAGCAGACTCCCCACTGAGCAGGGAGCCCGATACGGGGCTTGATCTCAGGACCCTGGGATCATGACCTGAGCTGAAGACAGACGCTTAACCGACTGAGCCACCCAGGTGCCCCCCAAATCTACGGAGTTTGATGATGTGAATGAATGAGCAGAACTGTGCCAAATAAAATGGTTCCATTTAGAGACATCGCTACTTAAAGCTTCAAATCCAAAGACTTCCAAAGAAAAGAGAAGGAAGTCATCTTAAAAATCACTGTTCTCCATTCTCATGGGCGAAAGCAGAGTAAATACACTGGGTTTCCCCATGTGGTTGTTTGGGGTTTCATGTAAACCATGACATACCTCTGCTGGATAATAAGGAATTTAAAGCGAAAATACACAAGCAAACCAGGAAGTACCGTGATAAGATCTGGCAGTCAACTATGGTTTAACACCTTTCACTGTGGGATTTCTCACTATTCAAGGTCAGTGTGCCCTCCAAAGTCTCCCTGCCTTTTCAGCAACTTAAGCAAATCTGCAAGGGTTAGATACCTCCTCCTGGTAGCATTTTCTTTTTGCCTCTGTTACTAGAACACTTCCCTAGAACAAAGTCAGTGTCAGAGGCAAAAGTGATACACTGTGCAGTTTTGCAGAAACAAAAGGTGTGCTGTGAATACATATCAGGCAAACACCAAAGTAAGCCAAGGAGCATTGCATGAATACATGGGAGGAATAAATAGTGAATAGCGTTTTGCATTTGTAAGTTGCTTTTTATTGAAGCAGTAAACAGTCACATGACCTTGAATATAGCCCTTAGGAACACAGGAGAGCCAGCTTTGACAGCAGTTCAAAAATACTGCAGTTCTAGAGAGACAGAAAAGTGCTAAAATTGATCAATACCCCAGGTAGAGCTGATGCAAGTTTTACATAAGAGGAAATAACCATTTCAATCTGGATATCATAGGTAAAATTTTGTGCCAACTGTCCAAACTAGCTGTAGTACCCAAATGGGGAGTCGACTTAGTCACGAATTGTGTGCTTTGATCTTGCAATTAGTTGCAAGATGTAACATCAGGTATTATTCTCCACATAAAACCTACGAAAAAAACTCTCCAAAGCTAGAATGCCTAGGGGCAAGGAACAAGACTTTGACATGTACACTTGGGCGGCTCATAGATTTCACAATGAAATCTGATCCTGATGTCCACCATACAGTGGGGGGGGGGGGGGGGGGATACAGTCTAAACATAGTCACCTCCAGTTTGGAAAGTGTGCAACATTTTAAATACATTATGCTGTTGTGGTCCCATGTCTACCTGTCATAGAGCCAACATGGCTGGAAGTTGAATTCTTGAACGAACGTGACATCAAAGTCTTCCAGCATTAGCAATTTCTGCCTTGTTCAAATAAATTTTATTAGCATAGATGCCCTCTAAAATGGAAGAAAAAAATGTTGCTGTGGCTGAACATTCTGTCTTGGATTAGCAAAACCGAATGGTTGACATCTTACCACTTAAGGAATAAAATGTCACATTTACTTTCATATGCAATCTGCTTTTTTATTCATTTGTGCTAACCTAAGACCGCATGCAAGAAAATATATTCACAAAGGACTTACATTAGCTCTTATTCAGAGAGCCCTCAGAGCCAATTTCTAGGGCAGAGCTGCTGCCTCTTAGAGAACGCTCAATCTTATTTTAATTTTTAAAGAGTGGTCCTACTGGGCAGTAGGCTATTGAATCACCGTTGTGTGTGTGTGAATTTCATGCCTTCAAAGATACACACTAGCGAGTCTTCCGGACTGAAGTTTGTTTGTTTGCAGAACAAGTACTGCCTAGACAGCAGTAAATGCATCCCCACTGGGTCCTCCAAGTACTCCTCATCTCCCCTGTGCATGACCTCTACAGGGAAGAAAGGGGGTTAACCCCTTGGGCATTGTCCTGATTCTCTAACTCAACAGCCCATCTGGAATGCAAAGCTACAAATTCCAATCCCTGGATGCCCACTCAAAAAAGCTTTTGAAATTCAACTTTCTCTGGATTGAGGCTTCCCTGCCTTTTATGATGGAGGTGATGGATAATGATGACCTACAGAAATTAATTAGCATAATTCACTTGAAGGCTTATTGCTAACATCATTATAATTCATTCCCATAGGAGTCATTTGATTATTGCCTTTCTTGCCAATAGGAATTAAAATATATGGTTACTAGTTGCAGATCATTAACCCATTCATCTTTGACATCACACAGGAATGCTGTATGGAGGACATCAGGATCCTGACATGCCCTTACGGTCCATCCTCTCTTCCCGCATGGAAATGCCTTCTATAGTATCCATGAGCCCAACACCAAAGATACACAGGTCACAGAGGGAGGCTAACCAGATGTCCGACAAATGCCCAGAGCTATGGAATATTCAGGCGATACTTCCCTTATTACCTCTCTAAGTACCTTAGGAGGGTTGCACAGAGTTGGGGAGGAAGACTGAGAAAGCTGCCAAATCCAAAATACTCTTAACACCACAGCAGGTAGGTTGCATGGAGCATAGCATGCTTGCAGCAGGTAGTTTATAAACAAACAGCTTAGGGGCGCCTGGGTGGCTCATTCCGTTAACTGTCTGACTCTTGGTTTCAGCTCAGGTCATGATCTCAGGGTCCTGAGACTAAGCTCCGTGCTCAATGGGGAGTCTGCTTGAGATTCTCTCTTTGCCTCTCCCTCTGTCCGTCCCCTGGTTCATGCTCACACTCTCTCTAAATAAATAAATAAATAAAATCTTTTTTTTTAAGATAAACAAACAGCTTAATTAATTAATTAATTAAACAATCGGTCTGATTTCCAAACACACCAGTTTCCAGGGGAAACAACTTCGGATCCACCCTTGAACTTGTTCTTTGTACAAAGTGTATTTCATATTCTATTGCGCACGTCATTGCAATTTTTCCAAAGAATGTCATAATCACAACTTACGAAGCTATGTTTTTATAGGCTTATTTGTACATGTGAGAAAGCTCTTTGTGTCTGTTGTGAATGAGCATCAGAAGGATGTTTTCCTGGATTAAACTGGATTTACTAATTCCACACATGCATGAATAGTGAAGGAGAAAAGCTGAATTCAAGTAGTCGTTTAAGTTGGAAAAAATAACACATGGTAAAAGCATAAACCATTAATAAGAGTCACTATTTAATGTTTATGTATTTGTCCTGACTCTAGTGGGCCCAGTTAGGTCACTGGTATTCACATGGCTTTCTTCAGCTCAGTGTTTCTCTAGAACCAGTCAGGGTAGAATTCATCTCATGAACTTTACCAAAGTCCTTTATTTTGCTCTTGTATAAGAGAGTTCTCTAAGTTTACGTACCTCTCTCCTGAAGTATACATACCATAGCTGGACTTCCATGAAGATGTTTTTAACTGCGCATTTCATTGCATGGATCTTTCTCACACAAAAAAATCTAGTATAAACCACCTCTCAGATGACTCTCCAACTTGGTGCAACCATGAGGTGTCAAAAATAATAAATTCAAATGCGCTAATGAAAGATGAATTAGGAAAAACGACACTCTATTCTGTTTCTGGAAAAACTAAACTATTCTTCACCCCCATAAATATCTGTATGTTTACTATCCCAGCATCTAATAGTTATAGATTCACAGAGGATGACTTTACAGGAAAAAAATCAAGGACTGTCCTAGCAAAAATTGCAAAAGATTGAGACTTATGTGTAGTTTTCTTCTAAATGTGCAGTTAGTGGGGCGCCTGGCTAGCTCAGTCAGTCAAGCATGCAACTCTTGATCTCAGGGTTCTGAGTTCAAGCCCTATGTCGTGTGTAGAGATGACTCAAAAATAAAATCCTTAATAAAAAAAAAAATTTGTACCTAGTTTCTGACTAAAACAAAACAAAAAAAGAGGTATTATTATTATTATTATTATTATTATTATTATTATTAATGTGCTAGATCTAAAATACTTTAAAAGAAAGGCATGACCGTGTTGCAAAACCACTAGCCTTGGCCCCTGGAAACCAGCATTTCAGTCCTGACTCTGCTGTTAAGTAGACCCATGGCTCTATGTTCCTCATCTAACTGAGAATTAGTGGCCCCCACATGAAGAACAGAAAGGTGAATAAAAGCCTGAGCTACATTCGGTGACTGGAGAAATCTACATATTGCAATGCTCTTTCACTTTTTAAAATAAAGTACAAGTGTGCTCTGAAACTCTTGGCAATAAAAGAACTGGTTTTGTGTGTCTGATTTGGTCATAGCCGAATATGTACGATTTTACACTCTCACCTAGAAATCCATCAGCTCTACAATTACATCTGCATCCCAAAGCTGTTCACAGTGGGTTTCTACTCTGTTTGTCCAAACAACCAGCCCCCAGCCACATGCTGGGCCCGAGAGAGGCCTCGGAGATGCAGCCAGAGCCTGCATGGGGTCAAGAGGAAGCTCCAGAGCCTGCATGGGGTCAAGAGGAAGCTCCAGAGCCTGCATGGGGTCAAGAGGAAGCTCCAAAGCCTGCATGGGGTCTAGAGGAAGCCGCTGGTTGGGAGGACACCATGCGCTCCCTGAAGGTTCAGACAGGGAGAAAGACCGTTTTCTCAGATGTGAAAGGCTAGGGTCTGCAGAGACTGGCCCAGTCTTCCCTCTTGCCTTGTGGGGCTATGGGGGGCTGTTTGGAGGGGACCTCTGGCTGCATGTCTGACCTGCCTCCACCAGCTGCCCAGGCTCTGCCCTTCCCACTCCTGCTGTTGGTGAAGGGCCAGGGACAGGTGCGAACCCCAAGTCTGCCACTTACATCATTTCATTGACTCATTTTTCTTATCTGTCGAGTGAGTATAACGTTAGTATTTGCTTCCCAGGAGTATGTATGAAGATTTTTGTTTAAAAATTTATTTATTTATTTGAGAGAGGAAGAAAGAAAGCACAAGCAGGAGGGGCAGGGGGAGAGGGAGAGAGAGAATCTCAAACAGACTCCGCCCTGAGCGTGGAACCCGATGTGGGGCTCGATCTCACAATCCTGAGATCATGACCTGAGCCAAAATCAAGAGTCAGATGCCCAGCTAACTGTGTCACACAGGCACACTTAGGAGGAATTTTTAAAAATTATATACTTGAGGTACATTCATACAATGCAGCTATGTAGTGCTCAAAAGAGATAGGTAACTATGAATAAAATAAGGCAAAGATTAAGTAAGGATTTAGTAAATATAGACTAAATCAATTGTTATATTGGCTTAAGACATGGAAAGGCTTCATCCTGAGTATGGGATGAATTCCACATTACAGGATCGGACTAAGGCTTTTTGACTGATAAAATTGCCATGAATATATTGAAGTGATAATATCTAGAAAACGGACCTTTTTACTAAGTATAAGCAAAGCTCTTTTAGGTAACTTAGCTTTAAAAAAAAAAAAAAAGAAAGAAAAGAAAAGAAAACAGGAAGAAAAGTGGTATGTTTCCTCCTCACCTGGCTGTTTCACGAGGCAAATGGTTATATGCATCACAGATACACCTACTAAGATCTCCAGTTTCACAGGAACCTAGTTTATTGTGCTGGGAGTTTCAAAGGGGAGAAGCAAAACTGCTCTGTGCCTGTGATTCACTTTGCATCTCATTTTGAGAAAAGTGAAAACAAATTAAAATCTCACACAAAATAGAAGATGAAATAACAAGGAAGCTAATGGAGTTAGACAGGAAGTGGTCTAACATTAGAGGTTAAGATGGTGGATCTTGAAGTCAGTCAATCCCACCTCAGTGAGCTTAACATTTTCTGGACTCCAATTTCTTGATCTGTGAAATGGGGTCATAAAGAGTATCTGCCTCAAAGAGCTATATGTGAATTAAATGAGACAATACATGGAGCATACCTGAAGCTTCTTGGAATCCCTATAACCACAGCGGTTCTCAAACTGGATGCTTTATTAAAAAAAGGTGTCAGTTGCCAAAGGGTCCCCAAAGGCCTTCAAGACTCTAATTGAATTCATTACCCCATTGCTGCATAAAAGAAGGTCTCAGAATGTACTGGTTCAAAACAATAATCAGGTATTACCTCTCAGTTCCTGTGCATCATGAATTCCGGAGTGATTAAGCTGGGCGGCTCCAGCTTGAGATGTTTCGTGAGATTGCAGGGAAGATCAGCCAGGACTAGGGGCATCCCAAGCTCCTACTGATGCTAGAGGAACTGCCTCCGAGACAGTCTTCTGACAGCTGGCAAGTTGGCACTGGCTGGTGGCCGGGAGCCTCAGCTCCCTTGCAGCATACACACCGCTATGGGGTGTTTGAGTGCCGGCTCTCCTCTGAGCACCTGATCCTAAAGAAAGCAAGCAGACGTGACAATGTCTTTTATGACCTGGTCTCCTAAGTCGCACCCTGTCACTTCCACCAATTTTGTTGGTCATGTGGCGCAGCCCCAACTACCTTGTGGGCGGGGACTAGTCAAGAGCATGGATGCCCGGAGTGGGATCATCGCAGGCTGAACTTCGCACTCGTACTTTCTTGGAACTGAACCCAAATCCCTCTTTTTTGAGGCATTTGTAACCCCTTCTACTAAAAAGAAGGAATAAATCCCCTTAAATTTCCTCCCACTGAAACATACTCTTTCTCCAGTGACGCATTACGTGTGCAGTTGACTTGTGTTGAGGGGATGTATCGTATGGAAAGCACGTATCTTTAAAAGTACTAAAATCTTGCTTAGGGTAGTGAAATGTTCACACTGCAGGAGGCCCTAGGGAAGTGAGTTCTCATCCTCCCATCTCCAGCTCTTGCTAGCAGGGACACTGGTGGCATGGAAAGGCAGGTAGGATGGTTCATGCCATGTAAAAAACCACTTTCCTTTCTCTGTCCATTCACACCTGCCACCCCGTCTGTTTAAATCTGGAGGGGATACTAAAGGGTCAGAAAAAACACATGCGAGGACCCATGCTTAAAATGGAATTCATTCTTCAAGGCCAAGCCAGCAGCAGAACACAGACCTTTTGCCAATAGATTTCCATACCTCCTCTGCTAAAAAAAATACAGGGAGAGGGCCACGAAACATCAATTTGGTCATAACCATTTGGGAACTTCCAGACACAAAAAGAGAAGCCAGTGGATTATTGGACAAACTTGTGACACTCTGATCAGACTCCCTGCAGGGACATTTCACACCAGGAAATGGGAGCTAGGGAATTCGTCGTTCAGGGCAACTCACGGAAGGAATTTAATATGACTTTTAAATACCCAGCTTACTGAGGTGTCATTTAGCTGTAATACACTTCATCCATTTTAAGTATACAGTTGGATGACACTTCTCAAACCCACCCACCCACACACACACACACACACACACACATCTCTATCACCACCATAATCAAGACTCAAGACATTTCTCTTACTCCCAAAACGTACCCTCAAACCCAGTGCAGTCAGTGTCTCCCCCATTCCCACACCTAGACAACAAGTGCCCTGCTTCCTGTCACTCCACAAGAGTTCGCATTTTCTAGAATTACACATAAATGTCATCATTCAGTATTCACTCTTTGGAGCTTGGCTTCTTTCACTCAGGATAATGCACTTGGGTTTCATCCATGTTGCTGCATGCATCGATAGCTCCTTCCTTGTTATCCCTGAGTAGTTTCCACTGTATGGGTGTACCACAATTTCTTTTACCCATTTACCAGTCGTTTCCAACTTGGAGCTATCGTGCATAAAGTTGCTGTGAACATTTAATCATCACTTCTCTTGATTAAATACCAATGAATGGAAATGACGGTTGATATGCTACGTACATGTTTCATGTTTAAAACACTGCCAGGGGTGCCTGGGTGGCTCAGTCGGTTAAGCGTCTGCCTTTGGCTCAGGTCATGATCTTAGGATCCCAGGATCAAGCCCTGCATTGGACTCCCTGCTCAACAGAGCCTGCTTCTCCTTCTCCTCCTTGCTTATGCTCTCTCTCTCTCGCTATCTCTGTCTCTCTCTCCTATAAATAAATAAAATCTTTTTAAAAAAATAAAAAATAAAACGCTGCCAAAAGCATTTCCAAAGTACTTCTGCAATCTTACCTTTCACTGGCAGAGGATGATGATTTCATATCCAAAGTAAATTTTTGAACATCTTTTGAGACCTACAGTATGGGTTCTGTCAGTATTCAGCCAAGAAAGTCACTGTGGGTAAGAACAATGCCACTCTCAGAAGTTCTAGAAGTTATAAGATACATGAGCCTCATTTCTTGGGTTTTGAAGACGGCCCATCTATCCCAACATGATAGCACAGCTGCATCTGCTATGGTCAGCACCATGGCAGTAAAAACCGGGTCAGAGATGAATCTCCTTGCACAGTCAAGTCCCTCCACTCAAGAACTTCCAGGAAGGGAAATTGTATAAAGAATGGACTATCACTGGGGCGCCTGGGTGGCTCAGTCAGTTAAGCATTTGCCTTCAACTCAGGTCATGATTTCGGGGTCCTGGGATCAAGCCCCGAGTCAGGCTCCCTGCTCAGTGGGGAGCCTGCTTTTCCCTCTCCCTCTGTCTGCTGCTTCCCCTGCATGTGCTCTCTCTCTCTCTGTCAAATAAATAAATAAAATCTTGAAAAAAAAAAGTGAACGATGGAAATGCAAGCCTGGTCATGAAGAAGGAAAGGCTCCAGGGTGAGACATATGTGAACTTGTGCTGTAGTCTTGGCCAAGTCCCTGAACCCCTCTCAGCCTCGGCTTCCCCACGCATCCAACAGCAAGAGCAAGATCTGCTCTAGAAACTGGTTGTGAAGTGAGCAAAAATGTACCTAAACCAACCAGCAAATTGTGAGGACATAGCAAGAGCTCACCAACTGTGGCGAGGATCGCTCACAGTGGTTTTCCAAACGTGAAATGATGCCGTTGTACCATATCTGCAAGGAAGGATATTTTTGTGAATAAATGAGAGTTTGGCTCTGCACATGTGAGCAACGACTATTAGTAGGGAAGTTCGCCAGAGATGCCCAAACCCTCCAATGGCCTCCAGTTACATTTAGATTAAGATTCAAGTCTTGAACTTGGCCTCCCAGGTCTCTCTGATGCAGCCCCTGGCCACCTCTTTTGCTGACATCCATTTGCTTTCTGTGCTCCAGCCACAGTGGCCTCTTTCATTCCTAAAGCACCCCAAGCTACATGACCTCACAGCCTTTGCATTCTTTATATCTTCTTCCAGAGCCCAACTCCAGCCCCAGCTAGCTATATGGTACTCTCTGTTCAGATGCGTCCGTCAGAGTTGACCTCTACCGACCCCTACCTAAAAAAGCACACTTACCCATCCCCTTGTGTTGCCTTACCCAACTTTATTTTTTCTTCACACCATTTCTCACCATTTAACCTTAAATTCTATGTCAATTAATTAACACAGGAATGTAGGTTTCTTTTTTTTAAGATTTTATTTATTTGAGGGGGGACCACGAGTGGGGGGGAGCGGCAGAGGGAGAGGGAGAAGCAGGCTCCCCACTGAGCAGGGAGCCCGATGCGGGGCTCGATCCCAGGATGCCGAGATCATGACCTGAGCCGAAGGCAGATGCTTAACCAACTGAGCCACCCAGGTGCCCCAGGAATGTATATTTCATGAAAACAGCAAATTTATTTGCTCATGACTCCCCAGAACAATGCCTGGCATATAATAAGACTGATTTACACTTGTGCTGATCTATTTTGGAATATTTTTGTGTAAATAGCATGGCAAGCTGTATGTAGGAATAAGTTCGCCCCCAAGAGCATCAATCCCCGAGGGCTGCCTGATAATCATAAGGAATGTTAGAAATGTGTTGGGATTTGGTGGAAATGGTGATGTTTAAGACATGGGATTGGCTGGGAGGGACCTGAGGACTCACGGCTCTTAAATAAACACGGGATGAATCAACCACCCTCATGGCGGCTGGACAAGAGGCCAACTCTGCCTCTTCCCACACTTCTCCATGGAGGAGACATAGCCTTGCTGGACAAGAGCCTGCAAACATCCCCAGAAGAAGGTTCCCGTCCACTTCACCATGACGTGTGCCTCCTTCATGCAAGGTGTTGATCTGGGGGTCTAAAGGCACAGAGAGAGAGAGAGAGAGAGAGAGAGAGAGAGAGAGAGAGAGAATGAACTCTTGAGGACTATACACTGAGCCTACTAGCTAATAAATGTCTGTATGATTGGTGGACCCTGCTCAGAAACACACTGTCACTGCAATGTACCACCTGGTAGCGAGTCAGCAGGATGGATATGTACAAGCCTTGATGGCCTCCAGCCTTGAAGGCTGCAGCTATTCCTTAGGAGAAACTGACAGTCACTAGTGTTTACCCACATCAACCAAATCAAAGGAAGTTCAGCTCCGACAGTAACAGCACTCAATCGAGATAAAGGCAGGGGGAAATGAATGACTATTCTTTCTTCAATCTTTCAGGGTAAATTACAGTGAAGATTTGACAATATAGTCTTTAACTATGTTGTGTAGGGCCTTTTTTTTTTTTTTCTTCTTTTTTTTAAGGGAAAGCACAGTGACCTCATTTTCCTTCTGTGTCTTCACTGTTGCTCTGTTCTTTCTTCTGTGAAATAAAACTCGGTCACATTTGTCTGGCAGTTCTCCTAATCAGTCTGCAGCTGGAATGAGGCCCGGGCTTTGCTTGTGTTGTGAACCTAGTGTCAGTTCTCTCCTTAACAGTCTCGTCATGTCTTGAGGAGGAAAAATGCATTTCAATGCTTTATGGCAGAAGGCAGTAACTTTCTGCTCTAACCCATCACAAAAACCACAGTAAGGGACTTGCGCAAGTTTTGTCGAATTTACCTGTCACTGATCCAGAGACAGCGGAGGGAATTTCCTGAAACAAATCTGTCAATGGTGGAGATTGTAGGGAACAGACTCTCTGATCCTGATTTTATTTTTCACAGACCCAGTGAGAAATTGGGCTTTACTCACAATACCCCCTGACTTTAATATAATCGACATTTTTCGGAGGAGTCTTTTCCTTGCGGTAACACTTACTCATTGTCAAAGGGCTGTGTGAGCCCCAACAAGCCCCATCAGCAGCTTCACAGCTGGGGATACACATCGGTCACAAGTCGTACCCACTGCTCAGGGGCCTCTGTGAACCACAAATCAAGTGGAGGAGACTGGTTTCCTTGGCAACCACAGACCAGTTTCCAAATGTCTTAAGCATTTAAGGACTGTCACCGGCCTGGTAATATGATAGACACCTACAGAAAACTCTTGTTATCAACATCCTAGCTTTGTACAGAGTGGAATCACCATCCATGAACCCATTCCTGATGAACAATGTCCATGACCTTTCTTTATATCCTATCAGGTTAACAAAACCATATCCCCAGATTTCCATGAAAACGAAGGTCATTTCTAGGAAAAAAATCTCCAAAGACAAAAGCCAGGGGTTCCCTCCGGAGTTTGTTGGTAGCAGATGATACTCACTAAATGCATCTTTTCAGGTGACCACTATTCTGATCCCGATCCTACCCATCATTAAATAAGGAGGGCTGATGGCCACGATCCACATTTACCCAACAAGGATTATAATGACAGGGCAACAAAATATCTTACATACAAACAATCTGCACTGTGTGTTGAACTGTTTCTTAATTTTTTTAAAGATTTTATTATTTATTTGTCAGAGAGAGAGAGCACAAGCAGAGAGAGCATCAGAAGGAGAAGCAGACTCCCTGCTGAGCAAGGAGGCCGATGTGGGACTCGATCCCAGGACCCTGGGATCATGACCTGAGCTGATGGCAGATGCTTAACAACTGAGCCACCCAGGCGTCCCTGAAGTGCTTCTTAGAACCGGGTATAATATCTGCGCAACCTTCATTAACAGAATTACTACCAATACACTCAGCCAAAAAGGTGTGTTTTGTGGCCAAACATCTAACTCATGCTTGAATATGAATAACATATAAAGAGAGACTAAAAACTTCTATGGGCTCCAGAAATTTTAAAAAATAATCTCCAAATAGAGATAGCTAGTCAATACCCAATGACCACATCTCAACCACACAAATTATTTACATTTCTTTTAAAATAAATTATTTCTAAACCTTTTAAATTAGCATCTAAAATCATTTTTGTCATTTTTTTCCCCCATGTGCTGCAACTTCTCATGACCAAGGATTAGAACATTTGTTTACCATTATCTCTGTACAACCTGGGGAAGGAGTTCTTGAAAACCATAAGTAAAGCTCTACATTTGAACTAGATGTAAAATACTGACACCGAATTCTATTTCTCTTGAAGAATTTTTTAAAGTCCCTCTATCTTGTTATTTTAAGATGCATACAACAATGATCTGTCTACAGACCTTTTAATTATCAGAGATAGACCCAACTGAGAATGGGCACATTTTATTGGAGACCCTTTGCTGAACACCAGTCTCTTGAAACCTTAACAAATGTCCAAGCAATTCTTTCTTTTACCCCCTTCTCACTAGTAACTATTCCACAAAACAATTTCTGATCAATAACTAGGCTCGGTGAACTAGGCTGGACACTCAGTGCAACATTTTTTAGCACTTATGATAGGTTCGACACTACTATAAGCATCTTAAATGTACTGACTTATTTAATTCCTTTTAACAACTCTGTACATGGTACTCTTCCTTCACTATCTCCATTTACTGACTAGGGACTTGAGGCATAGAGAGGTTAAGGGACTTGCTGCCAAAGTCCCGTTACAAGGATGACAAGAAGCCAAGGGTTGAATTTAAGTACTCTAGCACCCAAACCTGACTTTTTCAAACTGATTTTCTTCAACTGAGTTGCATATGAAGGTCTACCAATGAAATAAATATTCTTTTTTTTTTTTTAAAGATTTTATTTATTTCACAGAGAGAGACAGCAGGAGAGAGAACACAAGCAGGGGGAGTGGGAGAGGGAGAAGCAGGCTTCCCACGGAGCAGGGAGCCCGATGCGGGGCTCAATCCCAGGACCCTGGGATCATGACCTGAGCCGAAGGCAGACGCTTAACGACTGAGCCACCCAGGTGCCCCGAAATAAATATTCTAAGTATTTTATTTAAAAATGACTTTGGGATATCCATCAACAGTAGAATGAGTAAATAAATATATCCATGCCATAGAATACTACGCTGCAACAAAAAAGGAAAACTATTGGTACACACAGCAACATGGATAAGTCTCATAGACATAATGTTGAGTAAAAGAAGTCAGACCCAAAGAGGACATAATTTATGATTTTATATATATCATACTTTTCAACCTCAGCACTATTGGCTTTTTGAGACAGATACTTTTTTTTGTTTTAAGGTTTATTTATTTGTCAGAGTGAGAGAGAGTGCACGCACACGAGCAGGGAGAATGGCAGAGGGAGAAGCAGGCTCCCCACTGAGCAGGGAGCCCCACGTGGGGCTCGATCTCAGGACCCTGGAATCATAACCCAAGCCGAAGGCAGACACTTAACCGATTGGGCCACCCAGGCGTCCCGAGCCTGGTACTTCTGTGATGTGGGGCGTTGCCCTGTGCATTGTGGGATGTTTAATAGCATGCCCTGTCTCCACCTCCCAGATGTCAGCAGCAGCTCCACCACATCCTCCCATCTCCCACCCCTTGCCCATTACGAGAACCAAAAATGTTTCCACATATTGCCAAATGCCCTCTGGGGGAACAAAATCACCTTCAGGTAAGAGGCATTCATTTCCAACTAGATCAAAACCAGGTGAAACTAGTCTGTGGCGTCAAAGGTTAGAAGAGTGTTTACCCTGAGAGAAACCCCACAGACTTGAGTGGGGGTGCAAGGAAGCCTGCTGGAAATATTCCAGATGCTGATCCAAGGGACGATGGTTAAATGGAAAATTCATCAAACTATACACCTGAGATATGTGAGTCTTATTGCATTAAGTCATACAACACTTAAAACAACAACAACAACAAAAACGTTGTTGGCTTGGGTATGGGAGGGAGAAAGGTACTTCAGGAACTGAGAGGAAGAAACCATTCTCGTGGGACAGGAAGACTCTATGAAGGCTGCCAGGAGGGCATGGTCCTGAGCAGTAAGGAAGTGAAGAGCAGAACTGACAGAAACAGGAAGGGCATTCCTGTCACAGGAACCAGGAAAAGTGAAAGGCAGAGAGGCAGGATCCTTTTTCACTAAGAATATTTTACCAGGTGCTGTGTTCCTGTGAGTGCGACCAAGGGAAATTCAACATGCATGCTGGCATAATACGCTTCCAGGTGGTAGTACTTAGGTCAGGGCTGGGCTCACAGGGGGATGTAAGAATCACCATTTGGTGATGGTGAAAATTAAACCTTTGAGATAAAATAGAATCAAAAAGCTATGGGGCCTTTTAGCTCATTAGCTAACTCTTGGAGAACCCCCCCACTGTCATCCATTCTTGCTATCTGTCCAGCCTTGCTCTACCCAAGGTGGATGATGCTTCTGCTACATGTTTCACAGAGCTAGTCAAAACAGGAATAAAATTCTCCTGGGGAGTTCCCCACTGTTTTTTTGAGCTGCGATTTTCTTTCAGGCTACTAATTACTGTTAGCTGCATTATTCACCATCATCCTTAATTGAGCATGAACAATGGCTCAACACTGTAAAGAAAAGGTTAGAAGAGAGTCATTTTACCGAAACCAGAGAACTGGGAGCTAAGCTGAAGACAGAGAAGAATGAGAAATAGACATTCTACCAAGGACAAGGTAGAATTAGAGCTCTCTGGAATGTGGATCTTCTCCATGCAGGTGAGAAAAAGCTCATTATGTGCCATGCAGTCCTGAGTGCAGAAGGGCTATGAGGCTCACCCCTGGCCAAACACCACCAATCCCAAAGGAGACAGTCCTTGACATTATGTGTATGGGAAGAGGTGGGGTTGCAGGGTGATCTAGAATGTGGAGGACAAAGCAGCACTACTTTATATCCTGCTGCGTGGTCTTTTATATTTTACAGAGAGATCTAAAGCCAGTGAAAAACTTGGAGGGCAAGATAATCACTTTTCAGACTTTGAGACCTTAAATGATCCCATGCTTCCTTCTCTTGAACAGCTATGTGTTCGTAAAGTGTTACAACTGAGGTTTCTTTGAATCATCGCCATGTCTCCCTTTCTTGAGTCCTCTGTATCAGGACAATTTTAGCTGCAATTAATAGAATGCCAAGGGAAGAGTGTTTAAGGCACTAAAAACACTGATCATCTCCCTTATCAGGAAGTCTGCAGACAGGTGGTTCTGAGGTTGGCAAGTGTCCACACTGTCCCAAGAGGATGTCAACCACTCTCGTGTTTCTGCTAGGGCATCCTCAGAAGTTGGCAATGCTTTCTTCATAGGTTCAAGTTGGCTGTCCCAGCTCCAAGAATCAAATCCCCAATAAGCAATATCCAAAGCTGGAAGGAGGGCAAATAAAAAGCTTTTTCCTGTACCACCCACTATTTTATGAGTGTAGAAAATTTTTCCCAGAAGCCTTCTTACATCACTGACTAGAACTGCCCTAGTTCAGTCACTGGGCAAAGAAGAATGAGATTTGCATGACTGCCTTAAATTAATCATAATCCATTCAAGAGCTGGATGGGATTCATTATAGCATCATAAAATCAGAGATCTTTCACCAAGGAAGAAGGTCAAATGGCTGATGGGTGAGCAATCTGTCTTGTCCAGATCCTGACTTTGTATTTATTTTCCTTGAATAGCTTCCTTTCCACCTACAGTGATATGTTCACTATATAAATCTTGGTCCCAATTTTAGATTATTAATTCAACTAGTCACGAATTTCAGACCTCACAATAGAATATATGTTAAATCTCTGAAATATTCAAGGCTGTCTCAGGACCATTTGTACACTTAGTCATTCATTCAACAAATGCCATGTTCCAAACATCAAGCACTTCTTTGGCTGCTGAGGCTACAGCAATGAACAAAAAAGCCAAGGATTTCTTCTTTCCTGGAATGAACCTTAGATTGGGAGAAGACGGGCATTATGCATAATTAAAGTCAAATATATTGCATGTCCAATTGTGACACATGCCATGGTCTTCTCCATGGAAAGGAGAGGAAAGAAAAGAAAGGAAAGAAAAGGGAGTGCAGTAGTGGGAAGTGCAATTTAAATTGGGTGATTGGAGAAGACGTTTTGAGTAAAGATGGGAAATAGCCATGTGGGTATCTGGAAGAGGCATGGTCAAGGCAAACAGTGCAAAGGCCCTGAGGTGCTAGTGAGCCTGGCATGCTTGGATGACTGCAAATGAGGAACAGCCATGGAAGAAGAATGAGAGTAATGAAGGATGAAGTCAGAGAGGTAATGTGGTCAGTTCATGTGGGGCCTTAAAGGCCGATGTGATGCTTTTGTCTTCTCCTTTGAGTGACATAGGAAATAACTGGAGGATTTGGAGTACAGGAGCAACCTGATCTTGCTTTTAAAAGAATCACTCTGCTTGCCTAAAGGGGAATAAATTGAAGGTGGGTACGAGAGGAAACAGAGATAGGTGAGGAGGCCAGTGAGACTAATATAGCGAAGTTAGTAGTTTAGGCGAGGCTGTTGGGCAAGGTCGGGCTTGACTGGTGGATTAGATGTGATGTGAGAAGAAGAGAAGATTTAAAGATGAGTCAGGCTTTGGAGCCTGAGCAAAGGAAAGGATGGAGTTCTTAGTCACTGAAATGGAAAGATAGCAAGCAACAGGCATGGGGGAAATTGGGCATTCAGTTTGGCATGTATTAAGCTTAAGATGCTCGTTAGATCTCCAAATGGAGAAGTTGAGTATGTAGTTGGATGTATGAGTCTACAGTTCAGGGGGGGAGCCAGTGTAATTCATATACACACACGGTATTTCAATTTACAAAGTTCAGTGAGTCAATGAGATCATTAGCACATGAAGCCATGGGGAGAATAAGTGGTCCCAGGACTAAACCTCGACACTCCAATCTTGAGATACAACCAGAAAAGGGATTGAAAAAGGATCAGTCAGCAAGGCCTGCAGATTCTAGACAAGGGTGGTGTCCTTGAACTATTTCAAGAGGAATGAGTGGTAACTGCAAAAAATTCTACAGAGACATCAAACAATGAGCTGGGACTCTAAAAGTTTGGCTTAAACAAGAGAGAAAAGTGGGTCACCTGGCTGGCTTAGTCAGTAGAGCATGTGACTCCTGATCTCGGGATCCAGGTTGTGAGTTTGAGCCCGTACTGGGTGTAGAGATTACTTTAAAAAAGAAAATCAGGGGTGCCTGGGTGGCTTAGGTGGTTAAGCATCTGCCTTGGGCTCAGGTCATGATCCCAGGGTTCTGGGATCGAGCCCCGCTTCCCTGCTCAGTGGAGAGCCTGCTTCTCGCTCTCCCGCTACTGCTCCCCCTGCTTGTGTTCTCTCGCTCTCAAATAAATAAATAAAATCATTAAAAATAAAAAAGAAAATCATAAAAACATGTAAAAAATAGATAAATAAATAAAACCTAGCAAGGAGAGAGAAATGTGAAGTGGTTACCAGTTATTGCAAAGGTCAAACACCCATAGATGTTGTTTAGATTTTATTGACTATGATGTGAACCACTCAGGATTTCCTCTAATTACCTTTTCTCTTGGTCATTCTAGTATTTTTACAGACATTTAAATTGCTTTCAACAATATTTTCATGCTTAACTCAAATAAAATCTGATTTAGAAAATCGAATCCATTGGGTATTTGAGGCCAAATCATTGACATTACAAATGGACTCTTGGTTTTACAAAATGATGTACCACAAATGAGAAGCACACTGATTTAATTTACAAAAATTTTACTTATCTGTTGCCTTTCAAAACCCATCTGCTGCATAAATTGAGGCAGAGAGGTCTTCCTAACAGATGACTTCGAAGTTGTAATGGGAACCTCTGCAATAACAAATTCATCACATCCAGAGCATGCCCTCGCAAGAGTTCATTTTGTTATTGGTTCTACTTTTCTAAGCTCAGTGATGCTCTCAAAAGTAAATGGGTGCCATTTTGCCTGAATCAAGACCTTTAAGTTTCCAAAAAAGAGAGAATGTCAAATGCCTGTTTTAAGTTAATCATCTGTACCTATCGATTTGTGCATTGTAATATTTATCATTCCTTTTTCCCTGAAACATTCAACTTACTTCAAGTAACTATATATATCACTTAAAATTAAACTAATATCATTTTGTCATGATCAAAACATACATATGTGTGTGTGTGTGTATATATATATATATATGAGGCATGTCATGCTCTGGGAATTATGAGAAGTAAGCTTTTTTACGTTATCCTCTTTTTCAAGTCTGGTCTCTGTGATGTAGCTATTTTTCTTCCACAGCTGATATAACATTTATGTGGGGGGAGATTTCTAATTTTACTTTGCTGGTATATAAATGTGTCATTTCATACAACTAGCTGTTTTTCTTTGTTGTAACTTCTTTCTTTCTGTTTTAGCCTGAGGCTCTCCTCTTTATTTGATCAGTAGAGTTTATATCATATTCTAGGCAGCACTTCTTCCCAAGAGGAAAACAGGGTTTCAAATTGCTACTCATGATTCCTAAGGCAAACTGAAAGGGCGCTGCCTGAATTAATGTTTTCTTTACTGTTTTCAGTGCTTATTGGTTTTATTTCCATTACCTGATGGCTACATTTATTTTCCACCTTTTAATATCGTTCTCTCCCTATGACTGCCAATTATTTCTTTTGTCTTGATTATTTATCGTGAGTAGTTGGATGGAAAAATAATCCATGTAATAACTTGGTGGCAAAATTTGAATTAAATTCCCAATAAATAACAAAGGTTCTTGGGGTGGGCCGACTTCAATTTTCTTTTGGTTGGCTTCTGCGATGGATGCTCCATTTAAGGAAAGAGAGTTGGCATCTATGTTTTCTACCATTATTCACAGCTTACGTGGATTACGTTTACCATTAAAATACAGGGCCTATTTTTAAGAATATTTCTGCATGGGGCTGCCTGACAAAACAATGTATTAGCTACACTTAAATATTCCCTGTGCACATTCATCCCCAAATTTAAAAGAAAGAAAATATGCGCCACCACAGAAAACAGTAGAAATATTCAATTACTTCTGATACGACATTAGTTTCTCTTACACCAAAAGCAAAAGAGGTACTCTACAATACACTCCCATGATGATAATCTCTCCAAGAGAAAGAATTTTAAAAATAAAATATTAAGTTCTTATCAAATGTGAATGGAAGCTGAAAGAGAAGCAATATGGACATCCTTAGAGTCAAGAGTAGAGCCAAGGACAGGGGTCAGGATCCAGGACCCTCTTCCCAAGAAACAAGCAAAGCTCCTGCAGCCCCAGTCCTGGGGAGATGGTGAATCCAGGTGGAATCATTTCCAAAATGGGGATAAAGTTCAAGGTCCATTTTCATGCCAGCCTTTGGTCAACTAAATTTTTAGTAGCAATAGT
Organism: Mirounga angustirostris; assembly: GCF_029215605.1. NCBI lineage: Eukaryota > Metazoa > Chordata > Mammalia > Carnivora > Phocidae > Mirounga > Mirounga angustirostris. The sequence continues at coordinate 20,261,184 of NW_026991715.1, forward strand.
TTTTTTAAAAAATGTTTTCAAGTCATCTCATGATTTTACTTGTTTGTCACTAATCTACTATTGGAAAGAAAGATCCTCAAAGTTTCCCATTATACTTGAGTAATTGTTACTAGAATATTAACTAAACCACTGCAGTTCAAACAAGGCCTATTTGTCATAGCCATAAATTGCCAACAAAGTATAAAGATATCTTGTGTTGAAATGCTAAGCTCCATACTATCTTCTCATGATAACCCATTTTCACAGCATGGATTTGAATGTAACTTGTCTCAGGACCAAATACCGTAACCCATCCACAGGTTAGAAGGTCAGATGGATACCTATTTCAAGAGAATCTATTTAACCCTATGGCTCACATCAATTTAAGGCTAAATTTGGATGATGGATGAATGGGTCTTAACCTTTTCTCCTTAATACACCATAATTCATAACTACTCTGAGGATGTGAGTACATTTATTCTTCTTCCGTTACCTTAAAATGAAGTACATTGGTAGGGAAGTGCCATTGTGTTTCACCAATTATAAATTAAAATAATAAAATTAATGTCAAATGTCATTTCAGCATATGCTTTATTACTATGGTAACCCATGGGTAACTGACTTGGTAAAAGTGCAAATTACATATTCAGCTATTTAAAGACGTCAATGGAAGTCATTTAATCAAGCTTCTCATTGCTTGTGCTGTGTAATCAAGACGACCCGATTAAAGTCAAAGTCAGAAAGTCATAAGCTCCCCTCTGCTGTCTGGCATGTCTCCTTTCAAGTTCAGCCTGGCTCACGGCTATAGGTTATATTTTGTAAGCATATTAATAGAAATCTGTTTCCTTGAGGAGACGGTACAGAATTAATTTTACTCACAAAAATGCAAAACAGAGAAGGTTGATTTCTTCATTTAGACTTCAAATGCCAACATCGGGAGAACCAGAACAAATCTGCATCCCACGAAGAGAGACTAGGAGAGCCTTTTGACCGTATATCCCAGCCCTTGACACAAACCTGTATTCCAGACTACTCTGTGGTCAGTTGGAGTCAGGTTAGAATCCGACTCCTGGGCTTTATTCCCTTCCAGGCTGCGGACAGAGCACAGGGCAGCCTCCACCTTCCCCCATCCCCAGCCCGTCACCCAGTCTTCCATCACAAAGCAGAGGCAACTTCCCAATGTCAACTTCAGGGGCCCCTGGGGGCCCGTCCAATGATACACCCTTTCATGACCCAATACCAGTCTATATACAACCAGGTACACGGGATGCTCTCCCCACTGAATTCCAGATGGATCCACACTTCTCCAGACTGTCTTCAACAACCACTTAAACCAAACCAGACTATGCTTTCAGATGACATGAAGCAAGTGAAGTGAATTAACCTACCTGTCTTTTGAGAGTGAGCTGTGGTAACATAGGGGCACCGAGATAGAGAATTCTGTGTTTGGAAACACAGAAACACCAGCCCGAGAATTAGTTTGCCTGTGAGATTTACATGAGTAATGCTTATTAATGTGATCTTAATAAGAAACAAATTGACATAAAGCCTCGCTCTTATCCCCAAGCAGCTTCACCAGCAGATGGAGAGAGCTCTTCAGTCACTCCTGAAATACCTGGAAAAGCCACAGGCCGTGTTGCCCTGGCAACATTCTAGAAGAACAAGTCTTGACCCAGATGAGAGGGGAAGACAGGTAATGTGGAATTTACAAAGCAGAATGAAGCCTCTCCAGGAAAAGACAGTGTAACTGTGTCCAACTGTTCTTCACTCTGGGCATTACTTATAGCAATTCTCAATCCCAGGCTGGGTTGCTGTACTCTTTTCATAGGGCTGAGCTTCCTCCACCAGCCCTCCAGGGGCACAGAGATCCAAGCCAGTTCAGCAAGATTTCCAGTATGGGGGGAGCAGAGCTCCTAGCTCCCCAGGCTCCATGCATGAAGCGCAAGGGGGCCGGCATTAGTGATGATGAAACACGAGGAGGGGTGAGAGGCCTGGGGAAGCAGGGGGTGGAGTGCGGTGGGACATAAGAGCTGTAGTCGGGATGAATACACCTCCTTCCGCAGTGTGCAAATGGGCCCAGAGGGGGTGGCCAGGCATGGCCTGAAAATGCCACCTAGGAACTACAATGATCAGGGTTTGTGGGCAAGAATCCAGACACCCCTCTTCCAAACGCCATAAGGTCATGTGCCCCCTCCAGATAGCTTCCAGGAGAAAAGTGAGAAAGGCATGGAACTCTGCCAGCCAGAATTGCACCGAGTCAAAATTACCTAACCCTAGATTATTCAGAGAAAATCTATCTTCAATTTTCTCTAACTGATCTCATCTCCTTCTTGAGACCTTAGACACGGCCTGCGAGAACAGAACCTCAATTTTAGTTGAGTCAGATAAAAGTAGTCTTCTTTGATGCTGATGTTTACAAATTCTCTTTGGATAACTCCATTGTGAATCTGGGTTTATGTAATTTTGTGATCTTGCTCTGCATGTGTCTGTGTACATGCAAATAGCTCTCTAACACACACACACACACACACACACTCATAATAACATAAAGGAAGAGAAAGGGAGATCTGACTACAAGGATACCAAAATTTAAAATGATTCTTTATGGAAAATAGGTTTCTGGAAATGCTGTTCCTTTTTTCTTTCTGCTGATTCATATTTTCTAAATTTAGTATAATAAACCTACTTTTTAATACTATATAATTCATCTAAAAAGAATTATTTAAAAACGTAAGTTAGTGAGAATGCACTATTTCTCAGGGGGTGTCTCTCTTTATATTCTACATAGTCATCCAATCTTTTGCCTGATGCATTCTGTAAAGCACCAAAGATAGAAGGTCAACTCCTCTGGTTTGCCTGGATCCCTGACCTGCAACTGACCACAACTGACCAAATGAAAATAAAGGTTCCAAACCAACACTGGTTTAGCTTATCCAAGTGTGACAATGACAGATATCTCCATTTATCATGCCGAAGATTATTGTCCCTCAAATTATCAAACTCTGTCTAGGTACAGTCTCCTACTGGGCACTACATGACCATGCATCTTCTAGAAATTCTCTTTACTCCAAGAAATATCTGGGGAAAGATAATTGCATTCTGACCATTCTCAAAAGACTCCCCCAGACACAACTGGCCCAAATGCTAATCGTCGTAAATATGCACACTCAGTACCATGTTAGAGCTCAAGGGTACAAGCGATCAAGATCATTTTGCACTGTTTCCACCATTGTGCACAGTCTAGGGCTTCACCAAGCTCTCACCCTTTTCCAGATGCAGCCTTAAAATCTGACCAACCTGGGAATGCAAGCTGGTACAGCCACTCTGGAAAATTGTATGGAGGTTCCTCAAAAAGTTGAAAATAGAGCTACCATATGATCCAGCAATTGCACTACTGGGTATTTACCCCAAAGATACAAAAGTAGGGATCTGAAGGGGTACGTGCACCCCAATGTTTACAGCAGCAATGTCCACAATAGCCAAACTATGGAAAGAGCCCAGATGTCCATCGACACATGAATGGATAAAGAAGAGGTGGTATATATATACAATGGAATATTATGCAGCCATCAAAAGGAATGAGATCTTGCCATTTGCAACGACGTGGATGGAACCGGAGGGTATTATGTTGAGTGAAATAAGTCAAACAGAGAAAGACATGTATCATATGAACTCACTGATATGAGGAATTCTTAATCGCAGGAAACAAACTGAGTGTTGTTGGAGTGGGGGGTGGGGTGGGAGGGATGGGGTGACTGGGTGATAGACATTGGGGACGGTATGTGCTCTGGTAAGCGCTGTGAATTGTGCAAGACTGTTGAATCTCAGATCTGTACCTCTGAAACAAATAATGCAATATATGTTAAGAAAAAAAAAAAAGAAGAAGAAGTAGGTAGCGGGAGGGGAAGAATGAAGCGGGGGAAATCGGAGGGGTAGACGAACCATGAGAGACGATGGACTCTGAAAAACAAACAGGGTTCTAGAGGGGAGGGGGGTGGGAGGATGGGTTAGCCTGGTGGTGGGTATTGAGGAGGGCACATTCTGCATGGAGCACTGGGTGTTGTGCACAAACAATGAATCATGGAACACTTCATCTAAAACTAATGATGTAATGTATGGGGATTAACATAAGAATAAAAAAAAACATAAAAAAAAAAAATCTGACCAACCAAGGGACTGAAAGTGCCGTATTTCTGACATCCACAGCTACACATTTATGACATAATCATGACTGCCATTGCCTGTGTCAAGATTTCACCCCAACAGAATGGGTGAGGCAGAACACGGAGAAAAAATCACATTTTTTTATATGATGGTCTTACTTTCATTTAGTCCATCAATAGGCCACAGCCCGAAAGACTGCAGAAAATATATATTTAAGATGAAATTCGAGCCAAGCACTATCAATCCCTGAACATACAAACACTCTGAGAGATAACATGCAACACCTCATTCCACATAATTAAAGCTTATTGGAGCCTGCCTTGATTCTAGCAGTGGAGAATCCAATGCTCTTATCTGACAGGTTAATGAGGATGTGAAATGAATAGTATTCCTAATGAGGGTCTTTAGAAATTAATCATATCATACTATTATTAACAACTGCAAAAGCTAAACTTCCAGAGATTAGATTACATAGGATAATTTTAAAATGTGAGCAAGCCAATATTAAACTGACAGAAGGCTATTTCCAAGTGGGAATAATAAGACATAAAGCATAGAATAAAATAGAAGAACGGGTAACGCAATTAAGATGTTCCTTTGTCTCAATGTCTCTGTGTATTTGAAAATGTAATATTTCATTTAATAATAGTTTGTGTTGTTGTTTTTATCTTCTGCCTTACAGACTAAAAGAAAGAAGAAAAAAAAACAGAAGCGGGGAGAATGTTTTGATGGCGTGAAAAATGAAGTACAAAATGGAATGATCCTATTTACTCAGTAAATAGGCTTCCCTCTAACACAAGGCATCACATACATTTCCCAGTTCTTCAACTGACTCCATTTTCTTGGGTTCTCAAGACTGAGAATGCCAGCTGAAAACAAGGGTTGGTAGGTTTTCAAAGACAAAACACCTACACAGTCACCACCCCTGTCCGAGTGCGTGATCAAGGACCAGCCGCCAAGCACTTACCATCAAACCCCTACAGAGTTTTGAAATACCCTCTTCCTGGCGAGCCTGGGTGATGCAGCTGGTTAAGCATCCAACTCTTGATTTTGGCTCAGGTCATGATCTCAGGGTTGTGAGATCGAGCCCCACATCAGGCTCCACACTCTGCGCTGAGTCTGCTTGAGATTCTCTTTCTCTCCCTTTGCCCCTCCCACTCATGCTTGCATGCTCTCTCCCCCCGCCCCTCTCTCTCTCTCTAAAATCAATAAATCTTTTAAAAAAAGGAAAAAATAAGTTCTTCCTTCCTAGTAGGGAACAAGGAGGCAGATTCTACTAAATACGCATTGTCATTCATTTGGGATCAGTGAATGAGCACCTACTGTATAGCAGAACTCCTAGTGATGGGAACGATATGAACCAAGACAAAAAATGAGTTTCAAAGAAGTGGAAGAAGGCAAAGAGCAGTTAAAGACAGTATTTACATGGTGGCCACATTTCACCACCATCCTAAGATCACTGTGAAGCTATTTAAGGACTGGGAGTAGGGGTAATGTGTAACACAACCAAGTATGCATTTTGAAAACTATCCCTCCCTGCAACATGAATAGGATGAGCAGTCCGGGAAGGACCAAGTGTAGGTACAGAACATTTAAGAGGCTCTAGCAGCAGTTCAAGAACAAGGGCCTGGTACTCGGTATCTAGAACTAGAAGAGAAAAGACTGGAAAAAATGAATGAAATTCAAGATATCTTGAAAAAGTAAACAAACAGGGCATGGTGATGAGTTGAAGATGATACAAGAATGAGATCTTTCATATCCACTCTGTAAAAGAATTTCCTGAATAGCCTTGTGAGGTTACAATTAATGTCTTTGATCCCAAAGGTCCATTGACAGATGAATGGATACAGAAGATGTGGTATATACATACACTGTATACAATGGAATATTGCTCAGCCATCAAAAAAGGATGAGATCTTACCATTTACATCAATGTGGATGGAACTGGAGGGTATTCTGCTGAGCAAAATAAGTCAATCGGAGAAGGACAATTATCATATGGTTTCACTCCTATGTAGAATATAAGAAATAGTGCAGAGGATCATAGGGCAAGGGAGGGAAAACTGAATGGGAAGAAATCAGAAGGGAGAAAAACCATAAGAGACTCTTAGCTCCAGAAAACAAACTGAGGGTTGCTGGAGGGGAGGTGGATGGGGGAATGGGGTATTGGGTGATGGGCATTAAGGAGGGCACGTGATATGATGAGCACTGGGTGTTATATGCAACTGATGAATTACTGAACTCTACATCTGGAACGAATGATGTACTCTCTGTTGGCTAATTGAATTTAAATTAAAAAAAAGATTATTGTCTTTGTAAGTGTAAAAGCAAAGACTCACAAAGGCAGGAAGTCAGTAAAGGACAAAAGTCAGATTTCTGACCCAGGTCTGTCTGAGTTGGAAGCCCCTCTATCTTTCCAGAGAACACGCTTCATGTGAAGCAAACATGACCTTCACCACTGTCACCCACATATATGGGAACATTCTCTTGCTATGTCGGTCCTTCTTACTTCTCTGATCCTAGTTTCACTCACAGAACTAACGCTTATTACTATACTTCCTACTCCATCAGGAAACATAAACCCTGTGATATCCAGGTTCCCATACCACTACTTAAAAAAAAAAAAAAAAAACCAGATCCCTCCATTGGCTTTGCAAAGGATGACCAGGATTCTTTTTCCCATTGTCCTTTATACATGTACCTTATTCTTCTTCCTCTCACATTAGCTAGACTAATTTTTTTTTGTAGTATACATCACTGGTTTGCTTTTTATACACAAGTGAAAATAAATGTCTCCCTCACTCCCTTGCTTTAGTCTTTTATGTTTTCTCCCCTCTTCTACTAATAACTGTCTCAGCAATGTCTTTCAGTTCTTTGGCATATTTCAAACCATATACAAAATCAGGACAGCCAGTTAATTATATAGCTTTTCCCACACACTCCACTTCTCTTCCTTATATTATTACCTGTTCCTAAGTTCCCAAGATTTACTGATCTCATTCCTTGATCAGTAATGTCACCTGTAATATTTGTGTGTCTCTTTTAAATGTATGACCCAGCCAAATTTCTTCAGGGATTGAAATGATTTTTTTTTTTTGAAGCAATGGAGCACATTTCCAACTATAGAGTGAACTTTGGCAGCTATTCTCAGCTCACCAAATACAGCCACATGACAGCCACAATACAGAAAGATGGATGACCATCCATCTTTCTGGGTCACGCTGACACATTAAACATGTTGGGTGAGTGAGGGTTGGCGTCAAAGGGACTTCAGGGCTGGAATAAACCATGGTCCGGCCTCTGAGAGTCTGTCCACTTTGTCCATCAGCATGTCTTTCTGACCTAACCACATTTTTCAGGTTTTTAAAAATGCAAATTCAAAGCTTCTAGGACAATTTTTCCCATCCTCCCTTTGCATATCTGCTCCACAAGTTCTTAACTCACAAAACAAACCACCTTGGTGTCATCATATCCCCCACATCTCCAGGAGACGATCGGTAGGCACCCACTGAAGGTGACAGGGATAAAACTCCTTCCTTGGAAGTCCTTTTGCATTTACGTTCTAGATTAGGGTTTCTCAAACTTCCGTGTGTATTTCAATCACCTGGGGATCTTGTTAAAACACAACCTGATTCAGGAAGTCTAAAGTGAAGGCCAAGAGCTAGCACTTCTAACAGGTTCTCGGGGGATGATGATATCGCTAGTCTAGGGACCACATTTTGAGTGGCAAAGTATCCCATGCACAGAGTGTGTTCTGACTCTCGCACAGCAAAGTAACAATAACATATTTGAGAGCACATATAGCAACGCTGCGTAGTAGTAACCACTTACCCCCACCACTCAGCCAGTGCATGGTTTTGCCCAAGGTATTCAATCTCTCCTCCCCAATTTTTCTCATCTGTAATCTCAAAATAAAAATATGACCTACTTAGGGCACCTGGGTGGCTCAGTCGGTTAAGCATCTGCCTTTGGCTCAGGTCATGACCTCCGGGTCCCGGGATCGAGCCCCACATCGGGCTCCCTGCTCAGCGGGGAGTCTGCTTCTCCCTCTCCGTCTCCCTCCGTGTGTTCTCTCTTTCTCTCTCAAATAAGTAAATAAAATATATTTTTTAAATGACCTACCTGATAAATTAGGATTAAATGGACAAATACATAAAGAGGGCATATCTTAGTGCTGGGCACATAATAAATCCCCAGTAAATACCAGTTGCTACCATCATCATCACTGTCTCCATTTATTAAGGTCAGAATTTGTGTTTTCTATCTCACTGAATCCTCAGAACATGCCATATAATATGTCTTCATAGTGATGGTAGGGTGTAGAGAGGTTGATGTCAACTTTGTTGGGTGATTTTTGAATTTCTTTTAATGTGAACAGTATTTTTCTATAAAGTTCAATAGGTAATATCCTGTCTATGAGAATCCACTCCCCCTATTTTGACCACCTAAAAAAGTGTGAAATATTGGGATGAGTGCATATTATTATATGTAAAAAATAGAAACAATGAATTTCTTTATATTGTTCAAAAAAATACATGTATAATTTAACTTCACCTCTGTTAACAGTACTGGGTGTTAAGTAAACAGAGTAAGGATGAACTAGAGTCAGAAACAGCCCCCAGAGGAAATCTATTTGTAATACTAAGTAATGAATACCTGTGGAAACAAAGAGCCCAGATTCACAGAGAAGATGAGTGGGGTGGTCCCAGGACAGGAGAGAGGATCTTCATCCTGGTCAGAGTGTCCATCAGATGAAAGAAAGAGTCCAATCCTCAGGTCATCATTTCATTCTTGACAGCCATAACCAGCTGAACAGATTCAAGTCCCCCGCACCTTCACCGACCACTTCAGCCCCCATGGAACCAGCCACTCATCAGTTTATAAACCTTGTTTCATTCATCTACTACTACACAACAAACCATCCCCAAACTCATTGGCTTTAAGCAACAGTTCATTATTATGTCATACATTTCTTGAGTTGACTGGACTCCACCAAGCAATTTCCCACTTGGGTCCCCTCATGCAGATGCAGTCAGGTGGCAGATGGGGCTGGAGTCATCTAAAGTCTATAATGGCGCTGGCCACCTCATCTCTCACATGCCTGGTGCCTCAGGTGGCTGGAATAACTAGAGGGCACTCAGATACCTCTCTCTTCCCACAGCTTCTCCACATGGCTAGGTTGGACTTCCTCACAAGGTGTGGGTGGTCCCAAGGTAGTCTGACTTCTTACGTGGCTGCTCGCTCCCCCTGAAGCAACCATTCCAAGAGACCCGGGCATAACCTACAAGCCTTCTTAATGTACTTCCAAAGTCAGGCAGTGGCACTCCCACCTCATTCTATTAGCAAGCCCAGATTCAAAGGATGGGGGACTACCCAAGGGCTCAATTCTAGGAGGTTATGCTTCATCAGGGAGGGAGCCATCTTGGGAGAGTAGCCACCACAAGTCCAAAAGCTTCTGAGGTAAGTCTCAGCCACATGTGTAAGGAAGAAGAACCAGGACATATCCCCTTTTGCCAACATGGACTCCTGCCAAGCTCAGATGGGCAAACAACCAGCAACAAACACATTTTGTGAATGCTTCTGCAGGTATTCAGCCTTCAAAATCTTTGGGCAAAACTGTCTATTAAGAAGGAAGAAAGTTACAACTTTTTGTTAAGATTTGGAAACATAACCAAAATGAAAGACATTCTAAGGCCAGAGAGGGTATAAAACAATAATGACAGGTAAGAAGTTAAAATAAGCAATCACCTCAGGTGCTCCCCTCACCTGGTCTTAACTGAACAGTCTGGACACAGGAATGTTCATTCACTCCTAAATGTTTTTCCTTAAAGAAATGCTTAGATAGCCAAAATTGTGCAGAAGTATGTTATCTGTTTCCTGAATAATGAAATAAGACCAAAATACAAGCCTGACGATTACTGATGTTCTTCTTTAAAAAAAAAGCTGTATTAAACTATTTGTAAAAGAAGTCTTATAGGAAAGGGAAAAAACAAGGCTGCTCCTGCTTTATCTTCAAGACTCTCCCCACCCACCCCCTGCGCCACACCGTCCCCCCCACCCCGCCATTTCCCAGAGAAACAAACCAAGAGCCACAGATTTTCAAGAGCACACCCAAGGGCTCCCAGTTACAACCTGGACTGGATTTGGGCTCTGAGTCACATTGCCAAGCCAGATGTTTTCTTTTTCAGCTGTGATTTTGCATCCCTTATCTTTCCCTCCCATTCATAAGTAGGATAATTAAAATTGACTAAGCGTCCACTGGATATAAAGTGCTCTTTCCAAAAATCACTTATCTTCTTTTTGCCATAAAACAAAAACTAGAAATACAGAGTCATCTCCACTGTTATTTATTTATAAACCCTAAGCAGGTGTCAGAGGTAGTTAGGAAGGTCACAAATGTGCTTGGTATAGACTGCTCAGATGGTTCTTGTCTCTTGCACACAGGGCCCTAGTGTATCATTTCTGCATACAGTGACAAAATATTTCCGAGAATGGTTTAGAACTCATAAAGTGTGCATCTATTACTTCACATTACCTCTTTCTGTCCAGTAGCACTTATCCTTCGAGAAATTACCCTTTTTGGATTTAGTGGAACTGTCCTGGCCTTCTGCTCAGGCATAGGCAGATGACCCAGGCAAATCAAAGAGAGAGCATTCTATCCCCTAGCCTTCGAGATGCTACCTTCAGAATCTAGCTGCAAGAGTGCAGTTTCTTTTCCAGAATCAACAGGGAGTGTGGGGGGATGAAGCTCTCTCTCTTTAGGGCAGTGGAAGCTGGGAGCTTGCAGGGACTTCTCTGACACATGTACAAGAATTCTGCCAAAGAAAGAAGCCAACACAGAGGAAAGAGCGGAGCTGATGAACAGGGATGGCACGACGTAGAGTTCGGTGACAATCATCTGAACCTTTAGATCTAGCCATGTCTAAGCCACTATACCCCTAGACTAATTTCATGAACCAATAAATACCCTTCCCACCCCCATTTATAGTGATTTTAGGATGTGTTTCTATCATTTGCAGCTATAAAAGTCTGGATGAATAGACAATTGCTCTAGGTCAAATCAAATCAAGGCATTTGACTTATGATCACAGTACCAACAGCAAAGACCTAGAAGAATCCATTATTTGGGCAGTACCAATGGGATGAGTCTGCCAAAAGCTTACAGTCAGCCGAGCTGGTGGAGCACTGGGGTTACCATGTGAGTAAAGTGGCTCGGGCATTGAGGACTCTCTTTGTTCTTCCTCTTCATTAACTTGATCAGTCAGAGTTGCAGGGTCCTGGGTCCTGCATATGCCTTCAACAAATATATTTCAATAAAGGGATTACTCACAGAAGGGTGAGCAGGATTAACAAGGGATAGGGTACCCAGAGACTAGTTAATAATTGGGAAGGCTTTACCACCCCTGTGTTACCAATGCCCAGAGAGCTAGAGTCCTGGAGGGGCCACCCGCAGGAGCTGTGACCATGGAGGGAGAGAGGGAGCAAGGCAGAACCAGCCCAATGCCTCTCTCCTTCTGCACTCAGATCTGCCAGTGTGTCTCATTGGCCAAACTCAACTGAAAGCCAGCTGGCTCAGGAAGCCAATGCTGCAGACAGAAAACAGCCAGCTCCCTTGGGCAGAGAGTAGCACAGAGAAAGAACCTGAAGTAGGACAAAAGAGAATAACCAGGAAACAAAACCACCCTTATTTTGATGATCTTATATAACACATAAGAAATCATTAGGAAAAGAGATGAAAGTACTTTGTGACCCTATGTGCTTCCCCGTATGACCATGTTCACCTTCCAGAATTTCTTTCCCACCTTTGTTCACGCAACTCTGTAGCATCTCTTTTGGGATGATTTTAAAATTTAAAGTATCTCATTCTCTCTCTTACCATTAGCACACAAACCTTTTTGCTCTGGGTTTTCTCGCTTGTTCCCTAGGTAGACTTATAGGCTAAAAACACAGAAGGAAAAAGAAAAGGACCAGGGTCCCTCTGAAGGCAGGGTGAGAATGACAAAGGACTCGAAGTGCTTGATGTTCCTCACACTCTCTGAAGAACAAATGCACCCAAGTGTATGGTCTTTAACAAGATAAACGCACACGCTAGGATGTTGTGCTTTGTTTTCGTGACTTTTCAACATAAATCTTCAGGCAGACATTTCTCCTTAATGCATACAGTATACAGGAAATTGTTTTTTGGCTATAAAAATGTATTAACAGCTCCAAAGGAGCAATTACACCATGTATTGTAAATGCACATTAAGACTAATACACCACACTTACCGAATCCTCAGCGAAATTCAGGGCTGTGGTATCTCGAGTCCAAAGGTGACTCAGATTAGTTCAAGAAATAAGACTCCAGGGGGAGAGGGCTTTCTTCTGTTGAGTCAATTACAATGATACAGGTATAAAGCAAGAACCTGATCCTGTTTTGTTGCTTTTTAAAGCCTCGGCATCTAGAACGAGGCTGTATGCACAAAGGAGCGTTTATGCCAATACATTCCCATGGTGAATTTCAGCAGCCTTCTGACGCCGGGAGCCTCTCGCATTCAGAAATCACTGTGTCTCATGCAGACAGCCAGTCAATTACTGAGGCTCTATGCCCAGTTTTAGAGTAGACTTTATTTATTACCCTTGTTATGGCCGGGATATGGAGGACCCTAACCATAATGTGTGAAATCAGATTCTTCTACTGTTGCATTACGAATCTCATTGGATACAGTGAATTTGCTTTATTCAGGTCCATTCTGGATTAACGGGAAGGGAAATATGGATTTTTTTTTTCATCCATATAAACAATGAGGACTTGTTAGAGACTTGTTTCTGATGTTTATGGATTTCTCTTTAGTGCATACAGCCTATGGAAAATTGTTTTTAAGCAATAAACAATAATTGTATTTGGGGACACAGAGGTGCTCACGCCATATTGCATTCAGCCTGCTGATAAATTTCTCTGCCTCTTTTTTTTTTCTTATGCAGACATAAAACTACACAGACAAACAATAAATTTCCCTCCCTCCACGGCAACCTTTGCCTCTTCCACTTTATTTTCCACTGCATTTCTCGATTGATATTACCTTTTTAAATTGCTAAATATAAATATTCCACAATGAATGTCTGTAATTAGGATGTCTGCTCCCCTTCAAGGACTTGTTAGAAAGAGAAAGGCCTTTCATCTGAAGCAAACGCACAGAGCTAGAAGTTAATTAGAAATTAACCATATATCCTGGCTAAATCATTTATGCTAAGCCATGTGTTACTGTAAAAATAATATACATTTACACTGACTATTGTAAACATAAAATAATTAACAATAAAAAGGAAGATATTATCCCTTAATAGAATCCTTTTGCAAAGACCAGTTTAATTTTCTCTCATAATACTGAATGATAACCCAGGGTCTCTGCTTTTTATCTAAAGCACAAAGGTTCTTTTAGTGTCTTCCCCCCCACACACACACCCCCGGTTCATTCCTCCCTTGTCCTCGCTCTCATTTTCTTCTTCCTCTGCACACAGACAGACCTGTTCCCTGATTTACCTATCTGTTTAACATGGCTTTTCCTTCTCCTTCCATTTTTCTCCTGTTTTTGTCTTTTTCTCTCTTTTCCTCTTCCATTTTATTTTTCTTTTAATAGAAAAACAAACTGGATCAACACCTAGATCTAATGAAACGTTTTTCTTCCCACCCAGCCTGGTCTCTGGGCCCTCTCTCTCCATTTTCCCTCTCCCCTCTTGGTTTTTTACAAAATCTTGTTTGAGCTGCTCAAGAAAAAAAAAGCCCTGAGATCTAGACAGGAAACACAGCATATTTCAATTCTTTCTCACTTCCCTTCCATTCTATTAGCAAGGACATAAAGGTCAAAAATGGGCCAACCCTGGAGAGCTCTCTCAACCTACTTAGGGCCCCTGAACTCAACTCAAATGCTGAAACACAGGTTTGGCTCCCGGGGTGAACACATATAAGGTAGTAGAATTCTACAACACCCCTTTCAGTAATAGGATATCTGTATTCATCTACTTCTGCATGCATAGTCAGTATTAAGTATAATCTAATGAAGTGTCTTTTGTGTCTAAAATGCAGTTACCTGAGGACTCTCCTTACAAAACCTTCATTGAATTTTTTTCCCATTCATGTCTAGCAGCCACAAATACTGTGTTGCTTTTGCATGGCTGGTGTAGGTGTTGTTAACATACTCTTCACATCCATTTAAATGCAAATCTCCATGCAAATAATCACTTGGAGGAGGGAAAAAAAAAAAGAGAGAGAATGTGTTTAGCTGAAGACAAAGCTGGGGGGATAATTGAAAGCATGAATAGGGTGTCTTTGGAGGGCTGCACAATAAAAAACCTCCTCTGCACACAAATGAAAACACATTAACGAGAGCACAGAGGATTCCTCAATAGGTTCTTACAGTATTGTTGTATGTAAACATGATTCCCAGCAGGTGAAACAAAATGAATGAATCTGGAGGAAAATGCGCCCATGTGTCTGGGAGAAGTCAAAGGTCGAAGGGGTTGTACTGAAAAGGTACGTGATCGATGCCCCAAATACCCACCCGTGGACAAAGACGCAGGCTTCCTCCAGAAATCTAAAATCTGGAACCAAACAGCTCATTGTCCAAATGACCTGATTATTAAATAATGCTGCGGGGCTCATGTTTCAACAGAAAAGTAGGAAATGAGCTGGGACTGAATGAATATCATTCGACTTGAGAACAGCAACTTTGGAGGCTGAATTTGGCTCTGCGGAGGGCCGGATGGTGATCCCAGGGAAATTTCCAATTTGCACTCTTTGCAAAGAAAATGTTACATCAACAAAGGTTAAGTGCTGGCATTAAGAAACACAGAATGGCCTAGAGCTTCCCAGTTATTTCTATTTTAAGTACTTCTCCAAGTTTCCCTTGGACACAATCAAAGGAGTTGACAAGAAACCAAGGAAGTTGCAAAATAACAAGGCCAGAGGGCTGGTAATGGTGTATGAAGGGAAAAAATGATCTGCTCATGTCATGTATTTCCAAATGAATAAACCTGTTTGTGACACATGTTGTTATATTTGAAAAAAACACTTTAGTTTCCTTGTAAGTTCCACGATTTGCAAATGCTCTCTTTGACAGCTCCAATAGAGCAATGGCACTTGGATCGCTTAATTTGGGCATATTCTGGAAGGGTTTCAATAGACTTCAGGCAGTATCATGTGCTCTTTGACTTGGACTGATTTCACATTTCTTGGAGAGTACAACTGGCTAGAATTATCACTTCTGATTTCCTTGGTTGTAGAGAGTCCAACAATCTCCCATCGCCACATTGCCAGAAGGAAAAAAGTCGTGAAGGGAAATAAAAAAATTAAGTAAAACTTTGCAAAAGCTAACTCTATGAACTTTAATTTCTGCCCACAATGAAAATGTTTTATCATTTAAATGAATATTCTTTTCAACAGCAGGTCCCTCATTGTTTTCATTCATTCATTCTTCATTCATCCAGACATTTCTTCTTCTCTGAAGCAGCATGAAGAAACCTGAGACTAAAAAAAAAAAGAATCCTGAGACTATTCCCTAATTCTCCACTCAATCTGAACTTCTATTTGCATGCTTGGTACCATCGATTTCAAACTCTTAAACTATAATCAGGGTTGGATGAATTCTGTAAAAGACTTGGCTCTCCGTAAGGATATCAGGTGGTATTAGAAATGGGAAAAAAATGTACAGTCATTTATACTGAATGTATAGAAAGAGTTAAGGTGACCAGAGGACAGAAATGGAAACAACCCAGACTTTGAACAGATTCCTAGTTTTCTAAACATTAAATTGCTCACTGTAATAAATAATACCTGGCTACTACATATATATATATATATATATACATACATACATGTATACACACACACACATATATACATATATATGTGTACATATATACGTATAAAGAGAGAGATGTATGATTTAAATTATTAACTTGTATTTAAGCCCTTACATATATTTAAATTTATTAAAATAATAAAATGCTGTTTATATTATTGAATATATTTGTTATTAGGTATATAATTATTTATATTTACATATTTACATATATGGCCAGGATGAAGATATATTAGTTAGTATAAACTAGAGAATACCACAACAAAAAAGTCCAAAATTCTCAGGGACACAATCCAACAAAGGATTATTCTTGCTCACAAAAATATCCACTGTGGGTCTGGGAGAGTTTCCAGGGCAAACGACCTCCATGCAGGGACTCAGTCATCCAGACTCATGAATTCACTTACAGCTGTACCATCTGAGGCTGCTGGCCGATCTGTTACCACAGTGGGAAAAGAGCTACAACTACAGTTAAATGCTTTGCCTTGGTAATGACACACACTATTCCGACTGGTGGCCCATTGGCCAGAACTAGACCCATGGCTCCAACTAGACCCATGTGAGCTCCCACATGCTCAGAGAGCCTAGAGAACCGGATATGGGAAAATAGTAGAAGTCTCCAGCACAAAAGAATATAGTGATATTAGATGTAGTTGTTCTTCTTAGAAAATTCATAGTTTATAGTTAGTACCTTGCCTATCACATTCAAAATCCATTTTGCATTATATTTGTAGACTTGTCTATTTTACTCTCAATGGCTTGCGAGATCTTTGAGATTAGGAAACACATTTTGCTCATTTTAATACCCAACTGATTCTGCATATAGTGGGTACTCTAGAAATACAGACCTAATTAAATGAAACCATTCTTACTAAAATAATCATAAAAGTTTCCTTGCAATCTCTTGGTCCAGATATCAGGCCACAATCCTTGGAAAATTATCCAATGCCTAGACACTCAGAAGTTATGGGCAAGTGTAGAATTAAGCATCCAGCTAGAATGCATCAGTAAAAAAGTGCTGGGTGTATTTTCTATGTAAGATATTTCATATTTCTTTCTGTTTACACCAGAAAAAAAGAAAGTCCATTTTAAATAAGAGATGCTGTCTGGTGCTATAAAAACAACACTAAACTCAAGCCCGGAAAATTGAGTTCTTGTCCTGACTCTGCCCTTAACTTGTATATTCATATCAACTCACTCAGCCTTGGTTTCTTTATATGTAGACTGACAGATTTAGAACTCTGAAGTCCTTGCCAACTCACACATGCCATAATCTAAGAATTGTGCCACACAAAGGAAGTTCTAGATAATTTTTTTCAGTAATTGTCCAGTATTTGTGAAATAGATACGGTAATCTTTAGTATCCTCTTACCCCCTCCTTCCTGAGCCTTCTGTAAGCTGTTCACTGTGACCCTTGCTTATTCAGCATCGCTTCCTTCCCCGTTAGTAGTTAGCTGATAGATATCCTGAATTCACACTAAAGCTTGTTGTTCCTATTTTCTCCTGATGCAGGTATGAGCTAAGTTCTAAATAAACAGATAAGACTAAAAAGTTGTGGTCCCTAGTATATGGAACCTTTTGACAGTAGTTCCCCTAAATCCTTTTGTAGAAGCTAAAGATACCAGATATCCCTCCTACTGAATAGGGGAAGCTAGCCTATTGAGTATGTAACCCAGAGACAGCAAATAAGATGCTCTTGCCCAAGGCTTTGAATCCTCACCTTGTAGCACCAAAGCACAAGAACTGCTTATATTCATTTATAGCAGCAGATATCATAGGAACATCCTCATTAATTGCAGGGGTAGGGCACTTGTCACTTCAGTGGCAGAGGCTCTGTCCCTTCGTACTAGTGATAGCTATATCTGGCCAGTCTGCTTCTGCCAAAACATGGAGACAGTGCCTCCTGATTCTTGATCCTATTGGTTTATGTCCATTTTCCTGAGCCTGGCCCCTTCACTCTCCTATCAATTCTGAAACCTCAAGGAGCTTTGCAAGAAAATCTTCTGTTTGCTTAAGACCACTGGAGATCAGTTTTGCTCTAACAACAAAAAGATTCCAAACCGACTCAGAGAGATCATGAACAAAGCAAGGAAGGTCTCTCTCCCCACTCCTTTTCCACATCATACTAGAAGTCTTTGCTAATGCAATTAAACATGAAAAGGAAATAAAAGGCATACAGATATAAAAATGTGTTTGTTCACAGATGATATGTCCATGTAGAAAATCCAGAAGAGTCAACAATAAAAATAAAAGCAACAAAAAAACACCTGGAATTACTAAGCAATTATAACAAGCTTTCAGGATACAAGATTAATTTACCAAAGTTGATTGCTTACCTACCTATCAGCAATGAACAAGTAAAATTTCAAATTAAAAACACAATACTATTTATATTGGTACCAAAAAAAAAAGGAAAAAGAAATACTGAGGTACTTTATACTTAGGTATAAATCTAACAAAATATCTATAAGACCTATAATAAGGAAAACCACAAAACTCTGATGGAGAGGTAGACCATGTTCATGGATAGGGTGAATCAATATTGTCAAGATGTCAGTTCTTCCCAACTTGATTGATCCAATCCCAATCAAAATCCCAGCAAGTCATTTTGTGGATATTGACAAAAGATTCTAAAATTAATATGGAGAGGTCAAAGACCTAGAATAGCCAACACAATGTTAAAGGAAAAGAATGGAGTTGGAGGACTGATATTACTCAATTTCAAGACTTACTGTAAAGCCATCTGATTCAGAGGTTATAGCTGAAAATGAGTTTGTTACTCTATCCAGAAAACACTGTTGTTGTTTTTTTAACTGAGATTGTCTGATTTGACTAGCAATATGTTAAAGGATTTTGTGGTTTATATACAGTCAACAAATATACTATGTCATTTGACCTTCCCATTAGCCCTAGAAAGGGACTATATATAAAAATATAGACATTTCCAACTTAAGGGCAGTGAATCAAGGTTCTAAGAGAGTAATTGATTTGATAGATTCAAACTCATCAACAGAAGTAATCACTCCAAATCCATGCCTTTTTTTTTTTAAATTATACCACCCTGTATTCCTTCAAAAGAGTCACTTTAACTGCAATAGCCCAACATAAAGAGGGTTTTTTTTTTTTTGTCATGAGGTAGAAGGGAAACCCCTGAAATTTCCCTCAAAGGATAGTCCCTTGCTTGCATGGTTTTAAGTAACCACGAGCTTTATGCAATTCTGGCTCTGCCACAGTGCTGCTGGATCTCTGGTAGTGTACAGATAGAAGAAAACTAAGTTCATGATAATTAACAGAGTCTACGTCGTATAGTCACAGCAGGCAAATGGATATACTGATTTTGTCTGCTTAAAGAGACGTAAAAATTCTTCTTATATTTTAGCTTGTAACTTCCTCTTTGACATTGTCCTACCTCCTGCCTTTTCCCACTGTTTTGACTTCTCTTGAATCCGGATGGACTATGAAATGTAGGAGTATCAATTCTTTAAAATGCAATCCAAGAGTCTTAATCTGTTTTCTAAATTCCCACCAGTCCAAAGGCTGCACACACACCTTCTTCTGTTCTACACACTTGTTTGGAGCTTTTCTTCTTAAAAGAACAAACAGGCCTTGAGAATTCTAGTATCTTGGCAAAGAGATGGTAGACAAAAAGTTACCCAAATTATGCAACTCTGAGGGACCAGCTCGAAAGCCAGTGCCCTAATTGTGAGCAGCTTGTGAGGAAAGATCAAAGGTGGGACTAAAAGGCCGGTTAAGCTTGTCAGTGAGTATCAGGATGGCTGAAGGTGACTGTGTTATAAGGCGGGATAAAGAAGGCAGGGGTGGCAAGCACCACCCCAGGATTATATGCATATTCTTGTACCTCTTTATACATAATTGGACCACTAGAATCCAAAAGCATAGGTGTAATTGCTGGGGCACTTCATTCACGAGTAGAAGTAATCTTAAGGAGGATCATCCTCGGGAATTAAAGAGGACATAAGAGCTGTGTGGAGCTCACTCAAGTATGTGAAAGAAGAGACGTGTGTTGTGCCACTCTAGCTCTTGTTACTAGTTCACTATGGCCAGAGGACAGCTCCTACAATCTCTTGAAGGAAAGCTAACCTCTGTCACCTACATGATTTCGCGAACGGCCCCGCTTTGCTGTCTACCGTGGCTAGTGACAAGAAACAAAGTAGATGCGAGTTGAGTGGTTCAAGGGGATGTAAACATTCACATCTTTTCTCACAGATGATGTTACAAGAATGAGATCCCAGAATTCAAAGGAAAGATAATGACAGCCGCAAGGAGAAAAGGTGTACAGGCCGCATCCCTTGTGCCAGCTGTCTGAATGGAAGAGAGACACTGGTAAGAACCCAAAGTGGGACCCATTAAGAAGCCTGTAAGGATTCTTCCAGTAAGACTTTCCAAAAAGATTCCCTCCATCAGTCAATGTGTCATGTTGCAGACAACAGAATCCATTACAGATAATATAAAGAGAAAGAGGATTATTACAGGAGGTGACAGAGCTCACAGAATCAGTGGGGGATTTAAAAACACAGGCTCTACATGGAACTTTTAAGGAGCAGCTTCCAGAACAATTTCAGCAATGCGGGATGTTATAGGATGTGGTTACAGCAGGGGCCTCTGCTGCGATCAGGAAACACCGACCCAAGGGTCTGTCTTTAGAGCCACCTTACCCCGGAACCGCACTGCTCTGTCCTACCTGGTTAGATCCCCATGCACGTTAGATACCCCACCTTTTCCTCTTTTCCTCCTTCCCAATCTCACATGTGTGTGTTCATTGGCCAAATGAAGGTCTGAGGCAGGCCTCACTGAAAAGGAATGTGGCCGATGTCGTTTCCAGCTTCCCAAGGTAACGTGTCTGGGGAGGACCCGCTAGGAGGAGTAGGTCTCAAATGAGGCGGTCAGCAGGATCTGCCATATTGACCTCTGTTACTCATGGTCACTGGGCTCTAAACCAAAGGCAAGGCTGCAGGGGTATGTGCTTGTCACCAAGTCATGTGTTCGTTCTTGGGAAACAGCAATTCAGATTTTATCTTAAACATATCCATCAAGCTCCCATTGGAACTCCCTTCCTCTTCAGACGAAGATCATCAGGAAAACTGGCAAGAAATGTGTCTCTGGAAGAAAACAGGAAGCCTTACCCAGGAAGTACCCTTCTTCTGAATTTTCTGGAGACATGGACTAGCGTCAAAAGAACAACAGCAAAATCTCACAAGTTCATAAAACAGTCTTGTTAAATATTCAAGGCATAGCCCTGATCCCAGAGGCAGGATTTTAACTAGGTGTTCTGAGAGTTTAGTAACAAAGCCACCTGATTGGCAAGATTCCTTTTAAATCCCCAAGAATGCCTGTGGAATATGCCAGGTTTGCAAATGGGAGGAAAGCTTCGTGTCAGGGAGCAAGAAGAGGAAGGAAAGAAGCTGGGCTTATGCGATTTGTTCCTAATCTAGACTCAGGTATCTGGCTTCCACTTTGGCGGAGAGAGACTTCAAGACACAAAACTGTCATAACACCATACCTACACACAGCTAACTGGTTATTTTATTTTCCTCCCCCACCTTGAGTGCTTCAGTTTTCCTGTGATTAACAGGACATGATAAATTAAGGGCTTTCCCACATGAAGCCTCAAGAGCTATCTGTTTGCTTGCTTATTGTACTTCCATCATCAAAGACCTTCAGCAAAGACACAAATCCCAGCATTAATTCTCATGAAAATTCATAACAACAGTGGATATTGTTATTGCTAAGGGAATCAGGACACGGGACTCTGAGCATCACCCTGCCCTTTCAGATACAGTTGACCCTCTGCTAATCATCGTTGTTAGTCATTAAACCAGAGTTGTCGTAAAGTAATGTGTTTGTTAATTGGAAACTAGAATCCTAAATTAAAGCTGCCTTCATCCCCCAAATCACGAGAACCCGGATGCAAATCAAGCCGCCACCAAAGTCGCAGTGGGAAACCATGAAATTCAAAATGACATTGCCATGCTAGAAACATCTTTAGCCCAGTTTTTGTTAAGCATGATCAGAAGAGGGCTAACTTCCCGTTTGAAAGGGTGAGTTTGCCTGCTCACAGGAAGATGCCAGGAACATAACTGCAGTTCGGAAATGAGATTCATCTACTGTACATTGTAAGCATCTCCCCCTACCCCAGGAGGGCGATTCATCGGGAAAATTTGAGGAACTTGAGCAAAATAGACGGTCCAGGTGGGTCCCCCAAGGGCTGGCGAGGGTCACTTGCCTTGGTACAAGTGTCTCCTCATTTAACCTCAGGGTGACTCCTGTGTTTAGGAAGAGCACTGGGACTGAGACGTGGGCTGCCCCTGAAGCATGATCAGGTCCTGAAAGCCACACACCATCACCCCTGTGACTTGTGAGACAGGGCATGCCTTTTCTTGCTACAGGAATGCTGCGAGATACCCTTCCTTACCACCAGAATTCTCGGAGCTTCACTCCTGCCCTGACTCCTTCCCCAGGATGTGACAAAGGCGGGAAAGCTGGGATCACGGGTGACTCCCTGGACAGGGCTGACAGTGCCCTGGCCGAAAGGGGCTGCCTCTAGCAGGGGCCAGCACCGCGTTCCTCTAGGAGCCTCTCCTATGTGTCGTGACTGGGCATCACTCTTGCATTCTTCGTCTTAGCTCTTCAGTGTCTGTGGCTCTCAGTGCTACTGACAACCTGCTCCGACTCTGCAGTCACCCACGATGCTTGGCCTGGGACATCTACTTCCTCCCAGGGCCAACCTGCTAGATTCTTCCCGAAGACCTTTGTTCCAAGCCCTACCGCCTAGTTATACTGATCTTCTCACCTGTAACTCTGGCCCTCCAGGTCTTTTTAGATGATAAGCCTTCACCTCTCTGCTTCCAGCTCACCCCTAACTATGCCACCACAATGCCAACCCCTTCCAGGCTGGTGCGTCCTGACCTTAGTCTCTCGCTGTGAATGATAATCATGAGTTCTCCAGAATGGTTTTTCATCCACCTTAACCCCTATGTTGTTCAGTGACTTAAGGATATGATCATTCCTTAAAAGGAGTTTATTCTATTCTGGATTGAGTACCTGGTGATGCATATAAGTAAAATCAAACAGAGTCATAAGCTGGATGCAAACCCCATCCACGTGTAATATTATGTTTTGAGAGATAAGACATATTTCTAAGAACACCTGCATTTTAAAGATTTAGTGATTCAAGGAAACGAAAAGGCTTCAGATTGCTTTTCCTTGTTTATACTAGTACCAAAATAGAAAATCCATTCTGAGGTCCTGGCATGAGACTAAAAACAACTGCTTTCATGTTAGCCGGCCTCACCTAATAGCAAGGAGAACTGGGAAGGAGAAGGCATCTGGACAGACCCTGTGCTGTTTCCAGAACTATGAAAGAAACAGAAAAGTGATCTGAATGGACAACTTCTTAACTAGGGGGTACCAAATGTGTCAGTAACTCCAACGTTGCTGTACACCTTTCACAGGGTTACAAATTCTAAATCTTCTGGAATGAAATCAACCCCCTCCTTGGGCAGTTGTTGGGATTTAAACACTTTTTGATACCAGTTCTTTTTTTTCCCCTCTCTCTCAATGCATTTGCCTATGGAATTTGTATAGCCTCACATTTTCCCTACACGGTCTCCCATTTTCCACTGAAAAATGGCTTTGAAACCAGTGTGATTTCAGGGTGGCCCACCGGCAGCAAGACTTTTAAGAGCCTTCCATTCCATTTTGACACGCAAGCAGGCAGCATCCAAGATGGCGACCCAGACGTACCACAAATGAGATCATTCCAGTCCATACCGAAGGCTCTCCTGAGCCTCAGCGGGCTAGACTTCCAAGTCTCCCTTCTGCAATACACTTCAGTCTGTTTATCTCTGACTCTAAAAATAAAGTCTTCTGAAAGGAAATCTGGAGAATCAGGAAGGCCTTTTTTGTCTTTCTCTCTCAGACGAGCCCGAGGGTTTTATGGCATCCCATGTGCTAACTCAGCCATCCAAGTATTTGGAACAAGCTAAGGATTAAGAAATCAGGTTGGAGGCAATCTGTAGCACCATGCAGTATTTACTGCCAGGCAGCTTATATCAAATGTGCCAGTGAAAAAAAGAGCCAGCACATCTATTATAGAAAACAAATCCTGGAAGAGAGATGCGGGGGGCAGGGAAGAAGTGTGACATCGCCAGTATTTTAAATAGCTCAGCATGATACACAGTGCCTTGCACCAAGAGAAAAGGAGAAATCATGAGGTTAGGTAAAAGCAGCAACATCCCAAAATGAGTCAGAAATGAAGGAACCGCTGGGGCAAAAATGGTCTCATGATGCTTTGGTCAAAGACCCAAGCACCCGTTATAGAAGGTCTCATCACGTAGTAGAGAATGCCTATAGCCATCCCAGGGGAATGTTGGTGTGGTAGCATCATAAACTCCCTGGAAACCCATTCTGAGTTGAATAAGCTCTGGGAACATGCAGCATTCTGGCTCCCAGGAAATTGTAGAAACAACACTACACATCCACTAATCATTGATTTTGAAATTCAGTTCCTAGAACATTAGCAATTCACCTGTGACCAGGACAACTATACCACATGATCTGCTCACCCCAAAACCCCTGGTACTTTCCCATGACCCTGGGACAGCATTGAATTAGAACTCAAGCAACAGTGGTACTGAATT
Organism: Mirounga angustirostris; assembly: GCF_029215605.1. Classification (NCBI taxonomy): domain Eukaryota; kingdom Metazoa; phylum Chordata; class Mammalia; order Carnivora; family Phocidae; genus Mirounga; species Mirounga angustirostris. The sequence continues at coordinate 20,285,827 of NW_026991715.1, forward strand.
TTTCCGCTGGCCCAATGAGATAAGACCTCAGAGATACATTTAATTTAGGAAAGCAAGTTAGGGTACCCTTGCTTACACATCCATGTTTAGAAATAAGATTCATACCCACTAAGACAGAAGCCAAACAGTGGACTCTCACTGGTGCCTTTATGAGTCCTCTTTGACTTGAATTTATTTAACCCTTTTACATTTTCAAAATAAGGCAACTTTTCCATGTGACTTTGGCACAAGAATTTGCCTAAACATACCGAGCTAGACCTAAGAAGAACCATGGCTGGTCTGAGAGAGCACACCACCTTCTAAGGTCACCAAAGGCAATTTTTAAAACATACACCTGGGATACCTGGGTGGCTCAGTCGGTTAAGCGTCTGCCTTTGGCTCAGGTCATGATCCCAGGGTCCTGAGATTGAGTCCCGCATCAGGCTCCCTGCTCAGCAGAGAGTGTGCTTCTCCCTCTCCCCCGCTGCTGCTCCCCCTGTTTGTGCTCTCTCTGTCAAATAAATAAATAAAATCTTAAATAAATAAATAATAAAACATACACCCAGACAAATATCACCGTGAGAATTGCCTGTTCCAGATTGAAATGTATATCTTCTATGATGTGGAAGATCATGACCATCTTTCCTTTTCTTCATCAATGGTTTTCAAAATATTCTGGGGAGCCCTATACATTCCACTGGTTGCCTTGGGGAACATGCTGGGGTGTACCCAGGCTCTAAGTGCCAAGCTCTGCTCTTCTCTGTTGGATTCTGGATATAGCTTAGGGTTTGTGTGGTTTTGTTGCAAAAAAAAAAAAAAAAAAAAGTTCTGCGCCTCCAACAGTGCCGTAAACCACTTTTAGAGACTGTTATTTTTTTTTAAAAAAGTTTCCTCCAAACCCCTTCATCTCTATCTCTGGTGGCCCACTGTGTGATAAGTCACCAGACAATCACTTCTGAGCCTGCCAAGTAAGTGTGTATGCACTAAATGGTGTTAACACTTTCAGCCTAACTCGGTTCGTTTTTACTTGCCTCTATATTCCGATTTCCATTCTAGTTTCCTATCCAAATGTCAAACAGTAATAAGGATTTCATCTAAAAGGATATATGGTTTGTTTGAAAATCCATACAATGCTTTGACAGCAGGAGAGTGCAGCATACTCCAATTTAGTGAGAATCTAATGTGTTATATACATTTATCTCTAGCATGTGCCAAAGCTTTGAAAAGAAGAGAATCCCATCTGCCTGTTGAACAGAGATTAGAGGAAATAGATTTAAATGCTGGTGTTCATCATTCTTATTTAATAAGCAAGAACACACAACTGGAAACATCTATGGCACTTTCTATATTACAGAGAGGTTAATACTCTCTGTTTAACGACAAGGCACTCGGATTTCAATATGTCGTGAAACAAATCTGCTCAAATAGAGTCACCTACCTCTAAATCTAGTCCTTGTTCATTTTTGCCAGTAATGTCAGGTTAGTCTGCAAGGTTTCATTTAAGCACCAGTGGAGAAGAGAGTCTGTAAAAACTCCAGTTTAGAAGAGCCTCAGTTTCCCAATTTTCTTAAAATACAAAGTGAAAAGACAGGGAATGAGCTGTTCAGACTCCAGCACTAGCTGAGAGCCAAAATGTTGTGCCAGGAAGTGGCAGCCCCCTTCTGGACACAATGGCCTCAGGCACAAGTGGAAAGCATCATCCCTGGTCTGCAGACTTGCTCGGCACCCTCTTGGGTCCCACGTGGTTCCTTCTGCATTTATCCTGTGACCTTAGAAATGACTCCATCAAACATCTCAAGCTACGACACTCAGCATGCCTCATACTCCAGCCTCTCTCACCTCCAGCCCTTCATTCAATTAGTCACCATGCTCCACCACTGTTCCATTCTCCTGCCCAAACGTCTCTCCAATTATCTTATGCCCCACGCCACCTGCCCACTCCCTCCAAGGCCACTGCCCTCATTGAGGCTTGTGTTGTGTATTAAGCGGACCATGAGGACAGCTCCGAAGGAGTCTTCTGCCCCTCTGCTCTACTCCTTTCAATTCACAGGCCACGTTTACCAAACTATGATCTTTCTAAATCACAAATCCAGTCAGGCCTCAGCTTATAATCTTTCCCTGGTTTCCCACTGCCTTCAGAATAAAAGGCAAAGTCCTTAAAACTGCATACAAAGTAGGGTGACACTTGCCTGCCTTTCCGGTCTTATCTTCCATAACCCCCACGGGTATGTTCCCCATGGCTGGCCTGCCCCTCGCTCGGCTCCATGATTATGCCTCACCTTTCATACCTCTGGGCATGCTCATGCCTCTCCCATGAGGAAAGACCCTTCTCTGCTCTGCCCACTTAGCAGGAAGGTGACTCACCCTCCAAGACTCACTTCAAATGTCACTTCCCCTAAGAAATTCCTTTACATTATGGCAGATACTTCTCTGAACTCTTGTCCCAATACACTTGAGTTGTCCATTGATATGTCCATCTCCCCACCACCTCATGATTCCCGCCAGGACATGCATTATGATGTCACCAGTATATCATGCACAGTACGGTGTTGGGCATAAAACAATGATCCCCCACAAGCTGCCATGCTGATGATTTAATTGTCTACAGAAAATTTCATTAGCTGAGGAGCCAAGAGTCTAGCCTCCTATTCTCACTGTTGCAGCATTCAACTCAACATCATTGAGCCCAGAATCTTTAGAAATACAACTATGACACTAAGTGGTTAGATGGGTTAGTTTCTTTCCAGCTTTAAAATAAAACTCTACAATTCTATGAACTCTAGCGCTGTGCTGATGGCCATTCCTTCAAGGACTCCTGTGCAGCCAAAGTGTTAGAGGGAAGTTCTGAGCGATATACACCTACCTCAAGAAACAAGAAAAATCTCAAATAAACAACCTAATTTTGTACCTCAAGGAACTAGGGGGGAGAAATGGAGCCCAAAGTCAGTACAAGAAAGGAAGTAACAAAGATCAAAGCAGACATAAATAAAATAGAAACTGAGCAGATAGTAGGGAAAAAAATCAATGAAGCCAAGAGCTAAAATAGAACAAACAATTCTAAAATTTGTATGGAACCACAAAAGACCTTCAATAGCAAATGCAGTCTTTTTTTTTTTTTTTAAGATTTTATTTATTTATTTGAGACAGAGAGAATGAGAGGGAGGAGGGTCAGAGGGAGAAGCAGGCTCCCTGCTGAGCAGGGAGCCCGATGTGGGACTCGATCCAGGGACTCCAGGATCATGACCTGAGCCGAAAGCAGTCGCTTAACCAACTGAGCCACCCAGGCGCCCAGCAAATGCAGTCTTAAGAAAGAACAGAGGCATCATAACCCCTTAATTCCAGCTCACTCTACAAAGCTTTAATAATCAAAAGAGTATGGTACTGGTGTAAAAACAGACACATAGATCAATGGAACAGAAGAGAGGGTCAAGAAATAAACCTATGCACAGGGTCAATTAACTTAGGACAAAGGAGCCAAGAACGTATAATGAGGAAATGACAGTCTCTTCAATAAATGGTGTTGGGAAAACTAGATAGTCACATGCAAAAGAATCTTACATCTTGGGGTGCCTGGGTGGCTCAGTCGGTTGACGGTCCAACTCTTGATTTTGGCTCAGGTCATGATCTCGGGGTTTTGAGAACAAGCCCCGTGGCAGGCTCCACACTCAGTGGGGAGTCTGCTTGTCCCTCTCCCTCTGCTCCCTCCCCTCACTCACACGCACTCTCTCTCTCAAATAAAATTTTTAAAATCTTTAAAAAAAAAAAAGAATCTTACATCTTACAACATATACAAAATTGATTCAAATGGATTGAAGACTTGAATGTAAGACCCAACACCATGAAACTACCAGAAGAAAACAAAAGGGATAGGCTGCTTGATTTCACTCTTGGTGATGATGTTCTGGATCTGACTCCAGAAAGTGAAGGCAACAAAAGCAAAAATAAATAAGTAGGACCAAATCAAACTAAAAAGCTTCTGCACAGTGAAGGAAACCATCAACAAATTGAAAATCAACCTGTTGGGTGGAAGAAAGTATTTGTAAATCATATTATCTAATAAAGGGTTAATATCATACATATAAAATCACAAAAAAAAAACAACCTCATGTAACTCAATAGCAAAAAACAAACCAGCAAACCATTCAAATAAAAAATGGGCAGAGAATCTGATTTTAGACATTTTTCTAGAGAAGACATACAGAGGGCCAACAGGTACATGAAAAAATGCTTAATATCACTCATTATCAGGAAAATGCAAATCAAGACCACAATGAGATATCACCTCACACCTGTCAGAATGGCTAAAATGAAAACCTCAAGGAACAACAAGTGTTGGCGAGGATGCAGAGAAAGGGGTACCCTTGTGCACTGTTGGTGGGAATGCAAATGGTGCAGCCACTCTAGAAAACAGTATGGAGGTTCCTCAAAAAACTGAAAATTAGAACTACCATATGATCCAGGAATGCCACTTCTGGGTGTTTATCCAAAGAAAATGAAAATACTAACTCAAAATATATATACGTGTGTGTGTGTACCCCATGTCCATTCCAAATTATTTATAATAGATGTATAAACAATCTAAGTGTCCGTCAACTGATGAATGGATAAAAAATGTGATGTGTAAATATATATACATCGGGGGCGCCTGGGTGGCTCAGTCGTTAAGCATCTGCCTTCGGCTCCGGTCGTGGTCCCAGGGTCCTGGGATCGAGCCCTGCATCGGGCTCCCTGCTTGGCGGGAAGCCTGCTTCTCCCTCTCCCACTCCCCCTGCTTGTGTTCCTGCTCTCGTTGTCTCTCTCTCTGTCAAACAGATAGAATCTTTAAAAAAAAAAAATATATATATATATATATATATACACACTTATATAAATGTGTGTATATAAAAATATGCATGTATACATACTATATATACACACACATATAAACAATAAAATATTATTCAGCCATAAAAAAAAAAATCTTGCCACGAGTGGACCTTGAGGACATTATGCTAAGTTAAATAAATCAGACAGAAAAAGACAAATACCACTTGTATGTGAAATCTTAAAAAGAAAAAAGAAAAAACCAGGCTCATAGATACAGAGAACAGACTGGTGCTTGCCAGAGACAGGGCCTTAGGGGATGGGCAAAATGGGTGAAGGGGGTCAAAGGGTACAAACTTCCAGCTACGAAATAAATGTCATAGCATGGCAACTGTAGTTAATAATACCATATTGCATATTTGAAAGTTGCTAAAAGAGTAGATCTTAAAAGTTCTCATAACAAGAGAAAATCTGTTAACTAACTATAGTGACAGATGTTAACTAGACTTAATATGATAATCATTTTGCAATATATACAAATATGCAATCATTATGTTTAAAACTGATATAATACTAAATGTCCATTATACCTCAATTTTAAAAAGAAAAAAACTTCAATTAAAGAAGAAAAAGACTCTTTAAGTTGTAAACACCAGAACACACATCTAATACCACCTGGGACCTCTAAGTTCCTTAGATGTCAAGTTACCTAGGTCATTCATGCCAACAAAAATAGGACTCTTTAATGAATGAACATATAAATGAATGGAATCTTTTTTTATTTTTTTAAAGATTTCATCCACCCACTTGACAGACAGAGACACAGCGAGAGAGGGAACACAAGCAGGGGAAGTGGGAGAGGGAGAAGCCCGATGCGGGGCTCGATCCCAGGACCCCGGGACCACGACCCGAGCCAAAGGCAGATGCCCAACAACCGAGCCACCCAGGTGCCCCTGGAATCTTTTTTTTTTTAATACATTCTACATTGGTTTATAAATTTAAATCTTGAGATTGCTTCTCTATTTCTAAAGGCCTTCTTTTTTTCACCACCAAAGTAGATTGATTTAATGGGGTGAAGTTCTTGTTAATTACACACACATATACATCTCCCAGGAACAGAGCAGAAATTATATAGCAATATTGGAGTCAGTCCAAGGCATTCTTATTTTGACAATAGGAGAGGATTAGTTTCTAAAGGTTCCAAAGCCAGTGACACCTTCTTAATTTGACAGTTTCCATTTTACTGATATAAGAAAAACATGTCATTGGCACCATGTTTTTAATGCTTAATCCTGCACAACAGGTTACAATGCAAAGCTAAAAGAGATCCTAGCTAGCCACTTTCAAAGTCAAATGTCTAATCAAACAGTACTGTCTTAGCAGGGGGAAAATCAACATTAATTAGCCAGTTCTAGAGGAAATAGCTCGAAGCACAATGAAATAATACACATACAAGCATCGAACTTTTCAGTGATAGCTTTAAAATGTGCACCCACACATTTCCAATGGGCTGTTTTTGCCAGAGATAAGAAAGAGAGCCTGACAGTAATGAAGTTGTAGAGGTACTTGATGCAATTTTTCCCAGGCAGACCAATTAGTAATTGTAGCCTTGAAAAGAATCATTTTGTAACTTTCTGTCAAGGGAAATAATGCCAAGCTTAGCAGGAAAGAAAAAAAAAGGCATTTTATTTGCCTCTGCCATGACAGCTTTCCTTTTCTCTGGAAAAGATACTGGCTTTCCTCACACCACGGCCCTGACAACTTGGTTTGATGTTCCTCTCTTCAATACATAATCCTGAGTGGGCTGATGTGCAGCATTTTCGCTGCTAAAGAAATCCACTCCGGCACCAGCAGCTAGCGGAAAGCCATATATTACTGATGTGTTAATCAGCACCCTTTTCAGTTGCAAGAGAAATGCCACCTCACACTGGCTTCAGGCAAAAGGGGATTTGGAGGCTCAAAGCCATCGGGAACCTGCCTGTTCGTCTCTCAGGTCTGCTTTCCTCTACATCCCCTTCAATCTCTGAAAAGATCTCCTGTGTCATGGCAGGGATGCCCTCCTGTGGTTCCAGTTATACGCTCTCAGCGGAACAGCCCACCTACCACCTGGATCTCTTTCATGTTAACTCCAGGAAAAGGTCCCAGCCAAAACTGTCACTGGCCTGTCTCAGGTCACATGACCTTCACAAACTAGCCACTGTAGCCAGCAAGGTCCAACGCTCTGAGTGACAGACTGTGGTGACCCAGGGGCTCCTGGCACAGGGTGATTGGGGGTGAGAATGGACAGAGTAATTCTACGACCCAAAATTGGGGTGCTGTGGTCAGAGGAAGTGAAGGACACTAAGAAGGCAAAAGTGACCAATGTTACTTATAAAACTGAGTCATACTTTTCCCCCCAAGGTATGTGCTTGCTTTCTACACAATTAAAAGAAGGACGAACATGGGGCGCCTGGGTGGCTCAGTCGTTAAGCGTCTGCCTTTGGCTCAGGTCATGATCCCGGGGTCCTGGGATCGAGCCCCGCATAGGGCTCCCTGCTTAGCGGGAAGCCTGCTTCTCCCTCTCCCACTCCCCCTGCTTGTGTTCCCTCTCTCGCTGTGTCTCTCTCTGCCAAATAAATAAATAAAATCTTTAAAAAAAAAAAAAAAGGATAAACAAAGCGGGAGACACATTGCTTTTCTTAACTAAAACACACTCCCAGGCTAGTGGCTCAACCACTCTCCAAGGTATCACCTTGGAACCTTCATCTGATAGCCTCTCAAGATCTCTAAGGAAGATGAATGAGTGAATGAGAGAAAGAGCGAGTGAGCTTACAGGTCTTATGTTCATGTATGTATGGCCCATGGGCGCTTCAAGGTCAATGGATCAACAACTGACCCCCTCATATTTCCTCCCGATCCCACTTCTTCTCCTACAGTCTCTGTTTCTGGAGGTGCGGCTGCCATTGCCATCATCCCAGGGAGGTTAACGTCACAAATCCCAGCCTTCTCCTGCTTTCTCACCATCTCCCGCCCTCAGTGGCACCCAACGCAACATCGTCACCAAGCCCTGCCGGTATTTCCTCCTAAACGTAAGGCTCTATCTCTAGTCGCACCATCAGGGACCACACCGACTCTCGTGTGGACTCCCACGGTACTTCCAAGCTGCCTGCTTCCCCGGCCCCCCCATTCTTGCTTCCATCTGGAGCAGCAGCTAGAGGGATGGGAGTTTGGCCAATCTCTCCCCCACACTCCACAACCTTCCCGTGCTTCTCCCTCATCTACCACCACGGTTTCCCAAGGAAAGCTTAGATGGAGGCCCAGCGTGTGGTGCCTTGAACAACGCGATGGCTTAAAACAACAGAGATGTATCCCTCACTGACCTGCAGGCCAAAAGTCTGGAATCAAGGTTGTTGACTAACTTCTGCTGGCTCCTTGAAGATCAAGGTACCAGCTGATTGAGACCCTGGGAACTCTCTTCCTGGCTTGCACACAGCTGCCTTCTTCATGTGTCCTCACCTGGCAAAGGGGTATCCCTCAGGAGTCTCTTCTCACAAGGGCACTCATCTCATGACCCGCCCTCATGACTCTTCCAAACCTAATCACCTTCCATACACCCTACTTCCAAATGCCATCACAGTGCGGGGATAGCGCTTCAACATGGATTTGGAGACGAAGGATGCCTTCAGTCACACACACACACACACACACACACACACAGTCCCTCACCAACTGGCACTCTTCCTGTTCTCTACTTCTTTCACAATATAGTGTCCATTTTATATATACATTAAATGTATAAGCCACAACACAAGGTGAGAACAGAACACCACTGCTCGTGTCCAAATGCCTTCCTACCCTGAAAGCCATTAGCAGCTGACATTTTGTGCTTACTTTTCCATTTCAAGTGTGTCTTAGCTATTCATTGTAGCCCAGCATTACTAATATTAAGATGGCATTGACATTGGAAAAAATGGTGGGATGTGTCCTAACCCACATATCCCAAGAAGTGGTTCTTTTCTCTCTTTTTTTAAAGATTTATTTATCTGAGCTTGCACGCACACCTGCGTGCACAGGGGGAGGGGCAGAGGGAAGGAGGCTCCCCCCCAGCATGGAGCCTGTGGCGGGGCTCGAACCCAGGACCCCAAGATCAGGACCTGAGCCTAAATCAAGAGTCGGCCACTTAACCAACTGAGCCACCCAGGTGCCCCTCCTCAGAAGGAGTTCTTAACAGACACAGCTGCTGTTCAGGACCTGCTGACCCAGGCTTAGCATCTTTGGCACATCTGTGGCATGTGATGTCCACCTGACTTTGATTTCCACCAGATTATAGAACTGAAGGTTTAAAGTGAAAAGCTACAGGGGTTCCTGGGTAGCTCAGTCGGTTAAGCGTCTGCCTTCAGCTCAGGTCATGATCCCAGGATCCTGGGATCAAGCCCCACATGGGGCTCCCCGCTCAGGTGGGAGACTGCTTCTCTCCCTCTCCTTCTGCCCCTCCCCCACTTGCACTCAGGCTCGCTCGTTCTCTCTCTCTCTCTAAAATAAATAAATTTTAAAAAAGAAAAACTACAGTAAAATGAGAACTGATAACAGCATGTGGCCGATTCGTGGATGTCTCCTTCTGCTGAGATGACTGACGGTGCAGTCTCTGGATGTGTGCGCAATGGAGGGGTGAAAGTTACTTTGGGTTCCTTTGCCTCCATTTCTTTATCCATAAAATGTGGATGGTGGGATCTACTTCATGAGACTGTCATGAGGGTCAAATATGTTCCCATATGTCATGGAATTAGCCCAAGACCTGGCATCAATAAATATCAGCTATTTTTCTTTCTAATGAAGGAAGCAGTTTTGAAAAGGCAGGACTCCAAATCTCAGAAGCCAAGAACCAAAGGGAATATGCACCTCATCTGAAAGGGGCAGCCGTGCCTAAACCTCAACTGCCATCGCTGTCCCATGGGCTCTCACCTGCCAGATTTCAAGATCATCAAAAGGCAGGTTTTTGTGTGAAATGGCTGATTTTTCAAGTTGCAAATTATCATTTAACACACCACATGGCCCAACCCGAACCCAGCAATGGACCTGAGGTGTGTGTCCTGTGTCTGAAGCAGGAAAGGAATGGTGACTCCTGCTAATGTTGCCCCACATTAATTTTACCCACATTAATTTTACCCCAACGGCACATCCCTGGTCCCTCCTGGCAACTCCCCCATTTACTGCTCCTGTTATTGCCTCAATGCATCTAACCATGTACCCATTCCTTACTTTGTCTCTCAAGGACTGAAAAAAATGATTGAAACCAGCAGCCAGCCACCCAGCCAAATTTTAATTGAAAGGGTAGATTGCCGTAATTACTCCTCTGCCCTGCAAACTGGCTCTCCGCGAGCCCAAGAGACCTCCAGACTCTCTGGAGGATGTTCACCAGCACACACTGCTGGACTTCGATGCTGAAGAAAGCCCCCCACCCCACCCAGCTTCTACCCCCAGATCACCTAGATCTATCCTGTGCTTAAAAATGGCCAAACGAGAGCTCACCTGACAAGGAAGAAATGCTAAAATGCCACAGTGAAACTATTTGTTTTTTTCCCCGGCTTTGTAACTTGCCCTCGTGTTTAATATATCAGGCATCTAAGAATCCCATTCATTTTTCCAGAATCGAGTCTCACCCATTCACAGAACCACTCAAACTTCCAGTCCCCACCAGCATGGTCTTCACAGCCACGCAGACAAGAGGGAACTGTTGGAAAGCTGTCTTGCACTCGGAATCCATGTCAGCCAAATGCCTGACAATGAGGAGGCTAGTGTTAATTTAACTGTGTGATGGGTCCTCTTTAAAACAATGGTGCCCAGAAAATAACTCGTCTCTCATTGTTTTATTACTTTACTGTTGCGCTTCTAATTTTTAAATGACTGTGTTGTGCTTTTTGCAACTATACTGCACTTTATTATACCCTCAAGGTGTCATTTAAGGGTATCTGTATTCTCATTTTCAGGCATATGGTTTGCAGTTTTGCAACAGTTGGAACAAGTGGAGTTGTAGTAAAGTAATTTGAGGCGAAGCCAGTCTTTGAAGCTTGTGCTTTTAAGGGCTTTGAATTGGGAGGGAAAAAAAAATTTTTTTTTGTTTTACTTATTTACTGTGGTTTAAAGGACCATTACGTTGGCTTGTAAATCGTTCATAATTTGAGAAAGGACAGTTTCCTTAGAGCCTCAGAAAATGGCCCACTTGCCACCAGCACATTTTCCATCTTGGTGTGGTAATAAAAACAGCATTCAGTAAATGAAAGACATTGGAATTTGTTTGGATTTCGTTTTTGAACTTTTTATATAAAACACTTCTGTTCCATTAGGATAATCCTATTTGACTTGCTTCTCTCAGTCAAAGAAAAGGAAAAAGCTATTATGAGAGGGCCAGGAACAAAGGATTTCCCGCCCCTGGTCGGGCTTTTGATCCCCACATGGTCGTAACAGGCCTCTGGCAGTAGCCAATAAGTTCCAGCTTCAAAGGAGGGGAAACAGGCTTAAAAGCACCTCCCAATGATGCCAGGAGGTTTGTGGCCAGCACACTGCTCTCCTGACCCTGTGTACAATCTCTTTCTGCCCTCAAGTGATGGATACAATTACCACTGTTTTACCTACAGAGAAACCCCCACTATTATTTTATGGCCACCGATTTCGACTGCTTGCGCCTAACACAGTCATGGTGTTGAATTCCACCATCGTACACTCCATTTGTGTTAAGAAATCAAAGAATGTGGGGGCGCCTGGGTGGCTCAGTTGGTTAAGCGACTGCCTTCGGCTCGGGTCATGATCCTGGAGTCCCGGGATCGAGTCCCCGCATTGGGCTCCCTGCTCGGCGGGGAGCCTGCTTCTCCCTCTGACCCTCCCCCTTCTCACGTGCTCTCTGTCTCTCATTCTCTCTGTCTCAAATAAATAAATAAAATCTTTAAAAAAAAAAAAAAGAAATCAAAGAATGTGAATCATTTTTGTCAAAACACCAGAGAAGAAACTAACGGTTTCACAAACAACTCACCATAGCACGATTTTAAGTGAGTCTTTTTTTTTTTTTCGCTAACGCAGCAAACTACTTTACGTAGAAGAGGATATAAATTTGATGCTGTGCTGGATCTACGCAAACAAGAAAAAAAAAAACACTCATAATTTTGGAAACTACCTAGTTCACTAACTCCATCAATTTACAATGAACCTCAGAATGTCAGGCCATTACTATTGCCAGATTAGCTGGAAAACACTCTGGATCCTATAATTCTGTGAACCAGACCTTTCCTTACTTATCTATTTATTCTCTCCTTCCCATATCCTTGTTGTCTCCTCTGTCCTCTCCCATTCCCTTTCATCCTACTCCATCTGCCACAGCTCGGGAGTGATGGTGGGCAGAAGTTATGGCCACCATTGTGGTATCTGCAGGACTGAGGAGCTAACCAGGGAAGTCAGGCAAAGAGAGGCAGCCTCCACCAAACACGGAAAAGACAGAATGGTTCCAGGCCATCGACCCTCCACCTTGCGCACACCATCCATGCTCTTCTCCTTGTGGATCCTTCTACTCACTTCCCCCCAAATATGTCTTTGCAGCTCTCTCTTTCTAAACCTTCACACAGACCATTCTTTCTAAAGAAAGAATGCCTCCCCTGAGTGCACCTATGCAAATCTACTCTTCATTTCAAAATACAGCTCAATTCCTTCTCTTTCTCCAAGCATTCAAGGGCCAAAAGAACAGGCCATGAACCTTCCTATCCTTGAATTCATGGAGCAGTCACTCTCCACAGCTAGTATTTTATTCATTCAATAGAGCACACTTGAGCACCTACCATATCCTTAACACAAGGCTAAACTCTGCACTGCGGGATCCTTTTTTTTAAATGACTAAAATTTACTCTAGCAAGGAAGAAAAGATGACACATGACACAAATATCTGTATGACAATGTAGAATGGGATGAGCATCATGAAAGATATATAAACTAATTCTATAATTCAAAAGAAAGAGACAGATGACTTTTCTCGGGGGAAATTGCTTCAAGGATTTGCTTGTTAGGCCAGCCTCGGAGGAATGCCAATCTCTGTCACATCAGTATTTGTGGCCTGGAAGTCATCCCTCTTGCCTTCTACCATTCATGGCCTTGCATTGTTCACTTACGTTTCCAAATGCTTCTGTCTTGCCACTCTAGATTCTGAGCTCAAAAGGGACTGAAATCTTACCTAATATTTTATACAGCTCCCTCTCTGCCTCCTATATAATACTTATGCAGTAAATGTCTGTTTATTTCCATCCCCCCCCCCCAAAAAAACACCTCTTACATAACTCTTACCAGTTTCCAGGTTCTGTGCTGCATTGCAGGGTAGTTATAAAAAAGAATATAATCATAAAATCCAATCCCCACTTAAGTGAAATACACAAAGATTTGATACATTGCCACCATAAGGTGTATAGTTCATCAACAGAGATGCACCCTCGGAGTCAAAAGGATAGCAGCCAACTTCTATAGAGAAGAACCTGGCCAGGGACTGGTGCCCCTAAGGAAGTGAAGAATGAGCAGCACTTCATAGGTGAGTGAAGGTTTACCAGATGGACAAGGAGAAAAGTGGTGTTCCTGATACAGCAGGAAAATGGGCAAAAGCCCAAGACATGACATTAGCAGGGGAAGGTCTTTATTGGTCACACTAACATCTTACCCTGGTGCCTCTCATATGCATAATGCAGAATTAATTCAACCACTCTTCTTATTCTTTATGCTATAAAGAGTTTTATGTTATAAAACTGTATTGTAAATTTTATGGCAAAAACAATTTTTTGTTTTAGTCTTGTGGTTTTCCCTTACTTTCAGTCCTAGAGGATATCCTCAATCTGCATCCTCTTAAAATAAACAACCTAGTCAATTAGTTCGTCGTTGGTTCACTACTTCCCCCAGATTAAGGAAGAATTCATTTTAACATGCAAATAATTTCCCTTCAAATACACAGTGTTCCCTTCCTGAGGAAACATTCCACACAAGATTCCTCCTAAGCAACTATGTAAGTTAGCACTGACATTTGCCTAAAGCAGGCAGCCCTTGGGAATATACCAGAAATTGTGGGCAAATCAAGAGGCCTTTTTGGTAAGGGATCTAGCCAATGGCCAATCCCATGTGGCTTCTCTGAGATTTACCAGGATTCCCAGCAGGGAGCAAGCAACCGCAAGAAATTTGGTCTGAGTAGAACTTCCCACAATTGGATTTCATCATCACTGGCCCCTCTCTCTCCTCTGCCTCACTGCTGCTCTCTCCTGAAAATCAAAACTAACTTCCTCATCCCCAATCCTTCTCTTTTCCAGTATATCACCCTAATATGGTGTGTCACGAGAGACACGGAAATTCTTTATGCTTCCGTAGTTCAGTTCATGGGAGAAAACCACGGTTGAAGCAACCCCTGGCTGCCCTGTTGTTTCCAATATGGAATCCTAGATGATAGCCATGAAGACAGCCCCAGGGCCTGCTCATGGGAGTTGGGCCATGCCCATACATCCAATATAAGGATATAATTCCCTGACATGGGAATTATAAAAATTTAATGTTATTGGACAAGTAGGCATTTCATTTAAAATCCCCATCTCTGTTTTAATAAAGGCATCATTCCTAAGATAAATGCTCCATTTTCTGAACATTTGCATGGATCTGAGCTTGTTTTTTCCCACAGGCTATATGCCGAGACACATTTAAAATATCAGTAGGCTAGGTTTCAGAAGATGAAGGGAATTTTGGTCTAAAAGATGACTACGAAAGCTGTGAGTAGAACAATTCTAAAAATAGCTCCTTGGTAGAGATTTCTATATTATTACTGGGTGGAAATTAGACATAGGAAAGCATTTCATTGACAAATTGAAGGACTGAAAATAAATGGGAATTTCATGCTCAGCTAATAAGCCTAAAAAATACATCACGTGGAAGTTCAGTTAAAGAGAAGAATGGAAATTAATTTCAAGAGACTCTCTAAGAGATTTGAGGATATATTGACACTGAGAAGTGGGAACCAACTGCGATGTGGGGCAGGACTGATTGCCCCAGTGACTCCATGGGGTCAGACATCGCACTACAGATTTGTCATTTTGCCCAAGAGTCCCATTCTCTAAGCTCCTAGATAGAAAAGAGATGTTTGTCCAAAGTAGCAATAACCATGTTCCCATAAATGCTAAAATAATACTAATTGGTTCTACCCCTTGTGGTAGGGACTGCCTACTGCCTTTCTCTCCCTTCCTGATTTCCATGCCAGGACTGGAACCTTAAGACGCAATCAATTGATACCCTTCAAGCTACAGTTTCTAGAAAAATCTAACTCAGCCTATGCCATTTGTCTTCTAAGTGAGACCTACAAAAGTCCTCACTACTCATTCCCTCTGTTCTTCCCTGAGCAGCCCCTCTGGCCTCTGACTCCACTTCCCTCCTACACATCACACCCACTGGCGTCTATTCCTGACAAGGCTGTGCATGGCATGGCTTCCTTCCCCATACATTTCCCCTTTTGCTCATATCAACAGTCACTGAACAGATAGGCTCTGCCAGCCGCTGTGCAGGGGAAAGGCTGAGGATGAATCAAAATATCCCAGGCCCTTCAGGAAGACAAGTGAGACCAACATTTCTGTCCTGGGAGAGAGCAAGCACACTGAGAAAGGGAGATGAAGGGGCTGAGGGAGAGGGGTTGAATCAGTCTGGGGCCCAAGTAGGATGTACCTATGGAGTACCAGTCCTGAAGTGAATGCATTTTCAAACTCAGGAAAAAATTAAAATGACACATCTTTATTTATTCCATCAAAAGAGAGGGAAGAAAATGGAACCAGTTTTGCCAACATGTTAAGTGTAGCCATTAACTGGGTTCTCCATGACTTGGGTCTCAAAGAAACCACATGGCCATGGTGTTGGCAGCTGGGTCACACATGGAGCTGGAGAGCAGGCCCTGGGGCTGTCTTCATGGCTATCATCTAGGATTCCATATTGGAAACAACAGGGCAGCCAGGGGTTGCTTCAACCGTGGTTTTCTCCCATGAACTGAACTACGGAAGCATAAAGAATTTCCGTGTCTCTCGTGACACACCATATTAGGGTGATATACTGGAAAAGAGACATTTAAGGGTCTCTCTTTGGGTCCATTCGCCCCATTCCCACTACATCTGGGTAAGAGTCTCCATTCAGGAGAAGGAGCTGATGACCAGACACTAAGTGATCATACCCTTCAAGTCACCAACACCTCTGTGATCTAACCCAGATAATTAAAACCACCCTTGACCCTTCTGTCCCTATTATTTGCACCTCCCATTCAATTTATTACAAAATCTTACCACGCTCACCTCCTATATATATCTCTTGACTCCATCCACATCTCTTCTAACCAGTGTTGCACACCCTAGCTCAGCCCACCAGTATCTGCAGTCTAGTCTCCACAAGCTAGACAGAGAGAGAGAATCTGATTTGTCACCCTCTCTCAGATTAGAACCCATCAATACCTCCTCAGTGACTGCCCTTAGGATAAACTCCTAACTCTTTCCAGCAAGGTCTTCATGGTCCAGCTTGAACCAGTTTTCTTAACTTCATCTCCTTACCTTTTGTATATCATTCCTCTCTATCTCCACTTGCCCATCTACTACACACAAACACACACACACACACACACACACACGCTCTGTGATACCTCCATATTGAATATTCACGTCCTTCAATGAGCCACATTCTTTTCCTTAACCTTGATGTTCGCTATCTCGAGAACATTCTTCTTCCTGCTCATTTTTTAGTACTTATCTTACAAGTTAATTCTTCCATGAAGCTTTCCTTGAGCGATCTAGTCTGGGAATGCCATTAATATCCAATGTTTCCCCATTTCCATGTTGTTATCTATCTACCTGCATGCAGACCTGCTCCTAATAGATGTGGGATCAGGACCAAATGACAAATGGAAATCCCTGGACTGGGGTTTGCTCTCTCCTTTCTTTCCATTCATGTTTCTATCATAACTGAGAGGAGCCACACATATATTTGGATTCCAGAGCCCATATAGCCAAGTTCTACTGCTATCTCCTTTCTTAACTGCCCCAACCAATCCATGGGCCTGGCAGAGTTTATGGGGTCAGTGTGGTCTACTCTTGGGGGGCTGGATCTGGAAGAAGCCAATCCATGCCTGAGAAGCTGTTTCAACCATTGAGGCACTAAATTCCCAGCCTGGACTTCCTGGAAAAGGGTAGGTGCAATATGCTTAAGGTGGGAATTGTTTCCCTGGCCCCAGGAATCCCTGCCCGTGTGTAGAGTTGGGGGGCTTCATATAGTACAAAGCCTAATGCAGGGGCCAGCATGCCGGGATCAGGGTTAGGGGGGGATGCTGCCTGCCTGCCACCCTCCACATGAACTTAAACTCCTAACAAAGATGCACCGTGAGAGCCTGATCACCACGTGTATCATGCAGTCCTTGTCAGAGCGTGTAGTAGCTGTTTAGTAAGTACTGACTAAATAAATTAATGACAGACTTTGGGGGAGACAAAGAAGAACTGCATGAGAATTAATTTTAAAAAAATGTCACATCAGCAAGTATTTACTGATCCCTTATGGGTAAGACACCATAAAGATTAAAAAATGAACTGGTTGTGTCCCCTACACTTAACTGGTTACAATCTACTATATGTAATGATATGTATTTAAAACTGTAGTGTCAGGCAATTAGCTGTGTGAGCTCATGGTGAAATACGATTATGCACACTTGTTTCTTAAAGGAAAATATTTTAAGAAAGATACTGATCAATAGAGAGCTAACGCAGCTTCATAGTTATTAGAGAATTTGGGTGCAAAATTTAATCGAGATGGCTGACTGCACCACAAGTGAGACTTTCTATACATTTTAGACCCATTTCATTTTAGTAGCACCCTCCATGTGTTTGCATTTTTGCCTGGTTAGAAACTGTGGAATGCAAATGACCATTTTCTCCTTGTCCTTTGTCCTCAGCATAATAACCTCCTTAAATAATTCTACCTTCCTGGGCAATGTGGTGTCTTGTGAACTATCACAGGGAAAGGACAGCAACTGGCTGCGCATCGTGCTCTCACACGAGACTTATTACTATTCCTGCACAAAACACTTCATGACTCCAGCTACAGAACACCAAAGACATGTATTTGCTGGCAACTACTTACAAAAGAAGCAATACATAGGCCAGATAATCAAAACTGCACTCCTCAAAAACTGGAAGATTTTTTTCATTATCTATTCTTGTTATTTTTAAAAGCCTCTTCAGTAAATACGGCCCCTGGCCCTGAGGTCCTCTCTTGCAGGTTCCATTTGATTGCAATTGTTCATCTTCATTAGGAACTTCACCTCTAAGTGAGTGTGTTCAAGAGAAAGCTTGGTGGGGGTTTCAAGGCAACGAGCAGTTGCTTTCAGGCTTCAAATCGGAGATTCTAGCCTGTTGATTTTGCTCTTGTCCAAGTGTTTTCTTTGGTTTGGCTCCTTGCATTCATTGTTGGCCTTGGATCCCTCGTAAATGGAATTTTCCAAGGTATTGTTTGATCAACATCTTAGTGCTTTAATGGTCTCCACTGCAGTACACAGGTCACACCTTAACAAACTTCAAAGGTCTCCCAACTAACAGAGATATACTATAACCTATCACATTACCTGAAATAGATTGCCCACTTACTGAGGTGGGCAAATTTTTGCTCTATACTCAAAATACGTTAGGCTCTTTCAAGATGCACAGAAGAGACACATGCTCAGGTTACCCCCGAAAGGTCATGGGATTTCTTGCCCATGTTAATTAACCCAAGTTCTTTTATCCTTTCTTCATTACGTTATAGGGTACCCTGTCAACCCTGCCCTCCTGACTCGTCCTCATCAGCCAGCGAGGCCCACGGCATTCGCCTCCAGGAAGAGTTGCGACAGCAAAAAAGCAAAGAAGAAGGAAGTGTCCGACTGGATCAGATCTCGAGGTTCTAGTGTCCTACAGCAAGAGGATGTTCCTCTTCCTTGATGTCCGAGCTAGCACCTCTTCCTTGATGACTGTACCAAGATAACCTCGGGCTTCTCAAGGCTGCGGGAGAGAGGGGTGGTGAGTGGTGAACCAAAGGAAGGGGACATACGCAAGTCTCCAATGAGGCAGGGCTCAGAGGGACCATGAGGCAGTACTGACATCAGGTTGCCTGGCCTTCCTGAACTTTCTGCTGCCACCAGCAGCTTGCAGTCACCGGGAACTTGTCAGCCTCCCAAGACAGTCTGGTCCCCACCCTGAACAATGCAGCTCCCTGCTCCAGAGAGCTGTACCACCTCTGCTTCCCAAGGCTCCCCACAAAAGCCTTGCTGTGACAGTAGACAGCACATCTTCAGGGACCCTTTGACAAACGATGCCAAGCTACCCCACGCTTTGTCGATCCCAGTAAGTTAACCCAAGTTCCAATAACTCAACACTCATGAGCCCTCAAAGAAGGACAGGAAATTGTGTCCCTCCTGAGAAACAGGTGAGGTGGAAAGTCCCTGCACCAGTATGTGAATGCACCTGGGCTCAACCATCCCCAATGCTCCACCCCCACCCCCCATCCTCAGCACTGAGCCAAGCAGCGATAAAACACAACATGACATCAGAATTATCCAGAAAGCTAGGAGGTCAGCAAACATTCGGATTCTGCCCTGCCAATTCTCAGAGACTAGAATATCAGCTAAGACTCATTGCAACACCAGCCTTCAAGCCATTTTGTCCCCTCAGTGGGTGACTTCTGCTGTTCCCCATTCCAGGGCCCTGAGGGGGCAGATGACACAGCTACTCTCTCTGGTTCACCTGCTCTTGCTACCAGCAACTAATTCTAGGAGTCCAGAGTTCAAACTACTCACGTGATAGAGCCAACTGGTTAGCTCGTGTGGAAGGACTAGACTAAGCCCGCAGACCACATCCCTGATAGGCCACAGGCCAGCCTATGAGTTAGCTGCCACTGGATAGGGAACCAATCACTGGCCTGATCAGTGAAGCCAAACACATAAGAGGGACTTGAGTATGGTGGTGATTCTGAGACTTCACAACAAGGGACACCGTAACTGGCAAGTACTTCACATGTCAGGCCGGGCAAGGACATTGGGATGGAAAGACTATTATCATTTGCAGTTTCTGGCAGCCAAACTCCAGGGGAGGGACGTCAATGGACCAATCTCACACAACTCAGTCCTGGCTGAGTTGGAACTAGAATCTGGTTCTCTTCCTATTGCAGAAGTCGAGATATAGACTATAAAGATAAATTGAGGGGCATGCACACCACTTTCCATATTGCCAGTATTTCAACATCTTTTATTTCTGATGTGTCCAGGTAGAAACAGAACAGTGCTGTCCATGCACCAGGCACAATACTAGAGAGATGACTTAGATCCCCAACAAAGCAGGGAGTGCACGGAGGAATAAAGGCTAGCTCTCCTGGACTGGAAGATTCCTCAATCATCTTAAGCAAAGCCAGCAGCATCTCTGTCCCACAGGACAGGACGGAGAATAGAGAGCCACCAAAATCGCTAGTGTGTGCGCATTTGTGACTTCACGCGCTGAGTGTCAGGGGCCCTTGGACTCACCGCAACACCTCCCACACAGTGCTGTCTTGGGTTGCCCTTTCTGTGTTGGTGAAAGACTAGTTACAGTCATGCCCAAGATTATTAATCTGAGGGGCACCTGGGTGGCTCAGTGGGTTAAGCATTTGCCTTTGGCTCAGGTCATGATCCCAGGGTCCTGGGATCGAGTCCCTCATCGGGCTCCGTGTTCAGCGGGAAGTCTGCTTCTCCCTCTCCCTCAGCCCTGCTCCTTCTCTCTCTCACTCACTTTCTCTCTCTCAAATAAATAAAATATTTTTTTAAAAAAAAGAATGTTGATTTGAATTATTCAAGATCCCTTACAAGCATTTCTGCGATACTGTATGTCCATGTGTCCCATAACCAGGCATTCTGTAAAACCACGCTAAAAATAACAGGGCTTTGAGGGAAAATAGTGTTGAGGAAATTGAGACAAAATCTATGGAACTTTGTCGCTGAAGACCTAACAAAAAGACTAATAAGACTCACAGATATATGGGCACAGTTAACTTGCCACTGACATGAGCATCCAGTACCTCAATTGGTAGATTATTTGGGGTTTGACACCTGAGACCCTAGCTTCCTCCCTTCAGATCGAAGTCCTTCAAGGCATGTGCTTCTAGTAGAGACCAGTTTCATCAAAACTGAAAATCAGATCCTTTGCTTTAATATGGTAGGAAATATCTTTTTAGCTTCTTTCTCTGTGCTGTTGACTTCCTCAGATAGCTTAACACGTTGAAAAGTTAGCCATCTTTGAACCCCCTAAGACAGACATTACTAGCACTAAAAGAGGTCAGTTCTACAAGATTTTTGGATTTTTTTTCTTGAGCTCTTCATGTCTGGCCAAAGCTTTCTCTTTGTAAGAAAACTTGCTTCTAATTATTTCCAAATGTTAATGTGGCTTGGGAAAATTCTGTGCAAATCCACATGACTGGTGCATTTTACTGACATCATTCCCTGTTTACCAATTGTGTTTTAGCCAGTTCACATTAAATAAACATGCACTGTAACAGAAGAGTCTGTAGTGCTTTAATTGTCCTGTTTTTAGGGTGGAGGAAGCTATTAGAGCAATACCATTTTCACTGGCATTTCTGTTATCAGTTGGAAATAGAAATCACAAATTATAGATAAGCAGCAATAGCTGAAAGCACATTTAAGAAAGTCAAAGTTACCCTGACTCCCTGTGAGGTGAGTTCAGTATTACTGAGCTGAACGATTCAACAGAAGCAAATGGTAAATGGTGGCGTCAAAAATAGAGCAAAGAGTAGAATGGAATTATCCTTCCATGCTCTCTATCAGGGTATGTATTAGGTCTCTCAAATGAAAACAAGAGCTGAAATCCTTGAAAGCTAACAATCAGATATGCTGGTAAAATTTAGATCAAGGAATAAGCATACCTAGAACTTTCATCTCATTAAAGAGACAAGGAAGAGAGAGGTGGTAGGAGATGAGGTCACCTGGGTTCTCCCAGACATATGAACACTGATGGTAAGTACCAGAGATGAGAACTCTCAAAAGGAATAATGTTCTCATGAATTCAAACTTATTTAATGTTGTGTCCTTGTTCCTCATAAAATAATCTCCTGCACCCTCATGGTCCACAACACAGCATGGGAATTCCTGCTCTAGGGCAATGCATCAGACTTAGATCCACAATATGTGGGGAACATTCCCTCAGGTACTATCTCAGCACCAAGGAGAGTTCCAAGTCAATCTGGAGATCAGGCCGTTCTTCTATGCTTCTCCTTCTGAGCAACTAAGGGAAATCTGGTCCAGCTGACTCCTTCATCCAGCTTTTGGTGTATGTGCGCTCCAGACAGATTCCAAGTGCACATTCCAATGAGTTATTTTGTTCCCCCTGCCCAATGAGACAGGCCCATTCCTACCTCATTTCATCAGAACCCTGTTCTAGAATTTGTTCCAGAACCAGAAGTATACATTTTTAAGAATTAAATTTAGGGAACAGTGGCAGCTCCTGGGTGGCTCAGTCAGTTGGGTGTCCGAACTCTTGGTTTCGGCTCAGGTCATGATCTCAGGGTCCTGAGATGAGCCCTGCATAGGGTTCTGCACTCAGCATAGAGACTGCTTGAAATGCACTGCCACTCCCTCTCCTTCTGCCCACTCCCCTACTCGTGCATGCTTCCATGCAATGCTCTCTCTCAAATAAATAAATAAATAAATAAATAAATAAATAAATAAATAAATAAATAAATTTAGGGAACAATGAAAATGTGAAAGCTTATCTGAGAATGGAAGCGATAGTGACCCACTATGCCCTGTGTGTTTGTGTGTTTGTTTGTACATACATGCATATGTAAAGTCAAAGTCAATCCTCCACTCATTATAGCCATTCTGTGGGTACAAAGCCATTTCTCCTCTAACCACTTGGAAACTGAGATGTTAAATATGCCCAGGTAAATTTTTTTTCTCAGTTGAAAACCTGAGCACTGGAATTATAATGCAAACACATCCACGTGGCCTTCCACTGTACTTGAATCTGCTCCTATCTATCTATTTCTCCATGAGACTTGTTTTTTTCCTCCCCTTAAAAAGGGAACCAGAAATAAAATAAGGGCAAAAGAGAAAATGAGCTATGATTTAGGTTGCCTTTTTTCTTCTTTTATTTCAAAAGAATGCTCTGGAACAAGGAATACTTTTGTGAGGTAAAACAGATGATCCTCTAAGAGGGCTGCACAATATGTGAGCATTATTGATTTTTCTTCCTAAGTCATTTCAGTGATACAATCTTGAGCCTGGTGACCATCGATAGTAAATGATTTCCAGCCAGACACTCAATCGTCAGACCTGCTTCTCTCAAAGGTTTAGCACTTCTGGTGAAAATACGTACATGGATTTTGAAGGACTAGTAGTATGTGATAGAAGATGTAAACTTCAGATGATTTCTACTTATTACAATAAGCCTATAGCTGGAATTAACAAAGGAGCATGTGAAATGGAGCTGAAATTCCTGCTACGTCTTTTTATTAGTTTATTTTTATTCAAGGCTTGAGAAATTACATTAATGAGATCTATTGCTTCCTAAACCTTAAAGCTGAAGTGAGGCAACATTAAATCACCCGGGATGCAGATTGCTTATGTCAAAGGACCCTAAATAAGACAAAACTTTAAGGTCTTAAGGAGAAGCTGACCTCCTTAAAAGGTCAGCAATGTTATAGTGCATGGGCAATAGGGTCCAAAGGACATTTTTTTTTTTTTTTACAATCCCTGGTGAGCCCCCTCTACAGCTCTAACTTCAACCATATTCAAACCAAAGTCCCAGGAGAATTCAAGATCATTGGTTCTCTTGAACTGTACAAAATGTTGATGACTTAACCACACAGTTCACATTTCAACACAGCTCTCCAATCAAACAACAACCCAAACCTTCAGGTTCAATTCATAATCTTCCAACCATACATATATTCTCTCCATCTCCCCACCCTCCCTCTTATTACCTCCATCCTTAGGGCCAAGATGATTCTGGACAGGCTCATGTAAGTCCCTGGAAAATCAGAATGCCCCTGGACTGGGCTGGATCAATCTAATGAAAAAGAACATTCAAGACAGATAAAAATGTGGACACTCTAAGAATACACTATAAGGCTCTAGTAGGTTCTCCCAAGATCTTCTGGGCAAAGAGTAGCATGTAAATGTTCAAAGTAGCAGAAATGTAACGGTAGGAGTGAGGATCAGAGAAGGAGGGCAGAACACAATGTACCTGCACTGTCATTCTTCCTGAAAAAACCCAGGGCTTTGTGTCACCTGCATGAACAGCATTGCCATAGGTTCATGGGCTCATGGGTTTGGCCAACCAGGTGGCCAGGTTTTATCTTTGTTTCTTGAAAGGCAACTCGGCTCACCATGTAGATACTCATTAGATTTGCCAGTTCCAAATAACTCATCATCTGATATCCAGCTGATCGATTTAAATTACCACTAACTTCACTATAATTGCTTCTCTAATTATAATGATGCTGAAAGACTTTGGAAATTGTCTTGGCTCCTTCATCACTTACTACAGCATTAACCTCCCAAATGCCAATTGTGGGAATCTGTCCCCCTAAAAGAGAGGTCTATGGAAAATAAAGATGAAGCAGAAACAACAAATGGGATGACTTTTCTAAACGCAAGGATTGGTGTCATTTGAAAGGTCTGTTTTTCTCATACTAGAAACAGAGAAGAGTCAAAACCAGGGTGGGCAATTCATCGTGTCCTGGAGGTGGTTTCTGGAAGGACAAAGGTGCTTGACTGGAATGAGGGGTGCTCGGGGCCACAGGCCATAGGTTACCTCCTGCTCCCATTTGTGCTAATTGTCCCGTAAGAGCTGAAGTGTCCTTGCCAATCCTCATTGCAGCCTGTGAACTATTATCTTCTAGTTTTCATTGGAAACCATAAATTGTCTCTCAAATTCTTTTACCTTTCTTTGCCTCTGTTTCTCAAATGGAATCTCCATCAGCTCAACGTCAAGCGGAAAGTATGGTGATAAGAGGGAGAGACACCAGCACGGACCTTGTAAGTCACCTCTGGGCTGGACTGCAAGGCACGGGGGGTAGGAGGATCTAGAAAACCTGCCATCGATCAACAGCAGCTAGTTCACCTGCCCCGAGGGACCAAGTTCACTGTGACCTGGTTTCACCTCTCCCCTTTCTCCTCCTGCACAAAGGCCTCTGGGGGAAGGCAGTCTTGACCATTTAAAAGTTAGCTTTCCAGAGCGTGTGCCAGACATGTCTTTCTAATTGCCTGTGGGCCTCGAGAAACAAAGGTTCCAACCACTGAGGTCCTTCAACTTGTTCTAATATGAATCAAGAGCCGATCTCTCCATCCACTGGGTAACATTCCCGTTCATTCCTTTGTATATCCTTCAGGCCTGTAAATCACTCCAGCAGTGGCTCCTGCTCATAGGAGATGTAAGGAAATGATGATGTTTTATGCGAGTAATTAATCCTGTGGCAGATGCGGAGTTTCCAAGACTACCACCATTAGCACTTCGACAGGCTTCCGAACACATATCCCAACACTGGTTAGTAATGATTTTAATATGCTAATACTATGTTGCTCATAAACAAGAAACATTCAGGCCTTAAGTTTTATATAAGTGCTATTATTTTCAGAGGCTTTTCAGAGGAGACTAGTGATGAGGTTTTTATATTCTTAATGCTGTTGTTGAATAAACAGTGTCCAATTAACATACCAGCTGGAAGTACACCATTCCTCGGTTCTATTTCTTCCTATAATATCCAACATTTGTAAAGTGAATAAAATAATTCAGATTGAAACTGATGGCCGTTTGGGGAAGAGAAAACAGGAGTTTGGTGGTGGATTATTTTCCTAGCAATGTGACTTTTGGTCCTGTAAATGACAAAAATGACAAAGAGAGCTACAAAAGAAGATGGGGGGGGGAATACTGGCTGCATTTAATAATTTAAAAAGATTTCCTAAAAATGCAGAGCTGGAGTACGCATCATCCTGGCCTTGCCCGGTGGCTCCTTGAGGGGGGTTATCCCTGGATGAGTGTGTGCTATCAGAGTAGCTAGGTATCCAGAGGGGACCCAGAAAATATTCTGAAATGTGCTTTATTATTTTCCCCTAGCTTAGGGAAGGTAATAATCCCTAGATAGTCACAGCACCTTCTGTCTACCTTTCTTGTTGTCACATTTTCTCCTTAAATTGTTACAGTACAATAATAAATTGCTATCCGCGGTAAACGTGCTTCATCATAATTTTGCTACATTCTGGATTCGGAAAATGGCCACGGTCATTGACAGGCAGTCTGTAAAACTAACAGCAGCTCCGGTCTTGCTGCAGGAACCAGCTGAAGGTCAAAGCCTGTGTGTTGGAAAGGATAAAACCCGGGCTCTCCAAGAAGAGCGTTTTTTAGTGTTGCCTGTTTAACTGGATAAGAGAAAAGGACTCCTGTCACAATAAAGATTTTGTAACAAGAAGTTATTTCCCAAAGACAACATTCTAATCAAGCAATTTGGGCCACCACTGGCCTGTGGGTTGAAAGAGAATGCCAAAAATGGAGTGTGGGGGGATGGATTCCAGCACATTCCACAGGCTCTGGTCAGCCATCACTCTTCATTTTATGCCAGCATTGACAAACAAGAGTTTACCAGAAACTTCTCTTGAGTCCAATGTACTGGGTATGCCACAGAGAGGGTTTTATTTGTTTGTTTGGATCAGGCAGCTATGTTATGTGAATAAAACGATCCTTCAGACCCATCATTTAGATAGACCACACGACCATGCTCAGGCACAAGGCAAATAACCGTGGTCATATTCCCCATGGAATTGGCTAGAAGATAGTTCCCTCGGGGGACAGAGTCCCCTTCTGCAGTCACCTGGAAGACACTCCCTTCTCTCACCTCTATGTCCTTTGTGCTCTGGTCCAAGGAAAGGGCGTGAACACTGAACCAGTGTCTGTGAGTTCATACCTGGTCCTAAGCAGTCTCTAACCTTACTTAATCCTCAGAACACCCCTATGAGAGATAAATCGTTTTCTCATTTCAGATGAGCCAAAGCAAGGATAATTAAATTGATCCTGACCCTGAGATTCAAATCCAGTTTTGCCTGGCTCCCAAATCTGCTTTCATCACTTCTGCTTCTCATCCTCCCAATCCCAACCAAATTCCCTAGAAATTATTCTTGAGACTCCAGTATGATAAAATTATCCCTCTCCTGGAGAAGGGCAACTTTCTGCTAACAATTGACAAGCTTCTATTACCAACGGACATTTTCACCTTGACAAGCTTCTATTACCAATGGACATTTTCACCTTACAGAATATATCCTAAAGAGTCCATTTAAATGGAAAGTTTCCTTGGTATCATCAAGATTTCAAAACTACAGCCAACTTAAATGTTTGCCTTTTCTCACTCCGTTCTTAATACCTTTTCTCGTGAACCAGCGAGATGTCAGTCTAATGAGATAACAAGGTGCCTTCCCCATAAACAGATGTAAATCTTCTGAACAAATTTATCAGGTTTAGTGCCTTAACTATAAGCATACCTCCAAGACCGAACTACTGCTAAATGTTATGCATCTAAAAGGAAATAACATGCCTGAATAATGGTGAATTAGAACTGCACTAGACCCTATGCACAGTTAATTCACGCCTTTTAAAACTCCTTCCATTTCGGGTGCCTGGTTGGCTCAGTTGGTTAGGCAACTGCCTTCAGCTCAGGTCATGATCCTGGAGTCCCGGGATCGAGTCCCGCATCGGGCTCCCTGCTCGGCGGGGAGTCTGCTTCTCCCTCTGACCCTCCCCCGTCTCATGTGCTCTCTCTCTCTCATTCTTTCTCTCTCAAGTAAATGAATAAATAAATCTTTAAAACAAACAAACTCTTTCCATTTCATCGGTCTCCTATAGATACTGGGTTCTTATGTGAGATCTGCAGCCCTCTTCCTTGATGAGTCTGGAAAAAGCAGGCATCCTTGTCTTCCAATTCCCTGGCCTTTGCAAAATATACAGTCATGATTCCACACTGGTGCTTTAAATTCTCTCAATCATTCTCTCCATAGCAAACTCACATTTTCATAATATGTTGCTTCCATAATTCAGCAAATAATTCTTTTGCAACTGCAACACGCGAGGCAGGGTGTCACACATATGGTCATAAACACGCCGACAAAATGCTTTCCTTGCTCTTGTAAAGCTTACATTCTAGATCAGGGGTCAGTAATTTCTTTTTCTTTTGGTACAGGGCAAGATGGCAAATATTTTTGGCTTTGTGAGTCATTGAGTCCCCCTTGCAACGATTGTTTTGGCACTGTGGTACAAACATAGCCATAGAGAGCAAGTATGTTACTGAGCATAGCTGTGTTTCAGGAAAAGGTGATTTACAAAAACAGGCAGTGGGCCGGACTTGGCCTGTCGGTCATAGCTTACCAGCCCCTGTTCCACAAGATGCCACAATGTTACCATTCTTGCTTTTTATTATATGTCCTGTTCAAGTAAACATATATTTATTTTTAACTAGACTTTTTATTTTTGTATAATTACCGAGTCACATGAAGTTGTAAGAAATAATACAAAGTGGGGTGCCTGGGTGGCTCAGATGGCTAAGCGTCTGCCTTCGGCTCAGGTCATGATCTCAGGGTCCTGGGATCGAGTCCCGCATCGGGCTCCCTGCTCCTTGGGAGCCTGCTTCTCCCTCTGCCTCTCTCTCTTGGTCTCTAATGAATAAATAAATAAAATTAAAAAAAAAAAAAAAGAAATAATACAAAGTGGAGGATAGGGCAAATGGGGGAAGGTGGACAAAGGGTACCTAGCTTCACTTACAAGATAAATAAGGGGTGCCTCTGTGGCTCAGTCGGTTGAACGTCCAATTCTTGTTTTTGGATCAGGTGATGATCTCATGGGTCATGAGATCGAGCACTGTGTGGGGTTCAGAGCTCGGCGGGGAGTCTGCTTGAAGATTCTCTCCCTATGCCCCTGCCCCCACTCTCGAGCTCTCTCTCAAAAATATAAATAAATCTAAAAAAATAAGAAGTAAAAAAATAAATAAGATAAATAAGATCTAGGGATATTATACACAGCACGGTGACTATACTTAACAATGCTGTATCGTATATTTGAAAGTTGCCAAGAGAGTAGAAATGAGAAGCGTTCACCCCACCCATACAACATGACAACTATATAAGGTGACATGTTAACTAACCTTGTTGTGATAATCCTTTAGCCAGATATACATGTATCAAATCATCACATGATACAAAACTTACACAGTGTTACATGGTAAAAGATAAACTGGGGCATAGTAAACTTTTTTTTCTAATGTTATGTTAGTTACCATACAGTACATCATTAGTTTTTGATACAGTGTTCCACGATTCATTGTTTGCGTATAACACCCAGTGCTCCATGCAGAAACTGCCCTCCTCAATACCCATCACCTGGCTAACCCATCCCCCCACCCCCTCCCCTCTAGAACCGTCAGTTTGTTTCTCAGAGTCCCTAGTCTCTCATGGTTCATCTTCCCCTCCGATTTCCACCCCCCTTCATTTTTCCCCTCCTACTATCATCTTTTTTTTTTTTTACGTTTATTTGAGCAAAAATTTATTTCAATTGGGCAGTACCAAACCGGAAGTAGTCAGGAGCTCTCCACCAGTGGGAGCTGGGAGAAAGACTTTTATAGAGAAGATGTGGAAGCAAAGCCAGAAAATTATTTGATTGGCTAGAGTTTAAGTGGTAGCATTTGGGAAAGCCTAGCTGGCTTTTTGTGATGAGTGGTCTTTCAATTTCAGTTTCTTTATCTTGAGGCATTACAGGCTTAGGTTTGGTTTGCTTATGTGAGCTATCAAGGCATTAAAGCTATCTCAGTCTAATGGCCTTCTTGTTTGATGAATTTAATAGTAATATGTTAATTTTATTTCATTAAGGCCAAAAAAATAATTGTTTTTTGGGGGCACTTGGCAGGCTCAGTCAGAAAAGCATTTAACTTGATCTCAGGGTCGTGAATTCAAGTCCCATGTTAGGGGTAGAGATTATTTAAATAAATAAAACTTTTAAAAATTTCTTTCTTTCTTTTTTTTTTTAAAGATTTTATTTATTTGACAGAGAGAGACACAGTGAGAGAGGGAACACAAGCAGGGGGAGTGGGAGAAGGAGAAGCAGGCTTCCCACCAAGCAGGGAGCCTGATGCAGGGCTCGATCCCAGGACCCCGGGATCATGACCTGACCCGAAGGCAGACGTCCAACGACTGAGCCACCCAGGCGCCCCTAAAAATTTCTTTCTTAATAAAAAGAAATACTACAGAGAAATGCCATTCATCCTTTACCCAGTCCCCCCACCATGATAACATCTTCAAAACTAAAGTACAAAGTCACAACCAAAATATTGACAGTGATGTAGTCAAAACACAGAACATTTCCATCACCTCAAGAATCCCTTGTCTTGCCATCTTATAGCCTCACCCACTTTTTGCCCCCAGCCTCCTCCTTATACTCTGGCAACCCCTAATCTGCTCTCCATTCCTCTATGTTCCTTCTCACCTCCTTCACTTTCAAGGTTATGAATAAAATGCTCTTCTCTGTTACCACAGCACAGAGAGTCACATCTTACTCAGCAGTTAGATTCTTCTTTTTTTTTTTTTTTTAAGATTTTATTTATTTGAGAGAGAGAGTGAGCGAGAAAAAGAGAGAGGGCACAAGCTGGGGGAGAGGCAGAGGGACAAGTAAACTCCTGACTGAGCAGTGAGCAGGGAGCCTGACACGGGGCTCGATCCCAGGACCCTGAGATACTGATCTGAGCTGAAGGCAGACACTTAACCAACTGAGCCACTCAGCAGTTAGATTCTAAAGCTAGGAAACAAGTTGAATATTGCCTATAATCAAATTTATCCTTAGCAGTTTTTAGAAAGGCACCACTTTGTAGATACACACACTCACTCATTCTAAATACAATAGAGCCAACACGTCCTTCAGTGGTGGACCAGATGGCTTTCTCTTTGTTTAGGCATTTAAAGAGGTTGTTTCTGCATATTCAGGATTACGTCGTTAAATCACTAAAATTTCATTCAGCACTTCCAGAAAAGAATCGTGGGGAAACTGAAGTCACCGAGAAAACATTTCAGCTTCTTATCTCGAAGGTCTCACATGGCACACAATGGTCCTTTGAGTGGAAAATCCTCTGTCCCCCTCTATGTTTCCTTTTGTTCCCTAATGCCAAGCATATATTGATTAGAAGCAAATAATATTAATGCCTCTGATTATCACTGGGGGTTTTACAGTACAATTCACTGTCTTGATACAGTTCCTCTAACTCAGTAGAAACAACCGAACTACTGCCTACTTCTGGGCTAGTTCCACACATTGGGCTATACTTCCACAAGACGGTTTCTTAGAATTGCATCTGTTCTTAAAAAAATAAAAACACACTTTTTCCTTTAATAGACACTACATAGGTTCGGTATTATAATTTTGGATGTAATGCATAAAGACTTCTTATCTAAAATTGGATATTTGTTTTGTACATTAAGGAGAGCATTAAGTTTGATTTTTATTTTTTTTTTTTTAGCTTTCATGCAGAAAAGATTGCAAACATCTATAGAAAGAATCAATTTTCTCTAATACTAAGGGCTTTGTTGTCTTCTTGTGACTTTCAAAGAGCTTGGCTAATGGAAACCAAATTGGGGTTAAAAAAAAAAAAAGGCAGGCATTATTCAAAGGCAGTGCTCTGGTATGCCAAGTTTTCACCTAGAGAGAATTTTTACAGTCAAGTTACAACCGTCTTAAAATAGGGTTATAATGGAAAACACCAGTAGACAAACAGTAGTCGCTTCAGAAGTTCCCTTTAATAACAGGATAAGCATTGGCTGCTTTTTTTTCCTGAGAAATATTTGAAATACCTAAATGTGTTCACCTTTTTTCAGCTCTTCACCTTCTAAATAATTTCCTAGTACAAGTGGAGGTTTGTGACTAGAAGAGCAGCATGGGCTGTCTGGAATGTTTCCTCAGATTTCCACAGTAAGCATGTGCCCTCCACATCAGTCACTCTTAACATGAAAGAGACTTGATTTAACTCCTGCCCAGCTGCACGCCCTTGGACGGTTATGAAATGGAAGCTTATGTTCAATGCATGAGCTTGATCCTGAGAGCCTCACGATTCACAGCTCTCCCCAGAGGGAGTGAAGCCCTCGCTCCTTAGCCTTTGCCATGCACCATGGCTGTGCCTCCATCTGAGCACATATTTCACGCTGCCTTGTAGAATAATCTGTGGTGTCCACGTTCATTTTTTCAACCAGGTTCCAAGCTCTCAAGCACATTATTCCCCGCAGCATCTAGGGCGGAGTCTGGCACCGGGTGAGTACTCAGAAAGTATGTTTGAGACTAAATGTGTACCAAAAAGCTACAAATACTACTGTGAGTGAACCAGATCTGGAGTATCAGAGTTTGGTGATACAGAGGACTGGGGCACACTGATTCTAGATAAACAGTAATACCTTTTTTATGTAGTAAGCGAAATGTGTAAGGGAATTCTGAAAGAGGAGAGAAAAAGAAAGAGAAAAGGTCAAAATGAAGCCAGAGGGGTGAACATGAGGAACACAAATCTGGAGTTTACCTGAGGGTAAATTTCAACACTAATACAGGGCTTGGGTGGCTAAGTTTCATGAATGCTGCCATCTGGGGGAGCAGAATCTGGGAGCTATGCATTAGCATGCACCCTCCAAAAATATCAGTGAGGTGTCAGGTCAATAGCACCCCACCCCCAGCTCCAAGAAGTACCAAACACAAATCCTCTCTGAAAAAAGTATCCCTATTTTAGGCTCACATGATTCCTGGAGATTAACTTGAACTAAACAGGACCTCATAACAACAACAACAACAAAAACAAAAATCACCAGACACAAGGAAATAAGCAGCTATAAATGAATTCAGCAGAAAAAAAACCCCATGGGTTCAATAGCTTGATAGTTTCAATATTAGAATGATACTAAGAGGATAGAAAATACATATGAAATTACTGAATAGGTAATTTTTAAAAATCAGCCAGCAACAAGTGACTTACAAAATTATCAAGAAGATTTAAATAAGAATCATACCAGACTTTCAGAAATAAAAAAGAGAAGCATTTAAATTTAAAACTCAATTGAAATATTGGGTGGCAGAGTATAAAGAATGAAGAAAAAATTAGGGAACTTTGGTCGATATTTAAAAGTCACAAAGCAGCGCACAGAGGGAGAAGTAGGACGGTCTTAGGGGAAGGTTACAAAATCACCTAACTGCATTCTCAGAAGAGGACAATACTCAAGAGGATAATGTCTGATGACTTTCCATAATTGATGAAAGGCAAAAATCTTCAGAGAGAGGATGAAAAACTCCAAGCAAACAGCACAGAGAAAAACAAACTCACACCTAGACATATTGTAGTTAAAAAGCAAAATACCAGGGCGCCAGGTGGTTCAGATGGTTGGGTGTCTGCCTTCAGCTCAGGTCATGATCCCGGCATCCTGGGATTGAGTCCCGCATTGGGCTCCCTGCTCCTTGGGAGCCTGCTTCTCCATCTGCTTCTCTCTCTCTCTCTCTGTCTCTCATGAATAAATAAATAAAATCTTTAAAAAAAAAAAAAGCAAAATACCAAAGAAAAAATAAAAGATCACAAAGTATATATAAAATAAGACAAATCACCTACAGAGAAATGATTAGATGTATAGCAAGATTATCCACAGCAGTCATGAAGGCTAGAAGACAATGGAAGAATGCCATCAAAACACAAAGGGCTACAAATGTCAAGCTAAACCGGTGTCCCCAGCAAACTATCCCTTACAAATGAGGATGAAATAAGGACGTGTTTAAAGAAGCAAATACTAAGAGAGTGTACTCAGGAGAACTTCACTAATGGAAGATGTGTTTTAGGAAATGGAAAAAGCTGCCCAATACAGAAGATCTAAGATGCAAGAAGAAAATGAAAAATAAAATTGGAAAACACATATGTAAATCTAAACAGATATTGCATAAAATGATAATAATGCTTACATCTGAAATAATGGACAAAAATAGAAGGTAGTTTAGAGGTGGGCGATCAGGATAACAAGAATTTCTAAGTTTCTGTAGTGTTTGGAAAAGCATTTACATAAGATTGATGTTGGACTATGTTAAGATAACTATATGTAGTAAAATTTCAAGTGTAACCTCTAAAAAAATACACACAGTCTATATCCTCCAAGCAAATGCAAGGAAAAAAATAGATATGAAAATAAACAAACTCAATTTGGAAAGAGAGAGAAAAGCACAGAAAAGTCAAGATATAGAAAAACTACAAAGTAAAATGATAGACATTAATACAAATGACTAATAAAACTAAATGTAAATGAATATGATTTTTCAACTAAGGAATAGAGATCATCAGACTGCCTATATGCTATTCACAAAATAGAGTTTTAAAATGAGGACATGGGTGAAGCCTGGGTGTCTCAGTTGGCTAAGCAGCCAGCTCTTGGTTTCGGCTCAGGTCCTGATCTCATGGGTCATGGGATCTGGCCCTTAGTTGGGCTCCTGCTCAGCAGGGAGTCTGCTTCAGGGTTCTCTCTCTCCCTCTGCCCCTCCTCCCACTCACACACTCTCCCTCTTTCTCTAAAATAAATAAAAATTTTAAAAATTTTTTTAAAAGAATCAAAGTTGATAAAGTTGAAAGTAAAAGAAGAAAAATACATGAGGCCAACATGAACCAAAGAAAGCAAAATGAAAGCTATTAACTCAGAAAGAAAGGCTTAAGAAATACATATTTTTGCAACAAAGGGTGTCATTGTGGGAAAAAGGTTCATGTCAACAGAAACAGGTAAAATTTCAAAAATTACCTGTACCAAATAGAAACTCAAAATATATCAAACAATAAAATGATTAAACCACAGATGAAAATTAACAAACCCATCATTACAAAGGAACATTTTAGTACGTATATCTCACTTATTGAAAGCTTAAGCTGACAAAAACTTGGTAAATATATGAACTTTAAATCCACAATCAAATACTTGACTTAAAGGACATTAAGTAGAATGTGTACCCAACAATTTGATAATATAAAGTCCTCTCAAGCACACATGGAACATTTATGAACAAATGACCACCCAGAAACCATAAAAAAAAACACCAACAAATTTCCAATTTAACTATAACACAATCACGTTAGAAAGGACTAAGTTGGGAATGTTAGACTTTTCTCTAAACTCCTGGAAACATAAAACAGACTTCTAAATAACTCATGGTTCAAAACAATTCTAATGGGCATTTTTAAATACTTATAAATAAATGATAACTTCTGGAAAGCAAGCAGCAGAAGATAAACAAAACCACAAACTAGAAATTTGGAGAAGGTATTTGCCACCCATATAACCAAAAATGGGTTGGTAGACAGAATATATCAAGAAGGGCTGCTCATCAGTTAAACAAGCACCCAAATGGAAAAAGTCGACAAAGATACTGAGAAGTGTTTTAGAGAAGCGGAAACAAGATTCTCAAATAAACTCATGCAAAGAGGTTCAGCCTCATTCACAGTCAGGGAAATGCCAAAACACAATGAGATACCATTTTGTATCCATTAGATGAGCAGAAATTAAGAGACTTGACAATACCAAATGTTGGCAACAGTATGGAAAAAGAATTGACCGCTCAACCAAAGTATGAATTATCACTACTTTGGGATAAAATCTTGCATTATTGTGTAAAGTTGAACTTGCCCAACCAAAATTGGCAGTGCCAGGCACGAGCTGAAGAACCTCGTGCATACGAGACACGCACAGGATCATTTGGAACAGAAGGATTGTAGCAAAAACTGAGAAACAGACCACACTGATATGAAGGAGGTGGACAAATAAACTGTTTTATCTCAAAAGTGGAATACTACTACTATAAAAATGAATGAATGAACTCTATGCGCAAGAACATGGATGAATTCTAGAAACACGCTGAGTGAAAAAGAGTCCATAAGGTCTGAAAAAAATTATTAAGTTCAAACAAAATCAAAGCTAACTATATACTGTAGTAAAAGCTTATGGGTGGTACCTCGGTGGTTGAAAGCTATATTTAAAAATATGGCTCAGTTGGTAAAGAATGCAATGCTTGATCTCGGGGTCAGGAGTTCAAACCCCACGTTGGGTATAGAGTTTACACACACACACACACACACACACACACACACCCCCCCCAAGGAGGCTTGGAGTTGGGGAAGAAAGTGACTATTAATGGATAGTGTGTTTCTTTGGGGGTAATGAAAATGTTCTAAAATTTACTGTGGTGATGACCACACTACTATGAATATTCTAAAAAACACTAAATTGTACGCTTTAAATGGTGAAGTGTCAATTATATCTCAATAAAGCTGTTAAAAAAAAAAGGCAAAGCAATGATTAAACACAAAAGTTCAGGAGAGCCTTGTCTTTGATAACAGAATGAGATAAGGAGATAGAGACAGGTAATTTCATGGATGTTTCTCCTACTTGTATTCAAGTCTATACTATCTATGTGTGTATTCTTCGGCCAAGTATCAAATGTTATGTAAATAAAAAGGCTAGGAAAAACAAACAAGCAAATCTACATAATTCCCCTAGGGAGACCTTACTTTAAGCTTGCAGGAATGTAGATGAAGCCCTAACAACAGAAGTGACCCACACCAGAGTACTTATTTCTGGAACAAGTGAGTTTGTATGAACAAAGTGAAATAAATTCTGAACACTAGAAGCTTGTGGTATAAAAGTTTTTCCATTACAATTAAAAAGTCTAAATATACTTTAGGAACATAAAAGAACACAAGACATTTATATCACCACTTTGCCCTTGGAAGCATTTTTTAAAGTGAGGCTGACTTGTATAAAACCTCTCTACAAATGTTTCCACTGGTCTTGAAAAAGTAAGTACATGGCTTTAACTTATATTTAAGATTTTTGCAGGTGGCCTCACGGCATGAAAAACAGGATTGTACTAATGTGACCAGAGTTCAGCTATCAATTCTACAATATTTCACTCTTTTCTACTTTCTCAAAGATTATTAATAATTTCACAGAAAGAATAAAATTGCAAGTGGTGAGAATTACTATATATAAATTGTATTAGACCAAAACTAGCTTTAAAAATGATGTCATTCTTGGTGCCTCTGATTTGCATGTCCAGACACTATAGGAAATGTTGCTTCTAAAGAGTGTCATATGAGGATCCCATGGATCTCAAACACACCCATTTAGAGGAATACTGTACCTATGGTATAGTTTTTTCAGATACATAGAGAGAGAGAGAAAGAGAGAGAGAGAGAGAGATGAATGCCCTGCCTATGCAAACAAAATCACACATTATTCTATCTCTGGGGGCAGGAAGAAAATATCTATATCTATAATATATATTGTGTCTCTACCCACCTACCTACTTACCTATCTGTAGCTCAAACCTCTATCCCAGGCCTCCAAAATTAAATAACACACACACACACACACACACACACCTCCATCAATAGCAAAGGTCAAGGAATAAAGCCCCTGAGACAAATCACCAGGTCCCATACCTTCCCTGCCAATGCCATGCCATATCTAAGGGCTTACCCCTACCTGATCCCTCTCCTGAAGTAGTTCCTTAATGGTACCTCATGTCTATATAAATAAGATACAAAAGCTATTTCAGATACCATTTACACGCATTGTTCCATTTGATATTTTTCAGAGCCCTAGGAGGTATGAAGGGGAGAGTTGATTATTTCCATTTACAGATGATGACACGGAGTCACAGAGACCTTAATGAACTCACAAGGATCTCTTTTAATCAAACCTATTAAGCTGTGACGTTTTATTAAACTTCTCTAAGCCTTAATTTCCTCATCTGAAAAATGGGGATAAGAATAGTGCCTATCCTGGGGCGCCTGGCTGAATCAGTTGGTAGAACATGCGACTCTTGATCTCAGTCGGGGTCATGAGTTCAAGCCCGACTGCTAGGCGTAGAGCTTTTTTAAAAAAATAAAGGGTAGTACCTAGCTTATGGGAATGTTCTGAAAATTAAACAACATGTGTGAAGGGCTTGGAATGAGGCAGACATGTAATAGATGCTATATGTTAGCTATTACTTTTATTAATCAGGTTCCAGAATCACTGCTATTTTTATTATATCTTGCTAACGCCTGTAGGTTGCCTGGTTCCCGTTCACAACTGGCAGAAATGCGACCCAGACCCAGTTCCGAATAATAGAATCTTATCGCAGGGAGGACATCATGGGGCTCTTTATGGTCCAACCTCCCACTGCAGAGCCCCAGCCCCAGGAGAGATCAAAGAGCACATGGCTTTAGTTAGCTATAGAACTAGTTAGCAACCAATCTCCCAGTTTTCAATCTTTAATCTTTTCCTACCAACTAAGAGAACTAGCCCAATGTCTCTGGAATCCCTTCCTTACTCCTGAAATTTGGTCTTATCCTTATTACCTCTGATTGTATTCCCCATAAAACCATTTTGTTTCCTTTGATCTAATAGCCTGGTCTTCAGGTGATCTAACTCATCTGGTCAAGCACTGGCTTGGCAGTTTGCCCATCTAAACTGCTATCTGTCTTCACCTGCGTAAATGTCCATACTGCACACATTTGTTGGATACAAGGATGTCCAGGTAGAAGACTGAACAAGAGTGGCTTTTCCTATCGGTGCTAAAATCGTACCTTAAATATATGGAAATAAACATGGACTTTGTAAAATTTTGACTTAGAAAGACATGACTACCAAATTCTTTTCATGTCCACATATTTTTTAAGTGCCAGGCCAAATATTCTCAAATTGATTTATATTACTAATTTCTATGGTGTCACTTGAGCACCTCCGGCAGAGTCTGTAAGCCCCAAGCTTTGACAACCTCTCTCACTTGTCAAGGTGCCTAAGTTCTGCCCAAAAAGATTCAACTTTTTTCTCAAAGGCAGTTCTGTCTTTCAGAGTCCCTGATTAAAATGCAAATGCCCTTCAAAAAGCAACCATCTCGGGCAGCAACTCGGCAGGATGAACTGTCAGTTGGGCTCAAGTTCATGGTTTGTAGGGATGTGATAGGTAGGGCTGGGAATGTCCCCATGAGTAGACACATATTCAGCTAGAGGGCAGGATCCCTGGAGACATTGTGGGGAGGAATGAGATCAAGTCAAACCACACTTCTGCCACTTCCTATTTTGGAAGGGGAGGTTATAGAATTAGATGTGTTTATGGAGGAAGCAGAAGAAGACAACTTTGTGGCAAATCACCAGGAACTAGAGTCATAGGTCACCAACCCAAATGGCTTCAGCACCATGATGTTGAGGCTGCCATCTAAAAAAAAACATGCTAAAGTGGAGCAAAAGCTTTATGGCCTGTATTATGGGACACAATATTTCTAGAATAATCAATTAGATATCTCTACGAGCTAGGAGAAGGAACCATATGGATGAGAAAGATTCCCCACTGCTACTCGCTACATGTCTAGACCACCTGAAGCAGTGCAATGTACATCTTAACGTCCAAGCTGAGAGATGTTTTAATATTTATCTTTCCTAATTATAAAGGTGATATACTTTCATCTTGGCAAATGGGGAAATTGAAAATGACAATAAAATACCATTTCTTATTCATCAGGTAGGAAAACAGCCGAAAAGCCCAATGATCTCCAGTGTTAGCCAGGATGCAGTGAAATAGAAACTTTTATAGGCTGCCAAAAAGGATCTATTTTGGCAAAAAAAAAAACAAAACACCCTATTTTGGCAAGACCTCATAAAGCTAAAGATGCACATACCCTGTAATCCAGAAACTCTGCCAGTAGGTATCCACCCTAGAGAAACAATCACACTTTTACACCCCAAAACAGGCACAATGGTGTATGGTGGAGCATTTTTTCAACAGTAAAATAGTGAAAACAATCAATCTGTTTCTCAGTGAAGTGTGGAATAGGATATTACATTCAAAATATCTACAAGTATCAACATAGATAAATATCAAAAGTACCTCATCAAATTTTTTAAAAAGCAAGTTACAAAAGGCTATGTATAGTATGATACCACCTAGTTTTAATATTAACACACAATGTATATATTGTTTAGGATATAGACATATGTGGTAAAAAAAAAAAAATGCAAGACATATGTGAGAAGGATACACAGTACAGTAAATGGATTAACTTAGGCTTCCAGGGAAAGAAAAACTAAAATAATAGTGGTTTAAGGGGCGCCTGCGTAGCTCAGTCGGTTAAGCATCTGACTCTCGGTTTCAGCTCAGGTACATGAGCTCAGGATCCTGGGATCAAGCCCCACCTTGGGCTCCACACTCAGCGCAGAGTCTGCTTCTCCCTCTGCCTCCGCCCCTCTCCCCACTCGTGCTCTCTCCCTCCCTCTCTCTCAAATAAATTAAAAAAAAAATGTTTTTAAAGATTTTATTTATTTATTTGGCAGAGAGAGAGAGAGCACGAGTAGGGGGAGTGGCAGAGGGAGAAGCAGACTCCCCACTGAGCAGGGAGCCCAATGTGGGACTCCATCCAGGACCCAGGATCATGACCTGAGTTGAAGGCAGTCACTTAACCAACTGAGCTACTCAGGCACTCTTAAATAAATAAAATTTTTAAAAAAATAAAAATAAAATAATAATGACTTAAATAGATTAGAATTTCATTTGTTTGCTAAACTGAAGCCCAGGTAAGCTGCTTAGAGTTGTAATGGCAACTCAGTGAGTGGAAGAAATCTGGGCTCTTCTAACTAACAGCTCCACCTTCCTTCCTTTCTTTCTTTCTTTCTTTCAAGACTTTATTTACTTATTTGACAGAGAGAGCGAGAGAGCACAAGCAGGGGAGCAGCAGAGGGAGAGGGAGAAGCAGGCTCTCTGCTGAGCAGGGAGCCTGACACGGGACTCGATCCCAGGACCCCAGGATCATGACCTGAGCCGAAGGCAGACGCTTAACCATCTGAGCCACCCAGGCGCCCAGCTCCACCTTTCTTAACAAACAACTTCCACCTGGTGGCCCATGACTGCTTCTATCATAATGGCCACATTCCAGGTAGCATGGGGGGGTGGAAGGGGTGTTAAGAGGGGGGAGGACAGGCCCCCGTTTCCCTTAAGGATTCTGCCGGGAAGTTGTGCACCTAACTTCCGCTTTAACTCCAGTGACCAAAATTTAGTCACATGGCAATATCTGAGAAATGCAGTGTTTATTTTAAGCAAACATGTGCGGAACTAAAAATCAGGGATTACTTCTGCAAGGGGTGGGGAGAGAGATGGCGGGGGTGGGGGGTGGGCAGACCAAGGCTGTTATGTGCGATGTCGACTTCCTTGCATGTTTTAAGGAGAGATTTGAAGCAAATAGGACATGTTGTTAGCATCTGCTTAATCTTTGTGATGAGTACATAAGTATCAGTTCCATGATTTCCTTAACTTTCCTGTTTCTTTGAAACTTTCATGATTTAAAATGTTTTAAGGAAAATGTAGAAAATACAGAAAAAGAGTAAAGAAGAAAAACCATTGGCCGTAGTTCTCCAGACACATATACATATCCATATATGTTAAATACCAGCATGAACATTTTGGTGGCCGGCCCTTAGATCTCTCCCCCTACAGGTTTTTACACAATTGTGCCTTAAAACTTACATAGCTTGCAACCTCCTTTCTAATTCATTGTGTCATAAGCATTTTCTGTGTCTTTTAAAATTCTTTTTTTTTTTTTTAATATTTTATTTATTTATTTGACAGAGAGAGACACAGCGAGAGAGGGAACACAAGCAGGGGAAGTGGGAGAGGGAGAAGCAGGCTTCCCACCGAGCAGGGAGCCCGATGTGGGGGCTCGATCTCAGGACCCTGGGATCATGACCTGAGCCAAAGGCAGACGTTAACAACTGAGCCACCCAGGCGCCCCCTGTGTCTTTTAAAATTCTTATAAAATATATTTAATGACTGCCACGTCATCTATCATGAGGATGTGTCATAATTTAACTAACCCCTTGTGTTGAACATAGGAAAATTCAAATGAATTTTATATTTATGAATTTTAAATGTACACATTCTAACTTGTGTTGCCGTGTCTCCAGATATTGCTCATTTCAAGGTAAAAGTAATTCTTGATGTCCCTGTTCATTTGCATTTCTAATTCACTGCAGAAGTAATTTTTGTTTTCCTAAGATTGCGGTTTCCTAGCGTTCCTGTTCAGGTAGTATCTATTCCAAACAAAGTCTTTGGACCATATTTCTGAGCATCACCTGAAATCCCCTAAGACTCGGCTCTTCCTGCATATTTTCCTGACTCTCACAGAGCTTTCATTGATTTCCTGAGTGTCTCATGTTCAAGAGGAGTGCACACACATCAGAGAGATGCACATCAAGGATGCTGGTCCCCTGGGACGAGTAAGAGCCCGCAGCACTCTGTGTCCCCATTTCTGCAAGGCCTGGACTTCTGCGCTGGACCAGGCTGATCCCACGAGACCACCACCGCAGATGGAATGGGCTCTGAAAGCCATATTTTGGTACACTTGCTGACTGTGCTGTAGGTGATCATTTTTTTTAATGCTACATTTGATTCTATCCATGAGAAGAATGATTCTCCTCTTCTCTCTTACTCTCTCATCCACTTTTAGTGACCTTTCATGTAGACCGTGCATAAAAGATACCTTCTGGAACCCCTCTAATGGACTGTGCTTTCTCACACATGCTTCCAAAGAGACTTTCGAACCCCGTCTAGATCCTTATCACCATGAACCAGATTCTGGTGATGCAGTTTCAACCTGAGTCTAAAAGATAGCCTAACTACAAATCCTAAAACAATCTATTCAAGGAAAGACTTTCCAAATGCCGCCCCACCCCCCAAACTGATGAAGTCACTCATTCAAAAAATAGTTGCTGGGGACTCCGTGTGCTCCTGAAATGCACAGACTAAATGTGGGAGGTCAATTAGGTAAGTACACAATTAAGACAGTAACACCTAAGTAAGCGGAATAGAAGGTGTTAAGGGAGTATTAAATTGAGTGAATATGTGAGTGTGTGTGTGTGTGTGTGTAAAATACAGACCTGGCCCTTTTCTCTGGTGCATATGCTATTAATCAGCTCCATTAAAAGAAACACACTGACTCACAATTTCTACCCAATTCCATGGGAGCCTGTATCCCACTCAGGAACCTCCCTGCTCCTTCTGGGTCCTTTCTCAAATATTCGTAACTGGCATTCCATCCTCATCATCGTATTCTTCATCTTTAAGGTAAAAACAATTTTTGGTGTCCGCATTCATTAATAGTTATAACTGAGGGCGCCTGTGTGGATTCTAACCACACGTCCCTCACAACCCCATTCTTGGGGGCTCATCTTCCATGAGGCCTTTTCTGGTCATGTGGCAGCCCCGATCTGCTCCATCTTACCACTACCATTCCCCCAGGACCGACCCCAGTAGCTTCAAGAAGGATTCTACAATAAGATTTCTACACTAACAGATTGGATCAATTCAGATCATGTTCAAGTTACCTTTACCCAGGTGTTTGTTTTGTTTTGTTTTGTTTTTTATGGACATTGTAGATGAAGCCCATGGTAAAGACTCAATAAATATTTGTTGAGTGAAAGAACGAATAAATCAATTACTGTGCTTCTAGATTCCCCTTAGCAGAGTGCTGAGCACATAGTTTTCAATAAATTGTCAATTGATTTCCTTCTGTGTTACAAAATTATGAATGTATCAACAGATTTTTTTTAAACTGGGTATCCTTTTTCTAGTGATTTAGCTTGGCATTTTTTACTTAATTTATCTTCAATTAGATATGAAATGCTTGGCAGCACCTTTTCAGAAGGGGTACTGAGATCTACCTCCCAATTTTGAGGTGAGAGATATAAAAATGTTTTAAAAAGAATCTTTAATCCAGTCCAAGGTTCTCAGATGGCTCACTCAGGGCAGGACCCACACTACTGGAGCCCAATCCCCCTAAAGAATGAAAAAGATCCTTCAGTGTGTCACCTGATGGTCACTTTCCTTAGGCACAGGTGCAGCACATTACAGGGTAACCAAAGGATAAGATAAAGTCCCCCAAGATGCATCCACATGAAGATCTACCATCACACATTCTTCACTTCCTTACCTAACAGGCTGAATGGTGTCTCCTCAAAATTCATGCACTGAAGTCCCAGCCCCCAATACCTTAGAATGTGTCTGTATCTGGCAATAGACTTCAATGTAATTCAGTTGAAGTGAAGCCATTAAAGTGGATCCTAATCCAGTATGACTGGTGTCCTTATAAGAAGAAAGGTGGTTGGGACAGAGACAGGTACACACAAAGGGGAAAGAGCAGGTGAAAGCCGAGGAAGAAGGGAGACATCTACAATCCAAAGAGAGAGGCTCAGACAACAACAACAATAAAACAACAATAACAAAACAAACGAACAAACAAAACCACCACCAACACCACCTCAGACTTCTAGCCTCCAGAACTGTGCAGAAAATGAATTTCTGTTGTTTAAGCCACCCAGCACGTGGTACTTTGGGGGTTTTTTGTTTTTTTGTTTTTAAAGATTTTATTTTATCCATTTATTCATGAGAGACAGACAGAGAGAGAGAGAGAGGCAAAGGGAGAGAGGCAGAGGGAGAAGCAGGCTCCCCGCTGAGCAGGGAGCCCGATGCGGGACTCGATCCCGGGACTCCAGGATCATGACCTGAGCCGAAGGCAGACGCTTAACCATCTGAGCCACCCAGGTGCCCACGTGGTACTTTGTTAGGGCTGCTCTTCTGAACTAATATATCTCCCACGGAAACCCTCCATCTGAACTTCGAGTGCTCTGCCAGGTTATCCATATTACAATCATGAGCTGCTGGACACTTGCCAACGGGGCTTAAAAATGGTATACCAGCGACCCAGAGACGGACATACCCACCCATATCAGCTCAACTGCTCCCTGCCCTTGGAGAGCAGTGCTGGACAGCAACCCTCCCCGAACCCTGCCCCTCATTCCTCCATCACTCCCTCTTCCCGTTTATGTCTGCAGCGTAAGGAGCAACCTGTCATTATCTTGTTTATTGTCTGTCTTCTCTAACAAGAATGAAAGCTCCATCAGGGCAGGGGGCCTTTTGGTATTCCCAGTACCAAGCACAATGCATGCCACAGAGGAAAAGATGTTTATTGAATGAGTCTATGGTGTGTTTTTTGAATCCTGTCAGTGGGTACTAGCTCCATTTG
The DNA here is from genome assembly GCF_029215605.1 of Mirounga angustirostris. NCBI lineage: Eukaryota > Metazoa > Chordata > Mammalia > Carnivora > Phocidae > Mirounga > Mirounga angustirostris. The sequence continues at coordinate 20,330,751 of NW_026991715.1, forward strand.
TGACCCATTAACCCCATCATAACCTGTTCTGTTTTTGGTTTTTTTTGTTTTTGTTTTTGTTTTTATTTCAATGCACTGAGCTCTGGAATCCCGGCTGAGAAACCTGGAGCTGACTTCTGCAAAGGAAGTTGAAGTGCAAGCCGGAGCTTCATTCGAGGTGCACTCGTCTGCCTGACAGCAACTGTTCACGCTATTTTAAATGATGGAGGCCGGGCAAGGGAGGTGAACAGGATGCGAAACCCATCAGATGAATGATTTAGCATTCAGAGGAGTGTTAAAAATGAAGCATGTGTTATAAATAATACAACACACCCAACTGTGCATATTAAGTTGTAATTCGATCTCTGGCTTCTTCTGACGTTGATAAACCACTCCAAGAACCACCCTTCTCGGGGTTTCTGACTCTACGAGTTACTAACCCCTCTCAGTGGAATTTCCGCATTATTATTATTATTATTATTATTATTATTAGGTACCATCAGGTCTATATTCTGCACATATGAAAAACAGGGGATGGAATGAACTGGACAACACCAGATTTTGCTGGAAACGATGCTGAGCCCATCATGAAGAGACAAAACACGTACTTGTAAATGGAGCAGCGAGGGGCAGTTGGAGCAAGTGAAGTTGCTGGATTCTGGGCTCTTATCAGTAAATTCAGGGAAGTGCGACAGAGCAGTGAAGAGCTCCTATCGGATGTCAAGCATTCAGGTCCTGGCACTCGAGCTGTCTCTACCCTGGGCTGACCTAGAACAACACTCAATCTCTAGGAGCAACTGCATCCTCCAGGTGGCCAGAGGATGGCCAGAGGGCTGCGGGCTGCTCTGTGTGCCAGGGAGCAGCATTCCCATCTCCAGTGCAAAACAATGCTACCAGCAGAAATGCCCCCTTAATGCTTCTTGCCATCTGATCGAGAGGCTTCGCTGGACTTCTCTTTGGAAAGCAAGTCTTGCTGCTCCATTTGCCATCAAGTCTTTTAGTCCCAGCTAAAGGCCATGCCTGGGATCTGATCTGGGAAGGGCATCTCCGGGGGCTTGGAGAATAAACATGAGCTCGCTCCTGCACCTATTTACCACTTGGGGGGCTCCCAAGTCCTCTCCTCCTCCTCCTCCGTATCTGGTTTATTCCCTTGGGGGCAATAGGGCGGCTGCTGAAGCTACTGAATGTGCTGGGCCGTTCTGCCCCAAGGCACTTAGCTAAATCAGAGGAAAAGAATCTGCCTGCCTAAAAATAGCAATGGAGCATTGATTTTTTTTTTTTTCCCTCACTTCTCTGACACCCTGCTCCCCTCCCCACCAGTCACTTTCACTTCAGCACATTTCCCCCTGAAATCAAGTGAAGGAAGGTCGAGGAGGAGTGGAGGGTCAGGAGTTAAAGCGGGAAAGGAAGAGCGAGAACAGAGAAGAGAAGGGGACAGAGAGACACAATCACGGACGGGAATCCCCCAACAGGACAAAGCACACATTTCCTATCACTCGGGCCAGCTGGAGTTGGCTGCTCACCCCCACAGGGGCTCCTGACACTCACAAGATGGTCTTGCTGAAGACGAAGCAGCCAGAGCATCCCGAAATGGACATCCTCGATGTTCAAGGTCAGTCTGCGCCCGTCACACCGCAATAGCAGGAAAATCACTCACTTCTTCCTTGGAGTTGTCTCCTTTTCGAAAGACATTCACCAAGAACAGGGTGTGGACGTACACACACACACAACCCCTAACAACAGTTTATCCCCGAGGGATGGGGTGCAAGTTCGAAGGAGACACTCTTTTGACTTGAGATCTTTTTATTAAAAAGCATTAGGATCATAAGCCGTTTTTACTTCCTTCGGTGTTTTCCAAATTTTCCATAAGAAATCATGTGCTTACGTAATTTTTAAATTTAAAAAAAAAAAATTCTTTTAAAAGGAGAAAGAGGCTTTCCCAGGCATGATCATACTTAATATTCTCAACAGCCAATGAGGTGAACAGGGTGGACGTGGCTGAGGATTCAGGGTCACTGGGACTTGGGTTATGATCCCTCTTCTCCCAGCTACCAGAAGTGAAAACTGAGCAAGCGATTTGACCCACACCACAGACATAATTGGATAATAAAACCCAACATTCCTAGGAGAATTATAGCAAATGCAACATACTAACCATTATAATAATGCTTGGCACGTGATAAGCACCCAGTAATTAGAAGGTACCATCATTATAATAATTATTATTATTAAAGAAGTTAGGAGATACACCCAGGACCATACAGCAACACAGCTAACAGCAGCTTAAGCCAAAACCAGAACTGAGTCCATTTAACCCACATTCCAAGGGGTTAAACAGGACCCATCCGCATCACCCACACTCGAGAGTGTCAGACTGGAACAGCACTTCCAGAACATTCTCTGGAATCAGCCTCAGAGAAAAAACTCTGTGAGATGTGTACAGCAGGGGACATGGGTCTACCCAGCCCTGGATGCTTCCCAATCCAACCCACAGATGTTTGGGAACAAAGAATGTTACCAAAATAATGCTTGGAAGAAATACTCTCTGTGCCTGATGGGCACGTCCAGAGACGAAGTTTTGAAGGAAAAAACTAAACGTTTATGTGGATAAACCTAAAACCAACCTCCTCTTGCAGATTTCGAGAAGAATTTTTAGTTGCCCATATAGGGAGACAAGAGAATAGTAGTCTGAATATTCCTCGAGCCTGGTCTCTGAGCCAGTGTCAAAGCAATTCCAAAATTTACCAGTATTTCAATGCACTTTAGGGCCACCCTCATCACTTTCATTGGAGACAAAATGATTGACTTCCAATCTCTTTTAAACACCGCTTACACCATTTAGATTGAAGCCTGAACAATATTTCAGGTTCTCCTGGTGTTTCTGTTCCATCCTGGAAAGGCCTGGAAAGAGGGGTCACTTCGATTCTGCCCAAAACCAGCAGTGAGGCAACACGGAGACCCAGAGCCCATGTACGGGGAGGTAGGGTCTGGCCACGGAGGGGGCAAATATCACCCAGTGGTCTCATTCATTGCGGCCAGTGACGACCCCTAGTCTTTGCCTGGTGCTGTGCACTTTCAAAGTGCATTCTGGTACACTCGTCCACCAGCCTCTCAGCAACCTAATAAAAAACAAACATTATTAGCCCCCATTTTTCAGGCCCAGAAACTGAAGGCTCAGCAAACGGAAGCGCCGTTCTCAAGGCCATAAGGCGAGGAAAGAGAAACACAGCTCGAACTCTGTATCTAGACAGCTCTCCCCTACACCTCGGACACTGCTTGCGCCTCTGGTTCCAAAAGGAAGAGCATTCCATTCGATCTCTCCACCATCCCTGCCATTTGCCTAGACATTCTCCCCTCCGAAACCACTCAAGTTCAGACCACAGCAAGCAAGCCACCACGCAATCACCCGATGCTCGCTGGAGTCCTGACAACGTTGACAACGTCCTTGGCAGGCCCTTCTATTTCCGTGATCAATGGCACCGTGGCCCGAACAAGAGCGGCTGGTGCTGATCTCTGCCGTGAAAATATGCTCACAGTGTACGCAGGAGTTTATATTCCAAGCACAGAGGATGAAATAATTCTGCGCCGTGTCCATTTTTGTGCTGTGAAGGCATACGGTTGCTTTGCAAGCAAAACAGTAGATCTTTCATTTGCCAGTGACATTCCACAAAGTGCTTATAATTCAGTGTTAGCTTATCAGCCAGCCAATCTCCCACTCTAGGGAATGTGTCAGCCATCAAAAAGGAGTGGAGGAGGTGTACTGCATCGTAATGGCTTTCATTTCATCAGACTTACTTTCTTGAGGGCATTTAATCAATGAGGACAAGGAGTAGGCAGATTTTTAAATAAATGTGTCACTTTAGGTTAATCCACAGCACGGCTGAATGTATTTGTTTATGCGACGCCCAAATATGTCTCTCTGTGGCTCAGCAGAATTGATAATCTGTAAATCAAAACATGTTACAAGTAGTTTCAAACTATCCCCCCAAGGAACAGCTTTATTTGACCTGCCGCAATGGGAGATGCCCGGAAGTTTCAGGGACAAGGGTGGTGAATGTCAGGACTGCGCAGCATTCTTGACTCAATTGCCACTTCCATTGACAACAAAGCTTCTGATTCTTTCATTTTCCTTTCTTTCATTAACCAGGTGAATAATGTGCTAAAAAAAAAAAAAATGCATTTGGGATGACAAAGGAGCCGGCAAAAGGATGGCAAGATGGAAAGCCAGGAAAGCTGCAGGAATTTTAATTTATTCTTGGGGCTATTATTAAATGCAGGAGTGACTAAAAATTAAAAGGAGACCAGAATGCTCCTGATGAGGCGTGCATCACTCCACACTGATTATGCCCAGATACCGGCTTCTGTTTATTCTCTCTGCTTTTTGCATCCTTAATGTGGCCCAGACAAACAGATGAGCTGTAATTGCATCAACGCAGGTCCTGTATCAAATAGAAATTTCTTCTGCCATCCATTATCAGCTATCTGAACTGTCAAAATATGATTGTCACATCTGCTGGAAGTGTATTGGCCCGCTTGTGATAGGAATGCGGTTTTGGTATTTTACATTGATTTTCTTAATGCTGGCCATAAGCGTGCCCGTGTGCAGACTCGCGGATCTTTCCAGCTCTTTCAACAAAGCTTGACCTGTGTTGACATTTGTCCCTAGGCAGCAACATCCATTCAGAGGAGGATCTCTGCTGAGGCTTTTGTTGGAAACACTTAAATCATCTCTTTCTTTTTTCTTTCCTTTTTTTTCTTTCTTTCTTTCTTCCTTTTTCTTTTTTTCTTTTTTAAACAGAGAGTGTTTACCAAATAAGATTGAGACTGTAGGATCCTTTTGACACAGTAGCTAACAAAAGTTATTAATATTCTGTGGGTTTCGGAGCAAGAATCTATTTAATGGTTGCAAGAATCATGCGAATCCCAGGCACAGCCTTAACTACAGATTTTACAGATAGAAAAGGATATCCAGATCAGTGTGCGTGTGTGTGTGCGTGTGCGTGGGGGGGGGGGACATTGCCGAGGACAGTGGAGGCTGATAAAAGCTCACTGTATGATGTCTCTTCCCCCATTTCTTTACAGACAGTCAAGGAAGAAGCTGGCTTTCTTGAACTTGGGAAGTCATTAAGCTGCCAGGGCTTGTGAATGAACATCAGAAGAAAAGATGTTGCTCTTCATTTCATTTTATATTACAGAAAAGAGTGACATTTAAATAATGACGCATAATCTCTCCGCTGGCCCGGCAAGGGCTGCCTTGGCTACCACAGGGTGCCAGGACCTCGGAGTTTCTAAGGACGCTCAGGACGAGGACCCCAGCCCCAAGTGCACCTATAAACATACATAATAGCCAATTTACAACAGAGTCAAGTCAGAATGGATATTCATGTGCCAGCTTGTAGTACAATTCAGCCTTCCATTCTGAGACAAATTAAATTCATTCTTGTGCATCCTGGTGGTAATGTACAATTAGCTTGCAGAAAACGGGAATGTATTTTCCTATCGTATAGGAGTCTTTGGAAATTTCAAGGATAACCTCCCCCGTCCCCCTTGAACATCACCTTTAAGTGTGTATCTCCAAAGTTACATAAATCAAACCATTTGGTAAACTGTGCGGTAACCTTTTTAAATATAGCTCCCTGTTAGCTTTAACATCATTATATCCCATTGTGATGAAAATGGACTTTCTGTATCCAGTGATAATTCTGCATGCAATTATCCAGGCTTTTCTCAGACTCTAGAGAAATCTAAGCTAATTGCTTTGGGACTTTTCCTACATTTCCATAAATTCTTTGTTAATTTTTCATGAGAAACTGTTATTGCAGTTGGCCCTTAAAGTTCCCATTGTATTCAATAATGTAAAGAAGTCATTATAAAAACAGGAAGATTTGCTGGTGTCCCCACCTGAGCTAGGCTTCTTTTGATCCCTGTGTATTCTCAGGTGAGGTAGGTTCTTTTTTGTAGGTTCTTTTTTTCTTTTCTTTTCTTTCTTTTCTTTCTTTTCTTTCTTTTCTTTCTTTTCTTTCTTTTCTTTCTTTCTTTCTTTCTTTCTTTCTTTCTTTCTTTCTTTCTTTCTTTCTTTCTTTCTTTCTTTCTTTCTTTCTTTCTTTCTTATACAAGCTTTTCTTCATCTGAGTTTACTCAAAGCCAATCTAAAAGAGGTTCTGTGCAGTGCATGACCTTGTCATTATAGGACATGAATTGAGTTTGCTTTATTTGACAGTTGGCTCTGGAATTGCTTTTATACCTACTCATCAACCCCAGAGACAAAGAACTCTGTTTTAAGTGATAGAGGAGCAACCGAATGAGCCAAGTTTCCCAGGGAATGCTCTGAAATTACCTTAGATGTTACATTTGATTTATTGATTGCTTCAAACCCAGAGTCACAATTTCTGCGGCTTCCAATAAGCACTACCTAAGGACACCTCAACACACTGCAGAGATTTTCAGGGGTTTTTCAGCCTGATTGTCTCCTGTGAGCTCCCTTGGGTACAAGAGCATACTCTCTGGTACCACGAATGCAACCTGGGGACACCAACCAGTGTGCAAAACACCAGCAAAATGAGAAAACGAAAAGCCAAGACACAGAGAGCCAGAAGGAAAAGTTTAGCTTTGGGTAATTTATCCAACATTAGCCGTCCAAAAATCTAAAATGAAGTTCTTTTAACTTCAAAATACATGCAAGGTTTGTGTTTTAGAGTTTCGCACTCGATTTTTATCGCAAATTGCATTGGATATATTTAAAAATTCATCGACATATACTCAAGATCTGTGCAGATTACAATATGAATGCTATATCTCAATAAAAAGGGACTTGGAAAGGACCCCTCTTCAAAAGAAAGGAACAAACAAATAAGTCACCCTAACCTTGTCATTGTCATGGGCCGTGAAAGGTCAGGGTCTTTGGGGCGCCTGGGTGGTTCAGTCGTTAAGCGTCTGCCTTCGGCTCAGGTCATGATCCCAGGGTCCTGGGATCGAGTCCCACATCGGGCTCCCTGCTTGGCAGGAAGCCTGCTTCTCCCTCTCCCGCTCCCCCTGCTTGTGTTCCCTCTCTCGCTGTCTCTCTCTCTCTGTCAAATAAATAAAATCTTTAAAAAAAAAAAAAAAGGTCAGGGTCTTTATGGGAAGGCAGTGAGCATCAGGAAAGTGACTTGCCACTCTTAGCCCACCTTGAACTCCAGGTTGGAGGCTTCGGATGGCTGACTTCTAAGAAAAGCTCCTGCGTTCCCTGCAGTTCATAAACTCTTCTTGAACGTTATGTAAAGGAAGGTGGCTATCTTTAAGGCAAACCAGAGAGTGTCTAGACTACCTTCTACTTGGGCACGCCTGCAGTTAGCATAGCCTGGCCCTCCCAGATGCAACCTCAGGGCTGACCTTCCATACTGTGCACTGAACTAACTCTCCTTGCCGTGGGCCCTGGGTTATCCCCACGTAGTGACGGAAGCCCCTGTGGGAAAACTGTCCATTTGCAAACATGCTCATTTATCAGCAAGTGACCAAGCGGACCTTCTCCAACCACTGAAACCCGCTGGGAGTCACTCAAACTGTCTCTTTAGGGAAACAGAATCAACAAACTTGTAAAATTAAACTTAACTAGGAGGCGCCTGGGTGGCTCAGCTGGTTAGGCGTCTGCCTTCAGCTCAGGTCATGATCCTGGGGTCCTGGGATGGAACCCCATGTTGGGTTCCCAGCTCAGCGGGGAGTCTGCTTCTTCCTCTCACTCTCCCTCTGCCTCCTCCCCCCCGGCTTGTGCTCTCTCTCTCAAATAAATACATAAAATCTTTTTTTAAACGATAAACTTAACATTAAACAAAATTAAACTTGCTGCCTTCCAAAGTCGTAAAAGGAAAGTTCTCAAAGCCAGATTGATGTCTCTCAGGAGCCTGACCAGGGGTGACTATTTATCTCAGGAGGCAGTTCAGTAAATATGTATTGAGTGGAATCTAAAAGAGCAGTGGCATTTGGAGTATTCTAAGTGTGTTCTCAGGGTATCTGAACACTCAATTCAGTTGAGGAACCCTAAACACCATATTTCCTCTCTCGCGTGGAGACTATCACGTGCTACGGAAGATGTTCTAGCTTCTCAATTGCTAAGACACACACAGCGCTTCAACCACACTTCCTTCCAAATTACAACTTGTGACTCAGTCCTCTCTTAGCCTTCAGTCATACTGGCATTTTAACTCATTCCAAGAGTTTTGTTAACTTTTTCTTTCAGGAATGGCTGCCTTGGCTGCAGAAATGGACATCTGCCATATAAGGCAACAATGAGAGCACTGTGTCATCTAAGGATGTGACCTCAAAGAGCAAAGCCAGGCTCTGAGGAAGTCACTATTCTGAGGGATTATATTTGAAAACCCAAAAGTGGATGAGTTTGGAAGTGTCCCGAGTCAAAAATAAGGAAAGGTGGTTACTGAACACAAAGATTTTTTTTCCCCCTAACAATGCAATTCCTCTGGAGCAGTTGCTTGCCCATCAACATTCCCTCATGTAATGCTCTGAATAGTAGGATTTAAGAAGCATAATCCCACTCAGTTCCCTTCAAGGAGGACGAAGAGATGCAGCCCTTAGTGAAGACCCTGACCAGCAAGAGCATGACCCTCAAGGTCAAGCCCAAGGACACCATCGAGAAGATCAAAGCAAAAAGCCAAGACAAGGAGGGAATCCCACCTCTTTGGCAGCACCTGATTTTTGCAGGCAAACAGCAGAATGATGGTGAAACTCTCCCAGCTAACAACATCCCGGAGTCCCACCTGCACTTGGGGCTTTGCCTGAGGGAGGGCATCATGGCCCCTTCGCACCACCAGCTCAGCCAGAAACACAATTGCAACCAAATGATCAAGTGTTAGTTTCCCCTGCAACCCCACACTGTCAGCTGCCACTAGAAGTCCCACCAACAACCCGAGCCCCAAGAAGTTCAAATAAGGCCACTCTACTGTCCCCCGCTTCCCCTGCAGGACAACATCCTCCTAAATCCCATGGCCCTGGGGCCTCAAAGAAGGAAGAAGAGAAAGAGGAGGAGGAAGAGAAGATACAGCAGCTGCAACATCTCTATTTTACAGGTAAAGCATCTGAGGCTCAGGGAGGTCAAAGAAATTGCCCAAGAAAATGCAGGAACTAACAGAATCAAAGTTCCAACCGCCTCTCTGCAAATCCCTTTTATTTCTACCATGCCATGTTCAAGATTAGCTCTTCCGCACCCTTGTGACCGGCCGTGTCCCCTGCTGGGAGAATTGCCCACGTGCTTGTCTGGACTGCCGCAGTATTCTCAAGCTTCTTCCGTGGTCCCTGTAATATTTCACTGCAGTGTTTATGTATGTGTCTAATGGACAGTAAGGTACTTGAAGACAGCTGTCTTGCCCTGTTCATGTGTGTATTCCAGATGCCCACTGACATACCAGGGACAGACGCACATTTACCACAAGATAATACAAATGCCCCATAAGCATGTATAAAGATACGGGAGAGCTTCATCAAGAAATGCAAATCAAAGCAACAATAAAATGTTATTTGGTTAGCTCCCAAATCGGTCAATAAGAGAATATTTTCTAACACTGTGTTTTCCAGGATTGGGGGGAAGGGGGGATGTTGCGAACAAGGATTCTCAGATTTTGTTGGTTGGCATAAAATTTAACACCATTTTGAACAGCTTTTGGGCAAGAGCCACCGAAATCTGAAGTGTACCCTCATCTTCTAGACATTTGTCTAGACATTATTTTTTTATACCCCATACCCCAGGGAAGTCCTCAGACGGACGGACGGTCACCCTCTAAGGGTGCTGACTTGCCTGAGAGTAACCTCCTTTGCCCCCCAGATCTGGCTTTACCTGGGCTAATTCAGGCTCTTCTCCAGGCTCTTCCCCCCAAGTCAAGCCTGGCCCAGTTAGGCGCCATCCATTCAAGCAGTCTTTCCCAGTGGGGCAGGTAGGCTTTTCTGAAGCCAAGCATGGTGCCCGGGGCCTCATTTGCATTTCAACGCGGAGGGTGCTACCAGGCTGATCTTGGTGCTCTGGGAACCACCTGGCAAGGTTTGGGCTGGCCTGTGAATGCACGCCATTCTCTGCTTTGCTTTGCTCTGCTCTCTGTCACCTCAAATGGTGAGCATTAGGCTGACAGCCCCTTGAACTGTTTAAAGAAAAACGACCCCTGGGTGCCTGGGTGGCTCAGTTGGTTAAGCGACTGCCTTCGGCTCAGGTCATGATCCTAGAGTCCCTGGATCGAGTCCCGCATCGGGCTCCCTGCTCGGCAGGGAGTCTGCTTCTCCCTCTGGCCCTCCCCCGTCTCATGTGCTCTCTCTCATTCTCTCTCTCTCAAATAAATAAATAAAACCTTAAAAAAAAAAAAAAGAAAGAAAAACGACCCCTGCCCAAACAAGGCAGATTGAGACTCTCTCGTCTGGGGGAGAAGGATAAAGACATTGGACATGGGCCTGTGTCTCCAAATCCAGTGCCTAGGGGGAGACTGAACGGGAATTCACTTCTCCTTACAAGTGGCCACCAAATTCAGTGGAGAACGGACTCTGTGTAGACTGGGGTTCTTTTTCCAGCCCCTCCCAAGCCTTGCTGTCCTGCAGTCTGGCTTATCCAGGTCGGCAACCAGAAAGTGCCTCCCCCAAAATCAGGCCTCAGGTATGTCCTTTCTGGCACAATGCTGGCCCACACATCATCCCATCCCCAACATCAGTCGGCATTCACGACAGACAGTTGGCTCTTTGGCAATCCACAGGAACTTCTAGCATTCCTGTGCCTCCAGTGGGGCGCAGGAAGGGGGTGGGAGGGAGAAAAGGGCAACTTGTAGGCTACTCAAACATCCATCATACAGTCCTTTGCTTTAAGGGGCACCGCTGGGGAAAGCGAAGCAGCCAAAGCCAAGGGCACAGAGAGCTCCTGCTTGCTCAGGATTCTGCAGCATCTCTAAAAACTCTTTGGCTCCTGCAGCCAAGCCCCAGCTGGGTGGAAATGAAGTGTCCCGTGCGTCCACGTTGTTCTTCCTGATGCTCATTCCTCTCTCGTTGGCGCAGGAATTTTTCCACGCCACTGTGCAAAAATAGCACTTTACTTAAAGATACTGCCCTGTGTTAGGCAGACAGACTGTCATGACTTAGCAGTCACAGTATACTAGGGATGCAGTCCTGTTGTTTTTATTAAAGGGGTTGTCAGGATCTAAAATTCACACATCATTAACTGCTTCACTAAGACAGCAGCCCTGTGGGTCCCAGAGTCGGGGCACTTTGAAGACCACGTAAGTCAACACTCTGCTTGCCTGAGCCAGGGAGGCGGCGCCCTGTCCAGGGGGAGCGTCTCCAGAAGGGCTGTTTTCTAGGAAACAGCTTTTGCTCACTCTGGAGCATAAAAGTGTAAAACATACTCACTTAAAACTGATTTAAGTTAAAAGCATTACTTTGCAATGAGCTGCGCGCTGTCCCACACCATCCATCAAAATCCAGCCGTCACGGGCCGCAGTGCGGAGATGCTTAAGTATTTTCATATGCCAGAGCCTTTTTACTAGAAGAAGGAGCAAGACCATGAAACATATGGAAGAGAAAACATCCAACAGTCTGTACACAGGCCCTGACATTGGTATTCCTCAAACACAGGGTTTTCTGGTTTCAGTGGAGCCGAATCCTGCATGTTTTCCCAGCAGCCCTCAGCAGATCCTAAAACACAATATAGGGGCTCCGGTTTCCCAGTGAAATCACTCGGTTGGTCTGTTTCCTCAAAACAAATGGGCCATATGGAACCAGCCACAGACCAGGCCCAGATCAAACAGAGCAGAAGCTACAGACCTCTGTGGACCAGCCAACACAGCCCATGTACAGACCATTGTCTTTCAAACTCAGCCCTGAAGGTTTGCTCAGATCCTTTCCAGTTGGTTCTATAAATTGGAACGCCTCTGAAGTTTTTGTCTGAAGAAAGCATTCTGGGACTCAAGTAAATGGGAAACACTGTGACCGGACCTTCCAAAATTTTTTTTGATTGCATTAGAACTCTCCTTACTGCTGTTTTTCTTGGAGCTCTGCTAGGTAATTGGCTAAGTAAACTGTGCTGAGTAGAGCTCGCACGTAAAGGATAACAACAGAATGTATTTATACTTGCCAGATACCATTTGCATTTTCATTCAAGTCTTCAATCTCCTAATCAAAAGGAGTTAAGGACGAAGTTCTGGTTCCATGCTAGGGCTACTTGGCAAATATTTTTGCCAGAGGAAAGGGTCATGGAAGACGCCTGCCAGTGCTTAAAATCAGACCACCTTAGCAACTGGCTCAACAATAATTCTTCAGCTGTGGTGCCCAGACCAGGTACATCAGCATCACCCGGGAATCTGCTAGAAATGCAAATTCTCAGGCCTCACCCCTACCCACTGAATCAGAAATTCTGAGATTGGGGCCCAGTAATCTGTATTTTAACCAGCACTCCATGAGATTTTGATACATGCAAAAGTTCGAGAACCACTGACCTAGACTAGCATTCTAAGTGGGAGTGTCTAGAAGCAGAGCCTGAGATGAGGATTTTTATGAAAGTCATATTAAAGACATGTTCTCAGGAGAAACTTGTAAGAAGGGAGTGGAGTGAGATGAGGAAGAGGGAGAAGCCAAGAAAGCCTGTGGGCTCAGGCGGAAGTCTACCCTTGGCTGGATTCACAGAAACAGGCTCTGGAACATGAACCATAGAGCAGAGTTAACGTTCCTCTGGGCAAGGGGCTGACCTGTTTTACCATTTGCTTAGTCACTGACTACAGGGAAGAGGGTGGCCTCCCATCAGCTGAGAATAGTCCTCTAGAGAAGGGGAAGCTGGTTGTCACTAGAAGCCAACAGTCGCAGTAGCTAGAGAATGGGGAGTCTGGGTGAGACACCAAGAGTCATCTACTACTACCTCCAACGTATACAATCAGCCTCAGAAATGGCCAAGCTTCCTACTTTCACTGTGGATCAGATGGAGAACTTGGCCTCCTTACTCTCAGTAGCCAAGACAAGAGTGGGCCTGCAAATAGGAAGCAGGAAAGATCTTACACTTGGCCCAGCCCCAAAGAGCCACCAGAAACCTCATGCACCTCAGTCAGCATGAGTAATACTAACACTGAAATCAGGTTGGTCAGAACATGAAGGCAGGAGCCTCTAGGTTATGTCAGAGGATCACTGCTTCCATACAGAGTGGTTTTGAGGACCCCAAATCCCTCTAATATCCCTTGGGGTTACATATTCCTTTCCCTTGTTGTTCTGGTCTTGGTGAAGCTACGGATCACCGTGCCTGTTGTCCGTGAGACAAGGTGTGGGCATGTGGCCCAGTCTGGATTACTGGTTGCCTTCCTTGAAATTAAAATCTTGATCAGAGTCATTAACTATGGTCAGAGCATATTTATAGCAGTGACTGAATCTTGAGGCAAGCCTTTATCAGTTTCTGCTACGAAGGCCCCCAGAGGGCCTCTGTGAGTGGAACTATTCAGAATTCCTTTAGATCCTCCCAGCTCTGTATTGTGCCAATAAATTCTCTTTTGCTCCAGTCGGAGTTGGTTTCTGTTTCTTGCAACCAAAGAACCCTGACATGGGTTCCTCAAATACCGGGAGTTTGAAGGTCCATTAAAAAATATATATATATAGTTTCTATCCAGTTATTCAATCTTTTTATACCACTTCTGACAGCATTCAATTTTTCATGTCACCTCAGAACTTAGTGGTGTAAAATAGCCATTTCAATATGCTCATGGGTCTGTGGGTCAGGACACAGCAGGGATGGTTTGTCTCCACTCCAAATGTCTGGGAATTCAGCTCAGAAGACCCAAATGCCTGAGGTAGGGGGTCAAGCATTACTCAAGAGTTGGAGGCCAGAATCATCCAGAAGCATCTTCTCTGATGTGTCAGGGGCCTGAACATGGATGACTCAAAGGCTTAATTCAGCAGGGACATCGACTTGATTACTTATGTATGGCCTTTCCATGTACCCTGGGCTTCCTCACAACATGGCGACCTCGGTGTGGTTGAACTTGCTACAGAATAAGTCAGGACACCAAGGCAAGTATCTCAGCCATCAAAATGGAAGCTGCCTTTTATGACTGGGTCTCAGAAATTACACAACTTCAAATTTGAAGCATTCTACCAATTATAAATGGACTTTATGTCTAGTCCACATTCAAGGGGATAAGATTTACATCCTACCTCTTGATGAGACAGAGTCTACAAATTTGTTGACATGTCTTAAAACAGCCATAAATACATAAGGTACATAGAATCCATCAGTCCTGGGGCGCTGAGGTGGCTCAGTAGTTAAGCATCTGCCTTCGGCTCAGGTCATGATCCCAGGGTCCTGGGATCGAGTCCCACATCGGGTTCCCTGCTCGGCGGGAAGCCTGCTTCTCCCTCTCCCACTCCCCCTGCTTGTGTTCCCTCTCTCGCTGTCTCTCTCTCTGTCAAAAAATAAATAAAAATCTTTAAAAAAAAAAAAAAAAAAAAAGAATCCATCAGTCCTAAGTGTACAGCTGGATAAAGTTTTACAAATGTACCCACTCATCCACCACTATCAGAATATTCGTCAACATCCAAGAGGTTTGCCTCGTGTCCTTTCCCACAGCCCCCTGAAGGAGCAATCATTATTCTGACTTCTACAACCATCACTTCTGCCTATCCTTAACTTGAATCTGAATCTTACAATATACTCTCAACTCTTTTTTTTTTTTTTTTTGGCTCATGTCTGTGAAATTCATCCATGTTTTATGTATCATTTATTCGTTTTTACTCCTGTGTAGTATTCCCCTAAATGACTACACCACAATTCATTTATACATTGTTTTGTTAATGGACATGTCAATTGTTTCCAGTTTGGGGGCAGTTATGAATAAAGCCATTATCCTTTCATGTTTGAAGACCCATTTTTACTAACAAAAAATGTTAATGAACTGCCTCCATGTTCTAGTAGTTATCGATCTTGAAAGTACATAATGCTAAAAGGCAACTTTTAAAGGCATTTCTACAATACTGTTTAAAAAGCATTTATATGCATTTCAAGTAAGACCTAGGTCTGTGACATTATTCCTACTAATAACATATAGGGTCACAAAGATTCATGGACCCCTTTGCAACAACATATGCTCGCCACCCCTACTCCCAAGGGTATGTGGCTCTCAGATCAGGAATAACTGCCATAGGGGATTCACCTTTGGGATCTTTTAAGTAAGAAATGTGCTAAAATTTGGATGCCCATCTTCATGACTCTAGGGTCACAAGCTCTCACTATCATACCACAAAGCAGAGTTTGTACTCATCACCATTCTGTTAAGCTTTCTCACTTCCCGATGAAGTACAAGTTTCTACCCCATGGGTCCTGTAAGCCCAGGCTCTTCCCTGCCCAACAGAATTGTACTTGGCAAAAATGGTTACTTGCATAATTAGGATAATGAGACTGACTTTCATCCTGAATGAAATTTGAATGTAATACATTTGAGCTGAAGTAAACCAAATTAGGAATAAATAAAATCCAAATCCATAGGAATCCCTGTAGGAATTATTTTTTTAGAATGACCTTCCAGCTTTCAGAAAGGCTCTTGGAGTCACCTGACTACATCTTCCTCCATGCTGTCTTCTGTTGAGGTCAAATCCCACTGAACTGGTCTAGTCGAAGTTGAGTTTTCTGAGCTGTTGACTCTATCTCTCTGACATTTTTTCCCCACCCTTCCATTTCTTACTGTCTTTCAGGCTTTCATCCTTGAACTGGGTTGTTTGGGAGACACGCCCCTTTCACCCAGGGACCAAAAAAAAGCTGTAGGAACGGTCCCCGGTCACATCTTCTCAGGTTTTGCTCCATCACTGTGATAGTGGTCTGCAAAGGAGACCTCAGCAAAACAGTATATGATATTTTATGGGATGGCACACCAAGACTGCTAAAGAAGATGGACGATGTTGTATTGTATACTTTGATAATAACCTAAGAGCGCCAGGAAGAACTTAATTGATTGATGATATGCCAAAGATCCATTTAAATTGTGCTAAGCTCATTCATTTTAGTTTTGCTGGCAATTTAAACCCCGTATTTGTTAGCATAAAGTCAGTCTCTAGGTAAATGTACTGTCAGCAGTGATATTGTACAGTTTTTTAAGGTGAGATGTGACGACTTCTATCAATAATTTTTAAAGTAAATACATCTAAATTTAAAATTTTTAAAGCCCTCCCCCTCGGCTCCTATCAGCATATGTAGATGACTGATCCAGCAATCTCTTTCTCTTTAATCACTGGGTTGCCAGTCAATGATATCACAGTCTCGGTGGGAACCATTACTCTGAATATTTTCAAGTCTAGTGACTTCTTGGGGATGGGGGGATAGGGCTTTAATCAAGGGAAAAAAAATCTCTTGCTGACAATAAAATGCAGATAACTACCTCACTTTGACTCTTTTATATATAGGTCACAAGTTATGATACAGTCTAGCTATAATTCATCAAAATATGCATGCTACTTCTACAAATTTGCAACTGGTACAAAGCTATCATTAACCTTCATTTACAAACAATGCCTGTGTTCCTTCGGCCTGAATCACCTCAAGTCATTCTATTTTCTTTCATGAGTTAGCCCTTCATCTTCCAGGATACATTTACGTGATGCAAGCTCTGACAAGATGAGATTACTGAAAATCTCCTTATTTTTCTTTTAAAGAGCCTCCTGGATGATTATTGTATTTATTCATCAGAAAATGAAGTATGAGGACATTCTAATGTCTGCCACTAGAAGGAACTCATACAAAAAGATTGGGCTATTCCCCAACTCCCTAACTGCACCCCAACCACCACACACACACACACACACACGCACACGCACGCACGCACGATCTCCCCACTGACCTCAGGCTCAACCTATAAAAATCATCCCTGGAAGAAAGACACCTAAGCTCTTGTGACATTAGGTAGGCAGCTCTTCACCTAGAAGGAATATCCAGGGAGCACATTAACTCTCTTTACTAAAAGAATACTGATTCACCCATTTGTATGTTGTAAACCAAAGCTTGGACACTTTTCCATAGTGTGGAAGATGTCACTTGATATCCCTGAATATGGGCTAACAGCTCTGGGCTTAATTGCTACTGTCTTTGTGCTCACACAGAATATCTAGTTCTGTTGATTATGAAGTGTTTTCAAGATGCTCAGCAACTGCACAAAGACACTTGATTATAAAAATCAAGGAAACTATTCCAAAACTATAAATAATAGTAAAATGGACCATCTCTGCCTTGTACCAATAAGGTAGAGATTAGCTGGGATAAGTTTGCACATTTCAAAGATCAATAGATCTTGATACTTCCAAGGTTTATCCTTTCAGTGGGGCTATTTTTATACTTATTGTAATATAACTTTACAAGGCTTAGAAGGGGAATGTAAGAAAACTATATTAAGCAGAGAATAGGAATACCTCTTTTTCCTATGTGTCAGCTCTACTCTGAAACTGGAGAGCCCCTTGACATCTTGAAGTTTCAATCCTAATACGTATTTGTATGTCATATGAACTGTTTGGCCCAATGTTATACTCAGAATGAGTTCTCCTTGAGAAGTTCTTGATTGAATGGAGCCTGGTTCAGATGCTTGTAATGCCAGATGGCATTTAGACATTTTGTGTTACTTTCTTTATCTCCTTTTCTAGTTATTTTCAGATTCTTCTTAGAAATTCAGCAGATACAGCCATAGTAATATGGGTCACCGGCAATTTTTTCAAGTGATTGGATACAAAACAATTTCAATGACCTAAAGATATGCTCATAAAATACCGTTGATCAATAATATCATGATGAAATCAAGAATGTAAAACTATTTCCTGGATGAGTCTGTTCATTTGCAAATTTGCAAACCAGTCCCATTTTCTACCCTACTGTTACTGCCCCATCAAAACCCAGAGAATCAGCTCAGAGCTCTCCTTGCCTAGGGATTATCACTGATTGGCCCAAGGTTGGAGTCTGACTTAAGGGCGTCAATTATATTTTCTCTCTTTTTTTTTCTATTTCTATTTTGTTTAAAAACTGTGATGTTTAGGGGCACCTGGATGGCTCAGTTGATTCAGCATCCCACTCTTTGATTTCGGCTCAGGTCATGATCTTGGGGTGGCGAGATCGAGCCCCGCGTCGGACTCCAAGCTCAGTGGGGAGTCTACTTGAAATTCTCTCTCTCTCCCTCTACCCCTCCCCTCACCCTCATGCACTCTCTCTCTCAAATAAATAAATAAATCCTTTAAAAAAATGTTATGTTCTCCTGTATATAGAGTAAAATCTTTTTTTTAAATGTACAATTCTATAAATGTTGACAAATGCATACAGCCTTTTCACTACAACCACAATCAGGACACAGAACATTTTCCTCATGCTAAAAAAACTTTGTAGTGCTAACCCTTTGTAGTCAAATAATGTCCTCACCCCAAACTCCTGGCAACCACAGCCCTGTTTTTCATTCCTACAGCTTCACCTTTCTGAGCATGCTATAATAACTGGAATCATATACTATGTCACCTTTGAATCTGGCTTATATTACTTAGCTTAATGCATTCAAGATTCATTCGCCTTGTTGTATGTATCAGTAGTTCATTTCTTTTTATTACTAAGTAGCATTCCATTGTATGGATATACCATTGTTTCTTCATGCATTCCCAGTTGTAGGACATTTGGGTTGCTTCCAGTTTCAGGACATTATGAATAAAGCTGCTATAAACATTTTAGTGGAGGTTGTTTTTGTTTGTTTGTTTGTTTTTCACTTGGGTAATAAATACGTAGAATTTCTGCATCATATGGGAAGTGTATATTTAACTTCATAAGAAACTGACCAACTGTTTTCCAAAGTAGCTGTGTCTTCAAAACTTTGGTCCATATTTTAATTAGGTTGTTTGTTTTCTTACCAATGAGTTTTGGGAAGTGGTTGTACAATCTGGATACAAGTCTTTGTTGGTCTGAGTTTTGCAGATATTTTCTTCCAGTGTATGGTTTGTCCTTTCAATCTCTGAAGAGTCTCTTTTGTAGAGCAAACATTTTTCATATTGATGGAAGTCCCAATTTATCAATTCATTTTCTTTTATGGATTGTGCTTTTGGTGTCATACCCAAGAAATCTTTGCCTAAGCCAAAATCACAAAGATCTTCTCCCAGTCGGCTCTACATTTTTTGCCAAAGGCACCCTGCCCCTACTGTGGTCACCTCCTGTAACAATCTCCACACTCACTCCAAGCTACTTCTGGGTCCTGCTTTGCCATGGGGAACCAAGCACAGCTCCAGAGAGATCAACCTTAGGACCCCCCTTGGCCTGATCATGCTGTACCACCAGTTACTTTGCTGTGGTTTCCCCTCTGACGGGTCTGAGGTAGCCAGCCTGGCAACCTTCTCTCACACCCCCAAAATGAGCATCAGAAGGAGGAGGTGGGCCATAATCCCATTGTTGTTAACTTCACTTCTCTAACTCACCCCAGGGCACAGTCTGATCCCTTCTCTGTCCTGCTTCTCATTCCTTCTCCTTTCCCTTAAACCAGATAGGGCTGGAAGAGAGCCATGCTCTTGTGTGGTCCTCCGCTGAGCAACTCCCTATAACCTATGACTGTCAATTGCAGCAAAATCCTATTTTTGAAGGTCAAAAGTTCAGTATGTTCTCACTTTTCCTGTCTGCTTTTATGGTAGATGGATAGGTGGATGCCTCTGCACAAGACCAAGGTCAAGCACTTAGAGAAACAAAGGAAACCACATCAAACTGTTTTAAACAATTATCACCCCCACACCCTCCTTGGCCCCTGCCCTTCCCCACACATTCATGCACAAACACAAGTCTGAACAGACCCGCCCTTCTAACTCCCAGCTGAAAGCCTATCACAGCACAGACTTCCATCCAAAACCACAAATCCATTCCTACCAAAGCCTTGAAATATTATGTCTTCATTGAAAGTATCTTGAAAAGGAGACAAAGGGAGAATTATATTCCATGACACAGAAGGAAACTTCCTCAATCTCTTCATGGGCCGGTTTCTCAAGATTTGGCATCATGGCTACTCTTTCTTATCTCCCTTGTTCCTCAAATTGTAGCCAATGCTATGTTGCTTCATGGCTTTCATCTCACTTTTACCCCCATTACCCTCTTCTCAATGTCAGACCTCCCCTCCCCTGCCCCCACAGCTGGTTTCAAACTGTTTAAAGTATAACTCTGAATGCTCTCTCATGCAAATCCACACCGCCATCCTTGGCTCCTCCTCCCCATCCTCGGCTCCCACCAACTCAATTAGCGCATTAAGGGCCAGGAGCCCAACACAGGAGTCTTCTTTAGACAGTTGAGGAAGGACAGAAAGCTCATGTGTTAACATGTTAAAATATTTGCCCAGCTACACACACGTACATACACATATAGAAAATGCCTAAAGAAAATACACAGAGGTATCGACTGTGGTCTTCTCTGGATGGTAGGATTAGAGTTGATTATTTTCTTCATACTTTCTGGAATTTTCATAAAATTCAATGTTGTGTATTTATTCCTTCCACAATAAGAAAAAAATCATCAAAGTTAATATCTCTAAAACTTGGCTGAGGTCTTACTTCCTTCCAGAAACCTCATCTATTCACTTCCCCCACCATAACCCCTGTATTTATTAAACACTCAACTACTCTTTAATGAGTACTAGTTATATAGCGGTCTCTGGGCTCAGTGTGTGGATACAAGGCCCAACAAGTTCAATACATAGCGTATTTAAAATATTTAGAAATCTTGGGGTGCCTGGGTGGCTCAGTTGGTTAAGCGACTGCCTTCGGCTCAGGTCATGATCCTGGAGTCCCGGGATCGAGTCCCGCGTCGGGCTCCCTGCTCAGCAGGGGGTCTGCTTCTCCCTCTGCCCTCTTCCCTCTCGTGCTCTCTGTCTCTCATTCTCTCTCTCTCAAATAAATAAAATCTTTAAAAAAAAAATATTTAGAAATCTTTATAGGCCAGGTAATAACTACTGCTGACTCTTGAATAACATGGGTTTGAAAGGCACTTCTCTTCTCACACATGGATTTTTTTTTCTTTCACAGTGTAGTACTGTCAATGTATTCTCTTCCTTTTAATTTTCTGAATATTCTTTCCTCGAGCTCAGTTTATTGTAAGAATGCAGCATATAATACACATAAGATACAGACCCTGTGTTAATGCAGTGTTTATGTTACTGGTAAGACTTCGGGTCAACGGTAAGCAGTGGCAGGGTGGGGGAGATGCCTCTAACTCCCTCATTGTTCAAGGGTTAACTGTACACAGAAGGGACCCATCCAAAGTGCCGGATCATGTCTAGAGATCTCTACTCTGCCTTAGTTGCTGATTTTGTGAGGAAAGACTGAGGCGTCTGGGGCAGAATGGACATTCTGAGGTCATTCAACAACTGGAACAGAAGTATAAGAACTAGAACAGTTGTCCCAGTGTGTGCCCACTGCATTTCAGTCCTGCTCCCATGGCCTGTTCTCACAGTGAGGTAGTAGTTACTACATGGGGTGGCCATGGTGACAAAAGGAGAGTGAGGGAGATGTAAGACCCCTCAACATTTAGATGCCATTTCCCCTTTTCCCCAGAGATCCCTATGAGTAGATGCACCACAGTCCTTATCCTAGCATAAAGTAGTCATCAATTAACTTGCATATCTCTTCCCACCAAATTCCAAGGTTCCTTAGAGTGCTGAATATGCATTTTTCATTTATAAATAAATATATTTAATAAGTATTTATTAATAAATATTTATATACTAAAATTATTTATTTATAAATAAGTTATATTTAATAAATATAATTCATTGTATTTAATATAAAAATTTTTTCTAAAATTTATTTTTATTTCTTATAAATAATAAATTACTTATTTAGGTACCTACCTAGCACAACTAGGCACTCAAACATTTGTTGAATAAATGAGTGAACTTTTAAGATTAGGACTCCCTAACCATGAAAAGGGAAACAGTTCTGCCCAATGGGGTCCTCTGAGGAATAACCCAAAGGGTTCTGGAAGAAATAGTTGCCAGGGCGCCTGGGTGTCTCAATCGGTTTAAGTGTCCGACTCTTGATTTCGGCTCAGGTTATGATTTCAGGGTCCTGAGATCGAGCCCCATGTCAGGCTCCATGCTCAGTGCGGGGTCTGCTTGTCCCTCTCCTTTTGCTCCTTCCCCTACTCTCTCTCTCAAGTAAATAAATAATTTTTTTTTTTAAAGAAACATTTACTAAGATACAGTCTTCTGGTTGGTATTTGCTTGGGAATGAGAAATGGTGCTAAGATACGGTCTGTCAGAAGATCACAAGTACAGCAGAGAGAGAATCAGGAAAGAAGTCACGGGAGCAGGGAAGGGGGAAACAAAGCAAAAGGATTGCTTATTATCATGTACAGAACCACCATTCCACTTCAAAGCCAGAGCCAAGATCCAGGGGTGACCCTGTTGGAACACACACAGGCACGTACACATGTCCCAAAGACAGATGAAGCTGAGTTTTAAGTTCTCAGTACAATACTGAAGGCTCAGGGTACTCAACTGGATGGAGTAAAAGCAGATCTGACACATACAGGAAGCCCCGCTACCCATGTGACCTTTCAACTTTACTTAGGGCAGGGTGGGGGCCAACTGCACGGAGGACCTAACAAAGCCCCACACTCCTGGGGTTGGTGCAAGGGCTCCCTATCTCTTTGTGTGCTTTCTGTCCTCAATGTCTTGCACAGCCCAGGACAGCCATACCTTTGAGCGCTCTGAAGTGTCTGTTTATGTGTCCTGCTTCCCAGAACCTTCCTCCTGGGAGGGGAGCACCCTCATTAAAATGTATGAAAACTGCTGGATTCCATAATGGAAGCCCTTCCCACTAAGGTCCTGGCATTTCTCAGTGTGTATCTAAGAAGTGTTCTTTAGAAAGTCTGCCTATTCTGGTTTCCAATTTGGATGGCTATGTTCCATCTGTGAGAAGGCTAATGTTGCGATCAAGCTTGGATCACAACCTCCCTGAAATGAATTGAAACCAGTTGATGGACCACTCTTGTGAGTCACTTGGCACCCCTTCACTCGCATGGATTTTCGTTCAGAGCACTTTGAAGTTTCAAAAGAAAATCAACATTTTTTGTTTCTTACTGGGGTGGGGAGAGGGAGTAAAAGCAAAAAGACCAGTCACGTCTCTAAATCTAATATCATCTTACTGTCAAAGATCACCAAGTCCAATTAAATGGGCACTCCCTCATTGTCTTAATATCTAACTCCCTAAAGGATTTGCAGCAGAAAAAAAACACGCGAATAAAAATTAGATGGTAAGACACGTGAGGAAAGTGCCTCCTTGAAATTCTCTAACAGCTCCACTAACGCTTTCCTCCTTCTCTTCCTCTCTTTTTGGACTCTTCTTCTGTCCTCTGTTCTTCTTCTTCATCCTAACTCTGTGTATGCATCCTTAAGACTCTGGAATCTTGGATTTATCATCTGTATGGGCTCTGTACCACCTTTTACCAAAATCTGTGTGGATCTCCCACACCACTCTGGTCAGTGCTACCATTTCTCTTCCCTATTCCTTTCCTCCCTGTATACTGAGGAAGTGAGAAGTGATTTTCTTCAGTATTTACCCTTATACAGAAGGGAGACTTACATTTCTGGCTTTCCATAGAAAGGCCAAAACTAACTTTAGCTGCCTTCACTAAAATTGAACATAACCCTTCAAAACCACACTTGAACGACCATACAAAAATCTCCCCTCTTCTCTAAAGAGATCCCTTTGCCCCAGGCCTCAAGAGGCAAAGTCTTATTTCACGTCCCAATCTCCTCGGGGCCCCCCCAAGCCCTGGTGATTACATTCAGTGCTCCAAATGTGGACTAGTCACATGAATTTCTATCTCTTCACTGCTCTACGACCATCGTATGCTTTTGAGGGCTACCTGTTTCCCAGACCCAACTGCCAGGTACATCTTCCTCACATCCTCAGACACACTGACAGCAAGCAGCTCAGGGGCCAGAAATGTCTCCCTCCCACCAGTAACATCAAATCCCAAACCAGCTTTTATAGCTGTCTTTTCTCATCAATCCTGTGCCATCTTTGAAGTCCCTAAATCTACCCAGGGCTCTATGGGGTCCAATGCTTAACCCCACAGTCAAGCTTGGGCTTACCTCCCTCTCTCTGGGAGCACCCTCCTTCCATCTGCCTATCCATCAAAACATTTCTGTTCTTCAAGCACCAGATTCTCGGGAAGCTTTTCCAAGGCAACCGTATCTCAGACTGTTTCCTTTTCTCTGAATCCCTTCATGCTCACCATCTGTGTCACACGTCACCCTTGTTCATATTATGTCAACGTAGTCCCAGTCTCAAATCTCACACTAGTAGATACGCAAGCATGCGCATATTATATAGGTCTTCTAACCCCAAATCAGAGCCCCCCTTGTGCCCGGTACACTTTGAGTTGACTCTCTGAGTCCACCTGCCAGCTCCTATGAGGTCTGGATGATCGTTAAAAACAATGCTTCTCAACACCCGAGACGTGTCCTATTGAAGGTGTAGGAGATGAAATAGTTCACCAACCTAGCGTTAAACAACACTAACTCACATAGTGAGGAAGTTACTCTATTTTCAGTGGTCTCTCAATCCTTCCAAATCAAAGAGAAATTTTTAGTTTGGTTCCAGAAAACCCTTCCCCCTTTTCTAAAACCAATATCTCCCTTTTGAGAAAAAAAAGAATAGGCCTCACGCTCAGATCCTTTTTAGCCCCGACAATCTAAAAAACCATTGTGTTGTCTTCAGTTTTTGTGTTAAGTCTCCTACTTAAGACATATGATACCCTGTTTCCTTTTATAATACGTTTATTCAAATAAAAAAGAAAATCAATAAACCCCCTTCTCTTTTTTTAATTTAGCAAATTTTGGAAAGGTGAATCCACAGATGACTCAGGTATAGGAAATACTGCTCTAAGAGATACTCTGGCTAAAATTCTTTATCTCTAAACCCTGCTGATCACCTTTGGCCCAGAACATCATCATCAGTGGCTCAAAGGTGGGCAGGTTAGTACCAGCTCTGGAGGGAATGGGGGAGCAGAAAAGAAATGGTCTGGGCAGTGAACCTGAAAAAAAAAAAGACCTGACCATCGTCAATACACAAGTGCTTCATCAACCCCCTCCAGTACCAAGGCAAGCTTCCCACGACTGTCATTACTGACTCACCCTCTGTGAGTCAAACCGCACTTGAACAACAATACAAAAATCTCCCCTCTTCTCTGAAGAGATCCCTTTGCCCCACTGACTGCCCTCCTCTGACTTGCCTCCAAACATACCCCAATTTCCCCCAAGACACTCCGTAGCAGAAGGGGCAGGCCATGAGACTCATTCCAGACCCAACAGCACCCAATGCCCAGAACCTCCCTTTTCCTAAACATGACTCAACTTATCCAGGCTCTTTATTTCCATTTATCTTTGAGCTACCTAGAAGATGGACATGACAGCCACGATTTTGGCACACTTAAATGTTAGCTGAAACTCAGGTACGTTCCTGGTGTGAGGAATCCCTGAGGAATTCACACCAGAGAAATCCCATGACACATTAACAAGAATGTACCTAAGAAATAATTATACTGAAATTCCTTTGTTATCTATTAATATCAATTGCCAGGCACTCTATCAGCGTGGGGATAGACAAGTGAGCCTGATGTTTCACTTCTTGCACACTAAGAGATAAGATAAAACAAGAGATTCCCATTTGGGCAGAAACAGGCTCTTGTTTTTGTGGTCAACAAAATCGTGCACTGGGTAAGTCCTGTTTATCGATCAACCAGGATCCAGGAGAGATTAATGGCTGAAGTTAGAATTCTAAGAGATTGATTCCAACCAGAACTGGTAGAGGAAAAACATAACAGAAGCAGAGTGAAAGACTGTACCAAATGTGAGGCATGGCATCCTCAAGGAGCAAGGTGAAATCCAGACGTTAATGAGGATTATGGCCAGAAGGCCAGGAAGGACGCCATCCACCCTAAGTGCCTTCAGGTCAAGATTATAGGAGCTAAGACAAAATACCATAAATCATTTCAACAATTGCAAAAGAAGGTGATTATATAATGCATTTTTAATGATCTAATAAATACATACAGATTTATCAAAATTAGTACAGACTAATTCTTCAAACTGACCTCTTAGACTTTGCATTTGTGGAGGACTCCAGGTGGTCCCTAAGATTATAAGGCCAGGAGACTCCATGGCTGTAATCCTGTCTGGTGTGGTCTCCCAAAGACCTGGGTAAACCCAATGACATTAGCAAACAGCCAGGAAAGAAGTGGACTAACTAACCAGCTACTGTGACAGTTTTTATATTTTCAATAAAAACTGGGCACTCATGTCTTTAGGGAAAAAATAGTCACATACCACATGTGAATATGTTACAGATAAATCAAAATCTAACTTATTTAAGGCAATGGAAACTTTTCTTCATTACCCATAAAGCTGCATTACAACAACTTATAAATTTGGATTGACTGCACTCAAATATCACACATATTAGGAAAAAAGTACATATTAATAGTAATGAGCACAACAAAGAGATATATTGGCAGTTGCTCACATGACTTACCAAGTATATCCCAAATCTTAAGATAAGCGCTCTATTTTGAATGTCCTCCTTCATAAAAAGAATGACGCCAGAGTTCTAAGCTCCCAAGATCTGATTTAGCAAATATCACTTAAACGAGGCTGTTCTCTATTTCCATAAAGTTTATAATGAAGAACTTTATATTCATATTGATGGCAATAACCATGCCACCAGGCAACAGACACAGACATCCAAGCGTACCCATGATTACAACCCACCAAGGCTGAGCCTTTGTCTTTTTTTATGTATTTGCAGATGTATTTAATGCAACATTGATGCGTTCAGATTTCACAATTGTCAGCTTCAGAGTTGGAAGTTACCTTGAAGATGCCGTTGCCTGCGAAAGTCAAGATCCAATCAAGTTTGGGTTCACACTTCCTAGCTAAGTAGGCTACATATTAACCAGTATATAACTTTGAGCAAAGTCCTTAGCCTTCCTGATCTTCCGAAGGAACAGCACAGCCAGCTGGGGCCCGCCCGTAGGGCTCTTGGGAGGAGGGGGGCTCGGGGGCGCCTGGCACAGCGCGTGGGTGTCACCCACGTGGGCCGCCCTCAGCAGCCTTATCAACAACAGCTGCACTGCAGCCCGGGAGGGGAAAACAGCCACTCGACCAACTTCGAACAGTTGGTAAAGGGGGAGAATCAGGGCTTCAATCAGGTTTCCTGCATTTTCATCCGCGTCTATTTCCACTTAACCACGGCTGCCCCTGAGGTGTCATCTCCTTTTTTTGCGATCACGTTTGCAAGAGATGGATGCACGTGCTAATCCTGCAGCTTCTGCTCGCCTTCCTCTGGACTTTGCACGGAAGCCACAGGAACTGCGTGTGATGGGAGATGAAATCGCATTTGAACGGGGTCTTTAGAGAAATTCCTCTTGTGTTCCATTACTTTAGGACACGGCTAGGGGCGCCTGGGTGGCTCAGTCATTAAGCATCTGCCCAGGGTCCTGGGATCGAGCCCCGCATCGGGCTCCCTGCTCAGTGGGGAGTCTGCTTCTCCCTCTGACCTTCCTCCTTCTCATGCTCTCTGTCTCTCATTCTCTCTCTCTCAAATAAATAAATAAAATCTTTTAAAAAAAAAATTATGACACGGCTAAAGAGACTCCGAGAAATTTCCAGCCTGGCAACATCTGCCCCCCCACCCCCACCCCTCTGAGACACGCAGGGCTGACGGTGGCTCCGAATCACACCCGTGTCAGGTGGCAGGCAGGGCAGGGGCACGTGCACACAAACAAGTTTTTGTTCAGGATACCTCAAAGAGCCAGCCAAGTGGCAAATATGGACATCTGTGCTAGACTGTGGCTGTCCTGTTTTTTTACTCTAATCTGTCAAGATAACCATTTCCCCATTCTCTTAAACAAACACAGACTTCCTTGTTTAAACACTGTAACAGTTCTAACAGAACACACAGCTTTTAATCATTCTATGCTAAGTACGCTGGCAAGAGTCTGAGAAAAGAATCAAAACATCTTAAATGTAAACTGGCTGATTTTGCTGCTTTGCAAATCCCAGGAAACAGGAGAGAGAAACCTGAAGTTGCGGATAAAAGGAGAGGAGCAGGGGGAGCAAGAGTGAGTTTCTTAAATGATAATTGAATTAGAAATGCAATCCTGAATCCACTTCAGCTTCTAAAGGAGAAAAAGAAAAAGAAATGGGGTCAGGTTTTAGTTTTTCTTCTGCAAAAAGCTTCAAGTTGAGCAAATGTAAGTTCAGGTCCAGCAAATGTGAGTTCATGTGTTCCATTACTTTAGGACACGGCTAGGGGCGCTTCGGTGGCTCAGTGGTTAAGCGTCTGCCTTCGGCTCAGGTCATGATCCCGGCGTCCTGGGATCGATATTTTGTATACATTTATAAAGGCAATAGTATGCGCTTGAGGAGGATGCTATTCTCGGGGAAAACTATTTAAAGGGGAGCAGGTTGCATCACCACGGACTCAACTCCCTCTTGAAAGCCTGTTAGTCGAAAGCTCTGTCACAGCACATTCTTTTCGTTGATGCTGTGTTCTAGGTCATTTCCTAATATTTGAGAACAGAAACGTGAAGGGTCGGGGGAGACCTTCACTGTGGAATGAGCAAGAATATTGACAGTGCTCAAGTTTAGGATGTGCTTCAGCCTCACTACTCAGCATTTCACTTGCAAAATATCCAAATTCACTCTGAAATGAGAAGAAGATAAAACTTACACAGAACGCTGATTCGTTTCCCAGAAAAAAATGGCGGCCAAATAATCCAACCCTCCATTGCCCAAGCTCATGGGTGGTTCAAGGACAAGCGTGGAGATCTGGGGTCCACATTCTGGTTCAGTGACTTAATCTTATGACCTTAAATGAGTTAATAAATCCCTCAGATTCTTAAGTGTTTTTTTTTTACCTGTGAAATGGGGATAAAAATAGTTTACAGAGTACTTCAGAAGATGAAAGGAGCTAGATTCGCAATGGTAAGTGCTTAATAAAGTTAGCAATCGTTAAGTCAAGTGTCCACTGATACCTACCATAACTGGATAATGTTCTGACTGACATAAAATTCAAGTTAATATAGCTCACATGTAACATCTGGATTTCCAACTTTACAAAATTAGAAAACAATTTAACACTGAAATACCAAGCCTGTTTAAGAAACAGAATGCTCTGAGTATTGGTCCCGTGTATAATTCCTTATGGAGAAAGCAGCCAGAAGCTGTGACAGTTGTCCCAGCCATCCCAACACAGCGGACTGGGCCACATTCCCTGGACACAGGTGGGGCCCCAGTCTCGAAGCTCTTGCATGCGGTTGCCTTACAGACTGTGGTCTGACCCGTAGATGGCTGGAGAACACTAGAAGGTTGGGATCTGCTGACCCATCACATCTTCCCCTTGAATGACAAAGCCAGTCTTGATGAGAATGGTGGCAGCAAAGGCCAACAGAAGCTGACTGATTGATGGTTATTTGGTCATGATGGAAAAATCCTGAACTTGGAGAGCAACAGAGACTGGGCTGAGGACACAAAGAGACTAAGCCATCAGAGATGAAAATTCTGGTTCTCCACCAGCCTTGATTGTGTGTAAAGGAGACTTTTATTTTTTTTTTTTTTAAGATTTTATTTATTTATTCATGAGAGACAGAGCGAGAGAGACGCAGAGGGAGAAGCAGACTTCCCGCTGAGCAGGGAGCCCGATGCGGGACTCGATCCCGGGACTCCAGGATCATGACCTGAGCCGAAGGCAGTCGCCCAACCAACTGAGCCACCCAGGCGCTCTGTAAAGGAGACTTTTAAACTCATTCTGTATTTCCTCACGCATCCTTACAATACCCTAATTGAAATAACCTGAATATATATTGGCTACTTTTCAACCTGAAAAGTCTTTTTTTTTTTTTAAGATTTTATTTATTTATCTGACAGAGAGAGACACAGCAAGAGAGGGAACACAAGCAGGGGGAGTGGGAGAGTAGAAGCAGGCCTCCTGCGGAGCAGGGAGCCCGACGCGGGGCTCGATCCCGGGAACCTGAGCCCAAGACAGACAATTAACGACTGAGCCATCCAGGCGCCCCTCAACCTGAAAAGTCTTAATGGCATCAGTTTATCTTTGATGATCCAGGAGGCACCTAAAGATCTCAAAACACTTGAGGGTCACAGTGATTCACATCAGTTCCCATAGGAGCATAGATACCCAGTTACTTCCTCTTGGGATTTTATTTCTGTATTCTTTTTTTTTTTTTTAAGATTTTATTTATTTATTTCAGAGAGAGAGCACGTGAGAGGGAGGAGGGGCAGAGGGAGAAGCAGACTCCCTTCCGAGCAGGGAGCCCGATGCGGGACTCGATCCCGGGACTCCAGGATCATGACCTGAGCCGAAGGCAGTCGCTCAACCAACTGAGCCACCCAGGTGCCCTTATTTCTGGATTCTGATAGCTGCTATTACATGGTGGATGACAATAATTAGGGCCTGTTAAGCTCAACCTACATAGCTTAATTAAGCAAATATGAACACTAAATGCAATACTACAGGCCTACTACACATAAGACACACTGCTAAACGTTGTGACTAACAAATGAATAAGAAGTCTTCCTGTCCTCAAAAATATTAGAACTTCAGAGGTACAGATCTGTGATTCAGCAGTCTTGCACAATTCACAGCACTGTTGAATCTCAGATCTGTACCTCTGAAACAAATAATACAATATATGTTAAAAAAAAAAAAAGAAGAAGAAGAAGAAGAAGATAGCAGGAGGGGAAGAATGAAGGGCTGGAAATCGGAGGGGGAGACGAACCATGAGAGACAATGGACTCTGAAAAACAAACAGGGTTCTAGAGGGGAGGGGGGTGGGAGGATGGGTTAGCCTGGTTGTGGGTATTGAGGAGGGCACGTTCTGCATGGAGCACTGGGTGTTATA
Source organism: Mirounga angustirostris (assembly GCF_029215605.1). Taxonomy (NCBI): domain Eukaryota; kingdom Metazoa; phylum Chordata; class Mammalia; order Carnivora; family Phocidae; genus Mirounga; species Mirounga angustirostris. The sequence goes on from NW_026991715.1 coordinate 20,361,625, forward strand.
CGCAAACAATGAATCACAGAACACTACATCAAAAACTAATGATGTAATCTATGGTGATTAACATAACAATAAAAAATTTTAAAAAAACATTAGAACTTCATGGGATTTGACAAGTTCATAAGTACTATGAGAGAGAAAATGATAAATGCTTTAAGAGAATAGAAAAACTTGAACCGTGCTCCAGGAAACTCCGTAAGGTGTTCATTTGCTTGGTTGTGGTAACCATTTTGCCATATACATGAATACCAAATCATCACACTGTACACTTCAAATGTATACAATTTTTATTTGTCAATTACATCTTAAGAAAGATGAAAAAATTGCAAAAATGCAATTGAATAGGTAAGGTAAATCATTTGCTGAAATAAACTTTTTTAAACATTGATTTATTTCAGAGAGAGAGAGAGAGAGTGGGGGGGGGAAGGGCAGAGGGACAGACTCTTCAGCAGACTCCCCACTGAGCACGGAGCCTGACCTGGGGCTTGATCCCACGACACCGAGATCATCACCTGTGCCAAAATCAAGAGTCAGATGCTCGGGCGCCTGGGTGGCTCAGTCGTTAAGCGTCTGCCTTCGGCTCAGGTCATGATCTCAGGGTCCTGGGATCGAGTCCCGCATCGGGCTCCCTGCTCGTTGGGAGCCTGCTTCTCGCTCTGCCTCTCTCTCTCTCTCATGAATAAATAAATAAAATCTTTAAAAAAAAAAAAAAAAAGAGTCAGATGCTCAACCAACCCCGCCACCCAGGCTCCCCTCACTGAAATAAATTTTTAAGAACAACAACAACAACAGAAATTTGGCAATGGTCGAGCTGGAAGAAATGACATGTACTCAGGAGGGGAAGCATTCCAGGAATCAGGGAACACTGAGGGAGGGCAAGACCGCAAACACCTTGACATCCAAGTATAACTTTGAAGGAAAGTGGAAGCCATGACGGGAACAGGAACAGGAGAGAGCATGAACGAGGACAGAGAAGATTATTTGGGGAACGGCAAGTATCACTGAATGACTGGTGTGCAGAGAACTTGTAATAAGAGATAAACACGGAGGTAAGTTAGGGGCCAGGGAAGGAAGGCCTTGAAATGTCAGGATAAAGCACTCAGAATTTATTTTGTAGGTAATGCTGTCTAGAGAGGTTTTTGAGCAGGGAGCAATATAATCAGCTGATGCTCGGTCTGACACATGCTTCCACACCTGAATAACTTTTCTATAAAAATATGACTTTATCAAAATATCTTTATGAATAAAATTGCACATACCTATAAAACGTAAATAAGCAACAGAAACACAATAAAGACTAAGAATTTAAATAGTATAACATCCAGGCATAATGGAGTCTCCGATTTGCCTTATCAGAGAGAGATGTCAATTTTCTCTCCTAATAATCACTTCAAGCTGATTCCTGCAACCAATATTCTTTTTTTTTTTTTCACAGAGCATACAACAGACTGGTACTATTTGTCAGACTCTTTCCTGAGGCTGCAGCATGAGGCAGACATAAAGAATGTGAGCTAGTCTGCACAGAAACTGAAATTTTCATCCGTAATTGCTGCCGTATAAACTGGCACAGCCCTCTTGGAGAGCAATTTGGCATGTGTATTAAGAGCTATGGTATGTTCATATCCATTGACCCAGTCTACCCACTCCTGGGTCTCTAGTCTAGGAACATTTTTAAAAATAGAAAGTGGTATGGATTAATACGATCATCATTGTGGTTTTTTATACTTGTGAAAGATAATAAAGAGAAACTTAAATTTTTTTTAAGTAGGAAGAATTCTTGGGGTGCCTGAGTGGCTTAGTTGGTCAAGCATCTGCCTTCGGCTCAGGTCATGATCCTGGGGTCCTGGAATTGAGCCCCACTTCAGGCTCCCTGCTCAGTGGAGAGCCTGCTTCTCCCTCTCCCTCTCCCCCCCCAACTCATGTACTCTCTTGCTCTCTCGCTCTCTCTCTCGCGCTCTATCTCAAATAAATAAAATCTTAAAAAAGAAAAGTAGGAAGAATTCTTAAATAAACAATAGACCATGTGCTTCATGAACTATTATACAGGTATTTTAAATCATAGTTATAAAAATTATGTAGGAACATGCAACAATGTTTCTGGGTTAAAAAAAAAATCAGACCCAAAACATACACCACAATGACAAATTATGAAAAAAAACTTCCTATAAAAAAGACTGGACAACAATAGATAAATAATAATAATAATAATAACACCAATTGTGAGGATAAGTTTATTAAAGGAGATGTGTGTTATTCCTCTGTTTTGTCTTCCAAAATGCTCATAGGTTGGTATAATTACCCAATAGTAAAGGAAGGAAAGGATAAAAAACAGAGCTCTACGGCATCAGGGAAATCCAAATCAAAACCTCAATGAGATACCACCTCACACCAGTCAGAATGGCTAAAATTAAAAAGTCAGGAAAGGACAGATGTTGGCGGGGATGCAGAGAAAGGGGAACCCGCCTACACTGTTGGTGGGAATGCAAGCTGGTGCAGCCACTCTGGAAAACAGTATGGAGGTTCCTCAAAAAGTTGAAAATAGAGCTACCATATGATCCAGCAATTGCACTACTGGGTATTTACCCCAAAGATACAAAAGTAGGGATCCGAAAGGGTACGTGCGCCCCGATGTTTATAGCAGCAATGTCCACAATAGCCAAACTGTGGAAAGAGCCAAGATGTCCATCGACAGATGAATGGATAAAGAAGATGTGGTCTCTATAAACAATGGAATATTATGCAGCCATCAAAAGGAATGAGATCTTGCCATTTGCAACGACGTGGATGGAACTGGAGGGTATTATGTTGAGTGAAATAAGTCAAACAGAGAAAGACATGTATCATATGAACTCACTGATATGAGGAATTCTTAATCTCAGGAAAAAAACTGAGGGTTGCTGGAGTGGGGGGTGGGGTGGGAGGGATGGGGTGACTGGGTGATAGACACTGGGGAGAGTATGTGCTCTGGTAAGCGCTGTGAATTGTGCAAGACTGTTGAATCTCAGATCTGTACCTCTGAAACAAATAATGCAATATATGTTAAGAAAAAAAAAAGAAGAAGAAGGTAGCAGGAGGGGAAGAATGAAGGGGGGGAAATCGGAGGGGTAGACGAACCATGAGAGACGATGGACTCTGAAAAACAAACTGAGGGTTCTAGAGGGGAGGGGGGTGAGAGGATGGGTTGGCCTGGTGGTGGGTATTGAGGAGGGCACATTCTGCATGGAGCAGTGGGTGTTATGCACAAACAATGAATCATGGAACACTTCATCTAAAACTAATGATGTAATGTATGGGGATTAACATAAGAATAAAAAAAAAAAAAAACAGAGCTCTAAAAGGAAGCCAGCCTACCTTTAAGACGGCATGGGAAGAAAGAAGTCATTGGCCCTGAGTGGTTTCCTCCGACAGATCCTACGGGGGCTCCACGTGCTGACCAATGGTGGGGTTCCCAGAAGACCTAAAGCTGCCAGAGCCACATGGCAGAGAATGAGAAATGGATTCCTTGATGAATTTGTCCTCTTGGGTCCCTGCATGATGGTGCAGTAAGAAGGGAAGAGAGAATGGGAAGAAGGATGTATGACATTTCACTGAGTTGTAGCTCTAATATACAGATCATCAAATAACACCCTCCACCTTCTGGTCTCGAATGCTTATAGAGAAAACGGTTTCCTTCTTCTTCCTCCCTTGGGAATGAGAAATGTGAGGTTCAGAAATAGAATACTGTGAATACAATCAGTGCTAACCAGCTGATATTAGCACTGTACATTTCTAAACAGAGCAATTTCATTCTCTTTTTAGACAAACCAGTAAAAATAAAATGGTTTTGATCACAACTGAGACCACAATAAAGACCTTCTTAAATGTCTTGTGAGTAGCAGAATAGAATGTGTATTTAATTGTTAGCTACAAAGAGTCAAATTATTGTCTCCTAATCGATAGAATTATTCACAATTCTACAATATGTACAGCAATGAAGAGAATAGGAAAACAAAGCATGATCACATAAAATGTAGCCAATTAAATTATTACTTCACAAGGATATAAATATTACTTAATAATTAAAGTGCTGCTTGGATTAAAACTGTTTCCAAAGGAAGGACTGATTCAAAGGCAATTAGTAGCATGAAATGAGAGTTTTGCTTTGGGGACTTTTATTATTTACACGATAGCTTTATCATTAATGTAAATTAGACAACATTTAACTAGGGGTCTACTGTGTGTGCGGCACGGAGCAGACCACCATTTCTCTCTGAACCCATTTCTACATGGAACCTCTTCCCATTGGAGGTGACGATTCAGACCTGGCCCCATGTACTGGAGTTATTTTCTGGGTGTATGAACATCTTTAACCCTGCTCCTCCTGACCATCGTGAAGAAGATACGCAGGAAGAATGCAGAATCCTGGCAGTATGTCACACTTGGTTCCAAGAAGGAGGCAAAGGTTAAGAATGAGTAAAATTAAGCAGACAACCATGTGTGGCTTGCTATTCTGCAAAGGCAGATTCCCCGGGCACAAATAGAAGAAAGACTCATGAATGAGATCATGTCAACTTCCCCTGCTTACATAGTCATGCCGGCCCCCTTTCCCTTCGGAAAAACAAGTCATCCATGCACCAGAGTTCAGGGCTGCATTGTAAAATGTTTCGGAAGCATACTCACACAGGTCCAGGGGACTGACCCAGGCGGGCTTTTCCAGGCCTGGTCTGAGGGCCATAGGATCCACAGTCCACCTGCTCATGTCCATGAAATCTGAACCTCTTGGCGCCCACTGGTCCATGAACCTCTGGAAACACATGCTAAATGAATGGGCTTGACTTTGGAAAGAGAACACTTTTTCAAGAACTTCAAGATGGGGGTGTTGGGCTGGCTTTGGGCTTGGCGATCAATTTTTAAATGCTAAAGGGAAGTGATTCTGGTTTTTGGCAGAGCCAGTGCTCATAGAGGACGAGACTTGGTGAAATCGTTTCGCAGATGAACTCTAAGTCAGAAAGAGTTTTCCTCTAAATTATATTTTAATCCATGGATTAGTTCACTCGATTTCTTTTATGATTTTCTTTTCTCACTAAATTATTTTTGCTCTCCAGGAGTGATTCTAGTTAGGAAATATGACATCAATTCCCAGAGTAGGCATTAACTCATGGTAGATTGAAAGGCTCAAGATCATAATATTTTATATACGAACGAGGTTCCTACAATCTAAATCTGAACATTACCCAGTTGTTTTATGGGCAAGTTGGCCTCTAAGTTACTGTACATTAAACAATGAGTAATATGTTGCTATGGAAATTCTATATTAAAATCAGATGTGTATAAATGTCTTCATTTTGATTTTTTTTTTTTTGGTTGTTGCATATATGAATATTTTTAAAGTGACTGTGAAAAAAAAAAAAAAAAAGTAAAGATCCTATAGCTGATGTCAGACTAGTACCCATCCCCAGCCAAGGCAGAAGGTAAAAGGGTATTACTCTAACAACATTGCCCCATCTCAAAGTAATGTTCGCTTGAGGGCACAGACTACAGACTGTTAGTGGTATTCCTTAGCATTTCAGAAACAAAGATATCTCACACCAGGTAATTTGACAGTACAGTAGATGCTCTATTAACCGACCCCCAAATCCCCAAATCCCAGGCCAGCTGATCTTTTCTAGCCATGATTCCTGGCCACCCCACATACAAGTAGCTCCTCTCATCACTGATGGGCCCCACCCCAGACAAGATGTCTGAGCACCTCTGCTCCCATCGGTTGTATTGTCTACCTGCCAAGAGGAAGTTGTGTTCGCTTCTAACCCCGTCTAAACAAACTGTCTTGGTTACTAGGATCAGGCGATTTATGTACTATCTAAAATAAACTGATGAAAGTGGCAGAAGAAAGATTTGTACTTTCTCTGAAAGAGTTTTTAAAAAAATATTATCAAATCAGGAGTGGGTAAGAAAATTGCAAATGATTGGTGAGATAATGTAAAAATTTAGAATTTTCTTTTTGGCTTGCTTCAGAAATTTTAGTTCCTTTTCTACTTAGGAGGGAAAAAAAACAAAACAAAACCCAAAACCAAAGAAACCATGCAGTTGAGATGCTCATGCAAAAAAGGATAAATGCAGAACATGAACCAGTGGCCCAGAATGTGTTAGATTAATCCACATTTATGTTTTAAGTTAAAAGAAAATGTTTAAGGTATGTGTCTATCATTACTCATGATTCCCTGTTTTAATTGACATTCTTTTTATTAACCCACAAGCTACTGATATATATTGTACACACATATACACAGTATATAAATATACTTTAGCAGATTTCTACTATAGTATATAGATTTCTACAGCAGTATGTAGATTTCTGTTGTAGTATACGGATTTCTACTATAGTATATAGATCTCCACTATAGATTTCTACTGTAGTATATAGATTTCTATTGTAGTATACAGATTTCTACTGTGGTATATAGAATACCCAGGTGTCAATGAACTAGAAAGAATAATCCAGGAAGCTATTTGAGTAAAGACAAGAAGGAATGAGAATCTGAACTACAGTGATGACAAGGAAGTAAGAGGTGTATATCAGAGAAATTGCAAAGTAAAAGTAACAAATTCCTGAATATTTACGAGTTAACATGACTCTAAGGCTTGAGTGTGGGTGGTAGGTAGCACCCTGGAAAAACACAGGGAGTCCAGGAAAAGAACCTGATCTAATAGGAGGAAAGAATTTGTGTTTCTGATTTACTAAGTTTAAGAGTGACAATGACATCCAGTGGGGGGATATACCCGAATATCACTGGGAGGCAGTTGGAAGTACGGGAGAGGGGACATGATTAGAACTATGGGTTTGCATGAACACATACTTCTCCAAAGATGACATACAAATGGCTAACGTGACACATGAAAAAATGTTCATCATCATTAGCCATCAGGGAAATTCAAATCAAAACCACAATGAGATACTACCTTACACCAGTTAGAATGGCAAAAATTGACAAGGCAAGAAACAACAAATGTTGGAGAGATTGTGGAGAAAGGGGAACCCTCTTACACTGTTGGTGGGAATGCAAGTTGGTACAGCCACTTTGGAAAACAGTATGGAGGTTCCTCAAAAAGTTAAAAATAGAGCTACCCTATGACCCAGCAATTGAACTACTGGATATTTACCCCAAAGATACAGATCTAGTGAAAAGAAGGGCCATATGCACCCCAATGTTCACAGCAGCAATGTCCACAATAGCCAAACTGTGGAAAGAGCAGAGATACCCTTCAACAGATGAATGGATAAAGGAGATGTGGTCCATCTATACAATGGAATATTACTCAGCCATCAGAAAAGATGAATACCCAACTTTTACATCAACATGGATGGAACTGGAGGGGATTATGCTAAGTGAAATAAGTCAAGCAGAGAAAGACAATTATATGGTTTCACTTATATGTGGAACATAAGGAATAGCATGGAGGACATTAGGAGAAGGAAGGGAAAAATGAAGGAGGGAAAATCAAAGGGGCAGACGAACCATGAGCGACTATGGACTCTGGGAAACAAACTGAGGGTTTTAGAGGGGAGGGGGGTGGGGGGGGCTAGCCCCATGATGAGTATTAAGGAGGGCACGTATTGCAATGAGCACTGGGTGTTATACACAAACAATGACTCGTGGAACACTACATCAAAAACTAACGAAGTACTGCATGGTAACTAACATAACAAAAGAAAAAAAAGAAAGAAATACGGTTTTGCAAATGGTAATCCAGGTAAGTCCTGAGGCTGGAAGGAAAAAAATCTGTGTTTCAGGGCAAAAGGGGTGAGGAGAGCCACATAGGAGATTAGAAGGGTTCAAAGACCAAAGATGAGAATCACAAATGGCCCAGGTCTCAGAAGCCATGGGAGGAGAGAGTTGGGCACATGGAGGGTGGCGAGGGACATGCGCTCCAGAGAAGTGCCATGTCCTCTGTCAATCGCCAGGCTCCGTCAGGGAAGCACTCTCAGGAGAAAGGTGAGTGAATCCACCAGATTTCAAAATGTGAAGGACTGAGTATCTGGTGAGGAAGAAAGAACGAGAGCAATAAAAAGCTGCAGAAGAAGTTTGATGGTGAAGAGGGGAGAGACCCCACTATGCCTTAGGGGGTAAGATGGTTGAGCCACTGAGATTCTTTAGGAGAATGAAATACTGAACGGATCATATTGATGACAGAAGGGAAGGCAGCATTCCAGAAGACAGAGCTGGCAGTATAAATTAAAAGAGTTAGGTAGGGGCTCTAAGGAAGTAGGAGAGAGGGGAGCCAAAAGAACAAGAAAGAGTAAATTAGACAATAAGGAAAGGACCTTCTATCTTAAAGATGGGAGTAAGGAAAAAGAGAGGGTAAAGAGAAGAGGAAAACTCAAAGTGTTGACCTCCACTAGCCTACATTTTCCTGCTCAAGTCTTCCACAGTGTGGCCAAACCCATGCTCAGTGTCTAAGAGACTACAATGTCACCTACGTGTAATTATTAAACATAGAGTTGGGGCCCAGAGTTGAGGCCTGCCATGTAGAGGAATACTCACCAAAGGCGACAACTCTTTACTGCATTCGGTGAAAGGAGAACTCTCCACATAAAGAAAATACAACAAAAACATTTCTTGTTGTTCTGTTTTCCAACCTGGATGAACACGACACAGACGATTACCGCATCTGGGAGAACAAAGAAAAGACTGCATTCACAATTTCTGAAATTTCTCTTCATGTCCTCCAGTCATGTCCACCCAAAGGCCTATCACACAGTATTACACAGTCTCTCTGAGAAGCCACTTTCCTGAGTAATTGTCCCTTCTGATTCTCATGGCATCGGCTTGAACTCTTCCGCGCACAGATTTTCCATGGCTGGGGTTGGTATTTCTATTTTTTTTTTTTTAAGATTTTATGTATTTGTTTGCCAGAGAGAGAGAGCTCAAGCAGGGGGAGTGACAGGGAGAGGGAGAAGCAGGCTCCCCACTGAGCAAGGAGCTGGATGTGGGACTCAATCCCAGGACTCCGGGATCATGACCTGAGCCGAAGGCAGACGCTTAACTGACTGAGCCACGCAGGCATCCCTGGGGTTGGTATTTCTAAATGAGGCGCCATCACACTACTCAGGTTTGCTTCTCAAACAGCAAGACCTCACGCTGATAGGGATGACAATTCCCAGCTCCCCCTGTCAGAGAGCTTCACCCAGCAAGCCTTCCCTACCTGTTCACGGCCACTTAAAAAGGTGCCGTATTTACACATGAAGCAGTTGGACTAGCTTTTTCGTTTTAGAAACGAAAGCTGAGGCATTCAGAAGTTAATGTGATAGGAATCAGACTTTTCTGGGTTATTTCAAGTTTACATTATAGCGTTTCAATTGCACTGAGTAAATGGTGTAAGTGGAAAGGGGCATTCTTTGTTCCTGGTGCTCACTACCTCTAGTCTGCACTGATCTTTCTAAGAGGCAGAAGGAAACTACCTTATATGATTCCAAGCAGGAACCTCTCAAAGCCTCTCTGTCCCAATATATTTCCACCGTGAGGTTGATCAAATCCCAGATAGCCCTATTTCATGCCTGCTGCTTAGGCCACTAAAACTTGACAAGTCACCTTTAGGATGAAAATAATCTCAAGAGAGGAGATAATTAACAAATTTATACAACCAAATTTATAAATTTGGTTTAACAAGTTTGTCAGTCTGTCTAGACTGCAAGGGCAGCAAATGGTCTAGACTCTAGATAGGCCAAGGAGAACGGGCCTGGGCAGGAAGCTACCCTACCCTAGGCTAAGGAGCCTGAGCAGCCAGCCCGGTCCTCTGGAGCAGGTACAGAAATAATTACACAGGGCAAGTCAAGAAAGGCTTCCATAACTTACCATGGGACTCCAAAGGCTTGTAGATCAGGCTCATTCCAGAACAAACATAGCTAATAAGGTCACCTGGGTTGTAGGCCACCATTCTGTTCCACAGATGAAATTCCAGTCTATTGACCTCCTCCTGGCCCAACCCCCAGGGGTGGTCTCTGCTTTGGTTCACAGGGGGCCACGTTACAAAGCAAAGGGGATCAGAACACTAGCTGAACAATGAGACCTGATGATACTTAAAATATCTTCTAACATTGAGATTCTGTAATTCTGGGAAATATTACTGAAGTGTGTGGACTAAAACTTAGGATTTCAAAGGTGTTTGGTTTAGATAAAGATACTCTTGCAATAAAGATGTGGGCTTCTTAAATGATGAAATGATCCCAGCTCAATTTTCTGTTTATTTCTTGACTGATTTTGAGTACAGAGAAGTCAGAGTTTATAAATAGATTCCATCTACCTCATGCACCTCTTGTGTTTAGATAGGAAAGAGAATGAAAAAGAGACAAATATGTGGACTGAGCAACTATTACATACTTGGAAATTCATTCTCTTATTTCTCTTTTATACCCATTTTGCTTTGCTGTTCCCACCTCATTGATGAGAGATTTGATACTTATTGAAGGTAAATAACTTGCCCAAAGACATAGAACCCAAAGGCACAGAGTCAAGGTGTAACCAGAGGGCTTCTGATACCAAATTTCATGCTTCTGCTCCCATGCATGATGACTTCATACTTTGACGGATTCTAGCAAATCACCCCACATTCAGTGGTGAAAATCAGATGAGTTTGAAATGTAGCTATAGGGACTCCTGGGCGGCTCAGTCAGTTAAGCAACTGCCTTCAGCTCAGGTCACGATCCCCGGGTCCTGGAATCGAGCCCCGCATCGGGCTCTTTGCTCAGCAGGAAGCCTGCTTCTTCCTCTCCCTCTGCTGCACGCCCTGCTTGTGCTCTCTCTCTCTCTGACAAATAAATAAATAAAATCTTAAAAAAAAAAAGAAAAAGAAATGTAGCTATAACCGTAAGAACATTCTTGGTCCAAGTATAACCTTTGCTAAATAATCTCTTATCAGATAAGGAAATCTGTATGCCCATTCTATTCATAGAAAGAATTTCAATTGATTGAATTGTGGTAAATCATTAAAGCATTTTAAGTACCAAATACTGAAATACAGTATTGTGTGTTTTATAATATATGTTAAAGCAGAGATTCAAATGCAAAAATTCAATGGGATCCTTTAGAAAATAATCTAACGCTCTACAATATGCACCATACGACTAATCTTGCATATCCAAATAGGATGCTTGAAAAAAAATAATAACTCTGGAATAGTTTAAATTCCTTCTCATGTCACGGTTGTAGATCTTATTTTGCTCTGGTGTTTAATTTAAATGTTTACTAAAGTCATAAATAGCTTTCCTTGAAATATGGCGACAGACTTGCTAGCAATTATATGAGACTATATATATTCTTAAATCATAATTCTCTGACACAGAGCAAACTAAGCAGGCCATGCCTTTCCTTTAAAATTAGCGAGAAAAATAAAAGTGGATTGTACCCCCACACGATTTGAAATTATTTCTAGGAAATCCATAGGAAAAAAACTGATCTTCATGAAGCTATGGATTTGGCTATTTTCTCCATGAGGTCTGAGCATGCTTCTCCAAATGTATGATTCTTCCTGCAAGAAGAATCAAGCAAAGACTGATCGTGAGCTGTCTGAGGTTTTAGCTGCTAAGCGTATGAAGGCTCTGACCTTGCTTTAGTTCTCGGACCACATGCTGCTGTGGAACCTCGATGACCTTAACTCCCTGGATAGCAATGGTGGTAGCTGGACGAAAGCACCTAATGACCCACCCTGGGGGTGTTTGGCTTGAAGACTGCCCTGACCTGTTCCACCTAGCCTTTTATTAATAAGCTCAATACGCTGAATTCTTAGATTAGGCAAGGGATAAAGCCCAAAATTCTTCGATTGTCGACTCTCTCCTCTGAAACTGAAGGAACTGAAATACTTGGCACGCTAGACTACACCATCTATTAGCAACACACATGATTACAACTCAGGTCCACGGACTTTGTAAATATCTAGACCAGAGTTGAGAAGGGGAGCTTAGTTCCAAGAGCTTTTTTAAGGATCCTTTTTAGCTAGTTTAGAGCCTTTTCTGCAAAGATAGGTTCCAGATGAATCTCACAATTGGGAACATCATGCCAAATACTTCAAAATTCTGAACACACTTCAAAGTAACTGCTGCTGTCCTGTAATAATTTTTGACTTAGTATCTTGGGAAATTCTTTTCCGTGGATATATATATCTGATTTGATAATAGACATCAATAGGGAAATGGGATTTGCTTTGCAGAAATTCACTTTGTAGCCAAATTTGCTAGCGTGCATCTATTTCATAAACTGAGAAATGAATTTCTTTATGTTCATATCTATCATCTCTGTAACCGCCTACCTCTCTGGGGCTTCCTTCATGCAGAACCTGACAGGAGACAATGGAGTCAGAGGAGAACGTGGCTACCTCAACAAATATGATAGAATGTGTTGGGGAGAGCTCAGTGTAACATTTACAACCATCTCAGAGAACCCTTTCTTATGGAATGCCTCATCGCATTGCCTCTCGCTCTCGACCCTCTTCACCCAAAAAACAAAACTACCTCAAAGTAGTGTTCTCACTGTGTTACTCTCATCCCTGTTTTACGGATTAGGAGGTAAAGGTTCGGCGGTGTTATTTGATTTCCCCAAGATCCCAGAGTTAAGAAATGTGGCCCTCATCTCAAGACAAAGATTCTTTCGCACATTCTACCCCCAAATTCTACTTTATTTTGTTCACCACACCGTACTGATTTGCTTGCTCCATCTGCCAAGGTGGTGACCATGTTTTCTTTTCTTTTAGCTCTATTTTCCTCTCTACCCACTGGATGTCCTTTCTCCCTTCTTTACCCCACCGAACAGAAACAGGTGAATGAATTCCAGATTTTCAAAATCATAATGCCTCGTCCATAATTAATTGTCTCTTAAACTCCCTGATGAGAAACAAGATGCTGACACCGAGCTTTATTTCAGGTCAGGGCAGTCTTCAAGCCAAACTGCAAAACGAAGACTGTGTGTGAGGCAGGGAGGCGAGGGAGAAAGGAGGAGGAGGGAACCATCCAGAATCCAAGTAGAATCTTTAAGTAGGACTCAGCAATACCTCATGAGAGGCAGGAAGGGGCTCCTGAAGCAGGAGAGTCATTTATTTGAGCTTGAGATTATTCACTCTCCCAACTAATCAATAATTGTTATAATTAAAATTGATAGCCACAAATAACATGATAGAGGGCTGTTGCCGGAATACTGATTGTGTCTTTGGCTTGGAAAGATAGGCAGCAGCATGGGACACGTACTTTCCAATTTGCTTTTAGCTGTGTGCAAATTGCTTTAGCTGTATCCAGCTGATTTAGACCTTGCCTAGAGGTGCACTAGATTAATTGGGAGCCACATATTCATTGCTTACAGAATGGACTCTGTAATTGGTGAAATTTGTTAGTGCCAGTTATAAAATAACTATATAGTTCTGCTTTTAGCTGTCCTCTCATTACTCTTGCCATGAGAGGAGAGGGGAAACAATTAGGACCCGGCGGACGATTAAGATGGGCGTTTTTACATAAGGACTAAAAGCAGTGTATCTGCAGTCAATATCTTATGCAAGCAACCAGGAGGGTGAAGACGGTATTGATTTTTTTTCAGAAGCTGAAAGAGTACTTACTTGAGCGTCTCTCAGAATTTGTCCATCTTTGTGGTGACCGTACCTTTGATAAGAGAACCCACGATGTCAGCATTATGAGCAGAGTTTTCAAAATAATTCTTTGTTTTCTCTCCTAACTTCACAGACTCAAGGATGACAGGCACTTTTTCTTCTTTTTCCTATTGCCAAGTGAAAGAGTAAGAACGATCCTGAGGCCACAGTTGGGTGTCCTCTTATTTGTCTGATTTCTTCCACTCTTTTTGGGGCCTCAGGGTAGGGAGGGGGCCTAGTGGAAATATCAGGTGAAGCTCGAGGAACATGAAAGTCATTTTTGGCAGGAAAACTTTTTTTTCTTTTTTCAGGAGCAAAACCTGATAGGTCCAGAAGAAAACATAAGCTACACTACATGCTAGAAAAACAAAGAGCTGTCTTCTTAGCTTTTAAAAAGCTCAACAGAGGGATGCCTGGGTGGCTCAGTCGGTTAAGTGTCTGCCTTTGGCTCAGGTCATGATCCTGGGGTCCTGGGATCGAGCCCCGCATCGGGCTCCCTGCTCAGTGGGGAGTCGCTTCTCCCTCTGCCTGCATCTCCCCCTGCTTGTGCTCTCTCTCTCTGATAAATAAATAAAATCTTAAAAAAAAAAAAAGCTCAACAGACTTAAATATGCAAAATGGACAGTGATATTCATTACATAAATCTTGGTATACTGCCATGCACGGCAACTTGTACAAAGGCTATTTCCAGACACATTCAAAACGAGGTATAAATACATATATATACGTGGAGGAGAGATGTCGGACAAGACTCTTCGTCACTCAAGTGACAAATTCCCAAACTCAAACTCCTTTCAGTTCATGAACAAATGGAAGAGTGGGGAAGGAGGTGTTTCTTGGCTCAGAGAGCTGAAAAAGTCCGGAAGGAGGACCACTTTAGACACAATTCAGCGGCTCCCCAAAAGGTATCATGAAGTTCTCCCGCCATCTTTTTGCTCAGCTTTATTTCCTGTGGACTTTGCTTTTGGGAAAGCTCCCACCCATGGAAGGCCCATCAGACCCAGAGTTACAGTCTATCTGCTCAGCAACTTCCCTGTAGTTCCAGCAAATTCTCCAACAGAAATTTCAAGGGCCCATAGTGAGTCACTGGCCCACCCCCAAACCACTCCCTGTGGCCAGGAGGGCAGAACACGCTGACCCATCACACCTGAGCCTGAGTGCCCCCAGAGCAGGGGCGGGGGGACCCTGCCTGCAGCCTCTGGGCTGAGAACCACGGACAGAGTCCCCCAGGGGACACAGGGAGAGCGTTAGAAAGCAGGGAAATGGATGTCAGGCAGGAACAACAAAGGACCGCAAGACGGACAAACAAAATGCTAGGAAACTATTGGTATTACTTAGTAATATTTCTTAAGCTTCATTTCTATCCTTGGAATCTAATTAAAACTAACAGTCTTTTGTTCCAGAAACACCCCTATGTGATCATGTCATGCAAAATGCTGCCGTTTACTTCAGGACGGTCTGTACATCCCCAGAGCCTAGCTGATAACGTGGAAACGAAAAAATCTTTTTGCAGTAAAAGACACTTTTAGGAGTATCTGCTTCTCCTAAGGGCAACGGTTTTAGGTTTTCATTTTCTTTCTTTTTTTTCCCCCCAGGTAATTCTGTTGGTGAAGAATTTCCCTTATGTAGCTATTCTTTATCCTTGTTGTGGATGAATAAACTCTGAAAACCCAAACTGTACCAAATGACTATTTTGTCCAAATGACAGATTGTCCAGGATCAGCCTTTCAATCAGATGACTAACAGAGTGGCCACAAGAGTGATGTCTGTCCTTTCTTGATCTGGCACAAGAGAATGAGCGTTCTGAGGTTAGGCTGTGTCCGTGAGTCCAACTTAAGGTCTCAGCATGAAGATAAAGACTGCCAAGAATAAATGCCTTCTTTAATCTTATTTCATACAGGACCATATGTGACTCCTAAGGAGGAAAAAGGACACATAAGAAGGCAAACTTTTTCAGGGTTATGATCAGAAAGAGAAACTGTTTAAACATTACGGTGGATGCTCAACACAGAACATTTCATAAAGTCTTACCTCAGAAGTGTGAATTTGGATATTTAAATCAAAATCATTCTCATAATTCAAAAATAAAAAAGTTAACTGCACATCAGGGGCAAAAAGACACTGTTAGAAAAAAACAAAATGTAGTATTGCTCCAGAATCATCTTCCCAGAAAAAGGTCTTGTCCTGTGTTTGTGAGAAATGATCTTAGAATCTGCTAGAAATACAGTAGGATGGAGAGAGAGAAAGGCTGTGGGGGAGGAGCAGAAGTTAGTTGTTGCTTTCAGATTTCGGAAAAGAGTTTAAATGAAAGCTCAGATGAAAGAAGAGGCAAAATCACCACTATCATAATGGTCAACTTTTGTCAAATGTTCTGTCGCTGGAGGAAGAAGGGACTGCTGTATGTCAAGACCAATAAATAATTCTAACAATTTATCAACAAGTTCTGTAGCCAAGGAGTAAGGACATAGTTAAAGTCAGCATGAGATAAGGGAACAGAAACCAGAAAAAAAAAAATGAGCATTAACAAAGGTCAAGGTCAAAGGTATGACTTTCATTTTTTTTTTTTTTTTAAGAAACACACATAGAGAGAGAGAGCACGCGCATGTGCGAGCAGGTGCGTGTGAAGGGGGAGGGGCACAGAGAGAAGGAGAGAGAAAATCTAAAGCAGGCTTCATGCCCAGCAAGGAGCCCGGCACAGGGCTTGATCTCAGGACCCTGATATCATGACCTGAGCCAAAATCAAGAGTCAGATGCTTTACTTACTGAGTCACAGAGGTGTCCCTAAAAGTATGAATTTCAAAATATCTAATATCAATTTCATACACACAGAGAAATATCTAGAAAGGCCTATACTAACCAGTGACACAGAGTTGCTTTTTTTAGGTTGAGAAGAGGTATTAAGGGAGACTTTATTTCCTTTATTCTTCTGTTTGGCTTACAATAATTCTTAAAATAATCTTTTGGTTATCTATGATTTATGCAATGAAAAAAATACATAATAGAACTAAAAATGTTTAAAATATGAGAATAAAATATGTTTCTGATGTAAACAAAGCGAGTTTGCTTCAGAATCTCTCTTCTCTTCCTAGAAACTGGACTGAACAGGCAGGACTCTGAAAAAAAACATTATTTGTGTCCAACTTGGATACCAAGCACACTACAAACTTATTATTGGTTATGGGGCTTCCAGCAGCTGAGATCAAGCAGAGCCCCCAAAGGAGCTATTCTGGAATTAGCAGCGAGCCACCCAGGAAGGAGTGAAGGGAACCAGCGAGCAGCAGGTTCCAACAAGCATAAGCACACATACACTCAGACTGAAAGGGAGCCACAGAAAAGTGAAAGACGAAAGAGAAGGCTGGCTCCGAGATGACTGAGATTTAACAGAGCTGAGATCACACCACGAGGCTCAGAGAGGAACAGGAAGCCGTGACTGCCGAGCACAGAGATGTCACAGGGAAGCAAAACGTCTCTCAGGCAGCGAAGGAAAGAATCTTAAGTTACAAAGCCTAGAATCTCATCTTGCCCTACTTCCCACCCTTAACAAAATAGCCTATAAAGAGATGGTCCAGGAAAATCTAACCCCATCAGTCATGCGAAGCAAAATTAGCATGAGGCTGAAAAAAAATTCAAGCATCAAAATTGAGCAAGAGATTTGAAAAAACACTCAAAAATATTGCCATAGGGGCGCCTGGGTGGCTCAGTCGGTGAAGTGTCTGCCTTCGGCTCAGGTCATGATCCTGGGGTCCTGGGATCGAGCCCCACGTCGGGTGCCCTGCTCAGTGGTGAGCCTGCTTCTCCCTCTCCCGCTCCCCCTGCTTAGGCTCTCTCGTTCTCTCTGTCAAATAAATAAATAAAATCTTTAAAAAAAAATATCGCCATTGGATGGATGAAATCTGTAATCACTAATTTTACCATGATATGTTAAAATCACAAATAAAACAATTATCTCCAAAGAGGAAGGCTTAAAAAATAAAAATATAAGAACACAGAGCAGGGGAGACCAAACACCAAACAGAATAAAATATGTGTGGCAGAACTGGGGAAAGAAATACAAGAGAAAGAAATTTGGGAAATTAATTTTTTTTTTTAATGAAAGGAGCAAAGGGGGAAATAGATACTACAGAAAACCCAAAAAAGAATATTAAAGCTAGAAATGAAATCAGCTAATAAAATGAGATAGAAAGAAAAAAATTTAAAAGAATTAGAAAGACAATAACAATTATAAAAGATAAAATGTATCTGATAGATACAAAGTGAAAGGTATCCCACATACAACTGGAATCTTCAAGAAGGGAAAATAAAACAGAGCAAGTATTTTTAAATAATCAGTAAGAAAGCTTCCCTGAAATAAATGAAGACTTGTATCTACACATTCAAACGGCATATCGTGAATCAGGGAAAATTAAGCCAGAACAACTAACGTTGAGACACACTCTAATAAATCTATGGAAATTTTAAGATAAAAAAATAATCCTCTGGATAGGTAGGCAAAAAGATCAAATCACATACAATTCTTTTTAAGTACAGAAAATTTTTTTCTATAATATGTTTTTAGAAACTAATAAAATAAAAATTGAGAGGAGAAGGTGGGAGGTAGAAATTAAATGAGCACAGAAGAATGTTATTTAATATTGGCAAAACGAGGGGCAGAAGTGAAAACATAATTAGCACTACAAAACTGACAATAAAAAAGACAATAAAGTTGAAGGAAGGAGTATATTTATGGAGAAAGAAGAGAACATAAGCTAATTTTATCACTGATGATAGTATTTGAGGTTATCATACTGCATATACCTTTGTATGAGGTAATTATACCTTTCTATACTACAGAAGAGTTGGATAAAATATTTACACAAAAAATGCAAAGTACTTGTACAGAAATACAAACCTTCTCAAATGTCAAAAGAATTACAATGTTAAAATAAGCAAAAAGAAAACATAAAATAATATGACAGCACAGAAACCAACAAATCTTTCATAGCCATAAATAAAAACGGGCTAAACTTGACTATGAAAAGAAAGAGATTTTCATATCGGATTTTAAAGGGAAATCTATCTACTCTGCATAAAAGAGACACATCTAAAACAAATGATTCAGAGAGCTTGAAATCGAAGGATAGGCAAATATTTCTCCGGGCATATGCAAAACTTTAAAAATGGAGGTCTGCTTCTAGTGACAGAGAAATACATATATATAAGTATATGAGTATATCCTAAACGTGCCCACAGCTCCTGGTCCTATTAGGTACTGCCTGTCTGCAGATGCTAAGCAGGGAAAAAGGAATCAAAAAAAAAAAAAAAAAAAAAGGAAGACTCTCTTACTCTGGGCATTAACTAACCTTAACTCCTCACTATACCCCATTCTTGCTAAGCATCTAAACCACTGTACGTACCCTGACTCCAAGGTCCCCGAAGTGCCCTTTCAAAAACAGCAGCTCTAAAGCAGATGAGTGCACCGCCCACTCCTCAATGCCCATCACAACTGGGTTTCTTAAAACGATGAAACTCTCGGGCGCCTGGGTGGCTCAGTCGGTTAAGCGACTGCCTTTGGCTCAGGTCATGATCCTGGAGTCCTGGGATTGAGCCCCGCATCGGGCTCCCTGCTCTGCCTCTCCCACTCCCCCTGCTTGTGTTCCCTCTCTCGCTGTGTCTCTCTCTGTCAAATAAATAAATAAAATCTTTAAAAAAAAAAAAAAACGATGAAACTCTGTTGTTTCAAAATGAGATAAAACCTCTATCAAAAAAATTTTAGACAGACTTCTTCACAATTCATATATTCTATTTTTAGCTCCAAAATATTAAGCACCATAAGAAGGTTACTGAATCTGTTTTTTGCTTTTTTTTTTTTTTAGATTTATTTATTTTAGAGAGAGGGAGTGTAGGAGGGAGGGGCAGACGGGGAGAGAGAGAGAGAGAATCTCAAGCCGACTCCCCTCTGAGTGCAGAGCCCACCCCGCCTTGATCTCACAATGCCGAGATCATGACCTGAGCCGAAACCAAGAGTTGGATGCTTAACCAACTGAGCCACCCTGGCACCCCCAACCTATTCTTAATAAAGACATTTATTTGTTTGTTACTCCATTTGAGCGCCTTCCTCATTAAGCATATGAGAGTACGCATATGATGTTATGCTAAAATAAAATAATTATACACAAATAGCCAAGGACAAACTTTGCATAATAAATTTCAAGGCAGTTAACATCATTGTGAAAGATTCTAGAACTAGCTAATAAGCATTCTCCCTTAGTATAATGTATATATATTAATTAAAGAGAGATGAATTACATAGAGATAGTGAAGCGATATCAAGAGAAATAGAGGTAAGATAGAGACACAGACAGATACCATGCTGCATATTCACAGGGAGAGAAACGACAGTTCACTCTGAAAGGGATTTGTGTCCATCATTTTAAAAATCCAACAGCTCACAGTGACATTAAAGACAAAGCCCCTTCCTCCTCTAGGCTACTCCCCACTCCCCATTCATGACAGGTAACCCCTGTAAACAGTTTGAGAAGCTGCCTTTCCAGGATGTCTGTCCAAATGCAAATAGAGAGCATAAACATGCGTGTATGCAACGCAAACCACACGTTGCAGCCATGTCGCGTGCATACATAAATATTTCACTTTCCAAGGCAGCAGACTGTGGTTCTGCCTTGATGTGACCACGCTGATGGATATTTTAGCAGTTTGGAGCTGTTCAAAATGACGCAGTGAACATTTTCTTACAGAGCAGGAACAGCTGATAGGCTAACCTCCTAAAGGAAATTCCTATGTATGTTTATATATTTAAGATTTTATTTATTTGAAAGAGAGAGAGAGTGAGAGAGAGAGAGAGCATGAACAGGGACAGAGGGAGAAGCAGCCTCTCCGCTAAGCGGGAAGCCCAATGCGGGGCTCGATCCCAGGACCCTGAGATCACGACTGGAGCCAAAGGCAGACGCTTCACCGACTGAGCCCCCCAGGCGCCCCCTGTATGTTTATATCTTTGACAAACAGTGCCAAATCTGTCTCTCACGTATTTCTAGGAACTAGGAACTCTGCGCCACCCCCTCAAACAACATATAACCTTGGTCATACTAATAGGTGAAAAGAAATCTGTTGTCCTTTCCACCCACTCTACGACCACCTTTTTATATTCCTATCAGTCATTGTATTCCTTTTCTGTTCACCGATTTGTTTATACCCTTCGTCTCTCTTTTCTGTGAGGCAGCTGGCTCAATGCTTTTTTAAAAAATAATTTCGGTATCAAAATTGGCCCTTTGCCCTGAGGTCACTTTTGCAAATATTTCCCCCAGTTTCTTGTCTGTTATCTGACTTTATTCATGATGTTATTCCCCAAATGCAACTTTAAATTCTTTAATATGGGGACGCCTGGGTGGCGCAGTTGGTTAAGCGACTGCCTTCGGCTCAGGTCATGATCCTGGAGTCCCGGGATCGAGTCCCGCATCGGGCCCCTTGCTCAGCAGGGAGTCTGCTTCTCCCTCTGACCCTCCCCCCTCTCATGCTCTCTCTCTATCTCATTCTCTCTCAAATAAATAAATAAAATCTTTTAAATAAATAAATAAATAAATAAATTCTTTAATATGGTCAAATTATCCATCTTCTCCTCCGTGGTTTCTGAATCCGATGCTATGTACCAGAAACATCACCCCCACCCCAGACATAAGAACACATCACCAGCGTTTTCTTCTGGTGCTATGATACTTCCACTAAATGGTTGATTCTCCTAGAATTTATCAGGCTTTTAAGAAGTGATGTTGGATTCCAGGCTATTTGCTCCCATATGGCCGATCAGTATGTCAAAACACGTTTAAGATACTCACACGTAACATTTGCTGGTCAAGCAATGTTTCACGAGAAATAAAGATAAAATGACTTGTATGTTTTCATGCATTTATTTTGTTTTTCAGAAATATTAATAGTAGACTATGGCCATTTCAGAGGTTTTATAATCTATATTTCTTTAAGAAACATAATCTGCAGTTTAAATAACACCCAATTGTTAGTTCTGTGTTATAGGAACATGAGAAAGGAATACCCCCAAATTCTTTCTCAACAAGAGACTCCTAAAAATGTAAAATCAATGATATTCCACAAAGACATTTTTAAATCATTTCTTCGGTAGAGCTTAAATGGATTTTTTAGGGTTATGTATCCACTGAAATCGCTATATCCTTTTGCTTTATGAACAAACAGTGCAAAACTTTATCAGAAAAGTTAAATGTGTTATTTCTCTGCCCCGGCTAACCCAAACCACAGAAATGGGGTGATTAATATAATACTGTATCATTTAAAATTCATTCCAATGGGAAAAAATAAAGAAGGAATAACTAGAATAGGGCATCTTAGGGAGGCAAGTCAAGCTTATGGCAAGGATTGAATAACGGGTTAAAAACAGCAGTGCCTCTCAACCTTAGACGTAGTATGTTACCTCCCACCTTGCAAACTTCTCCCATTAACTTCCTTCCAGACCTGGCTGCACCTGTTCCCGAGGCTGACTCCCATCCACTCCGTGCCCAGCCCCGCCCTTCACACCGTGGGCTGACTGCCTCATCCCGCACGTGGCTGTCCCCTCGCCTCCAGGACAAGATTGAAACAGCTGGTAGGCAAATGAGTAAAATTAATATCTATTCCTCAGTCCGGAGAACCCACATTCTCAGCACCTTTTCTAAGTACATCCCTCTGCAAAGAATCTCCTGGCACCTGCTTCTATAATTGTTCCTACCTCCTGCCTTTCCTAAAATCTCTCATGCATGTGATGAAATTTTAAGCTCATCTAAACAGACGGCTCCTACATCCCCTTCAGAGTAAAAATTAAGTCCTTACAATGGCTTGTAAGACCCCAATACTATGCCACCACCCTCCATCCAACTCCCAAGCCTTGTGCAATGTGCATTGGCCACAGTGAGAATATTCAACTAGGCTACACAAGACAAAACAAAGGTGACTGATGCAAATCATTAGATGTGTAAAGCACAGATAATTATATTATTTACCTGGGAGACAGGTGAAGACAGATAAAGCAAATAGAGCACAAATGTGTGAACCTAGATAGAGAGGAAATGTAAGAAGCAAGTAAATACTAAGTATTCACGATCACTAAATGTACACAAGACACACAAAGCACTGAATATTCATTATCTCCTAAATATAGATGAGGACGAGAGGCAGTCAGTCTTCAAGAGGCCCTACCTTAGCCACTCACTGATGACACTCATGCAAAGCCCCACCTGCCTTCTATCCCGGACAGGCAGATAAAGCCCATAGCTGCCCATCAGGCTAATGTTACAGCTCCTGGCCTGGCTCTCCAACAGCCTGTGCTGACCCAGGCATCTCCCATCTTCCTCATCCTCATGTCTAGTTCTCCTAGAGAACAGCATGATCGTGGGGAAGGCTGATGCCCCACAGAGATGAATAAGACAAAAGCATACGTACAACATAGAACTCAGCGGGTGTGGCCCTTCCATTGGCCTGTGCCCCAGCCTAAGTGTATTAATCCACTCCATTTCTTTCTACTGGCTTCAGACTCCATGCTTGAGTTTACATTGACTCAGTTAAACTGTGTGATTTCTGTGTCTTCAATCTGTGAGCTTTCTGGCCCACAACTATGGGACAGTTTGCTTGGCTGGGTACTTGGAGGCTAAGCTTGTAAGGCTGTGTCGACACACACCTTATCTACCAATGGACTCCTCACCTGTGTGCTAGCCACGTTCTTCTTCCTCTCCCTTAAATAGTCCAAACACATTCCTACCTCAGGACCTTTGCACTTGCTCTTCCCTCTGCCTGAAACACTATTCTTCCAGACATCCATATGTCTTTTTTTTTTTTAAGATTTTATTTTATTTATTTGACAGAGAGAGACACAGCGAGCAGGGGGAGTGGGAGAGGGAGAAGCAGGCTTCCCGCCGAGCAGGGAGCCTGATGTGGGGCTCGATCCCAGGACCCTGGGACCATGACCTGAGCTGAAGGCAGACGCTTAACGACTGAGCCACCCAGGTGCCCGACATCCATATGTCTCGCTCCCTCAGCTCCCTCAGGTGTCTGTTTCCTGAACCCCCTATATACAGTGACATCATTTTCCAACAACAATTCTCCAGTTCTCCGACACCAAGTGAGAGAGGTGTCCTATGATTCAATTCAATTCTGACACTGCCCTGTGTGAGCACGGATCCCACAGGTTAAGGAGTCAGTCTCTTAAATGAAGACTGCCCTCCTTTCAGACGCCAGCCACAAATGGGGTCCCCAGGCTACCTGCACTTCTGCACAGCCAACAATAAATTTGGGGTTCCCACAACCCCCCTCCGTTTCGATAATTTGTTAGAACGACTCCTAGAACTTAGGAAAGCATACTTAGGATTAGAGTTTTATCGTCAGGGTAAGTTTTTATCAAAATTTCATTGCATAGTCATGCTTTATCAAGTCACTGGCCATCCGTGGTGGAACTCCATCTCCAGTCCTTGTCCCTCTAAAAGTTCCAAGCCTCTCATCACGTGGTTGCCTCCTCTGCAGCCAGCCCCCAACCCGAAACTTTGGAGAAGGCTGCCAAGAGTCACCTCATTACCATACATTTGGGTATGGCCGGAGGGGCTCCTTATGAATAACAAAATGCACTCCTCTCGCTTGGGTGAATCCAAGGGTTTTGTACGTTTGTCTGTTTTAAAGATTTAGAACGGAGGAGGGGCAGAAGGAGAGGGAGAGAGGGAATCCTCAAGCAGACTCCCCGCTGAGCGCAGAGCCCCAGGCGGGGTTCAATCTCACATCCCTGAGCCGAAATCAAGACTCAGATGTTAAACCCACCGAGCCATCCAGGCGCCCCAGCAATTCCAAGGGTTTTAGGAGCTTTAATTACACGTAGAAAATACCGCAAAAATAGGAATTTCCTCTTCTACATACGAGGTGCTCCTTATCCTCTTGGCTCTATGTTGGGCCTGTCTCTATATGGTTTACTACCACCGGACATGGTCTATATTTGCTTGCATATTTCTTTGCGGTCACCTTCTCCTAGGAGAATGTAAACTCCATGAGGGCAGAGTTTGCTGTCTTTTCTTTATTGTTCTACCTCCAGCATCCAGAACAGCTTTTAGTCTAAAACAGGGACTCAGTAAATATTTGTCGAATGAGTGAGGGGGTGTCATGTCAGGATATAGGAGAGAAGCTGCCTTCTAGGAGGGGTGGTCCTGAGTTCTAGGATTCTGTCCCACCTCACCCAAATCTGGCCAGCCACATCGGGTTATGATAGGGACAGAAATCCATCTCACCTGGCATAGGAATTTGGAGTGCGAACTGAAAGGCTGAGCCAGTTAAATGACGCTGAGAAATGGGCCGGAGTGCACTCCGTAAGCATCCCAAGCCGTATTTAATAACAGCAGCTCGGAAGCCACGAGGGTAGCACCAGTCCGTCCGTCAACAGAAGCAGGAGGATGGGGCAGTCGCACCAAAAGAAGCAGGGGTAAGAAATTATGTGCCACTCAAGCGAGATTGAGGGGTTGTCTAGACACCATCACTGTGACCTGCCAATTCCTTGCCTGTCCTTGGACATGAGGAGACTGACTCGTAAGCTTTCAACAGACCCTCTTTGTAACTAAGCTGGTTTGAACCGGCTTCTGTTCCTGGCCCTCAGCGCTCCTTGGACGCAGGGCACAGACGGCAGGGATGCAGAGCTGGCCCAAGGAAGCCAAACCAAGGAGCAGGCTGAGCAGTCTGCTCCCATCCCCCTGCCGTCACTCCCTCACCAGGCAGGTTCATTGGGAGCTGCCGTGCCTCGGGGCTCCGGGGACACCTGGTGGGCCACTGTCACCCTCTCTCCTTGGGAATCTAGATGCAGAACGGAGATGCTAAGAACACTGCCAGTCAAGTCAGGCCAGTGTTTGGAGAATCGGAGAGAGCCAATGAGCAGAAAGAGAGCTAAGAGGCCATGATGAGAAGGAGAGGGGAGTGGAGAGGATGAGAGAGGAGAGGGAAGGACAGTGGGGTTGCCAAGGTGGTCCCAGTGCCTGCCCCCTTAGAGCTTATCTGCATTTCCTGCCCTTGTTCCCGGAGGACCTCTCTGCCCTACACGGAATCTGCTTATTTTGCTTCGGTTGGTTCGAGGAGGTTTCTGCTACTCAGAACAGAAAAGTCCTTGATGAAGACATGGCGGCATGAATAAGCAGGAAGTACCCAGGTGAGCCTGAGGAGCATTCGGAGGACCCAGAGGCCCCCAGAGTTGCCAACATGGAGTGGAGCAAGGCTGGAGACACTTGGCCTTCCAACAGAGTACTTCATTCCTACTAGGATGTCCCTCTTGGCTGATCTGGGGGGGACGCTCCTGGGTCATCTGTGTGCTCTCAGCCGACCTCAGCCTCCGAGTCAGTCACGGGAATGTTCTCGGGCTCCCTGGACTGTCACGTGGGGTTTCCACAGGCTGCACCGCCCCAGCAAGAGGACTCTCAAGAGAGAAACCAGGTTCAGGCCGGCCACTAACAGGCACTGGGACTTCCCCGGCCATGTGGCATTTTTTGGCCTCTGACACTGTGGCTCACTGACTATGACAGAATCCAAGCCAGGGGCAGAAAGGAGTCACTGAAGCTTCCTACCTCCGGGCCCGTCTGCCACTCCCCAGCGGCCTGGGGACTGAGCTCACAGTGCCACCGGGCAGAGGGCCTCCGGGAGCTGACCGCTCGGGGCCTTTCCATGACTAATCCGCTTCAGCCCCCAGACAGTCTGGTCACCAAATGGTTGCCATAAAATACATCGTATGTCTCTGCCCATCTTCTCCCTGAGGGGATGGCAGGGGGTTGGGGGCGGCAGACACCCAGGCACCTGCGGATTCCTGTGGCTGAGCACATCAGGCTTGCAGGTCTCTGAGCTTGGGTCGCAGAGGCCCCAGGGTGAACGCTCGCCTGGACATCCATCTTCCCAGTCAGCAATAACGTCTGCAGGGCTCTGCTCTGCCCAGCTCCGCAGCATGTGGCTGATGCAGAGAGGAGAGCCGTCCCCTCTGTCTAGAAGGACTGTGAGCACAAGATCTGGGCATGTGTCCCTAGGAAACCCCAGGCCCTTTAGTGGGCACTTGGGAAATACTTCCTGAAAGGATTCTGCCTCCTGTCCTGTTCACCCACTTTCAAAATTCCTTCTTTGGAAGGAACTGAGGCCCACCCAAAGTGCTTCCAGTCACTGGACCTGCTGGGTGGAGCACTGGGCCACCAACTCAGCGACCTCTCACCATGGAACCACTGAGCTTGCCCTCCACCCCGGTAAGCACCCCTTTCCACACTGGACCCGGGAGAGACCAAGAGAAGGGCAGGAAATTGGGGCCGTTCCTTTACCTTCTTCCTCCCAACTGCAGTGATCTCTGAGAGGGCAGAGGAGGTCAAAGGTTAAGAGGTTTAAGCCCTCTCCCTTGCCCCAAACCCACCCCCCCCACCGACCATGGGGACTACCTAGGAACTACCCACCTACTCTTCTTCTTCTATCAATGACCGCAAGCGAAGGCCTGGTTTCTCTTTCACTCAAGGAATCTTCCTTGTTTGTGATTAAGATGCACCCCCTGCCAGTGGGCTAATTTGTCCTTTCTCTTGGTACACCAGTGCCTGGCACATGCCCCTCCTCACATTCCAGTCCCCTTACCACACTCCCCCCCAACACATGCGCCCTCACACTCGTATCTCTACTCCAGGAAGGAATGGACCAGAGCTCCTCTTTTCTCTTCAGAGTATAGGCTCCTTGCTTGGGGGGAAAAGGTGGGTCCCTCTTATTTCTTACAGGCTATACATTCTAGAAAGCTTCTGTAGGGGAAAAGAGCATATAACTGTGTGTGAGTGTGTGTGTGTGCGTGCACACGCACGTGCATACTCGACGGTGGCAGTGGAGATGGGTATCTTTCTTCCAACCAGTAGAGTCCTGCTTGGGCTGCTAGGTTTCTGAATTAATTTGCATCTGTTTGCATGTTCAGTGTAGCCCTCACCACCCTAATTCTGCCCCATCACTGGATTCTCTGAAGGAAAATCAGCTCAGAGTTAAAGGTCTCCCTGAGTTTTGCATACAGCAAACAACTGCCTACTTCGTCCCCATACCCCATCTTGGATGCAGACATACCTCAAGAGAACCAGAGAACGTCAGGAGAATCGACCTGCGCCACCGGACTCAAGGAGAGGTTTATCCTCAGACAACAAAACCTTCATCTCCTTCAGCTTCCTCCCTAACGGAACCCTGGTTCTAAGCCATCAGGCAGCTCTGTCATGCATGATCCAAGAGCAGATTCTCACCCTTCTTAGCCCAAGAAGTCACAGCAATCTCATCCTCTTGTCCATGATGGCTCAGGAGAGAGCATGTGCCCTGATTCTGGTCAAGGAGGCTTGAGAGGATGTCTGCCAACTGTCTGAGAAAGGCTTCTTCTCTCCCCTCCGCAAGACAGAGACACAGAAAGACGTGGCTGTCTCTGGACAGGGCCCGTGGGACTCCCATGGCCATTAACACGAGGGATAAAGAGGACAACAGAGCAAAGAGTATTCCAGAGAAGCAGGCCCAGGGGCATGGAGGACTGCAACTGGAGCTCACCCTGCTCTCAGCCTCATGCTATGGAACAGAATATATTTCTTTGGGGCTGAAGGCAGTCGGAGTCAAGGTTTTTTGTTACGTGCAGTGGGAAACATCCAACCCTACAACCAACCCTGCTAGAGATGGCCTCCCTCTCCATGATCAGCTTGAAAAGCCAACCCTGCCGGGCTGGGGATTGCACCCCTCTTTCCCCACCTGCCAATCATCACCCTACAAATAAACCCTGGAAAATTCGGGATCTGATCTAGGAGGTTGGGGTGGCTGGTTGAGTGACCTTCACTGGAGGGTGATGGGAAGATGGGACCACTTTCTCTTTCCAACGTGGTTCTCTGATGATTGCATGAGGCTCAGGATGCCTTGAGCCACGGCCTTCTGCCACCCCTATTGGGAATAATTTAACCAAATAGTATATCCTGTCCACAGCAAATACTTTCTGGAACAAAGTCCTCTCAGAGGCCAAGAAAAATCTAGGCCAGGGGCACCTGGGTGGCTCAGTCACTTAAGCGTCTGCATTCTGCTCAGGTCATGATCCCAGGGTCCTGGGATTGAGCCCCACATCGGGCTCCCTGCTCGGTGGGGAGTCTGCTTCTCTCTCTCCCTCTGCTGCTCCCCCTGCTTGTGCTCTCTCTCTCTCACTCTCTCTCTCCCAAATAAATAAAATCTTTAAAAAAAAAAAAAAGAAAAATCTAGGTCATTCATTTCTTTAAGGCATCTGCTAAATTAACATAAAGAAGCAATTCCAATACAACTTTACAGAAACTGGGGTACAGTTTAAATGTTTACATTTTGCAAGTAAATGTTTCACATATCTCCCTCTGCACACAAATGCCCTAGAAAAGGATCTGGTTACAGGAAATGAATTTAGAGTTGTGGTTTGAACATCTTCCTTTTATAGTCTTTTTTTTTCCTTAGTAGGATCTAGGCCCAATGCGAGGCTTGAACTCATAACCGCGAGATCAAGAGCTGCACGCTCCACCCCCTGAGCCAGCCAGGTGCCCATGGCTAACTTCACTTTTTTAACTTACCAGAATCTCAGGCTTTTTTTTTCCCCACCAGCCTCTTGACCCACAAGCACCACTTCCCACCAAACCTAACTCGTATTCTTTTTTTTTTTTTTTAGATTTTATTTATTTATTTGACAGAGAGAGACACAGTGAGAGCAGGATCACAAGCAGGGGGAGAGTTAAGAGGGAGAAACAGGCTTCCCGCAGAGCAGGGAGCCCGATGCGGGGCTCGATCCCAGGACCCTGGGATCATGACCTGAGCCGAAGGCAGACGCTTAATGACTGAGCCCCCCAGGCGCGCCCCCTAACCTGTATTCTAAGCTTCTAGTTCCCCGCTGCATGTGGCAGAGGATTAAAGGCAGCAAGGACCACCTTGACCACCAGGAAACAAAGGAAAACTTCCAGCAACTTAGGCCAGCAACGAGCTGAGACCCCACCGATCTCTCAGGATCCTGGGCCTGGGTTGCTACCCAGCTCCGGGAAAAGCGGTACCGGGGTTTTGTCTCATAGAAAACTAGAGAACGCAGACTGGAGTTCTCTCATTTGCCCCTCTGAAAGTAGTAAAGACCTGAGCAGAGAAAGCTGGCTCGGTCTGGTTACTCTTCCTGAGGTTAGGATCCCTTCTCTGAAGCAGCGCTGTGGTTATAAAGCCAGTCCCTGCACTTACAGCCGTGTGACCTCACATTACTTTACCTCTGTGCCTCAGTGTCCTCCGCGCTGCCCTGGGAACAGTAATTGGGTTTTCTGAGTATTAAGCACCAAGGCTGGAAAGCCCTGCTTTAGAGAGTGCTCTGGTTAAGGAAAAAATCAAGATTCCATGCCGGTGGCCCTGCTCATGGCGGGCTTCACTCCTCAAGCGAAGGCAAGTAAACAACGCTTATGACTCAGGCTTCTGCAGGAAGCGAGGAATGGATGACTGGGTTTGGTGACAAAAACAATAATAAATGGCTTTGCCTGTCTCGTCTCTTTTTCAGAGTCAGGGAGGGAATGAAATGACCAGTAATTATCATTTAAACTGCGGTTTTATCCTGTATCCATCAGAGCTATTCATTCTGGTGACTCTCAGACCCTTGGGCCGAAACCACAGTAAATCAGGGTCACAGCCAGTGAGAACAGATACGGCCAGCTCTGAACTCTGTGAGCGTTCACGGCCGGCGCCGAACACCAATGGCAAATTTCCACGAAGAAGCCAGCGGCGAGCCTCATCCAGGAACCCACGGTGGTGCTACGTGGGGCCCATTGCCTTCTTTTGAATATTCTGCCTTCGATGGGGTCACAGCTGTAAACGAGCCTTCAATCCCACCTCTCCATGAAGTTAATCTGCACGTGTTAGCGCTGTGGGCTTTTTGCATATGCTCAGGACAAGCTGATAGGAGCAGGCCTGGAATGAATAATGTTTAGTAAAATCAATAAACCCTATTATTAGTCACTAAGGGGGACTGATTGTATGTCTATAAAAGTAAAACAATTAGAACCGTATTAATGGCAGATTCATCATAGTAATATAACGGAGACAAGTAGGCTTGTCTTTTGGGAATCTTTAATTTACCATTCCGTCCTGACTATGTACTCAGCCAGAGAACCCGCACACGTAATATAAACAAACCCTGCCCTTTGGCAATTCATGTTGTCATAAGCAGAGACAACACTCTAACAGTTCGGGCGAAGAAACAAAACTTCATTTAGTGATTAATGTAAACCAGTCATGAATAATGTTCCCGTAAAAGCCTAGGGGGAGAGACTACCCACGTCGCAATTGTGCTTCTGGTCATATATTTCTCTGCATTTCCCGGCACTCCTCTTTATGACAGTAGCAGAGCGAAGCATGGGCGGATGCACCTATTCATACTCTATCCACTTAGGCACCTAACTGGTAGTGATTAGAAGGCTGGAGTGCCATAAGCACGCATCCAGTCATTCTGCGGCGGAAAGGCAAGACGGGTTTTCGTAGAATTTTAACAAATGCTTCTTGCTAAAAGCAGGAAAATCATCCCGGAATCCAGAGCTGCCATAGGAACGCGGCGATTCAGCGCAAGATGCGAGCGGAACTTAGTCCTGCTACGGCGCCTTGAACAACTGAATTGTCTGGTCTGTTCTAGAACCACAGCAGCATGGGGCAATCAGCAGACATACTTGAAACCATATTTGGAACAGAGGAAACAAACTTGTTGAAATGGCCTAAGGAAAATTACATCGGGGGTGCCTGGGTGGCTCAGTCGTTAAGCGTCTGCCTTCGGCTCAGGTCATGATCCCAGGGTCCTGGGATCGAGCCCCGCATTGGGCTCCCTGCTCGGCGGGAAGCCCGCTTCTCCCTCTCCCACTCCCCCTTGCTTGTGTTCCCGCTCTCGCTGTGTCTCTCTCTGTCAAATAAATAAATAAAATCTTTAAAAAACAAGAAAAGAAAAAAATTACATCGACTTGACAAGGACACATCAGGATGTGCTCCACGAACCGAAAACATCAGATAACCTTTAAAAAAAAGAATTGGTGAAAAACATGTGAAATGTTCATGCGTGGGAAAAACCACCACCGACAAGGTTTTCAGAAGCAGTCACATGGATGAAAAATGCAAAAGACAACCAAAGTGAAAATTCAGAGAAAAATACCCTTCTAGAGAAATCTATTAAGAACAAAGACAAACCTGCAAGGCTTTTCCGAAAGCAGAGAAAACACTTTGCAGACATCTATCCTTTTGCGAAGCAAAGGGCCCCAAGGAGGAGAGCTAACCACATTATACCAAGACCAAGTCTGTCAACTTGAAGAACTTTGTAGAACACCAAGCGGGATAACAGTCATTAGCAGGCACAGTAAAATGACAAACTTACAGATGGAACGAAGCGCTGAGATGAAGCAGCCCGAACACGAGACACACTCAACTGCACAGTTTCTGCTGCGCTTTTCCATTTGGCTACAAGGCTTTCCCCCGAGATTCGTGCGTGGACCATGTTCCCACCTTCCCGACCATCCTATTTACAGTCACAGACTCCCACTCGTGTTCTCCCAACACCCACTGCCACGCTCTCCGTCCGCAGTGTTGATCAACCCCCGAACACACTCTGCATGATGACTTAAGAGGTTTTATTGGGCTGACCACACCTACTAGAAAACGCAGTTTCTAGGAGGACAGGCATTTTAATCTGCTGTGTTCACAGCTATATCCCAATCCTTACGCGGTGCCTGGGATAAAGTAGGTGCTTAGTGTTTGCTGGAAGGGAGGGGAGAAGGAAGGGAGGCAAGGAACGAAGCAGTTCATTCTGTATGTGTGGCATAAAATATGCTAATGAAGCAACTCAGTGACAAGTCAAATAAACGGCTAGCTGCCTGACTTTTCTACTGTCTACGTGTCACAAGACGGACACCTTTGGAATATCACTCCCTAGCAGAGAAACCCGATCTACCAGTTTGTACTGATGTGATGCTCTGTGTTTGGAGTAAATACCCAGTGAATGTGCGCGTGTCCACGGGATGAAATACACCCCTTGGACGTTACACCTCTGTCTCACATGAGAAAACTCAGTCATGTGTGTACTTTAGCTTTCGAAGTGAACATTCATAATATCAAGCAACCTTTCTTTGAAAATGAGAATCACTATCAGCCATCGAGAAATAACACAAGACAGACGAGAGGCCGTTATAAAAAAAAAAAACAACTTTTTAATTCTGATTGCCAAATTATTTAAGGCAGGTATAAAAAAGGAAAGCATTCAATATACATTTTACATAAAATAAACTAGATTACAGCATAAAACAAGTAACCAGGCAATGGCGTTAAAGTCTCTCTCTTCTAAAACTGGATAATTGTAAACATTAAAAAAAAAAAAAAAAAAGGACTGCAAGACTATTCAAGTAATAGAACAATCACAGATGTCTCTGGTACGCAGGCTATTGGGTTATTTGCCATTCAAGATTATCAAAAAATGACACCTCATTATTCACAGATGCTCATTATTTCCCCATTTTAATCTTTACATTATATACAACACAGTTTTTGTGGTATTGGCAACCCCATGCCTTTCCATAAGTCTTTTTTTTTTTTTTTTTTCCACAACACACAAGTACAAACAGTGACTACAGGAGCATTTCACACTGATGTGTCTTTAACGGGAGCCACCAAATAGACATCTAAATTGTACCCAAGCGTCGTCATCACAACCAGCCTTTCCGAGGGCCTCACGGGATATCTAGGAAGAGATATGCAAGGTTCGGGCACACGGATACAGAACGTCTTTTATTTACAAGCGAAAAGGAAAAGGAAAAGAAAGTAAGCAGCCTTCTGCGGCCAACACTTTTCAACAGGACAGATACACTTTTTATCTCCTTTACTGAGTGGTTTGCAGACCCTGTGTGTGCGAGCCTGGTTACTGATACAAAAAGTAAAGAATATATATATATATATATGTATATATACATATATGTATACGTATATATATATAAAACAGAAGTCTAATTACAGCAACATTTGTTACTCTGCGATAAAATCTGTAATTTACAAAAATGAAATGACTGGTTTTTGCCTGCCATTAAAGGCATTTCAAATTAACACCATGGAACTGATGTTTGTATAAAGCGCTTCCCCATGTGATCCAGTCACATGACAACGTACATTTCCAATCTTGTTATTCTCTGCAAAAGAAAAGAAGATGTTAGCGTGGGGTTCTCGCCACAAGTGACCCTGAAAATATGAAAACCCCAAGACTGATACTGATAGGCTTAACTCAGTTCTGTTCTGTTCACGGATTCACTTCCACAGGAAGGGAATGAACACGGAGGTAAGGATACACACCATGGAAGACGCTGTTTTCCTCTCTCAAAAAACGGGAGGGGTAATTAAAACTATCGAAGAACAAACATGACCTTTTATCATGATGAAAATAAATACCTCCCATTGCGACTTTGTTTTTGACACGGGATAAAACAAAGGGAGTCGGGGCGAATGATTTTAACAAGGCTGTGAGGACAACCTGTCTCAACTGTTTAAAGAAAACACGATCTGTTGATTGCTAACCCACATTACAGCTAAAGAAAGTAGGGTCCCCAGAAGGTAAGCTGCACAGGAAGCAACGGGGACATAAAAACGCATTCGTTACAATACTATAAAACCCCTGAGGAGCTACGTTTTTGGTCTAAAAAGCCTATACTTAACTTCCTCCCACCCATCACACTGTCTCTATGTAGAAAACGGATTCAAAATGTACAGGATATTTACCTCCTTTGTGCAGGGAACATTCCTGATGCAGATGCCTGGGCAGCCACCTGCTGAGAGGCAACAAGGGCAGCGGAGGTCAAGCCTGATGGGGAAAAAATGCAGGGTTTCTGTCACGTTCGGAAAGATAAGAGCAGGTACGGGCCCCCGGGGTGAAGGGCTATGGCAATGTGTCCTTTCCTAAACACGCACACGGTACGTTTCACGCAGCAAGGACGGAGCACAAACCGCGTGGTCTAACCAACGTCTATCCATTTATCCAATACTCTGCAGTTTTCTGGATAGCTATTCAAAGAGAATTTAGAGCATTCCATCTCTCGGGCTCTGCATGGAGCTAAATGTTTGTGCGCGTTCCTGAATTGGAAGCTTGGGAGAAATAACAGGAACTGGGTCACAACAGGGAATCAAAAGTTACAGTGAATGATAGAAGCAACACGCTATTTGCTTAGAACACAATACTTTCATAATAACTTTTATCACTTTAACATTTCCCCAGCGAAGGAACAAAATGCACCCCGTAACGAATTCACACGGAATCAGTGAATCGAACTTAGAAATAGTCTTAACTTCCACCCTGCAAGAGAAAGACGGCAGTCATGAGAACGTAATAGCAGCAAGTTGCCTAATAGGAAGTGATTAAAAAAAAAAAAACAAGAAACAAGTGCAAACCTGGGGAAGATTACTCTTCCTCTATGTCCTCTCTCACCCCTAGCTGACGGTGAGCAACACGAGATGAATAAATAAAAATGACCTGCAGAGCACTTCCCAATCTGGGAGGTACCTTCATACGTGTGCTCTTGTGTTCACACAGCAGAAAAAGGGGTGATGTGGCAAGTGCTATGGATTGAATGTGCCCCCCAAACACACCAAATTCCTATGTGGATGCCCTAACCCTCAATGTAACTATCTGAAGATAGGACCTAAATAATCAAGGTTAAATGAGGTCATAAGGATGGCATCCTAATCCAACAAGATCAGTGTCCTTATAGAAGAGACATCAGAGGGTAGCGTTCTCTCTCTCTCTTTCTCTCTCTCTCACACACACACACACACACACACACACACACACACACACACACACAGAAAAGAGGTCATATGAGTACACAGCAAGATGGCAGCTTCCTTCAAGCCAGGAATAGAGCGCTCACCACCAAGTAACCATGCTGGTACCCTGATCTCGGACTCCCAGCCTCCAGAACTATGCGGAAAATGTCTGCTGTTGAAAGCCAGAGAGTCTGTGACATTTCATGCTGGCAGTCTGAGCTAACTAAGACAGCAAGACCCTGGCCAGCGGATCTGTTGGTAGCCATGGGGCCAGCACCCACCCCCCGCGAGGTGACCGAGCTGGGACAAAGGGCACCAGCTCGGCTAATAACACCACAAATCGAAGGCTCTCTCCCGTCGATTCTATGGCTTTTTCAAAATGTTTCTCCGTCTTCAAAGTCA
Organism: Mirounga angustirostris; assembly: GCF_029215605.1. Classification (NCBI taxonomy): domain Eukaryota; kingdom Metazoa; phylum Chordata; class Mammalia; order Carnivora; family Phocidae; genus Mirounga; species Mirounga angustirostris. The sequence goes on from NW_026991715.1 coordinate 20,397,421, forward strand.
CAGCCGTGAACGGCTGCAAAGAGTCCCTGAATTAGAGGTGATTAAGTGTTAAACCCGGTCTCATCGCTCCCATTGCTTCCGGGGGGGGGGGGGGTGCGCGGAGATGGAAAGGCCTGCAGAAGTGATTGCAATTTCACCAAAGCCTCTCACCATCCCTTCCTTTCTTCCCCCGCAATTTCCCTCAAGTAGCTATCTGATCTTCTGATTGTTATATTCAGTGCCCCAGAGACATTGGCCGCCACCCTCGGTCTGTGACATAACAGTAAACCGCCGATAACATCAACCAGTGACAATTATTAAGTGGGAGCCATCTCCTGTCTCAACGGAACACAAAAGGGGTGGGCAATCGCCTACGCTGTGTCACTAGGAAATAAGAGTTAAGAACTTCCTTACTCCCCAGAGTTAATGTGAACTCAAAGCTCAATATACTTATTTTAAGACACGAAAGGTACTTTGGGCAAACAGTTCTCCCCAGTAGAATGCGCCATGTGATAACGACAGAGCTGCTGACCTTGGAAAGGGTCATATTGACCAGGGATTAGCGGGTAACCCATGCCAACGTGGGTGTGGTGGTGCGTATGTAGGTGCCTCTGCCCGAAGGGGGAGTGACGGTCCCTCTCCCTTTCTGCCTCCCGTTCCCGCTCTGCTGTCGCCTTCTCCACGGGCTGCAACAGAAAAGAGAGATGGGCCCCTCTTAAAACTCTGAAAAACCATCAGGACTACTAAACCACCTCTGTCCCTTGCGCAGTATTTGTCAATGATTAAAAAGCAAATGCAGAGATACTTAGCATTCCTTATTAATGCAACACAACGTCAAAAGGCACGCACGAGTTTCCGCAGGAATTAAGCCAACACTAAAGAAGTGCTCCCGCCCACAAGTAAACCAAGGGGCATCAAGGTTTTCCTCAGATGGTGGAAACTGGAGGACTTTTCTTTATGCCCGCTCATAATCTCAAGATTCGAATCTACCCAACTGCTTCCCAGAAACAACTTTCATACTTTGATCCAGGGGCAAAAAAAGGTAGTTGTGGAGATTTAAGTCAAGTTTTCTAATTATCCTTGGATTTTGTTGACATTGGGTGGGGAGAATCTATCTCATAACTCCAAATATGCCTGTCTCTATTTTAGTCCAGTGAAAATACGCATCTCAGCATTGTATGTCACTATTGAGTACAGGAAATCGTTGCCCTATCCTCTGGAAGCATTCCAGAATCTGCCCATTTTTGAAGGCTCATAAAGAAGCTCTTGGTTCTCCCAAATCACAGTTCGGTTAAGGACTGTCTCTCCTATACATTTCTACCCACCAGAACTTAGCCCACCTAAAGTTCTTTTTCTCACTTGAAAAAAATCTTGGCGCTAGAAGGAGTACCCATAGAAAGAGACTCATAAATCATCTTTTCTCACTTACGGAGTCTCTGATGGACTCATCCACATCACGGATCCTACGTTTTATCCCAAACGTCTCTTTTCTAGGCAAGATCTCTTTTCTAGGCAAGAGCTACCACATCCTTTGTCTCTCTTCACAACAACCTCTAGAACTAGCAGATGCCCCTTTTCTTGGGGGGGTAGGGTGGGGCGGTGGGAGCAAGGGTGGAGCCATCTTTCACAAAGACAAAGACACCTGTTCGCATGGCTTCAGAAGTTACGGGGACATGACAAGGGGTCAAGGCCAAAACAGACCAGATGCAGCCACCAGCATCAAAACTGCACCAAAGCCTCAAAAATACTTTGCACCCAAAGTTGGTTCCTATGAATTTCAATGTCCCCCTCACAAGCACCCTCCTGGTAGTCAAGGTACAGTGCATTCTGCAACAGAAAAGCTCACCAGCACCACACACAAGAGCTCTGACCATTTTTTTCCTCCTGTGTGAGAGCATCCTACCACGTTTGAACATTCCATGCTTTATATGTGAAGATAAAATAGCATCTTGAAATCACAGCTGGGCTCGAAAGCCATTTATATTTCAAGACCGTTTCCTAGCTTGTCCCCTTCTCTCCCCTCAAAACACAGCACTTTTAAGCAACAACAAAAGGCGGCTTACGGCGGGAGACTTGCTACGGTACTGGTTGGCGTGCTGTTGGAGCAAGTCCAGGGCTTTCGATTCCGTCGTTGTTTTTGTGTTGATGCTAGGGCTGCTATTGACTTTCTCTGCCTCTTCTCTCCCTGACATCTTCCCATAAACAGGATAATGAAATCCCGGAGAGAGATAGGCCCCTGCAGATACACAACAAATGCCACATCAAGTTACGGGCTCCATCTTTAAAAAAAAACAAAAAACAAAAAAACATCCAGGTTACATGAATTGGGATAAGAGTCGGAGATCTTAAAATAGGGGATGACATTAAGAGTGGGCTACATCATCGTTAAACCATACGCAGGCTCTCCGATTTTCTTCTCCCAGTTAATTCATCCTGATGAACGGAGGTTATAAACAGAATTGAGCTTACAGCCATTTCATACATTTATGTGTCCGCTTAAGTGAAAGGAAAAGTAACTATAATGATTATGATAGTAAGTGCTTAGAATATTTTCATAGGCAATAAAGTATATGTTAGTCTAACAGCTAGAGCAGACCATCAGAGTCTACGCAAACGAGAGCTGAGGATGCTTGACATTTTAGTTAAAAAAACAAAAACAACACCCCCCCCCCCAAGAAACCTCGTATTAAATAAGTTTCACCTTGGGGACTTGACACAGCATAAAAACAACCAAAACAAAGGTTACTGGCGAAGCGTCTCGTTTATCCTGAGTTTTTTAAACAGCTAACATTTGCACGCAGCCTGTTCCCTCCAATATAGTGAGAACCCGCAACACGTACCAGGGTAACTGTGCATTAGGACGGGAGAGACAGCCCGGTATGCAGGGTGGCTGGGGTCATACATCTGTGGGTAAGGATAAGCATGCAAGTACTGTATGTAGGACTGATGCTGACTCATGGGCGAGGACACCGCCACTCTCGCTCCCCGAGAGTCCTTCCAGTTCACAGGCGTTTTCCCATCATCATTTTTCAGCTTGCTCTCCTCCAGGGACTGAGAATCAGGACGCTTGGCCTCTTTGGGCTCCTCTTTAATGCTCGTTAGTGATACAGGAAGGCTGGGCACACCCCCTTCCTTAGTGGGGGTCTTCCTGGGACTATCCTCTTTTAATTTCTTTTCCCTATCAAGATCTTCTGACTTTTGCTGATCCAGGTATTTGGGCTGGTATACATAATGATGCCATGTCCTTGAATCTGGATCCTGATGAATGAAAGAAAGAAGAAAGAAAGAAAGAAAGAAAGAAAGAAAGAAAGAAAGAAAGAAAGAGAAGAAAGAAAAGGGAAAAAAATTGTTTTAAAATTTCAATTTTGAAGCAAAACTCATTAATCACCATGACAGCATTACTCTTACTTCTAATACTAAGTTAACATGTATGTCTGCCCTTGAACTGTGCAAGAGCTTTAACCCTCCCTCTCTCACAAAGTCATGACGTCTGACATAGGCATCATTATTCATCTCTTTTACATCAGACAAAACCAAAGCTTTTAAAGCTCCAGGAACATCGGGGTCGCACGGCTGCCCAGGGTGGAGCTGGGCCGCAAACTTAGGTCTGTGGGAATCCAGAGCTGGGCCCTTTGTGGGATCCTTCAACATTAAAACAGCACGCTCAGACATAATTTAATTGAAAACTCATTTTCCCTTTACTATCTCATGTAGGCAAAAAGAATTTTAAAAACTCCCAACTCTGGGCTAGTTCATAGTAAATTTAAACCATCTTCATATCAATTAACATCATTCAGCGGGGGAAACTCTTGGTTTCCTAACATATTTTCTTCACCTACAGCAGCTGAGGCTTAATATATGGACTCATGTCTCCTGTGCAGACATCTTAATCAAAACAAAATTTCAAATTAATAGTATCCATTACAGCTTTTCTATTAGAAAACAAAGGCACCTCTAAACCCCCTCCAAACTATATGGCTCTAATGCAGCCCTGTGAAGCCAGGGCCTGGTTCAGGCCTCCAGAAGTGGGGGAAGTGAGGAACCCAAAGGGCCCCCGAGACCCCGATCCCATTCATGACAAAAACCCACTGGGTATTTAGGGCCTGAGAGAACATTCAGCCTTGGGCCTAAGTCTCAACTTCTGGGCAGTAATGAGCATGAAGACAGGAGTCCATTGCTCTGATTCCCCAGGGACAAAAAGTGTGGGAGTGGAGAGGGGGTCGGGACACCGGGAAATCCCAGAGTTAACTCTCAGGGGACCACAGTGGGTGAGGATGTGTGCGCCATGACGGAAAGTGTCAGCACGTATGTGATTTCATGGTGGCTGGTTTTCAGATGCCTGCCCATGGAACCTCTGGCTGGCTGACCAGGGGGTCCCGGGAGGACTGCAGGAGGCCCACGCAACCCAGACACCCCCCCTCCCCTTCACCTCAAAGGCCATGGGCCCTGAGCCCCACTTCAGGGCTCTTAACACCTAGGCATCTCGGACACCATGTGAAAGACATCTGTGCCCCACGTTTTATGAAAGAGACGAGTAGGAAATGCAGACTGAAGGGCCCAGACTTAATATTCCTTGAAGGTGCCAGGAGAAATTTGGAAATACAATAGAACAAACATTGTAGAGACCAGACTCGGGATCTCAGCGGCCACGTGGTAGAATCCCCTCCCTCTGGACTCAGTAAGAAATTAGGGGACCTCATCAGATTCCCAGCGAGTGAACGGCAGGGAACACCGGTCTGCAAAGCACACGTCCAAAGTTCCTTTCACTATACAACACGACACGGCAATCGTGAGCAACGCAACGCTGGCGAGGTCCACAATCAACTCCTGAGGGAACCTTTCCAAATATTTTTCAGGAGGAGAGGGACCAGCCCTAATGAACCCTTGGCTTATTTCCTGTTAAGACGTCTAACCAGATCAAGCCCAGACACGTCCAAGTCTCAGACTCGCTCTCTCCCTGTGGGGGCCACGCTCCACAATCTTACTTGTTTAAATCTCGAGGTTGGGTCTACACCTGTCTGCTTCATAGAGTCCATGACAGATTTCATTTCTACAGCCTCCTTAATAAGCTGGTGGTTTTCCATCTGCTTAGCTTTGAAGCTGTCGGCCTGAAGGTGCTGCTGGTGACTGGGGAGAAGCTGTGATTTACCTGTCTCCTCAGTTTTATTAGGCACTGGCGGCCCTAGTTTAGAATGGGTTTTGTTAGGCTCCGGGGTAGAGGGAGCTTTTGAGATTGTGGCAGATGGCAGGTTTTTCTGTTTACTGTCCTCCTTGCCCAGCTCTTTCAAGGGGAGCTCATTCTTCCTGTCGCAATCTCCTCTGCCAGCCTGCACCATTTTCTGCTCTGCCAGCCTCTGGTCCTCATAGTACTTCTCGTACTGCTGTCTATAGGCAGGGCTGCTGGCCATCAGGGACTTCTGGTCCATATAGAGCCCGTAGGCGTACTGGCCGTAGTAAAGGGACTGTGCCAGGGCCGGGTGCCTCTGTGTGATCACCGACTGGTGCTGAGGCTGCAAGGGTGCCGAGGTATGGTCCACCTTCTTGGCATCCAGCTGCTCCGCCTTGTCTTTCTTTTCTGCATCCTCCTCAGATTCCTTCTTGATCTTCATGGCCTGCGTGCTCCCGCCGTTCCCAGTGGCAGGGGCTCCAACCTGCCCGGGGTGCATGTAACTTGGAGAATAGTAAGGGTCGTAGCCATGGTAGTACGGAGAATGGGACTCTTTCATCTGAGATGATTGTGCTGTAGCCGAAGGATGCCCTTTGACAACACCCTCCTTACTGGAAATGATGTCTGACGGGGAACTGGCCTTGGACCGCATGCCCTCCGACCGGCTGTCGGAACCACCGTCGTCCGCCGCATCGGAAATGTCCGAATAGGCGGGGCTGCTGGTCTTGGCCGCGGACGTCTCTGCGCCGTTCTGGGTGAGCACGTGCAGCGGGGCCATGGGCGCCTGGCCGTTCACCAAAGTGCTGCACTCCATCCTCGAGGCGCTGCCTATGGACGGGCTGGGGGCGTTGTCCGTGAAAGTGTAAACCTTATCGGCCTCGGCTTTGATGCTGGCCATCCGGCTCTCCTGAGACTCCGACAGTCCGTTAGCCAGGCCCTCACTCTTGCTGAGGTGGTCCTTTAAAAAATGCCCAGATAAATCTTTCCCTGCCCCCTTGGCGTCCTCGAGTTTGCCCAGCTTGGCATCCAGCTTGGGGCTCCCCGACTCCTTCCCTTCTTTGTCCTTAAGCTTTCGCTTCTCCTTCTTCTTTTTGTCTTTGAGGGACACAAGAGCTGGGTTCACGGTGATGGGCTCCCCCATAATCGTGGGCTTTGGCTGAATGGGTTTCAACGGAGGGCTCTTTGGTGTGGCCTGCACGACAGTCGTGGTGAGGGAGGGCAGTCCGGGGATGGTCCCCGTGGTGGTGCTCGTAAAGGCTGCAGTGGGTATGGCGATGAGTTGTGGGGGCGCGGGGGCGGGCGCGGGGGCGGGGGCGATGGGCCGGGCAGTTTTAAGTTTAGAGAGGTTTTTGTCCATTTTGCAGTTGTTGGCTTTCTTGCCCTTTTCTTTGTCGCCCGCATTCTTCTTGTCGATCAAGCCTTCCGCTTCCAGTTTGGGCATCTCTGCCGCCAAGCTGCCGTCTGCCGCCGAGCAACTGTCCAGGGCGGCCGTCATGTTGGAGATCACCGGGAGGTTGTTCAGCTCACTGTGAAGGCCCTTCTTTTTGCCAGAGTTCTTGCCCGCTTTAGAGCTGATGACAGAACCCGGACCATTGCTCATCAGCTCTCTCTTCCCCTTGGGGGTGCCAGGGGGGTGCCCGGAGCCGGGCGACACGGGCGCCTTCACCTGCTCGTAAGCCGAAAGGCTTGTGCTGGGCTCGCTGCACTCGAGTGCCACGTGACTCAACGCCTCCTCGCAGTCCGAGATCTTGTCCTCGCTGTCGGGCTCAAACTCCAGCTTGTTCTCTGGGTCTAAGTGTGCGTGAGCCTGGTGGTACCTCAGGCCGTTAATGTGCTTGTACTTTTTGTTGCAGTTGGGGTGGGGGCAGTCGATTAACACTGGAGAGGAGCAGCCTTGGTCCAAAAAAGTAGTCTCTGGTTTCCCTTGAGGAGTTGTCGGAGTGCTTCTGGAATTTGTGCGGACACGCTTCCCAGGCTTATTGTCCTCGGAGCTGGAATTCAGGTCCAGCTCCATCGGGGGCTTGTTTTTCCTTTTGTTGGTGGAGGAGGGGCTGGCTTTGATGTCCTCGGCCGCGCAATTTGGGGGTGTCCTTCGCCCGCTGGCGTTGAGGCTGCCCCGCCTCCCCTTCCCATTGGCCCCCCCTCTGTTCTTGTTCTGCAGCCCTCTGGACTCGGTGAAGCTGGCCTCCGAGCCCGGAGCTGCAGCGGCAGACCTGGCTCTCTTCCCTCGGCCCCGGCCCCCTCTCATCTCCAGGTCGCTGGTCGGGGACTCACAGAACCTAGGGAAGCAAGCGACAGACGTCAAAATGAGCACTCTCAAAAGAGCCAGGTGAAAACACGAGGCACACAATTCAGGCACCAGCAGCCAACAGCCCCGCAGCCTGAGGGCTGGGCCCAGAGAAGGAAAACACACCCTAGCCTTCTGCTGACAATTTCAATCCCTGCAAAAGAACCAGCTAGGGAGGGTGTATATTCTTTAGAACACCAAAGAAAAATGGCTGGGACAGCTAGCTTCAAATCCAGTTCAAATTCCCATTTTAAGAAGAGAAGGAAACAAAGGAGAGAGGGAAAAGGGGCAGGGAGGAGAGCTCTCTGTGACTGAAAAGAAATCCCCCATCTGCATTTCACTGTGTGCAATCCTGAATCGTTTCTCTTCTGCCTGGTTTCAATTACGGGCAGACTTTTATGCATTATTAATCTATCTCTCGGGTTTCTTTGCAAAGAGAGGATGGGGGGGAAGGTGAGGGGAAGAGGAAGGAGGAGAGAAAACAGAGCCTGAAATAAAAGGCCCTGTGCATACCTGGGAGGGGCCCAGTCGTGCTTGGTGCAGTCCAGTAGGGTCCCTACGTAAGTTTTGTTCCTCCACGTGACATTGACCACTAGAACACCTGCAGGAACAGGTAATGAAGGAGGACCACGGTTAGCACTGATACCTCTATTTCCAGATGATGATTATGATTATGATTATTTTACCAGCAAAGTTCTATTCTCATTTGCTTTCAAAAGCTGTGGTTTGCATTCTTCCTCTTTCTGGTTTCAGTGACCTCAAGTGAAAACCCACAGGAAATTATGTGTGTGTGTGTATGTGTGTGTGTAATCATGCCTTTGCGCATGCGGTACAAAAGGGTAATACTGTGTGTGAGAGTGTAATCAAGATACTGCTGACAGAAGGAAATGGTTTTTGCCATGTCCTGCTGTAAAACAGCAACACTCACCTCTTAATTTTTCTATTATTACACATAATTGCTTTCGTTTGGCAAGCAGCCAACGAAAACTAAGCGCCAGTTACCAGTGCTTAAACTAGAAGGTGACTGAAAGGCATGGGCTTTGTTTCCCATTCAACAATATAAAATCGTGGTGATTTTTATTTAGAAAAAGATTATGCGGGGGCACAAAAATAGGTGTAGAAGGGGAGGGCGGGGGGCTTAGAGTCCAGAGAGCAATCAGCTATGACTTCTCTCTCCTAATCCTCCCCTCTCTGGCTTTGTGAGACAAGCATCAGCCGCGGTGTGGTATCTGTTTCACTGTTTGGTCTTGTTTCATATTAAGGACTCCTAAAATAGCCCTCTTAAGAAAATAAATGTGCACAATAGGTTTGCTCTTGGGGTTATCTTTAGAATCAACTTTAGTAAGCATTTGCCACAGAGGATTAGAAGAAAAATCTCAAAACCAACACACTTGTTTCCTGCAAGCCATTCTGCTTTTCCCAACTGCTTTGCAGACAGACAATTTAATTTAGCACTGCATCTGTGAATTACTAAACTTAAGTGCACTTAGTATACCAAATGTCACAGGAAAACAAAATAGAACATCCTCTTTATTTTTCTAGAGGATAAGCGCCATATATTTTTTTAAATCACTCCTTAAAAATGTACAATAAAAGGACCTAGATATTGAGACATACCTAAAATATTAGGGTAAGTAAGTGAAGCATTTAAGTGGGCCTCTGTTTTCTTTTTCTGTACCTACTATAATCCATTCCATCTTGGAAATACCAAGGGACATTACTCAAAGTCTACTTCTAGGGCGCCTGGGTGGCTCAGTCGTTAAGCGGCTGCCTTTGGCCCAGGTCATGATCCCAGAGTCCTGGGATCGAGTCCCACATCGGGCTCCCTGCTCAGCGGGAAGCCTGCTTCTCCCTCTCCCACTCCCCCTGCTTGTGTTCCTGCTCTCGCTGTCTCTGTCTCTGTCAAATAAATAAATAAAATCTTTAAAAACAAAAAAACAAAATCAAAGTCTACTTCTAGCTGGTTTGCTCACTCACTCACTGCCATTTTGAATTGTATAGAAAACCTGTATTGCACTCCTTTATGGTAAGGGACTCCTCACAAGGTAAGACTAATTTCCTTGGGAACGTTTTAACAGCAGGTAAAAATACTTGAATGGTTGGAACTCAGGTAGTGGGGAAGGAAGGATTTCTTTCAAAAGTCTCCGAAGGAGATTTAAAAATGGTTTCCCATATGGTCTCTGTTGCTATTAGGTGACAGCTGAATTTACTCACTGTAGCGATGGTGGGGGGTGGGAGGGGGACGGGAATGAAGCAAAGCAAGGATTTCCTCAAATCACGGTTGATTCTATTCTAATTCCCTGGGGAAATTTTTTTTTTTTTTTAAACCACTGAGTATAAAAATCCACATTGAGATGAGAATCAATGGTAATTAGGCATTTGGTCAAAATTTGCACAAGACAGAACAATTGGAGGAAAGGATTCTTTATGAGCACATCCCTCCAGGAAAAGGGAGGGGGTGGGAGGGGAGGCGAAGGGGAAGACGGAGCTGGTTTTCTCATCATGTGCTCTCTGGGGCACTGTGTGTGGTGTCAAAGACCTTTGCAGCTGCTTAAAATTCTTTAGCATGTCAGCTATATTTACAGTGCAGGAATAGATCTGTATTGCCAGAAGGTTACTGCATTTTAGCTTTAGACGCAATAGGCTGAATCACCGCGTTCCAGAGTCCCTGATGTAGCACAAATGTATAATTAAAACTGCTTGAAAGGAAACATGAAAGAAACAACAAACCCTCCATTCTTGCAGTAATAAAATTAAAAACAGGAAAAGTCTGCACAGACACTTAACATTTGTCTGCAGTGAAAGGCTTTTGTTACTGCTTTTCCCCTAAGGGTTTCGCGTTTCCAGCAAACGCGGGCCGCCGATTGGCCGGCGCCTGCTCGGAACGCTCGCGTCTGATTGGCTGCGCCGACGGCGGCCGCCCGGAGCCGCGAGGCGGCGGCCGGGGATAAAGGCGCTCGGCGGAGGGCAGGGGCCGCCGTGGCGCTCGCGGCGCCGCGCACGCCCGCTCGCGGCCCCCGGGGCCGAGCGGTCGGCGCTTGCCCGGACGGGCCCCAGGGAAACGCGGGGGCCCCGAACCGGCAGCCAGCCGCCGCTGCTGGGGGGCTACCGCGGGAAGCTGCCCCAAAGGCTGAGCTCACGCTGCGCCTTGCACACCGTAAATCCGTTCCCACCGCCGGATGCTGCTTCTAGAAGCTGCACCGGCCGACCTCGTGGGGAAGCGCTAGCGAGACTGCCAGTGTCATCGTTATCGGCACTCGGTGGGGAGGGGGGAAAAAAAAAGTCCCGTCAAGTCCGTTCTCAACTTCAAAAGGGCCTCGATCGGCCAGCCTGGTCTTTCCTAGAAGCCCTCGGTATTTGAAATGCTCGAAACAAATGCTCTGCTCCCGGGGAGATCCTGAAGAGTCTCCATCAAGCGGGGCTAATTAAATACGTGTGCACGTGTCTATTTTTCTTTCTGCCACCGAGTATTTCTATCTGCCCAGCACTCACGTGCGAGTATACACACGCACGTGTTTACACAGACAAGCTGGAAAGAAGGCTTAAGGAATGCTTCTCGTATAAACTACAAAGTGTATTGTTTCTTTGTAAGGAAGTCTGTGTTTAGACAACATCCCATTGTGAGGGGCCAAGTAGAAAGGTGGTGGTGGTTCAGCTCTCAAACATGCAAATGGTTTATCTTTTTTTTTTTTTTTTTTTTTTTGCTGAAGTCTCAACAGCGTGAACACTTTGTAACCCATGGGCATGTAAAGTGGACTCTCCTTTTGAAATAACCAAAAGGAAAATTCGTCCTTTAAAAGTTCTACTTTGAATTTCATAAATCTGGGCGCAGTTGTGTTTCTCATTTATCTTACATACACTGGAAATAAATATACATGTATTACAAATGGATTTGGGATCTGTTTGAATGCACATTTATTCTTCCAAATGCCTCACCTGTGACCCAGGTGCTGGGGACGCTCTGCACCAGCCTTTTTCATCTTTATATTCTCCAGCATCCCTCTCGGTTTATTGTCCTCCTCTCCCACCCAGGGAATGGTCTTTCTCAAAGTGCTAATAATACCTGCCCCGCAACGTTTTACATTGGAAAAAGATCTGAAGATTATTGCCAATTAAGGATGAATACAGCTGAAGACAGCAATGGATGGTTTGAGTGTGCTGACCACACAGGGTTTTCTTATTTATATTAGGGCTCTGTCTTGGATACTGATACAGAATCTAAGCCACTGCCCCAAAAAACATGTAATATCAACAGGACACTTAGAAGAACGTGCTCTGTGTTCTATAACCTAAGCCTGTTACCTCTACAAGCCAAAAGAGCCCTGAGATCTCATAAGAACTCCACAGTCACAGGGTTCTAACTATTAGCTGCTCTTGTCAATACTTAGCAGTGAATGGCTCCCAGAGAGATGATCAGGCCCATTAAGCATTTATTGTGCATCTTGAGGGTATACACTAGGTACTTTTTTGGTGCTATGGAATCAGCCACGGTCTAGCTGGACCTCTATCAAAACTCTATTCTGCGGGCGCCTGGGTGGCTCAGTTGGTTAAGCGACTGCCTTCGGCTCAGGTCATGATCCTGGAGTCCCGGGATCGAGTCCCGCATCGGGCTCCCTGCTCGGCGGGGAGTCTGCTTCTCCCTCTGACCCTCCTCCCTCTCATGCTCTCTGTCTCTCATTCTCTCTCTCTCAAATAAATAAATAAAATCTTAAAAAAAAAACAAAAACTCTATTCTGCAAGAGCTTGCAAACTTATAATAGAACCAACACAGGCACACCCTGTCACCCAGAAAGGGAAGGATAGCTTATGGATTACCCATACCTAGAGAGCAGCTCCCTTAATCCATCACATTAAACTAGACCCCGGATGAGATGTTCCTAGGGCTTATCCTGCCCACAGTCCCTGCTCAGAGGGCAGTCTTAGGCAACTAGGCTCCTAAAACAGTAACCCTAACCCTGGCCTCACTGGATGGTTCCAGCAATGGGCGCCTAAAGCTGAGGCAGCCAAACAGGGACTTATTTTGGGAATTGGAATTAGTCACAAGGAAAGGTGATAATATAAGTAGAAATCTCAAGGTGACAAGATGCTAGAGGCTGAGAGGAAGGACTACAGTGGGCCAAAGCCCCAAGGACGCAAGAGCCAGATGAGGAAGCCAATGGGTGCAAGGCCCTCTACCTGTGTGTGTGTGTCCCTTTTTCCTCCTCTTCATCAGTGACAGCGCTCACCAGCAGCCAGGACTGCCCCATTATTCTCCAGCCATCTTGTTAAAAAGTTGCTCCTGATTCTCAATTTAAATCTGTCTTTGAATCCCTTGCTCCCAGAGGTGCCTTCTGATACCCTGCAGGGAAAGTCTACCCATCGTCCAGTGGACAGCCTTTCACCCAGGCAAGGACAACGACCATGGTAACGTTCTCACCTCCAGCTGGCTCTCTTTTTTCCACCCCCCCTCCAGCCTAAACGAGTTTCTGCAACCACTGTTTATGTGACAATTTTAATCCCCCTAAGATAGTCTAGTCCAAATCTCCAAGGAAAGTTCCTAATGAATTAGCACCAAAGAGAGACAAAGGCAAATGTTCCCTCTTCTCTGAATGCTCTCCACTCCCACACTGATGGTGCATGCCACCAAAACACGGCCACCCCTCCTGAGTCCCCCACGGCGCTCCACACACAGTCCTCTGACCAATGGATGCTCGCCAGAATCCACGCTTGCCTCTGAGTCCACAGCTAGACACCTCTCAGCCTCCCGCCCGGTTAGATGTGGGTCTGGCAGCACAGTCGGGTCTGTGACAGCTAAGTGAGGGACGGGATGTGTCCCATTTACAGGACTGGCCCACAACAATCCCCCCGTGCATGTCCTAACTTCCTCCTCTTTCTGGCTGGCTGGCATGGAGACCACAGTGACCTTGAAGGCCACCAGAGGATGGCAGGGTCTCCTGCATCTGGGACCCTGAATGATAAGGAAAGCCCACCAAAGGAATACCAAACTCAAGTCTACTGGGGATGCAGCAAGTAAACTCCTCCCGTGTTTGAACACTACCGAGACGGCCTGTCTTACCCTAATACACCGTCCCTTCCCATGCTACTCCTGTCACAGACACAGGACGCCTCTCCTCCAACCAGAACACAAGGGCAGCGTCTACACCTGCCCCACCGGTGAGCCCAGTGCCCAGCACACACAGAGAGTGCACTCAACCCCTGGGAACCATGACATGGTGACAGAAGGGAATCTAGATTTGAATCCTTCTTTTCACCCGTTACCACGCTTTTTCAATAAGCATAATCTCCCACGAGTGTGGAGATGATAGAAATTCCCTACGGAGAGGCTGTGCCCCAAAGACGTGATCAATATGGTTTATGAATTACTGTTTCTGGTATTCGTGAAGACGTTTCCTCAAGAACTGGGCAAAGGCCTGATTTCCCAGCTGAGCAGCATAACTCTGTTTGTATTGCAGTTTAAAGACTGTTTCAGAGTCTTTAAAGCGCCTCATCCCTGGGACAGAAGTCTCTGCCAAGCACTGCAAATGCCGAATTTGGAATCAGACGTCGGGTTTTTTTTTTGTTGTTTTTTTGTGTTTTGTTTTTTTTTTTTTTTGAACTCCTATTCAGACTACCACATCTGGATGGACTTGGCGTGCACTCATGCAGAAAACAGAAACCTCACTCTAATAACACCGAGATGTAACCGAAATGTAACCCAGTTATGCCGCAACCCCCCCCCCCTTTTTTTGAAGTTTACACATTTCTTTCCTTTTATATATTTTTTCCAGTGGAAACATTAGTGACAATAAAAAGGCCACAATATGCTGGTTTCGGGCATCCAGGATAAAGTTCATACATTTCGAGTCTCATATTACCCTACATTTTTATACAACATGACCATTCTACAAGGTATGATTTATCACCACTCCTTTGTACTCCAACTCCCTCCCCTCCCACATTTTACTGTTGTGGTTTTGCTGTATCCAATGCTGGGACTTTCTGAAAAAGGTTGAGTCTTGTATAGGACACTTGTTCGTTTTTCTGGCTTCAGAGCATCTAACCTTCGGAAAGATCTTTCTTCAAAGGACAAAGTTGAGTTTCTAACTCTTTTGCAGGAAATGCTTAATTGACAACCAAGGCTGCCAATGAAATCCCCAATGGCCAAAGAGCAGAGGGACTTGCCTATTTCCCCACGCCAAGTACCTCTGGAGCACTACAAGAAAAGTGTTGTCACATGACCAGAAAATGCAGTTTTTTTTTTTTTTTTTTTTTAAAGAGCCCTACTGCTGAGCTGAATGTTTGAAGAGTCACTTTAACCACATCCTGTAATCAAACCATCTGGAACACAGTGCTGCGATTAGTCACCCTGAACATTGGGCTTTATCTGAACAAATAATGTACGGCAATGGAGTTTGGGAGATAGGGCAGCACTAACAAAGGAGTGTAATGAAACACTTTATGCCCTAGTGTGCCGCCCCCCCAGTCATAAACCCCAGACACACTCTCTGGTGTTAATGTACTACTTTATGAAAGCACAGCGAGCTTAAAGATTAAAGGACTGACGGGCTAAAAATTGCTGGTTTGGATAGATGTTCTCTGTTGGCGGCTGGACCATGTTGGCTCCGCTCTATCTACGTTAATTATAACCTCTCAGATGGCGATTCAGCATTCCTTTTAGGGTTCGGTGTTATTTTCAGGGCATCGGGAACAAGGTTCATTTATGGGAGGACCGTAATGATTCTTTATTTGCCAGAGGTTCATCTGAACACCGAGACACTGCTCTTTGGTTCCGCCAAACCCTATCCATCAATCACAAGAAAAAAAATACCCGCATGAAATCCAAACAAATTGGCTAAGCCAACACCAGAGAGCAAAAGGCAATGGCAGAACTGGTGTTCTAATCTCCGCTTTAAAAGATGGTATTCTTCCTGGACTGAGCTTCTCTCTTTCAAAAGTACACTTGATCATTGGGATACCATCTATGGGAATCTTATTTCAAAAAAAAAAAACCTGAAAGGATTTCCCCCTCCCAACTACATTGAATAAGTCATCCCCCCCAACTACATTGAATAAGTCCTCCCCCGCCCCCAACTACATTGAATAAGCCCTAAGAGGGGAGGAGGGGGGAAAAAAAAACCCATAGCTAAAGAAACCTTGTTTCCCCATGGGCCTTATGGTTTAATACACAAAAGAACACACAGCTACTTCCATCACTGTCACCTCCCCCGCAGCCTTTGTTCTGAGGCCTGATGAGCTGTATTGATTTGGGAAAATCATTGAGCTTCTTGGAAAACTAGACTCTCGCTTATTCACTGCCATCTATTTCTTTCCCATGAAGACAGGTGGTCAATATCCAGTTGACTGGTCAGCTAAAAGAAGCTCTCGCTGCTTTTCTTTTCTTGCTTCCCTAGTAACATTATCCTTTCCCACTTCTAGAAAACACAATGGCCTGTTAAAAAGTCTTGTGGGGAAGAAGAGGGAGGAGAAATAAGGCTTTTGTAAGGCACCTCCAGGGATGCTGAACTGCTCTCCCAGACATCTGGGATGTCTGGGAACCTGCACGGCGATTTTCACTGACCAAGCGTTACACGAGTGGAAGCCTTCATGAAAACGTTGATAGCCCAAGACAGAACTTTCAAAAATCTATCAAATTCAAACAGATCACTAGAACTTAGTGTTAATTTCAGAAAGAGAGGCTTTCCTTTTTTTTTTTTTTTTAATAATCAGTACATAAGTTTCAGTAAGTTTCATAATTATAAGATGTCCTAAGTGTCATTATGGACATTTCAGGGAACAAAGAGCAGAATGGGAGGAAAAAAAAAAAATCACGGGGAGATCTTTACAAAGCAATTTTAAACATGATGAGAACAAAAAGACACTTGATTTTACGTTAGGTAGACATACGCATCCTAAGGAAACATTATCCTTGATGGCTTGAGGCTACTCCTGAAACACATATATACTGCAACCATTCACACCACAGTATTGCTTAGGTGCCAGGAGCTGCCCCCCTCCCCCCACCTGGGGATAGGCAGGAGGACAGGTTTCAGGTGACAATGTTGGGAACACGGTGGGAGGAAACAAGCAGGACAGCAAGTCACACTTAGGCAGTCTGCATCAAAAGCTACCCCTGCACCCCCAAGGGGATGCTCTTTAGCCCGCGCTCTATCAAGGCTCAGCCAACACACAGTAAAATGAAGTGATCCGCTCAAGGAAAAGATAAAAGAGGAAGGAGGAGGGGGGAGGCGGAGGGAAAAAGAGAGGGGAGGCAGGACAGAAAAAATACACAAAGTCTTCGGAGACATTTGGAAGAATTTCAATGCACAAAGCGACCATGTACACGTACAGCGTCTATGTATGTAGGTATACACTTGTATAAAGAGGTTTCATTTGTCTTTGATCAAACTTTTCAGTAAGTCATGCCTTGCAGCTGGCTGGCACAGAGATAAGCTATGGACCCACTCCGATTTCTGGTGCAAAGTTCCAAGCCTGAATTTTCTCCTGCTCCTTTGCTCTGAAAGCAGAGGAGTGTTGATGAATGATTTCTAGATCCTCAAACCCTCTCCTTTTTTAGGGCACCACTTCCTTCCGGATTTCTCTTCCGTCTCCTCCCTGTCTTCATGGGGAGACCAGGGTTCAGTGCCAACTGTAAGAGAGTGGACTCCTCTCCCCCCTGCCCCCGGTCTCACAGCTTTAATTATTAGCTCATCAGGAGATCATTTTTTTTCTTCCTTAATATAAAAGCATTCAAAAGTTGGGGAAAGGTACCTAGTAAGTATTTACTGAAGTAGGCTTTTACTATGAGCCACGGTCATGATACAGTTCTGACTCTAGGACCTCCTACCATGTTGTTCCTTTAAGAGTGTTATTTTAGGAGGGAGCCGCGTACAGGGGGCCCAGGCCCAAAGCACATAACCAGACTCCCCCAGCCGGCCCCCCCCCCAAAATGAAAGGGACACAGCCTCAACACAATCCCACGTTCAGACCTGCCTGCCATGGAAGATAAGCAGGCCTTTCATTTCCCCACACTTAATATTAACTGCAGTATCTTTTCCACTTACAACTCCTACAGCCAGGCTCTCTACAATGTCGTCAGCTCAACTTCAAGAACAGGTAAATAGAATGGCAAGACCAGACAAAAGATAAACCACCCCCCAGGTCAAAACCCTGGCTCCACGCCACTGCCCCTGGAAGAGAGCGCTCTGAGGCCGAAAGCGGGAAGAAGGGTGTGAGATGCTGGGATTTGGAAAGTGGCTGACCAGGTATCTGCAACTTCCCCAGTTCCAGGCACAGCCAGAAATCTGTTTCTGGCCCCCTGCTCCCCCCACTTTCCCCCCTACGTAGGCAATCATCATCAAGATGAATGAAACTGCAAGATGCCAGGGACATAAAACCTAAGAATGAAAAAACTCATATGCTTTGAGAAGGGGAGTAGACTCAGGGAAAAAAAAAAAAAAAAAAGGAAGAGGGAGGGATCTTTCTCCTCGCCTTGCTCGCAAACCTCTTGTGGATCAATCCAGGTGGGTGATTAGCAGAGTTTCAGGTTTAAATGCTAGTGAACTGCTTGTCAAAATATGTGTAATACCACTAGAGATTACAGGACTGCATTTTCAAGTACTTTCTTACCATCCCCCGTCCTTGAGATACAGGGAGACAGTGGGAACCAACTGACAATTATGCTCACATCAAAAAGCTGCTACTGATGCATGCATCTCACTGGGACCCCAGAACCAGGCTTCATAAAATTATGATGCTTTATTTAAAGTCAGAGCGCTTATTTGCTTTTGTGCCAGCTCTGGGCCCTTTTCATCTCGAGCTCTCCCCCGGCCCAGGAGAGCACACATTCCTACAGTTCTGATGGCCACCAGCTGTGTCCCCCATAAATCACAAATCCTCCGAACAAGCCATTCTTTACAAAGACCAACCGCATTTACTGGAGATGATCATTCTGCTATTATTCCACTTGCTGAAATTTAAAACAGCAATTTACAACAGCAGCTGAAAACCAGGGAACTGAGTGAATGTGTGTGGGGGGGGGCACAGCAAGGCTCTACGTGTCTATGACACATAGAGAGGCACATTTCATGTATCACCTAAGAGTCAGCAGCTCTGCCAATCCGAAAAGGAAACAAGGGACGTGCCTGTCAGAAGAACAAGATCAGCACCCTCACAATGAAAGGCAACAGGGTGAGTGAGGTCCGGGTCGTTGGTAAACCTCCCTGTCTTCACCTGGAGGCAGCCGAGCCCTGCGGGCAGCGCGGCACGGAGCTCATACACTCTCCTAGCGAGGCCACATCATTATGGTTCAGGTTCAGAATGTAATAAGGAAAGCGGAAGGAATTAACTCCAATCAAGCTCAGGCTGCAGCCAATTTTATTCTGAAGACTGGGGAGGAGGAAAGAAGGAGAGAGTGTTTGGTAATCCCATGCAGCATCCCAAGCGCCCAAAAAGATGGTCACTGGAGACAGACCCACCTGACTCTCAGCCCGCTCTGCAGCTGGGGCTTCACCCTGAACTCAACCTCTCTGCCCCTTGGTTTTGCCATCTATAAAACAGGGACGATACGGATGTCAAGTAAGGCGTGGTTTCTGTAAAGCATCGAACACACGGGCGCCGGCCCCAAAGAGTCACTCGGTAAATGGACTCTGGCTTCCTCATCTTCAAACTCCCCTGGGACCCAGGGGAGAAATGGAGGGAGACACCAAAATACAAGGAATTGCACACTGAGAAGAACAGCCAGCAGCAAGCCCCCCCTGTGCTTCTTCCAGGTAAAGCACCCTCAGATGGGGGCATCCATGCAAATTATCCCGGATTCCTGGGGACCAGGCTGTTGGACATGTGGTATATCTGTCTCGTAGCATCTCCCAAGCTGCAAATTCCAACATGAAGGACTTGTGTTCTTTCTACACCTAGCACCAACTGCGACCCCCAGAAAGTGCTCCTTCCTGACACACCCACTGTGGAAAGCAAACATCTATCTCCTCCTCCTCCCCACCACTCTGGACATGCAGTTCTAAATCCCTGAAGCCTCCTCTCGGGATGTGGGGTCCAGAGACCTCACATCCAGTTTCCAGGAACAGCAATCAGAACGGAATGACTGGCATCTGTCTAAGCGACAACAGGCAAAATTAAAGGTCCCCAGGACCTGGACGGCAGAGATGAGCCCCTGCAGCAAGGCTCTGGGGACTTAGAGAGCGTTAAAGGCAAACTCATCTTTGCAATTACCATCTGAACAGACTAGATGTCTGGACAATGGTTAGAGGCCCCCTCGCCCCCTCCCCCATTCCAAAGGCCCTATCTTTTCAGCGAAGAAAAAAGCCCAGCAGAGTTACAAGTATTTCAGTAATGTGCTTAGAGACCAGCTCTTTTCTGTAAACAAGCCTAATGAAGCGTGACTAATAGTGCTCTCCGTGAGCAGAGTAAGGGAAAAGGGCCTTTGTTAGCACTTACTGGAGCAAGTCATCGTTTTGCTGGAGCAGAACAAAACTTAGCTGGTTATTGATTGACCAGCCTTGCTTGGCTATTTCTATATACTGTGTGTATAAATACGTTGTGTTTATGTAGACGCAGAGATGTTCTATACGCACACACACACACACACACACTCCCACGCACCCGGTCACGTGCAGCCACCAAGCTAACTTGGGGTGACACTGTTCTGCAGTCTTCAGGGCACTGCTGTCTGGTACTCGTGTCTACTCCAGTCCTTGGTAGCACCTAACATTTCTCTCCAAGCTGTCCGTACTGGGAACCTCCGTTTCAGAACCTGTGTAAACCGATGCTCCCCATGGACACTTAATAGTTTCTGAAGTCACTACGATTTCACCTGACCTAGTTATTACATTCGAGGGGTGATTTACTTTTGTTTTTTAATAAAGTCCAAGGGACTGGGGTTTCTTTTCCCTCGTTTTACTTCTCAACTCGGAAACTCCTGAAATCTGGCTCAGCGTGCCTTCCAGGATGGCTCTCATCCTCTTCTGCAATTACAGTGTGTCTTCAATGTTGCGAATGCACGCAGCAATGGTGTTAGCAGGGAGACCCGAAGTTGACCTGGACTTCTCTTCGGAATGGATGGGAATTCGAGTCAAAACTTTGGCTTTCTGTTGCGACTCGAAGCACAAATTTCTGTATAAATTATTGACTGCAATTTGTCCTCATCTGAAACATTAGCCCCGCAGGTTCTGACCCCAGGTGGCACATCCACCCTCTCCGAATAGGCTGGAACATTAGTGCTTTGCACTGGGGACTAAGGCGTGAGAACCAATCAATCAAGCTCCTGACAGTTTTCGCGGCCTCTGAGCATTAGGCCCAAGTCAACCTCCAAGATGCCTATTGTTTGCATGATCCTCTTCTTCTTTGGTCTGATGGAGTTAGGGTTAAGTCCAAGGCTTCGGGGACAGAGAAAGGCTATTTTTAGTAACTCAGTCTTTATGGACTCTGACCTGCAGGGCAGCCAGCGTGAAGTCTCTTCCAGAAAGTAATGCACTGTTAATTGGTGCTCATCATCACCGGTGTGTTTTTTACACCTCTTTTCAATGAGAGAAGACCTGACTAAACATTTCAACGTCTTTTCCAGGTTGCCTTGTAATTCTCTCAAGAGTTAAACACACACACACATTCTCACACTCACACACACTGGACAAAAATCTGGTTTGTACCCATCACGGTCCCTGGGTTGCCACACTGAATACCAATGTGAACACGGAATGTTGGGCTGGACAATGAGAACATTCGGGAGTTGGCCTACGGCGTGTTAACCATTTTCTTCACGGCAAATATCTGTAGGGATGAGGACATGGGGCAGGAGAACACCTGCTGGAGAAATTAGGTAGAAACATCTTATTTCCTTCTGAGGTCCTCTGCCTGAAATAACTAAAGATCTTTTTCCTCTGAAACTGGTAGCTGGGTCTGTGAGGGACCAGCCACTGAATGTGTGGCGGGGGCAGGGACCTGGCACAGTGGCTCATGGTCTCATGTGAAGAATGCAGCACTCTTAAAGGGGTTGCAGAGTGACTGGGTCTGAAGGCTTTCTGGTTTCCTTTGAGAGAAAAACCGGACAAAACATTATCTCTTCTTACCCAAACAGGCCTCTCAGGGGAGAGGCGGGGGGGAAGGTGGGGGCCAGGCAGAGGTGAAACATCGGAGCGCCTCATCTGCTTGTCAACGGGCCCGGGTGATGGGTGACCAGACAGGCCAGCCCCACAGCAAGGGCCCCACAACACTTGTTGAAAGTTTTGAACAACAGGCTACAAACCGAACGCTCTGAAGGTGAGATCACGTGATGACTTTTCGGAAGTCCTATTTCATGGATACTGGGGGGGGGGGGGGGCGGGGGGGACACAGAAACCAAATGGCTTGGGTTCTCACTGAGCATTTTTTGCTTAAGAAAGGACGCCTGGGTGGTTCAGTCGGTTAAGCATCTGCCTTCAGCTCAGGTCATGATCCCGGGGTCCTGGGATCGAGTCCCACATTGGCTCCTTGCTCAGTGGGGAGTCTGCTTCTCCCTCTGCCTCTGCTCCTACACCCTGCTTGTACACTCTCTCTCTGACAAACAGATAAATAAAATCTTAAAAAAAAAAAAAAAAGAAAAATTTTCAGCTACAAAATCCTACCACATTTAGCCAAAAGATTGATTATGCTATTTTATTTAGTACATCCCTGTATCTGAATTAGTACATATAAATTAGTACATACTTTTCCAAATGAGTGACTAGAAAGCCATTTTTCAATTACATTCTGCTCCATTTGTGTGTTTGACGGTATACTAACTCCAAGATATATGAATGTAATTCCAGATTTGATCAGCTTCCTGAAAAGGTGGTAGTTAAGAGAGCAAAAGGTGGTAGTTAAGAGAGCAAACTGTGCTTTCAGTCCTAATAAGGTGTCTTGCTGCAAAGGACTACATTTTCTGGTTTCATTCAGTTCAACTCAACTTTAATACTAAGGAAAATCAGAATTTTCTAATTCAGTAAGAATGCACCACCAAAGCACATTAAACTCCTAAATATCATGTGCTATCATGGCCAAAAAAGTTGTGTGGGCCATTCAAGACAAAACTGAACGTGTAGCCTGTTCTTATAATAAAAGAACTTCCTTGTGTATTCCTACTTCGTATAGCCCAGAAATAAGTTCGGAAAAGACGTGGAGAAAACCAACTACAGTATTCAAGCAACTAACTGCTGTACGTTAAGACGGATTACAAAGGTTAAGTCTCAAGTCAATGAAGACGGAACCTGCTAGCGGACAAAATAGGGATCCACTAAAACGTTTCAACCTGTGGACAAACTCAACTCTAGACTGAATGAATCTTGACAGAGTAGAACAGGAGGTCCCCTCTAAAGCTTCAAAGAAGGCAATTCAAAACTAATAAATTTTACACCACAGGTAGTTAACGTGTGTTACTGACCCCAGGGAGTAAAGACAGAAAATAAGGAATACTGATTGAGTGCTTGATTTTCTTTTTTTAATTTAATTTAATTTATTTATTTGACAGAGAGAGAGCACAAGCAGGGAGAAGGGGCAGAGGGAGAGGGAGAAGCAGGCTCCCCACTGAACAAGGAGCTCGTTGCGGGACTCGATCCCAGAACCCCAAGATCATGACCTGAGCCAAAAGCAGATGCTTAACCAACTGAGCCACCCAGGCGCCCCTGAGAGCATGATTTTCTGTCGGCCACAAGAAGTGTTTTGACACAGATGACCTCATTTACTTCTCAGGCGCCTTCCAGGTTCATGATTATTACTATTTTACTGATGAGCAAAATAACTGCAAGATGGCTTAACTGACGGACTTGCCCGGGTTGGAAAGTCAAGAGATTTGAACACAGGCGGTCTGACTTCTGATACCATGCTCCTAAATGCATTGTGTAAGGTTACCTAAACCTAAGTTCATAGGTAAGACAATTTCATGAAGGCACTGCATGTGTGTGGATGGGGGCCCTTGAGGTAAGCAAGGCCGCCTAGGTGAAGACCGGTGGTGTGCTTGGAGTTACGTGCTCTGGATGGCACATCTCTTCCTGGCCCCACCGTCAGGAACCTCACATCGGAAGCTCAGAGCTGACCAGGGTGAGAATATATACACCACAGAAAACAGCAAACACTACAAATCAGGGTTCCCCCCCACACACCCCCCACCCCAGAATCGGGTGTTAACAATCTACCAGCACTCTAAAGGTCTAAGGTTATAGACCTTAATTTGTGGAAATGCTATTCTTCTTTCCCATAATGTGACAATGTCAGAGAAAACAGGGGTCTGGGGAAAGCAGGGCACCTGGAATCTGAAGTATGAAACTGAGGGATAATTCTAGACTACAGTTCTAACTTATCATTTTGTATGTTGTTTCAAGGGGGTCACAATTCACAATCCCAGACCTCTCCTTCTGTTTAAGCACTCACACCTAACTGGTCACCAAGATGTGACTCTTTGGACTCCCATTAAAATTCCTGCCTCTATCCCCTCCTCTTCATCCACAGTCAGGCCCTGGTTACCTTTCCACCGTTACCACTCACCCTTCCTCCGCCTCACAACACCTCAGAGTGACTTTCAATGTACCCTGCACCCAACAGGCTACTTCAGGCTTCATGCTTTCCTACTGCCTTCTGCAGGGAGAACCGGGCCTGCCTTATGCTTTGGAGTCTGAGTCCTGGTCAGAACCTGAGAAAGTCCTGAGGAAGCCTGACTGCTCCTGTAGATACTTCTACTGCAGGAGGTATGTGACATTCAGGATGCCGGATTTTTACCTGTCAGCCTTGGTAGGAGACTCCGCACCACGTCTTTCAAAGTGCCTGGCAAAGAGCAGGTGCTCAATAGATATCTTTTCTTTTTTTTTTTAAAGGCAAATGAAATATTGAAATGAATAAAAGTGTAGAAGAGCCCCTGTGTTATTGTTATGTACACAAATCAAAAGACAGAAGTGAAATTGCAATGGTGATGATTATCTGTCCCCTGATTCCAATCCCTCCCAAGTGAAGGAGCCCATCTCAGTCGATTCTTGCCGTTTGTTTTTTTTTTTAAAAGACTTTACTTATTTATTTGTCAGAGAGAGAGACACACAGAGAGAGCACAAGCAGAGGGAGTGGCAGAGGGAGAGGGAGATGCAGGCTCCCCACTGAGCAGGATGCCCGACGCGGGACTTGATCCCAGGACCCTGAGATCATGACCTGAGCCGAAGGCAGACGCTTAACCGGCTGAGCCACCCAGGCGTCCCGATTCTTGCCGTTTTCAAAATAATTGGTAGTAACATAAATGTGAACAATTTGGTTTTGATCTATCTTCTGTTTTTTATCGGAGATTTTTGTGAAGTAAGCACTCTTGCAAGTTAAAGGAGCCTGGAACCTTCCTCTAGAATTTCAAAAGCCATCGACTTTTATTGAACTAGTACGAAAGCAATTGATGAGGTACATTTGTCGCTCACCTGATGTAGAAGCTCTAAACACAGACCATAACCGCCCAGCCACGGCAGATGCGGGCCGCTGGCCTCTCCCACTACTCCTTGCAATTTAATGAACAGTCATATCCCACAAATCTCCTCCCAATAGGCTGCTGGCAGTGATTCTCCCGGACTCTGGGGCCCCAAAGACAGATCTGTCATTGCTTAAATAAATTTTACAGATGTAATAGATAAAGGCAATAAAAAAAACAGAGCTTTTATAAAACAAAGTTGACAGAGCGTCCTGGGCTGTGCATGCCTGAGTGTGTGTACCAAAGGGAAATAGACAATGAAGGTTAGGAAGCATGAAATGACAGCCTTCTTTGCCTTTCAGGGAACGTAAATTTTATTTGCTGAATGTAAATCTTCAAAGCCACGGTTTTCCCATCTGCATGTGTGATCACCAGAAATTGATTTCAAGGAGATAGAAAATTATCTCACTGATTGCTCAGCAATGCAAATCCCACGTTACGCGTTCATGACGACGAACAGTGGAAACCTCCGGTGATGTTCCAAGTGCTGTTTTTCTGTTGCGATCCTTGCTGGCCGGGGATTATCCCACCTGCCTTCCAGGTAGGTGCTCCTGGAAGTGGTGCTGGGACTGGAAACTAGTTCTAACCGGAAGTAGGAGTCACTGGTCCTCAACACGTGGCCCGTGACTTTTAATAGGGGCTTTCCTGGTGCCAGACGCAGAACTGTCTTTGTCAGTGTGCTTTTCAGTGTCTCATGCTCTCCCCATAATACAGATAGATTAGTTTATTTTAAAAAGCGTCATAGATCTTCAAGCTACTAGGCTCCTCAGCCAGGGGAAAGACAGGAAAAGGACACTATTTCAATACAGTTGCCTTCACGATGTAGACAAGAGGCACTTTTTTCTCCCAGAAGCCTGGTAACTCTTTTTTTTTTTTTTTTTTAAGACTTTATTTATTTGACACAGAGAGAATGAGCACAAGCAAAGGGAGCAGCAGAGGGAGAGGGAGAAGCAGGCTCTCTGCTGATGCGGGGCTCGATCCCAGCACCCTGGGATCGTGACCTGAGCTGAAGGCAGACACTGAACCCACTGAGCCACCCAGGCGCCCCGTGTTGTATGGGTTTTAATCTGTACAACAAACTGTTATTCCAGTGCATTAGGTTAGTCTAGTGTTACGTTAAGGCTTTTTTTTTTTTTTAAAAAAGAAACTTAGTAAATACGTGTAAGTCACAGTTTGCACGTAAATATTCTACAAAGTAGAACAAAAGAACACTAAAAAAAAAATTTTTTTTTTAAATAGTCATGCTAAGAAAGAAAAAAAAAAAATCGGGCCGTAATAGTAACAGCGTAAATGCCAGCCACCCATACACGGGTAAATACAGTTAATACAGATGCAGCATGTGTCCTCTGGAACAGGAGATTATAAAGATGCAAATTTCCACTTACTTATTATAAATTAGCAATTCAATTGAAAGCAAAAATGAATTGCCTGATCCCTGAATGCATGAGGTACAGAGGATCAATCCTTCAAAATAACTTCTACTTAAAATGCACTTAACCACAGTCATTACATAAAGGAAATAAAAGAAAGAAATTTACGAAGATGGGTTTGGGGGCTGGGGAGGAGGCAATAAATATTTTTCACAAAGCATTTACACATGAAGCACTGTTCCCCATCACCTCTTCCTGTTGTTTACATTCTAGGTGACCCCAGAGGAGAGCTGCTTCTGACCAGCAGGGAAACTGGGCTCCTGGGGAAGGAGGGTTTGTTCACTGCAGATCCTGAGAGACATGGTCCCTGTCTGACCATGGCTTCCCCCTCCCCTCATATCACCTTTGTTGGAAGGACCTGCAGTCCAGACACCTGCTAGCTTGATGTGGCTGTCAGAGAGGATGCTCACGGCAGTGTTAACACACTGTGAATAACTGGAGGAATATCTCCTAGTAGGAGGGTCTGCCCATCTTGTAGACTGGAATCTCAAACTATAGAGAACGTGTTGGCGGGCTAACGAAGAGCATTCCTGTCTTTGCCTAGAAAAAAATACTACAACACTGGGAATGGCGCTTGGGTATGTGTGTCCATTGAGAGGTGCATTTAATGCTGGGTGTTGGGCACTATCTGAAATGTCTTGTAACAGGCTTTCTAACACCCCAGTAAGGAGGGTACTCTATTCTCCCCATTTTACAAATGATGGGCTGATGCATAAGAGGCAATAAGTTACATCCCAAGGTCACAAGGGCAGGAAGCTGTGACACTACAGTGGGACCCAAGGGACCTGGCTCCAGTCTGTGACAATTACCCAGTGTCCCCAAGTAGAAGACACCAGGGCATACACACCTGGCCCTCAATGCAAGGGGTTCTCCTCTTGCACTGATTTGTCAGGGCGCCAAATTTAAATGACAAGGTACACAACTGACAAAATAAACTTCATCATATCATGTCCTGAATTCCCTCCAAAACAAAGAAACAAACAAATCATGTTATTTTCAAGCACAAAAGAATCTTAGCGATCACTTATTCAAAACTTGCTCTCTTCAGGAAGAAGTAACTGAAGCCCAGAGATTAAATGGTGGATCCCAGGTCCCTCGACAAGGGAGGAGGGAGCCAAAACCACAGCTAGGTCTCTCACTGTCTTCTCTTCCAGGGATCCTGGGGGTCCAGACAGCAGCACCCAGCGTAGGTAGGTAGCAGCTAGGATGGCAGTCACAATGGCCTCTCGATGCTTCTCCAGCGAGCAAGAGGCTCCCTTAAAAGCCAGTCACGGAGCCCGGGGCCATTGCAGAACTTTGCTCCAATGAGACTAACACACACCCAAGTGATAAAAATTGGCTCTGGAGAAGAGAGGGTAGTCAAGAAAAGGCTTCTTTGAGGTCTGGATAAAGAAGGAGCCAGAGCACTGCGCAATAACCCAAGTCCTGTGGTAGGTAACACAGGAACCAGGGACTTGGCCTTTTCATGTAATCAATCCTAAATTTCTTGGCCCAATTAGGAAGGCAGCTGAAGATGAGTGTCTCACATTTATGGCACAGAAAAGGATTAAACCGAATCAGAAGACTCCTTGTTGCTGCAAAGGGCAAAGGGGTAAAACACAATTCATTTAGTGCCACATTTAGTGAGTGTACTGAGAATGAGGAAGAGAGAAGTCAGACAAAGCTCTACCCATTTACCTTTGTGAATCTGACCACAGGCTTCCTGGGACAGGACCCTGCTAAGAAGAGAGGTAACAAGTGGCAGAGGAGGAGTCTGCTGACTCCTACAACCCCCAAGCCCCCACCGCCCCACCCCCCCACCCCCGGACTGCCAACAACACACACCGCCTGCCAGTGGAACGCATCTCTGCGCTGTCGGAAATCACGTGACAAAATAAGGTCTATCTAAACTTGCACCAAGAGCCTCTTGTTCTACTGGCTTCATTTTATCCCAAAGCTCAAAAAGTAGCTGTGGGATGCCTGAAAGGCAGGGGCTGCATCCCCAGGGGTTCTCTGTCTTTGCTTTGGAAGAGGCGGGGTTCTCAGAATGGCAATGGGTCATCACACCCTTCTGGCCTAATGGACATGGTCCATGGCCAAGGGACCCGGCAGGAGTGAGTGGGTAACGAGCAATACTCAATCCAAATGCAGCATTACTGACAGCAAAATCCATGGGCTTCGAGGCTCTGGCATTTTCTGAATGTTAAGAATCAGGGTTGCATTTCTGAAAATACAGAGCAGATTTCCAGATGTGGGTTCCTGGCCGAACTACAGAGAAATCTGTGAATCTCTTCTCTCACTCAAACACATACACACACACACACACACACACACAGAGGCGCACACACCCCTAGAAGATGGCACATATGGGTTTCAAACCCAGGCCTATCCGACTCTAATGTTTCCCCAAACTCCCTGGGTGATAAAAATCCTCTTGAGTGCTTATTAAAAATACTGATTCTTAGCTCTACTCCAAACATCCAAGGTGATTCTTATCAGAGCAACTAGGCTCACAGACTTTAAAGGAAAATGTGCATCACACAAAGTAAGATATACATAAACCATGTTGAGTTTTTCAAGGAGAGAAATGGGGAAGAAGGATTTTGATTGATTGCTTTCCAACATTCTGGGGGATGGGGCTGCAGGTAGGGATAGGAGGCATTAGGCTATTCCTTTAGGAAAAGTCACCAAGGAGCCTGGAATGACGCTGAGAACTTTTCATCTGCCTGAGCCCTTGGACAGTAGCATTAATACAACAGCTTAACTTGGTTTAAGAGAAAGAATTATTTCACCATCCGCACTAATCTCTTCTGGCAAGAGGCTGGACTCTGCTACAGCGACTCACAAAAGATGATGGAGCCTGGCAATCCTTTCTTCATAGAGGGGAACTGGGGGCTTTTCAACATATTAATATAATCTCACTAAGATAAAGCGATGTGCTAAAGCACTGGAAATTCTCACACTGGAGCTGCTATCTATTTTCCTTGCCTCTTTTTTTTTTTCCTCCTTCTTTTAACAGAACGGATCTATAAATAAGAGTGCCCATTTTCACATCACAGCCTAAAATATTAACATCTTGATATGCTATGTAATTGTGCGCTCTTTTACCAGAAGTCAAATAATTGGACAGGTCACCAGGCAAGATACAATAAATCGTAGCTAAGAGCCAAGACTAATGGCGAGGCTAGCTTTCCCAGTGTTCTAGGCAGGATTCTTCCGCCAGGGACACGGGCATTGGCGAGGGTGGGTGTGTGTCTAAGGGTCATTTCTAACTCCACCTCATCACCCCATAGTAGAATTAGAGGTAACTAGGGCTTTTCATTAGGTGTATCGCAGGCCTTTTCTTTTAAAAGGATAACAAAAAGAAAGATGGACAGCCAGAAAGAGAAGCAAAGAAGCCAGCCTCTTCCACACTGCTCTCCCGCAAACACCTCTTGTGAGGTCTTCAAAAATAACAATTCAGCAAAAAGTGACAGCAGAGTAACCACTGAGTCAGCCCTTATGAGCCTTCTTCAAAAAGCTGCTTTCAGTGAATCAATTTTCAGTGTTGTTTCGGTTATTCTTAGAGAGAAAACTTTCTACCCCCACCTCTTCCTTCTCCTTTGGAAATTTGGTAACCATAGTTTCTGTATCCTGCTGAGACTTGATATGTAGAGCTGTATTCTACCTGCTATTAAGGGGCTGATAGCAGTGTTTCTGTTGCAATTTATGAGCAATGTCAGCTGAAGGCAGAGAATATTGTACACACTATATTTTCCCAGCTGGAGATCTCCGTGAATGGAAAGCAAAAACATGAATACACATGCACTGTGCGCTTGAAGGAATAAAAAGGCAGGGAAAGAAGTCAGCAGGCTAAAATCAGGTGGGTGGTCTTGATTATAAACCAAGTAGATAATAAAATATTCAAAGGAAGCTCTAACTAAAGGGCCGGTGGGGATGGGGCGGGACGGAGAGAAATGCAATGTAAAGAGAAGCCCAGGAAAGTAAGTCTTTTTCTGCCTGTATGTCTCACCATCAATTCTGAGATTGGTGACTTGCCAGGGTGCACCTTGCCGCCTGGGGTTTTAAATAACTTCCCATAACCAAAGAGTCATTCGAAACCACAAAAACAAATCCCATCCCGCATTAAGTTTCTAATAAGGGCTGTGGCACGTGGTGATCACAACACAACCCATTTCCAGCCTTCGATGTTCAACGTTCAACCTCAACGTCTCCACCCAGTCCCTCCAGAGTCAGATTTATCTTTTTCCTTAACCAACAGCATTTTATAAGGAGACAGAAATCGGGTTTTATTTTTGTTGTTAAAAAACAGATGCATCGTATTGTCCCCGGGCACAGAATAGGTAATGGGTCTTCGCCGGGACCCAATTCTATAGAGAAAGAAAGGATCAGATGATCAGTCAAGAAATTACCCAGCAAAATTATTAAAAGACACTTTCTCTCCCCTAAAAACTCTACAGAGAGATACAGCATAAAATATTAATAGGCACCTCATTAAATAAATTCGTTGAGGGCGCCTGGGTGGCTTAGTTGGTTAAGTGACTGCATTCAGCTCAGGTCATGATCCTGGAGTACCGGGATCAAGCCCCACTTCGGGCTCCCTGCTCAGCGGGGAGTCTACTTCTCCCTCTCACCCTCCCCCCTCTCTCATGCTCTCTTTCTCTTCATTCTCTCTCTCTCAAATAAATATCTAAAAAAATAATAATAATAAATAAATAAATTCATTGATTTCTTTCTTTCTCACCAAAAGTGAAATGCAGAATTGGTCTGTGTCCATGGTTCCCAATCCTGGTGCACATCAGAAATATGGGGGAAAGGCTTTTTGGTTTTTTAAATAACCGTGCCATGCCTGACCCCTAAATATTGTGATTCGGTTTCCTAGCACTTTTTTAAAAATATGATTTTAATACTCTTCCTCCATGAAAATAATAACTCTCTAAAGAATGAATCAAACAGCGCTTAATTGTATCAGTAGGCTCTACTCACTGGGAAAATGGTCTCTAGATACTAAAGGAAACGTGTGCAAAATAGACAATAATAGAAAGGGAAAGGATCATTCACTTATTTAAAATGGAGCATAGTTTATGATTTTTCCCAAGTAACACTGGAACAAATGCTCAATCTAGGTATTCAACTGTCCTCCTAATCAGAATTTAGTGGGTTCTTTTTTGATTCAGACCCTCATCTTATCGTACCAACAATATAAAATAAAAATACTTGAGCCAGTTAAATTCACCAAGCCCAGAGCTAACCCAGGAGAAAAGTAATTACCACTTAAATAGCAACATGAAGTTCTTTGAAGGAACAGCCTTTTGATGTTAGCATCTCCAATGCTAAAAGGCAAAAAAAAAAAAATCTCAGATCTTAAAGGTTGTTCATTGTTTTCCAACCCAGAGAAAACAAACCCATCTCCTAAAAAGTTCTTTCATCAGAAACAAGTAGGAAACCCAGTTGTTTATCATGGGCTTGTAGTTAGTACAGCAATAAGGTCCTACTAAATTTCGGTGACTCTCTGAGAAGAAACTAAGAAGAAAGGGTAAGTGTAATGAGCTGCCTTCCCACACGACGGAAAAAACAGAACATGAGAGATCGGGCATATGCAACTATAAATTTCTGGAGCCGCCATCCAGTGACGGGGACCTGACCGCCACCCCCGGAAGTCATGACACTCCCCCCACTGTGCTCGCCAGGCACCACTGAGCAAACTTCGTTCACCCTTTCAAGCTCTTTCCAGTGGATTCGCCATGAAGTTGACCTCATTAAGCTCCCAACTCTTAACTCACAGGAGGGGACGGGGATCTTTTGCCTACAAATGACGGAAACCCTCTTATAAATGACTAGAAACACCGGATAGTACAATGTAGAATATTAACACACAGCTGCTACTCTTCATGATCGCAAGTGATAAACCAGTTGGTAGATTACACAGGTTGTACATTATTCAGACACTGCAAAACATGCCTATTTAATCCACAAAGCACAAGGCACAATCTGGTACTTTTAATCTCTTTCCTAGTGGCTCACATAACGCTAGGCACATAATTGAATCCAATCGATACTGTCCAACAGCTCTTGTCTTTTCACCTTTGCTAGATCTATTTTAAGAGAATGCTACATTTGAGTATCTCCACGAGACTAAAATCACGAAAACAGAGCAAAACATAAACCAGGTAACAGCCCCAAATTTAAAAAAAAAAAAAGAAGTCTGGGTGCAGGGAAGAGAAGAAGATCTTCAAGTACAAGAACACTGTCTTTTCATTGGTTTTGGCTTTTAATTACCACCTATGATATCCCTACATGTTATAACAAATAGGTGACGCTCTGCCGAACACCTATGATCAAATGTTTATCTCTGAACAGGCTTTTTATTTCAAGGATTTATGCAGCCTGTACTTTAGTATCATTTAACTACAGAAAAAAGCAATTATAACTGTCCCCTGAAACGTCATTAACTGATACATTTTGCTGCTTGTATATATTCTCCTAAATCTGAAAGGCTTTTAACTGGCTTCTCTGCTCAGAGGCAAACCAAGCACATTAAGAGAAAATTCACCCACAACCATTAGAGGAAAAAGCAATACTGACTGGGCTTGAGCCAGGCCTCCCAAACGTGCACGATCGTAAAAAGATCGAGCGCCTGGGTGGCTCAGTTGGTTAAGCGACTGCCTTCGGCTCAGGTCATGATCCTGGAGTCCCAGGATCGAGTCCCGCATCGGGCTCCCTGCTCGGCAGGGAGTCTGCTTCTCCCTCTGACCCTCCTCCCTCTCATGCTCTCTGTCTCTCATTCTCTCTGTCTCAAATAAATAAAATCTTTTTTTAAAAAAAAAAAAGATCACGGTGGAGTATGGGGTTCCCCAACCATTCCTCTGGAGATTGTGGGGTGGGGCCCGGGAATCTGCATTTTAGGAAGCATTCCAGGTAAGTTGTACCAACAGGCAAAACTATGCAGGCCTTTCTGTGTCGGCTCTGGGTTCAAGCAGCCCACAGCTGAGCGCAATGGTTCAAAAACTGAGCCGCATTAGCATCACGGGAGGAAACTGTGTCAAAATCCTGAGGCCCATCCTACTTCAAACTTGAACCATTGAGAGTGGGCGCCAAGCGTCAGTGTATCCTCACTTCCCAGGGTGAGTCCTGGACACAGCTATGTTTGTAAACAAATCCTCTCTTCAAGTGGTTCTCCGCACTCCCTGCTGATCAGAATAACCTCAAGAGTCACAAAGAAACTAACGCACCCAAAAAAACAGTGCTAGACTCCAACCTAAACCAAATGAATTGGACTATCTGGATGTGGGGCCTGAGCCATGGCATTTTTCCCCAAGTTCCTAAGATGATTTTATTTTTTATTTTTTATTTTTTTAAAGATTTTATTTATTTATTTGACGGAGAGAGACACAGCGAGAGAGGGAACACAAGCAAGGGGAGTGGGAGAGGGAGAAGCAGGCTTCCCGCTGAGCAAGGAGCCCGATGCGGGGCTCGATCCCAGGACCCTGAGATCATGACCTGAGCCGAAGGCAGACGCCTACTGGCTGAACCACCCAGGTGCCCCCCTAAGATGATTTTAAGGTGCAGTCTGGGTTGAGGAGAAAGGGTCTAGTAGACTCGGAGGTTAATACAAAGTATTTAAATGACTTAGTAACCTTTTATCCAAACAGCCTTTCTCTGCCTGGCACATGACTGTTTGTCCAATACAATCACAAATCACAAAACAAAACAGTCCCTCCTCTGAAGGATACTGCAACTCAGCTGGTCAGAGGACTAATATACCTAGACAAAATAATAGGAGATTACAAAGTATCAGCAGGGGTAAAATTTACAAAACTGAATACCTACCAGTAGAGAGGAAACTACAAATGCTTTTAGTAAGTTTCCAGGGCATGTCAGCTAGGTGCACCTAGCATTCAAAAGTGCGCAGATTCTCCATGTGAAATTACCGAAGCTGACTTGGGAGTCATATAGGTCGGAGAGAAATAAAGTCTTCTGGAGCCTTCCAACCTGACTGGTACTTTCCTCTTTGAAGACTGTTGTTTTCCTACAGGAAAATTCTGAAAGCTTTTCAAACCCAGTTCCCTTCAACCACCTTTGGGCGATTACACAGTCTGGGGCAGTTTATGTCATGTCAGCAACACATCCTTCCCCTTGCTTAAAAAGGAATTTTATGTCTACTAATGTTTTATACTTACTACATCCATAACCCCATTTCACAGAGGAGAAAAATAACAAGGCCGAAAGAATTTGATGACTTACTTAAAAGCCTCTAGCAAGCATACATGTAAACGCCACAGCCATCTTTTACTTAGAAATACCCTTAATCTGGGGCGCCTAGGTGGCTCAGTCGGTTAAGCGTCTGTCTTCGGCTCAGATCATGATCCCCGGGTCCTGGGATAGAGTCCTGCCCTGGACTCCCTGCTGAGCTTCTCCCTCTCTCTCTCTCAAATAAATGGATAAAATCTTTTCCAAAAAAAAAGAAGAAGAACAATAACAACAACAAAAGAAATATCCTTAATCTATCCATTATTTAAGAAAAAATCCTTTCCTCAATCCATTTTCCCCCCTTTCTGAGCACTAGGCACTATAGACAGACTCTGGGCTCGTATGACACATGGGATAAAACAGGTAACAGCCAGGGTGCCTGGGTGGCTCAGTCGGTTAAGCATCTGCCTTTGGCTCAGGTCATGATCCCAGGGTCCTGGGATCGAGCCCTGCATCAGGCTCCTTGCTCAGCAGGGAGTCTGCTTCTCCCTCTGCCTGATGCTCCCCCTGCTTCTGCTCTCTCTCTCAAATAAATAAAATCTTTAAAAAAAAAAAAAAAAAGGTCACAGCCAAGGAAGCAACTATAATTTTAGGTACTAAGTCCCTGAAAAAATAAATAAAGCAGTATAAGGGCTAGGAAAGTGATGGGAGAAAAGCTAGTCTGAGGATGGGAGTCAAAGAATGTCTTTCTGGGGAGGTAAGAACTGAACCAAGACCGCAAAGACGTGAGCACGCGGGAGCTCTGGGAGCCAGGGCTCTGCGCGGAGAGAAAGGCAACGCAAAGGCCCGCGGGCAGCCAGACAAGGCTACAGAAGACACGTTCAGTTCTACTTATTCAACACGCCTTCTCCTAGAAGACACGTTAGAAGACTGCTACTCCGTTCTGGAGAACCTAGTGTGTTCTCGGCTTTGCATGAGGTTGAAGACACGCCGTGCAAGGCCGCTGGGGAACACCATGGAAGAAGCAGCCAGAACACCTAGCAGCCCGTGCAAACAAGCAACACTCCATCAACTCAGGGAGGAGAGGTGAAGGCAGCCCGTGGAGACAAAGCAGGCACTTCTCGCGTATCTTTTCCATCTTAACATTCCATTTGACTCTTGAAGCTATTTCAACAAACATTAATGAAATGCATTTCACGGCAGCCAGCACTTTTCTCTGGACCACAAAAGAGCAGAGACACAAATCTTCTGTTCCTTCACACTGCTGGGTAAATACGGGCCTTTCTTTGAAGTGGGTAATAAAGGGTCACCTTACCATCGATGATACCTGAAATATTTTGCGGCATGCCCTCTTGGCAAAATAAATCTTAAAACAAAACAAAACCAAAAAAATGCCAGCATAGTGTTTAAAGTAGATCGGTTTGTTTAAGCGCTGCCTTAGATACCGAGAGACCTGTTACAAGAATGTTCACAGGCAGCTACAAGTGTTTGAAATTACAAAGAACTGGCCGTGATCCGAAAGTCCACGGGCACAAGAATGGATAAATCATCATGGTCTATTCAAACACCCTGACCCAGCAGGGAAAATGAACCAGAGCTCAGTGCTGAGGGGAAACACCGAGTTGAGAGAAGTACCGTATATGCATTTATATGAAGTTCAAAACATGCAGGACAAACAAGGTGCTTACGTAGGGACTCAGAGGGATGCGGTAACACGTGGAAACAAAAAACCCCACAAAATGCAGGTTAGTGGTTTCACAGAGAGCGTAAGCAGCAGAGTGGGATGAAGGCAGGGGCACACCAGGTTTTCAAAGGTCCTGAAACGGACATGTTCTATTTCTCCATGGAGGTGGTAAGAAATACACATTCGCTTTCACGTTGTCCTTTCTACCGTATACACGTTTGAAATAGCATTTTTGCCTATGGGGTTTATTTTGGTTTTGTCTTTGTCTTTTTGCATCTTACATATATTTAATAAAACAAGTTTTTGGAACGGACTTTGAGGAGGAACTCAGACCTTCTTCTTCAGCCAAATGCTGCTCTGGCGTATTTTACGTTTCTATACAAATGCCTTTTTCGAAAACAGAAGCCGAACACACTTTCTTCTGTGTATTCATTCAGTATGTTGGTGACCACAGCCTGGAAAAAGAGCAGCACCTGAAAATGCAAGGCAGAGTGCAGATGAAATCCATTTTTGCTAAAGAGCTGGTGCTCTCCTCTTGCACCCAACGTGGAGTCTATGGGATCCCGATCTAACGCACACAACACAGGGTCCGTGAGACGCCCTGCAGCAATGTCCGCTTACAAGGGGGCATTCGACAGGAAACCAAGGATTCCTTTTCTCGAGGCTCATAGGCAAGAACTTCCAAAAAGGGGGAACAAAAAACTATTACATATCCGTGAAAATCAAAATTCATGGAAGAGTGGCAGGCAGCCAACCCAGCTAGCCCAGGTCCGCTCCCCCATCTGCTTGGCCTGTTAACTGTCGGAAAATACAAGCAAATCACTTCTTCTGCAACTAATTCTCAACAGGGCTCCTAAAAACCAGACTCCATGATGCAACTTTAATAAGACAGAACAGCTTATTATGATCAATAAAGCAAAGCCGTCCAGCAGTCGCAGAGCCAAAAGCTGGCTCAAATGCCTCTTAGATGGACATGGAGCATGAACACCATCCTTCCCCCAGCACTGCGGAAGGCCCTGGGGCCAGGAAACGCTCCGAAACCAGGAATCAGCTCTGTCCTGATTCCCCTCTACAGATGAACCCAAAGGCCATTCTCATCCTGCTAGATTTTATTAGCCCCAATATATGGTAATGAATTTACTGCAGGCTCTTTATTCATAAATGGATCAAATAAAGCCTTACATGGCTTTTGGCAGCTAACCCTTACTAAATTGCGGGGACTAGAAGTTTGCTCAAATGCTGCACATAAGTCAGCCCCTTCAGCTTGTAAAGTTCAATTAGAGAGTTCTTAGCCTATTGTATGCCTTAAAGCTTCAAAGAAGGCTTTATTCATGCATTTGCCATTGCCAGAAAGGAAGAAAGCTGGCAAAGAAGCAATTCCTAGAGTGTTGATCCAGGCATTACCAAGAAATTTTAAAACTCCAGCTCTCAGTACCCAAACGCCTCCACTTTGGGACAAAATCTCAGTGAACTGTAAAAGACGAAAATTAATCTGATTCACTGTGGAAATCTACATAATAATGAAAGTTCTGACCCAGAGCACACAAACAACCCACGGACTAGAGTTTCTTTTTCTATATTCCCCCTACAAGTGGCCACTGGCAAGTTCCCGTAAATGTGGCCTACACAGGCGGGGGGCCTAACCAGAGGCCGGAAGGGACATCCCGGGACTGCCATCCCCACCACAGTGGGCTGCCATCTTGGTTCCCGTGATCCCATCTCGAACTGGTGGGCAAAGCCAGGGCTAGGGTCTGCTGCAGCTGGGAATCCCACATTTCTGGAGGCTACGTGGTAGGTGCCATGTGCATTTTCTCTGCATGCAGTCTACCTCAGGCAGGGCTGTGCCCAGGAGAGTGGGCAAGACTTTCGCTTTGACGCTCCTCTTCCCGTAATGGTGAAGTGACTGGACTCCAGGTCACCTTCCCACGGGAGGTTCTGTGGTTGCGTTGCCCTCAGATATGAATAGGGGTTGGTGTATTTTCTCAAGAGCACGCCAATAAGTCAGAAAAGTCCCCGGCCACCAATCTCCATGCCTGTCTGCAAAAGAAGACTCTACTCTGGTGCTCCCGGTTCTGCAAACATCCAGCTTCTCCCGCTGCAGGGCAGGAGACTCAGAGAAAGGAGCAGGAAAACAATTCCACGGTGAGCGGGTGACGGCCAGGGAGGCCAAGGCTCTAAAACTCCTCCAAGGTGAAAACAAATTAGCAGCTTTGCCTGCATTAAGCCGGCCATCTGAAAGAGGCTTCTTTCTTTCTACTCTGGCATTACAAACTGCTCCTCAAAGATAACACTTTTTTTTTTTTTTAAGATTTTTAAAATTTATTTATTTGACAGAGAGAGACACAGCGAGGGAGGGAACACAAGCAGGGGGAGTGAGAGAGGGAGAAGCAGGCTTCCCGCAGAGCAGGGAGCCCAGTGCGGGGCTAGATCCCAGGACTCCGGGATCATGACCTGAGCTGAAGGCAGGCGCTTAACAACTGAGCCACCCAGGCGTCCCTTCTCTCTCTTTTTTTTTTAAGATTTTATTTATCAATTTCACAGAGAGAGACACAGCGAAAGAGAGAACACAAGCAGGGGGAGTGGGAGAGGGAGAAGCAGGCTTCCCGCTGAGCAGGGAGCCCGATGTGGGGCTCGATCCCAGGACGCTGGGATCATGACCTGAGCCGAAGGCAGACGCTTAACCGACTGAGCCACCCAGGAGCCCCAAAGATAACACGGTTAAGAATACAAAAACGTTCCCTTCGGCTTACTGCCTGTCACCTACTGACTCGACTGACAGAAGCACGAAACCCACACATACTCCCTCTGAGTGCCACCATGGGCTCGAGCCACATGGGGAGAGGGGAGGAGGGAGAGCGGCTGGCTTTTTAAGCCTGACCTGACCACCTCTCTCCTCACCATTCATTCACTTACTCATTCGTTCAGATGACACTTAGGTGTTGGCGGCTGCCCAGGTGTGGGTACCAGGGACATGTGCGTGAGCCAGACCGGCAAATAAGAACACCTCGGAAGATAGCAATGTGATATTTACAATCACCTTTTATAGCCGTTCTACTCAACAAGAAAGGACCCTCTATCATGCTAAAGTAGGGGGGCTGGGACGCCTGGGTGGCTCAGTCGGTTAAGCATCTGCCTTCGGCTCAGGTCATGATCCCAGGGTCCTGGGATCGAGCCCCACATCGGGCTCCCTGCTCAGCGGGGAGTCTGCTTCTCCGTCTCCCCCTGACTCTCCCCCTCCTGTTGTTTTCCCTCTCTGACAAATAAATACATAAATAAAATCTTTATAAAAAATAAAGTAGGGGGGCGCCTGGGTGGCTCAGTCGGTTAAGCGGCTGCCTTCAGCTCAGGTCATGATCCTGGAGTCCTGGGATCAAGCCCCGCGTCGGGCTCCCTGCTCAGCGGGGAGTCTGCTTCTCCCTCTCCCTCTGCCTGCCTCTCTGCCTACTTGTGCTATCTGTCAAATAAATAAATAAAATCTTTTTAAAAAAAAAATAAATAAAATAAAGTAGGGGCGCTAAATGAAAAAAAAAAAAAAAAAGCCCCTTTCTAGGCTGAGAAGAAAAACCTGAGAATACAAGTAATTGCAAGTGCTTTGGATAAGTTAGCAGAGTGTTTCCAGACACAGCCTGCCCCCAGGGCCTGGGTCCACCGTAGAAGTCCGCCAAGGAAGGGACCTTGGTTTTTATGAGGTGTCTTCAATGCATCTGTCCTTTGTAGAAGGAAGAGCTAGGAGACCTCTCTCAACTCAGTGTCTTAGAGGTGGAGGTGTTAAAGGGTTGGTCAACAAACAAGGGAATGAGACTTCTGCTAAAACATGTCAAGGAATCTGTGAAAGAGCAGTTTGGTGAACAAGTTGTGTTGCTAAATACAGATAAAAAGAACAGAGCTCAAGCCCAAAGTAATGATCTGGCCAGGACCCATGAGGGCAGTAGGGAGGGATGGGATTGGGAGAGTTTCAAAAGCTACTACATTTTTTTTTGTTTGTTTAGATAACCAATGGGCAAACAACAACCAAAAAAGGCAGTTTGTTGTTTCATTTATATGCCTGTTTTAAGTTCCCAAACTTAGAGCCTGTCTGGAAACGAAGCCTAACTAAAGCCACGTTGGGGGGTAGGGGGGTGGGCAAGTAAAAATTGAATAACGTGATCTCCCTATAGAAGTTAAGTGGTCATTATGATGGCACATTCCAAGCTGACTAAAACTATCTCAATTTCAGGTCATGAAATAAATTGTAGCTACCAAGAAAACTCAAAAAAGGAACTTAAGGCTCTTTAAGAGTTTTCTCATCTGTGTAATGTGGATAATACTATAGTTACTAAACAAACAAACAAACAAAAACAGTAAGATTCAGTTTTTACACAATGGGGAGTAACACCTTCACCCTCTTTCCCGAAATTGACACCAAAAAAGTCTATGACCAGGAAATCAGAGAACACTTTTCTGGAGAACCTGATCAAAACAAGAAAAAAGGCATGTGGAAACCCCCAGCTGGGAGATCCCCTAGAGAGACGATCCACTCACATCTTCCTATACCATCAAAATGCCCTCCCACACATGTGGGGCTGCAAACCAGCTTCTGAGCCTATCATCCCCACGAGGACAGCCAAGGATTATCAGGTGCTTGAGGAAAGTCTCCAATGGGAAAGACTGAGGATAAAGGAGGACAAACATACAAAGGAACTTAGAAATGAGGTGGAAGGAAGGAAGGAGGAAAGGAGGAAAGTCAGTCCTCAGGGAACGGTGTCACTGCATTCATGAAACTGGAACTTTTAATCCCCGTAACAACAACAAAAAGGAGCTCCCAGAAATGAAAAATATATGAGAACAGATTTTTTTTCAATGAAACTACTTAAAGATAAAGAATGAGAAAACTCCCCAAATCAGAAAATATGTTAAAAGCTATACGCCAGAGATCGGAAAAAGAAGAGAAAAGATCAGAAAAGTAGAAGACCAAGGGGTGCCTGGGTGGCACAGTCGGCTAAGCGTCCGAATTCTTGATTTCAGCTCAAGTTGTGATCTCAGGGTCGTGGGGCTGAGCTCTTTTGAGCCCCTGTCAGGCTCTGTGCTCAGCAGGGAGTCTGCTTGAGATTCTCTCTTTCTCTCTCCTCCACTCTAATAAATAAATCTTTAAAAAAAATAAAATAGGGCGCCTGGGTGGCTCAGATGGTTAAGCGTCTGCCTTCGGCTCAGGTCATGATCCCAGGGTCCTGGGATCGAGTCCCGCATCGGGCTCTCTGCTCCTTGGGAGCCTGCTTCTCCCTCTGCCTCTCTCTCTCTCTGTCTCTCATGAATAAATAAATAAAAATCTTAAAAAAAAAAATTAAAAATTAAAAAAAATAAAATAAATAAAATAAAAAGGAAAGTAGAAGACCAA
This sequence comes from Mirounga angustirostris, assembly GCF_029215605.1. Classification (NCBI taxonomy): domain Eukaryota; kingdom Metazoa; phylum Chordata; class Mammalia; order Carnivora; family Phocidae; genus Mirounga; species Mirounga angustirostris. The sequence continues at coordinate 20,438,948 of NW_026991715.1, forward strand.
TACATCTAACTAACTAAAAGCAGCTCCAGAGAGAACATGGAAATTGCATCCCCACCAAAGGAAAACATCTATAAAATTTCTAACATGACAGGGCCTGAGTTTCCAAATGAGGACCAAGCTCAGCGAAAGAGATTTAAAAAAAACTCATGACAAAGGATGTCACTAAGATATATCAGAATGCTGGGGACAAAGAAGAGATGAAGGCTTGGCAGACAGGGGGACAGCCATCACACTCAAGATCTCAAACTGGGATGGCGTTGAACTTCTCAAGGACAACACTGGGGAGAGCTCAGAGCTGGAGCAAAGCCAACAGAAAATGATTTTTACCAATTCCTCATCTAGCCCCTTCATTCGTGCAGTATGGGGGTGAAGGAAAACATGTGCAAACATCCAAGATTTCAAAACTTTTACTCCCCATGAACCCTTTCTTAGAAAGCTATTGGAAGATGGGCTTCACCAAAATGAAAGACAGAAACAAAAGCAAAGCATACGTTGATGCAGGAAACAGAGTATCCAACCCAAGAATGGAAGCTTCAGGATGGTGTACCAGAGAGCTCAGGGGTTTTTTTTGTTTGCTGGTTTGGTTTTTTTAAAGATATCTTTTATTTATCTATTTGACAGAGAGCTAGCACAAGTAGGCAGAGTGGCGGGCAGAGGGAGAGGGAGGAGCAGGCTCCTCGCTGAGCAGGGAGCCCGATGTGGGGCTCGATCCCAGGACCCCGGGATCATGACCTGAGCTGAAGGCAGCTGCTTAACCAACTGAGCCACCCAGGTGCCCTGAGAGCTCAGTTTTTATAACCATTTCATGAGGCCTCTGCCTAACCTCTAAAATGCCGGATTGGAGCAGATGGGAAGGCCGTGGAGAGACTACCCCAAAAGATAAAATGCATAGAATGCTGGATGTGTTTCAACAAATTGAGAAGCAATTTATAATTCTGGCATGATGGTTCATGGTGAATTAGTGAGGCGTGCACAAAACACTAAGCAAATAAAAAAAAAAAAGGCCACTATTAACTCCAGGGAGAAAGTTGGGTGAGAAAAGAAAAGTAATCATAGTACACGGCTGTGCTGTGAGTAATATATACACAGTCACAGTAATGTGAACACTGAATACTGACCTGAGGAAAAATTACTTGTGGTAGGCAGCCTCCTGATTGGCCCCAAATAATTCCTGCTTCTCAGTATTGACACCCTTATGTGATACCCTCCCCTCCTTGAGCCTGGGCTGGACTTACTGACTCCTAAGGAGCAGATTAAGTGGCAAAAGTAATGGGTTGTTCTCTCTAACATCAAGTTATACAAACACTCTGGAGTCCATCTTGGGCTCAGTGCCTCTTGGATCTTGCTGGGGAAACAACGTACTATGTTGTGAGAAGCGCAGGTTCCTGACCCACAGAAAGCACGAGATAATCAATGTTTGCCGTTTTAAGGTGCTCTGTTTTAGAGTCATTTGTTATGCAATAATGGGTGACTCAACTATATTGGGAGGATGGGCGGCAGTCATATACAGTTGTGTTCGGGGAGGGGAGTAGGTGTGAAATACCACCTTCCACCTTCAAAAAGCCTAAATCTACAAAATTACATCACGAAATAGCTATAAAAACATGTGTTTTCAAAATATAAAGAAAATACCAGCTACAAAAGTTTAAAGTAGTTAACTGCCTCTGGCAAGCATGACAGGGTGAAGGGGAAGACGGGGTTTTTCTGCTGTTACAGTCCTAGTAGGAACTCTGGCTTTTTAAACTGTAAAAACACGTGTAAACTGAATAAAAAAGAAAATTATACCACATTAACTGTTCACACTCGTGCATCCAATAAACTTTCTATTTGGCAGCTGTCTTTTGGACACTGTAAGGATTTTTTTATTATTATTATTATTTTTAGATTTTATTTTTAAGTAATCTCTCCACCCAACGTGGGGCTCGAACTTACAAACCCGAGATCAAGAGTCTCATGCTCCACCGACGGAGCCCCAGTCAGGCACCCCTGGACACTCTTGAGGATTCCTAACACAAGGTGTAGATGGGGTAACACAGAAGGAGGTGGAGCTCGTGCAGGCGATTTAGGGCAGGGGTTCAAGAATCTACTAATGAAACTGATGATGGTACCTTTTAGGAATCTTTTCAGATAATGTCTTCCATGTGCTCATTCTTCCATGGAATGTACCAGAGCATAAAGGAGATGTCAGCCTACTCAGACCAGATTCCACTTTACCTGCACAACTGCTAACAGTTCAATATAAATGGCTTCAGTAAATAAATCGTTCCAAAAACAGACCCACTGTGGGACACTCAAGGCATGGCTACCTGCTGTTCAACAGGACTTGGCATGAACCCAGAGGGTGATTTAAGGGTAACCCCATAGAGGCTGACTGCTAAGAATTTTCTTCGGAATCCTCTATGTCTGAAATGATTCTGGCAAGAACATTCTATGGGATTCACAGCCCCTTGTGCCCCAAAGCTCAGGTACCGTCAAAGATTACTCATTCTAAACCCTCCCATTTTACACATGAGGAAAATGATGCCCAGAGCCAAAGAAATGCACCTAGCTTTCCCAGTGGGCAAGGGATAGGTGTCTGTAAAAGCCAAGGGAAGCCTCAGGAACACTCTCACAGAGCCTCATGTGGTCATTATATATACGTGTATTTTTTTTAAAGATTTATTTATTTATTTGAGAGAGAGAGAGCACAAGCAGAGGGAGAGGGAGAAGCAGACTCCCCGCTGAGCCAGGAGCCCAATGTGGGACTCGATGTGGGACTCGATGCCAGGACCTGGAGATCATGACCTGAGCCAAAGTCAGATGCTTAACCATCTGAGCCACCCAGGAGCCCCTATATACACATGTCTTTTTATGATACATGGGGACAGTGGGAAGCAGGAGTGACCAACATTAGGCAACTGGCCACCTTTCTCCCTTTTCCTTTCAACTAGCATCCCTTTCCCCTGGAGACCAATACACTCCCGTAACCGCAAAGTTAGAGCAATCACATCATTTTGTCTTAATTTGGTTCTTCTCCAGCTTCAGCCACTTGTCTGCCCTCAGTTTTGCTGGCAGCAGTTACAACTGCAGTACCGAGAACTCTGGAGGATTCTGTAATAGTCTTTTTTTTTTTTTTTAATCTGCTAAATGGATAAATTTAGAACACTGCAGCCAAAAAGATAAAGGAGAATTCTTTTTTTTTTTTTTAAAGATTTTATTTATTTATTTGAGAGAGAGAATGAGAAAGAGAGCACATGAGAGGGGGGAGGGTCAGAGGGAGAAGCAGGCTCCTGCAGAGCAGGGAGCCCGATGCGGCACTCGATCCCGGGACTCCAGGATCACGACCTGAGCCGAAGGCAGTCGCTTAACCAACTGAGCCACCCAGGCGCCCCAGATAAAGGAGAATTCTTAATCCAAAAAATTATAGGTGCTCCTCGCTGTATGCGCTCATGCTTTTCCAGAAGATCTGAATCCACACAGGATTTTGTAGGAAATAACCAAATGCTCCTCTTACTGACTTCTCATGGGGGATGATCAAGGCGTGTAGCTTTGCGTGTGCTTTCTAAATCTTGAGTGCTGTCACTCAAGAGGCTTTTCACTAATCAAGTTACCATCATGTGCACAGAAGAAAGGCTTTGGCTGCCTCCAAGCAATTTTAATGTTCTGGGTTCTAATCAAGCATATGATGCTTACCAACTGGCCTGGCACTCCTACTACCCTCTTTATCACTTTTCATTAATTATCAGAATGAAATAAATAGGGCAATGACACCAAACACTGAACCATAAAGCTGAAGCTGCCAGAATTTGTGGAGAGAACACCACCAATTTAGACTCCCTGACAATCCCCTAATATTCCCTTGTAAACATGGAACGACTTTTCCTACTTTCCAAAATACGCAACAATTTACACTGAGCAATGGTTCATGGCAGAGTATCTGCATCTTTCTTGGGTCAAGTATAGTGTAAAGCCTGGATCTACTGATCAGGAGTGGTCCAGGTGGGAGTCAAATGGGGGGGGATGGTACTTATGCATGAGTCAGAACCCAGAGCTCAGGGGATACGGGTTAGCTGCCAGACCTGAATCATTCTCCAGAAAAGGAACCCGGTGTGGTCCAGCCCACCTTCTTCTGAAACCATGACGTAAGCCTACGTGGCTCACTAGACCCTTCCCAAGCCATCACTGAAGCTACTAGAGCTCTGTGGTCCTTGATTCTCCTTTAGACCCTGTCTTGATTTCCACTCGAGTCATAAATTCCCCACACTTCATTTTCCTCCCTTTGACAAAATGAGGATGGGGACGCTAACCACGGCCTCAAATACTTAGCAGTCACACTCAACATGTCACGCTTGGTTGAAATTCCACCCTTGGGAATGTGCTACTGCAAGAAATTGCAATCTCAGGAAGACCGGTAGGACAGATGGTATTTATTTCTAGAAGATATTTAATTCAAAAGTCAGATATAAAGGGAGATGTCCTAGAGGCCATACGCTTTGGATTCTCTAGTAACTGACTGAGGATTCTGTGGTCAGCGCTCTCCTTCTGAATCACTCAAGAGGAATGCGCAGTCAACATGACGGTAAGTAGCTCACTGCATTCTGCTTCTTTGTAGGCTGACCCTCCGTTTGGTCCCCTAATCCTCCTGGGGTCATGTGTCCCACTATCAACTTAGACCTTATCCCTTTTTTTTTTAGAACTCCCTGGGAACATGATACTGCGTTCTGGTCACCCTACCAGGTAGAGGTTTTATGGAAGAGACGAGTTCAGTGTAAGGAAGCCTGGCATCATTCCCGTCTATGGCCTGCCTAACTTGTCTGCCCTTGGGTATAAAGACTCACTGAACTCAAAGCACCTCTCAGTGCCCGATGACTGCAACCAGTTTGGTTCCAGGCTCAGAGTGCAAAACCAAGGCCTCCAACCCAATTTACGGTTTTTCTGTGCTTCTGGTATGTGTGGATAAGAAATCATGTTAGGAGTGTCCACTCCAGGTGCGAGTCAGAAGCAGCTCACCGTGAGGACTGCCTGGGACAGACTTGGCTTCTCATATTCTGTAATGCTCCGCACTATTCTCTGGAAGCTGAGGAACGCAGTGGGAAGCGGTCTTGCTGGGTTCTCTCTAAACAAACGGGCCTCTGCCACTCCTCGAGCGAAGTGAGACACATTCAATGTTCTCAGTCAGCTCTCTCAGCGTGACTTCCTTCAAAAGTTGTCTGACGGGGCATGTGGGCAGCTCAGTCAGTGAAGCGTCTGCCTCCGGCTCAGGTCAGGATCCTGGGGTCCTGGGATCGAGTCCCGCGTCGGGCTCCCTGCTCGGCGGGGAGTCTGCTTTTCCCTCTCCCCTCCCCCCACCTCATGCTGTGTCTCTCTCTCTCTCTTAAATAAATAAATTTAAAAAACAAAAAGCGTCATCTATCAACGTGGGGATCAAGAAGACGTCGCCACGACAACATACACAGGGTGTAGAGGTACAAGTGAGTCCGTGAAGAGTTGGTAGGAGACCAACGCATTTTGGGTATTTTTGTGAAAATATTTTGGTGACTATTAAATTTAAAAAAAAAATCTCGCTCTATGAGCCGAATGACGTTCCCACATTTCAGTCAAAGCCTCAAACTGACAAGCAAATGTTTATTTGCCTTTTAGCATATTTTTAAAATAATTGGTTACATTTACACACACACACACAGACTTAAAAACTAGGAAAGGCTGATCATGGGAGGTACACACCGGAAATCCAGAAAGGACACACAGCCATTTTATTCAGGCCACCTGTGCCTCAGTTTCTCCGCGAGAGTAACCGGGCCCATGATGGGAGTCTTCCACATAAACGCGAAGATGCTAATAATTAGATGGTGTTGGCAGAGCCACGTAGAGTTCCCCAGGCAAGAGTGTTCAACTGTTCAGACACGCCAAACGTGTCATGTGTCGTGTCAAGAAAGCAGCCCAAGGAATGAAAATCCTACACAGGTGTGTCCGAGATGGACTGGAGTCAAATGAAATGAAGGCCATACAGGGGTGTGGCATGTTTATAACTGTCCCATTTCCTCTTCAGTTACCGGCAATTATCAAATGGGCGGCAAGGGGCTTGCCTAACTCCCATCGCTTTGAACCCCACCCGTCTTGGGTCTTCTCCGATGGTGTCACACCAGACTTGGCTCCGTATTCTGCAGTTGTGCCCACGAGCCTAATTCCTGCAACCTTCGTTGCTGAGAATGCTTTCTGCAACCTCTGATAGGCCTCCCCTGTGTTACTGCTTACTTTCCTTTGGCCAGGAAACTGTTAGGCAATCGTATTGGAGGACAGAAAGGCTGGGGAAGGGTACATGTGAGAACGCTTTAGTAGACACTATTTTTAAAACGACCTGGACAGTTCCTGTGCTGCAGCCATACAGGACAGAAGCCGAGGGAAGAGGCTAGGGGAAAAGGGAGATGAATGTTGGGCGGGGGGAAGCAAGACAGGGCTAAGGTGTGCCAGGGAAAAATCCGCAAACAGCTTGAGTAAGTCAAGTGACAAATGATATATTATCAACAAATCATAAGGTCCAAAGGTTTTCTGTAGAAGATCCCTCCTTAGTCCATCCCTTATTCTGAAGGAGCAGAACCCAAAAGAAGATGTTTGCAGAGACAGAAACAGGAGAGGCTGAGACTGCTCCCCGTTCAGAATGGAGGCTTGACAGACCCATTTTTTTGCCCCTCGGTGTTTGAGTGCCTCAGACCTGAAAGCCTTTTTTAACTCCTTTCACTTGGGGGAGAAAAGCTGTAAAACGTCACCGTAGACACAAGCAGAAGTGATATCGGAACCTCTGTATCATCCAGAGCAATGCCTTCCCAGGACAGGGCGCTGGCTACATGGTGTCTGGGGACCCTCACTGGCACACCTGCTTTCCCTGACTGGCCCACTGTGACTTTTAGACAAGGGGAAGAAGGTCACATTCCCTCTCCGTCTAGGGCAGGACCCTGGATGTGGGCACTGCAGACTATGCCTTTGACTTACAACCCCATCCCTTTGGTCACGAAAACGTCAGCGAGCCCAAAGTTGCTGGGAAGGTTGTTAAGAGAGAAGAGAGTTCTCAACCAAGGCCATGGAAACTGGTACAATTTACCAGGATTGCCTTTTGGGAAAGCAGTGAAGCCATCAAAAGGTATTCCAGTGTGTTAAACATGTTTGTGCCCTATACGCAAACAATGAATCATGGAACACTACATCAAAAACTAATGATGTAATGTATGGTCATCAACATAACATAATAAAATAAAATTTTAAAAATGTTTGTGCCCTCTGACTAGATGACTGTTTCTTGAAAGCTGACCCCAGAATAGTAACTGCAAATTCATAAAACAGTACAAATACTTCCAGCACAAATTATGCAGATTATGCAGTGTGATGTTATTTAAGAAGCGGAAGGCAATGTAAATATCCAGCCTTACAGGAATTTGAATCAAATTTTGTGTCCATTCCATACAATGTTTTATATCAACAGAAAATACATCTTAGAAAATGTTTTAATAACATCAGAAATGCTTATGTTTTAATGTTACGTTTAAAAGAGAAAGCGGTATTCAAAACTCTATCAAATGATCTCAACCACGTTTAAAAAAAAGTGTATTTAAAAAGCAAAAAAAAAGGGCTAAACCAACAAATTAAAGTGGATGCCTGAATAGTGAGATTATAGATGATTTTTTTTTTTCTTCTACCATTTGGGTGTTTTCTGCCCCGCAGATATCCTCAAATGGCCAGGTATTCCTTCTATCATCAGAAAATTAAAACCGTAACGAGGATATGAATGGCAGAAGGGAAAAAATAAAAAATAAAAAAAAAAAATAATTTTGTTTCTCCCTTTTTTGGAGACTGGTCTAAGAAGAGCAAGGCTGGGAGGTGAATTTTAATACAGTGTAATCAGATTTTATAACGGCTCCCCTCTCCCCGCAAAAAAAATCAGTGACAAAGTAGATTTCCGGAGCAATATTTTCCAGATTGTCTAGGCCAAACTTAAATCAAAAGTAACATATTCTTGACTAGAAAGCTACACCATACAAACTTAAACAGGTATCAAGACCATATCACTTTGTTCCGCAAATTTATTCAACATTCAACAAATATATATGGCACACTGACTCTGTGCCAGGTGCTGGGGATCCAACAGTGAACAAAACAGATGGGATCTGCGGACTAAAGAAGCTTCCAGCTTCGTGGGGCAGAAAGGGATGGTTTGTATACATCAACCCAGCTGAAGCTGATTCAGTTACTCTTGCCAAAATCAGACGCGAGCACTATAAAGAATGTTTCTATCATTCTGTGCTTAAAAAGAAAAGAAAATAAAAACTCCAATTATTATGTCTCATCGGACTCCCTCCTTCCAAAGCGCACTTTGTGAAACAGATGGGAACTTGGGTAGAATGGAAATCCCAGGACTAGGTGTGAAGAGCGAGGGTTCTGCACGTCCTACCAGGTGTGGTCTTGCACAAGTAAATCCCTTTCTAAGTCTCCTTCATAAAAATATGGACAATAACAGTTTACTTTGGATTGTGTTCTAAGGATTAAAGGAAATCATTACCTGAAAAGCATGTCCAGCACAATGCCTGGTACAAACATCAACAAATCAACCCTTTCTCTCATCCACAGAATACACATAAAAACAATGAAGCATCAAAAACAATGACGCACTGGGTCAATGAAATGGGGATTGCGGTAAGTAAGCGGTAGTGACTACTAAGGGGGACAGGGTTTACTCTGGATCATAAAAATGCTCTAAAATTAATTGTGGTGATGGTTGGAGGACTCTTCATACATTAAAAAATACCCATTGAATTATACACTTTAAATGGGTGGACTGCATGCTGCATGAATTATATCTCAAGAAAGCTGCTATAAAAATTCTATTTAAAAAGTCAATGAAATACTTTCAGTCAATATGCCAAGGTGGGCCAAAAGCTATACTTTGCAACAGTGAGAGAGTATCTCCATTTTGTAATTAGAAAATATATCTTCAGTTCAAGGTCACTGTAATATGAAGACATTTTCAAGGTTTTCTTACTAACTTCTTCATAGGAAAAAGATAAGCAAGGGGGGACAATACTATACACACACATTCTGTAAGAAAACTTCTTACATCTTTCACCAAGCTCAAGTCTGAAGAAAAGTTTAGTTTTACACGCCTCACACTGTATTGACACAGAAGTTCAGCTACAATATCAACCAACCCAAAGGGGTAATAACAAACGGCCTTAACACAGTGCGTTTAAAGCGGACTGCTTCATTTCTTAACACCTAAGGTCACCACCAAAATATACACACAAATGACACAAAAGAAAAATGTTTGGCCTAAAAACATGAAGCTGAATCCTACCGAAGAGCAGCTTATTTATTTCACACTGACAAGTGGTGATGAGACTATGGTATTGCTTTCCAGCAAAACACACCATCACTCATCATATGCACATGGTGGCCCCATCAGGAAAGCATACAGCTGGTAGGTCCAAGAGGAAAGTCGACCCAGGAAGACGGCTCAGACAAGCCCTCCCTTGGTCCCTTCCTTATACTCCCCCTTCATTCACAGATCTTTATGGACTGCACACTGTGAATACCTGGCCTCCATTTTTAACTTGTGATTTTTCTGTGAAACTGGTAATCTTAAAAAAACAAATACTTTGATATGTTTATAACTATGTGTCATATACAACCTTAAACCAAGTTTATTTTATTTAAAAAAAAAAAACACACCAAAAAAACCCCTTCACCATTGTACCCAGAATAATCAGAGGTAACCGAGATGGTATACGGTCCAGCAAATACACAAATATGGTTTTCTATTTGGGTTGACTTCTGCATGTAAAAATTGGCGGTTCTTGTGCACTTTGAGCAGTTCTGTCACCAATGGTTATGAATCTCAACTTTTCATGGGCAACCACCACTGCAAGATTGCCCGGGGGCGGGGGGTGTCAAGTTTATGGCCAAGATACCGAGCAGCACTAACTAGAGTAGTTCTTCCAGAGCTCTAAATCTCTGTGAGTTCACGATGAAGATCAAGGCCAGATGCTCTTTCTTACTAGCACGCTGATTAACCGACTGTGCTCACCTTCCAAACTCACAGACCGGGGGCTGATTTACCTCCATTTAGCACATTACTGATAGGAGGAGCATGCTCCTCAGCAATCTTCAAGTTCCCCCCGACTGCTGAGTTATAATCATCACTGGTGCGGCGGGTAATGAAATGCAGAAGCGAAAGTGGACATCTTACTCGCCTTGTGAGTCAAAGCTGAATTTATCAAATCACTGGGAAATACCTCAGTAAGTAATAACATTTCACTTAGTAAAAAAAAAAAAGTATTGCACCAATCCCATGCTCAGACACCGAAAACACAAAGTGAGCCTGGATTCATATTTAATCTCTTCTCAAATCAAAATTGAAAATGAAAGTTCTATTTCCAGTAATAAGTTCGGCAAGTCAATAATACCACAGCATAGGAGTAACAATACCGTATGTCAGGTCCATCGTCAATTTATAGGGAATCATTTGCCTTTTAACGAATGAACCTGAAACCCCCCATACTGCACGTTGAAACACTATCCTCTCTATGACTCCGGAGATACAGGAGAAGCAGAAGAATTTAAGAGCATCTCCGGTGGTTTAAAGAGAATCATTTACTTCCCCTGATTAATTACCCTTAAAACATTAATTCCCAAGATCGCTGTTCTTGGAAAACACATAGAACCTCAGATGAAGAACCTCATACAAAGAACCATTCTTCCTCTTACACCAGGTGGTAAGTCTTCTCTAAAAAACCACACTTCCTTTCATAAGCTGCCATTTGCATTTTCACCGTCCCCTCTGAAAGCTCCCAGTAATGCTGCGAGTACAATCTTTTTTATTTGTTACTTTATTAACCTCCTTTAATACTCTGGGTTTCTGGACTATTTCAAAAATAATTCAGCAGAGACCACAGGGAAATGAAATGAAGCTACCACTTCCGGCTCAGTGAAGAAACAGACAGTAAGGTCCACCCTGCCATATTAATAAATTAGGAAGAGTAGTACCAGTTAGTTCTTCATTAAGCCCCAAATCCTCTGTCAAGTCCAGGTTCAGGATCAAACGCTGGACCCTCTTTCTCACAGGGACGGTGATTCAATGACGCTCACCTGCCACCCTAGAGCTTTTGGACAGACACTATCTATCCTGGGAAGTAAATAGGGCAGGGGTGTCTGTCCCATTTTATACCCAAGAAAATGAGGCAACAACACAGTGACTTCCTTAAAGGGAAAAGGTCAAGCAGTTTGCAGAGGGTTAGGACATCCCCTCTTTCCCCTGAGACCATGGTTCTCAATCTTGTTTGCACATCAGAATCCCCTGGGGAGCTTTGGAAAAAAACACCAAGGTCAGGTCACCCAACCAGACCAAACTGCCATCCCAGACCAAGGAAACGCCTGCAAGTGGTGCCCGGGCATGTTTTTAAAAACCTCCGAGTGACTCAAAGGCACAGAGCTGAGAACCCCGGTCCTATAACCTATACATGTTTTAAAGGCCAAAGTAAATGACAGTTGTAACAATGAAGTATGTTCTCGGGTAAGGCAAAAAAAAAAGGGGGGGGGTGCCCAATTAGAAATATGATTTAATAAAACTCCAAAGGAAAACACATTCATAAGAGCTAAAAAGCCAAGTCCAACATGTATGTATTTACACACTCTGCTGTACACACCATGTTTTTTCCGGTTTGGTCTCCCCCCCACCCCACCCCCAATCCCCCAAAAGAGCAAATTTCCAAACAAATAACTATACAAAGGCATGTGCATACCAAATGTCAGGAATGAAAAGCTAAGGAGATTCTTTCCAACATGTGAGAGCAATTTTGTCCAAGACGTCAATGCTCCTATGCACTCACCTTAAAGAAGAAAGATCAGAGCAGAATAACTAAACATCCAAATGCAATAATAGTTTTTCTCTCCTATGAAGCACGCTCTGAAACCCACTAATTATTTCCAGAGGGAACTTCTCTCGTAACACGTTACTCCTGAGGACAGTTTGGCCTTCAGGCAACCAGAACTCCGCGTCCTGGCAGGAACACTAAAGGCAAAGTCTGTGACTGAAAGAACCCTCTTAACATGAGGAATTCCAAGCACAAGAAGCAATTAGTATTTAGTGGGGACCTCATATTGCCGTCTTGCTGGTGCCCACTATCTTTCAAACTAAATCCCAAGAACAGTCAATATTCCCCCCAAAGACTGCAGATAGGAGCTCCTGAGATGTCTAGGATCTTAATACACACACACACACACACACACACATGCACGCACCCCCCTATGAATGCACATAACAAATTAGGTTTGTGAAAACTGCTACCAGGTATACAATCACCTCAAAATGAAAATACCAGGGAAGAGATTTTTTTTCAAGTCCATCTCCAGGAAGTTAATCACAGGCAACTGGTACTTCTTCCTAAGTGCCCGACTTGAAGCTTGTCGTTAGTGCAACCCCATAGTAGAAAACTATTGTGGCTTCCCTGCCCCTCCCTTCTCCCCAGACCCATCCCTTCTAGCTCTGCCAAATAACTGGGTCCAAATGTGTTTGTTCTGTTTCTCTCTTTGTTTTTCCCCAAAGGGAAAAATTAATGGTCAAGTGGGTTTAATTTTTAAATTGGTACAAGAGCTTTAAACACACTGTACTGGGGGGAAAAATGCAAATGGAACGCTCTTGAAAATGGTTGCACATTAAACACACATCTCACGAGCCGCGCCTTTACGAAGGCGGGTTCTCGAATTCTGTGGAGGTCGGGAGTTGAGTTTATTCAGCAAGAATAACTCTGTTAAGAGCTCCGGGCTCCTTCTTGTCACCACAGTCAACATCCGCACATTCCAAATCCTGGAAAACATGAGGCGGTCAAAAGAAGGCTGGAGCTGCAGAAGGCTCCAGCCCTGGGTCTGCAGAGCACTGAAAGCCAGGTGGGGGACACACGCACAGGATGGGGGAGATCGCGGCACACAGAGGCAGGTACACAGACCCGGGAGGCGGACCGCTCAGAGAACACGGTGCAACTCGGGAGACTATACATGCACTGGGACCAAACAGAAATAAGAAAAAAGCATAATGGTAATCCTGATTAATACCACAGAGCTCTTTAACCGTTTGCCCAGAGTTACTACAGTTTCTGAATACATTTCTTTTTCCTAAGTAACCCTGTCTTTTATTCGAAGCTCAGGTTCAAGTCAAAACTAAGCAGTCTTCCAAGCGAGGTGAAAAACAACCCAAGACTAACAGGCGTTCCAGAAAGTTTGTAGCTAATTTTACAACATCTGCCACCCAGTGAGGTCATACTGCAGGAACCCGGTCCTGTCCCACACAGGAATAAGTAAAATCATGACAAGCAATAAACCGACGGGCGCCAAGTCGTAGCTGAGACAGAAGTGCAAGGCGCCACTTGACCCAAATGAGCACACGATCCAAGTGCCAGAAACTCTTCCTTTCGAGTTGATGGAAATGCAATCTTAGCCTTTCCAAATCTTTTTCTGTTCCTCAATCATCAGTACCTAAGCTAACGAACTACGACCTTATTAATGTCCTGATGCCATCTGTATCTATACTTTTCTCCCCAAGATACCAGTCGGACACCCTCAGCTACGGCTTCTGCTCTCAGGAAAAGTCTGAGAAGGCCAAGTGTGTACAACCCAAGGAGAGGCAATAGGACAGAAGCTCGCTCCCCACATGGGATCCACCTCTTGCACTGGAGGGTGTCTAAACAGACAAGCAAGAGACGAAAATGTGAATTCCAGCTCCTCTTCCCCCAATCCCTCTCAATCTGGCTGCAGAGCGCTGTTAAAAGTACAAAGAGGACGCACCTCCACCCCCACCCCAAACACCGGACATTTCTAAAGCCAAAAGCGAACGTGAGCTATCACTTTTGGTTGAGCTCACAAGAGAACTCCTCCTATCTGCTGCTTTCATTCACCTTCTCTGGTTCCTTCATCTATAATGAGTTTTCCTTACTGATGCTATCTACAAAATCTTGTATCCAGATACAAAATATATCCTTCCACAGTATACTTAACGCAATATGCAGAATTCAAAGAGTTCCCTACGGTTTTTAGCTTTTCTACCCTGAGACAGCGTGCGCTGTTTTCCGCCTTTCTGATAATCAGTCTGAGACAACCTGTCATTTGATTTTCATCCTTTTTTATATATGTTACTCTCTCGCCCGTGAGTTGCAGCCCTCAATTTCTTGCCTTGATACAGAGGGACCTACACAGTGATTCTGAGTCTCATTACCCTCCTCCTTGCCCTTACTCCTCTCCCAACTGGCCAGGATACTGACGCCTGTCCTCTCCCTCATCCTTGACCAACCTAGCTTGGAGGGAAAGAAAGGGTTCTTCACTTCGCTTCGTTCGCCTGGGGCTCATTTTTTCTACTCCTCTCATTGCCCAACGGAGCAACGCAGCGCTCTCCTTGGTATTTCGTTTTTAATTACCTGTGGGCCTCTCAGGTCAATGACATCTGAAACACACCGGACCAGGTGATCGCGTGCTACGAGATGTGGCCAGCCAGGGTCTGGATCCACGGTAGGTGTGGTATATGCCACGTGTATATTTCTAAGAGCACTGACAGATTAATCCTAATCCACTTCTCTTGTGACTACTGGATTAGCCTTGCCAGCTGGCCTGCTGAGCTAAGGCGGAGGGAAGGCCCCACGTCTCCAGTCACAGAAGAGAAACGACTGGTTCAGCTGGGGCTTAAGTCTCTGACCTTGGGCTTCGTCAGCTCAGGGCACCAACCGGCCACAGCCACATCATGGCCACAGCCCTCGCTAAACTCAAGAACCTGAGCTCGATTCAGCAGGTCAACTTAAACCTCAACAACCCATGTCAAGACAAACGAAACAACCGTGCCCGGACACACAGACTGGTTGGCACACCGAGAAGAAAGTGAACCTGAGACCAGTCTGTCTTCCTAATTTCCACGATCCCTCTCAGGGCAAAAGGGAACCCTCACCCTGCTTCCCAGTCTTCCCATGCTAGCGCCTAAAGCGCAGACCCCTTCCACGGACACCTCATTCATCCCGAACGTAAGAGGCGCCGTGAACAAGAAAAGAGAAACGCAGTTCTTACTCCAACAGCAATCCAGACAGTATAAAAACCCCTCTTCTTCCTCTCCACGTACCACCGAAGTCCCCTCGCGGGTGGATGTAAATCACATGACATCATGGGGAAGAGGGCACGGGGAAAGAGAGAAAAGTAAAGTGCACTTACCTTCTTCTGTTTCATGCCACACGATCCCTTCCAAATTCACACTAGTGCCAGGTTCACAGGGCCCCAGACACTCTGGTTCTGTCACTACTCCAACTTCACATGTATTGACACCCACGGAACGAGTCCGAACCAAAAGCTGCTCGACCGGTGCTGCAATATTGGATGAGGATGGGGGAAAGTAGGAGGGCAGAATCGGAGGCGTGAGGCTGCTGGAAATCGGCGGTGGTGGTGCTGGCACTGTAAACAGGGGGTCAACCTGAAAGACAGACAGGCTTACTGCAGTGGTGTTGTATTCTCAGCACGGTTTGCAATGCAATCTGTTTACGTCACTTCTAGAATACATCACCATTCCAAATTCCATTTGCAATTCTAACACGCTTCGAGGGTTTGCGTGGTGCCAAAAGATAAAAGTCGAAGGGAAATGAGCATCTGATTTTGTTTCCCCTCCCCCACCCCCCCCATGCCAGACAAGGTCAACATCGGGGGCTCTTGCTTCCAGAATGAGAGGCAGGACTTCGATGTCCTCAGGTCACTGATGTCAAACCGGTCAGCCTCAGTCAAAAAAGCGTGAAATACACTCTGCAAAATTCAGGCTCTTTTCCACCTGTGATGAAATCGTACTTCCAAAGCTACAATATTTTCCAAGGGAGGAACTCCAATAAACACCGCGGATGCATCATTTGAACAGTTAAGCACGGGAGATGGACTAAAATTGTGTTCAAAGTACTTTATAAACCGTAATGAATTAAATCACCACGAAAATACATTAACTTACTCCGCTGAATGTATAAAATACATAAACCTGATTATACACACTCAAACACATAAACTGGATATTATTAGCATGTATTAAGCATCAACTCCTAATTAAGTTTTCTACGGCAAAGTTTAGCAGAATTCATATAAATGGGGTAATTAACATATGTGCCCAACATCAACAGAACTGGAGTTTCTCCAACGCACATGTCCTTAAGTGGCCTGGCTTGGAAAGATCCCTGATGAATGTGACCGAGTCCTGGGACTCCTCCCTCTAAATCCCGGGAAACAGAAATGACAGCCAATATAAGAGCTTCCAGTGCAACGGTATCTCCTTTGCACCCGAATCCTAGAGAGCAGGCAAGGAGATCTTCACCACAAAACATCCAGGAGCCTGGCCATAACGAAACCAAAGGCTATGCACATACTAAGTAGGTAAATCACCAGCCAACCCATTCGTTCGTCAGACCCATTTTAACCACTGTTAGGACTGTTACAGCATAGTTGGGGCCCTGCTGACAGGTGGTCAAGTGCGGAAGAGCCAAATGCAAAGCCCATCTGCACCGTGACTCCACATTCCCTATGTCCTCACGTGACACACAGATACCGCCTACCTCTACCCTCTAAGGGATGACCCCCTGCACAGGCTATCAGCTGAGCTAACGAGCTGTATGTGTAAAAAGGGGCATACAGAAGGTTTTTCCAGCAAAAACGCCATCTTAGTCTGTGGTTCCCGTATTCCCACTTGACCTTTGTAAGAAATCAACACTTGGCTACAGATGTACTAGAACATAGTCTTTGTTGTTTAAACACACACACACAGAATATATTTCAAGATAAATCATATGAGGAAGCGTGCTCCTGGTTCAACAGCTGAAGCAGTCATCTGTGTGGGCTCCTTGTTCATATGACTGTAGGAACTATTTCTACAGTTTGCCTTTCACTAAAATGATAAACTGACGTTCACTTGCCTGACTGATCCAAGATGCTAGAGAACAGCCCTTCACCCATCTGCATGGTAAAGAAAGTTAATTTCCTGCTCTCAGAGCCGCCATAAAACTTCTTCTGCCCCATGCTTTGTATTGTTCTGCATTCTTGATCACAGAGCCCAAGAAAGAAAAGTATGTAACGGCCCCCAAACCCCAGAACTGGTGATTTATGCTTTCGCGTAAACACAGCTTAATGCAGATCAGAGTTCACACTGATAGTTCCTATTTTAAAACTGAGCTGACAAATGGAAAAAGAGGTACTGAGGGAGGAAATTCAAGTGGGGGCGGTGGAAATCCAATGCTACCTTGTAGTCTTCACTATAGCTAAAAGACTGTGTGAGATAAGAACTGCTTTCCAGAATTTAAAATGGGGGGGGGGGAGGGGGACAAGGAAAATGATAAACTGGGTACTGTAGTTGGTTTTTTTTTTTTTTGCATATTTGCCAACAATTTTTTAATTTGTATAGTTAGATGTAAATTGACTATAATTGGTTGCTACATATATAAACTGAAAAGACAAAATGGAACAATATTATCGAAATACTCTTTATATCCCTTGATCGACAGCCTACATTAATTCCAAGAGAATAAATACGGCTTCAGTTGGATAAACAACAAAATGGGATGAAATAAAAGGAGGTAAGCAACCAAGAGAGCATTAATTCCCAGATTTGGGAGATCAGATACAGTGAGGCAAAGCCTACAATACCAAGTTATTAAGGACAGGGCACTGGACACTGGGATTTTGGCCCCAACTCTGACACTAATTAGCTTGTGACTTTGGGGAGACACTTAATCTCCACTGAACACCATTTTCCTCAACTGGAAAATGTAATCTCCAGCTTTCTACTGATGACAAATCCTATCACAACAGAATTTCTGGACTAAATCTCTATTTCAATATAACTCCAATTATGAATTATATCTGCATACAGATACACACACACACACACACACACACACCTACTATGTGGGATATTTAAGAGAATCCAAACATCAAATTTCTAAAGAATCTAGAAGGCTTGAGGGGAGAGGCCACGGTATCCGGGGCCTACTAGCAAGTGAACTGTGTTTGTTTCTGTCCACACAATCCAAATGCAATGGTAAGAGCCTGGTTGACAGCATTAAAATGAGAAGCTAAGGTTCAGAGAATTTGACTATAAATATGAACTAATCATGAACAGTCTCCCCAATGCAATAACAGGCTAAAACCCTTAAACTCCATAGGAAAATTCAATAGGTAATACGGTGAAGCCGTTCAACTCTTTGACTTAGACAGTGAACTTCTTGGTTTTTCCTACCATTCCTACCACTTGGTTTTTCCTGCCATTCCTACAGGTAGGTACCAGAATGTCACTACCAGTGAGAGAAGAAAGGGGAACTCTTCTCCCTTGGGAGAATTTGGAGTGAAGAACAAAGAGTAGTACCACCCATGAGGCCTACTGGAAACCCCTCTTCCCCAGAGGTCACCAAGCACAGAGGAGGGTAAGGAATTAACAGCCACCCCAAGACGTGTTTTATTTGGTAGGTATGCTACTTCCTAAAACATGATGATTTTTTGCAAACACAAAAAAATGAGGGGAAAGTCTGAATGTCTACTATCTCTTTTTTTTTTTTTTTTAAGATTTTATTTATTCATTTGAGACACAGAGATACAGAGACAGAGAGAGAGAGCATGAGAGGCAGAGGGAGAGGGAGAAGCAGGGTCCCTGCTGAGCCAGGAGTCTGATGTGGGGCTCGATCCCAGGACCCTGGGATCATGACCTGAGCCGAAGGCAGACGTGTAACCATCTGGGCCACCCAGGCACCCCTGTCTACTATCTCTTAAAATAATAATTAGATAACGTGCTGGGCTGGGCCCACAAGCCTCATGGCATCAACCGAAAGGGCTGAGCCTCCCTTCGGCCTGGCGGTGACCTCCCCGGCCACAGGCAGCTGACTCTGCATTTC
Organism: Mirounga angustirostris; assembly: GCF_029215605.1. Taxonomy (NCBI): domain Eukaryota; kingdom Metazoa; phylum Chordata; class Mammalia; order Carnivora; family Phocidae; genus Mirounga; species Mirounga angustirostris. Next base: position 20,457,850 of record NW_026991715.1, read on the forward strand.
TAGCTTTCCCCTAAGACAGTCGCAGAATGTTCTACCTCGAAGACCACCTAGCCCAACCTCCTCCTGCTAAAGAGAAATGTGGCCCATATTTGCACCAGGGCAAGAAGCTCTCTGTGGTGGCAGCCCAAGTGAGTATGAAAGCAGTAACTTCCTAAAAGCAGAAACATGACAGTAGGAGCTCAAATACACACACTGGGGGACAAAAGAGGGGTGGAAGGAAGATAATTCAGTGTCACTAATTCTTTCTGCCAGCAAATGCCCCCCTACAGGAGGTTTCAGTTCTCTTATGAATCTTACCGGCGTCTAACACAAAGCCACATGCACCATATGCAAAGCAGGGACCTAGAGGGATTTTCAGGAGTGTTTTTACCCCATACAAAAGATCAACTCCATTGCACCCCAATTTCCAGGCCACTGATCCACAGACGGAACCGTAACTTCTTCAACCGATGAGGCGTGTTGAGACCAAGGGTGGCAACAGTCCCCAGGAGGACTCCCTCCAAGTGATACACACTTGTACGTGGGTAGTGGTGGATCTCAGGTTCAAATCCTGACCTCCCTGGTACTTGCTGTGGGGATCCCCTGAGCAAGTTACCTGGCTACTCTGAGGCTCACTGTTTGGGCCTAAGAAATTGTTGTAAGACCAACAATGACCCCCAATGGGTCAGAGGGAACACTCAGTGAGATAACTCATGCAAAATGAAGGCTCAGCAAAGTGCTTAGCTCAGTAAATGCTGGCTTTGAGAAAGGGGAGGAAAAAAAAATAAAAAAGTCCCTGGTCTGATACTACAGTTCTCTAACCCTGCCTGCAACCTTACAAAGCTCCTTTTTATATCCTACTATATTTAACATAAATCTATAATCCCCTCCAAATGCATGGTTAAGTGCAGTTAAAGTGTGTTAAAAGTATAAGCAAAAAGGGCTTAACCCTGGGCAGCTCAGCCCGGGGAAATTCTCCTCCTTTCATAAATGGGCGTCTGGCAGCAGTCAAGCCAGCTTAATCTGCCCGGCAACTCACCCCCCAATTTTATAGCACATCCTGATGAGTCCTACACCTCTACAAAATCTCCTTCGACTAATCTCTAGTTGCACCTCTTTTTTCACGCACTGCTGCTCCCCCAAAAGCCCCCTCTGAGTTGCCTCAACGTGAGCACGGATCCCCCCAATAAAGAGTAACCACACACCTACTGTTTGCCAGGCACTGGGCAGCCTGCTTGCACACCAAGAGCGGGTCAAAGCCAAGCAGGTCCCCGCTCTCCTGGACTTCCTGCCTCGTCAGCAAGACTGGGGCAACTCATCAAATAATCCTACAAATACAGCCAAACCATACAAAGGGGCCGTCCGCAGGGCCTGAGTGAAAACACACCATGTAGTGGAAGACAGGGGGGCACGGGGCGTCAGTCCTCAAAACTGGAATCCCAGCTCTACCTGCAGCTACACGACCTTTGGGCGAGTCACCTGACCTGTCTGTCTGGGACTCCCTGGCTTCATCTGTAAAATGGAAAGAATGAAATCAGACAAACAACACACACTCAGCTCCCGGTACCGAGCAGCACTCAACCAAATAAGAGCTAGTACTGTTGTCAATGTGATTCTTGTGATTACAAATATACATGAGACCTGAACTAAAAAGAAATCAATAGGTGGTTTGGCCCTTCGAGGCCAAATACCAGGATTTGCTACATTTATTTTATTTTTTTTTAAAGATTTTTATTTATTTATTTGACAGAGAGACACAGTGAGAGAGGGAACACAAGCAGGCTGAGTAGGAGAGGGAGAGGGAGAGGGAGAGGGAGAGGGAGAGGGAGAGGGAGAGGGAGAAGCAGGCTTCCCGCTGAACAGGAAGCCCAATGTGGGGCTCGATCCCAGGCCCCCAGCATCATGACCTGAGCCGAAGGCAGACGCTTAACGACTGAGCCACCCAGGGACCCCAGGATTTGCTACATTTAAAGGCAATTCACGGGAGGCAATTATGAATACCCTGGGGGGCTGAGGCGGCGGGGAGGGGGGAGCAGAGAACGCTAAATAGTACTCATCAGATAGTCCATGTTAAAAAAAAAAAAATATCAGTGGGGAATTATTAGTCTACTACGACTAACATCCAGAATACAAGATCGTAATAGAGAATCAGCCACTTTGAGCAATGGTTCCTTTGTCAAAGCTCTTTTCTGTCATCCTGATGGGACACTGATGTAACCTATTACAGCCCCCAAAAAGAGAAGCACGAGAACAGCTATCTCCAGTTGGGGGCAGGGGGGTGGGGACCCACAAGTCCAACAGCTGGTGGCGGCGGCCTGTCAAACTGAGGAAAGCTAATGTCAAGAACAGACGCGCGGCAGTCTCTCACTGTTATTTTTGCGTGATTATTCCCAGGTGTTGGTGCACGACGGAACAGTAGCCTGGCTATTTATCACTCGAGAGAGCCTAAGAGCATGAGCATGGGGGAGTAGGGGTGGTAGAGAGAGGCGGGGAAGAAAAGGTTATTTACACAGATAGCGGCACTTTGTGTGTGTAATCAGAGGGCTGGGGGAAAAAAATCTGCAGAGAGATTCTGGCAATATTTTCTCAGTTCACCTTATTTCCAGGGCTTCCTGAGGGCTCCTGAGCCAGGAAGGCTCCAATGCGGGGAGTGCAAGTGGCAGCCGCTTTGCTTCACTCCAGCACCAGTTGTGGCAGCCGGTGATGGGCTCCAGGACCGGGAAAGTGACAGCCAAAGAGGCAGGGTCGCCAGGGCAGGGCTGGGGGGGGGCACCCTGGCGGGCACTCCTGCACCCCTCAGGTCCAGCTAAGAGACAGGCAGGTGATGTGCGGCGGGATGCAATGCAGAGGGAGAAGGGCCAGCCAGGACCAGGGACGGACCGATCTCAATGGTTAAGATGGCCCTCCCACGCCCTGGGGCCCAGTTCGCACCCTGTGGGCGCAGGGCCTTGACCTGGGGTTTCCTCCACCCACCCCTGCAAAGATCTCCACGCTCATCTGGCTACTAACCCCCCTCAATCCTGGGATTTTCAGATCAACAACCACCAGAGTGGCCATGGTGTTTTTATTTTGCTCAGTAAGTATTTTTAGGTTCTTGTGAGCGCGCTGGGGCACAATTACTTAATGCTCACAAGGTTCTCCACAGACTGCCACAGTCTGTCCCTTTGCACTTTCACTGCCCTTGGTGCGTGACATCCCTGTGACTTCCTTAGCAAAGCAAGGGAAGCTTGCAAACCCGTTTTCCTTCTGTACGGATCTGTTCTCCAAAATGAGGTGTCAAGGCTGAATTCCCATCCCGGACAGAGAAACCTGAACAGATGTACATCGGTCACTCCTAATTCTGGCTTCCCTAAACGTGGTAGAGACTTTTCCTTTTGGAATCAAGATCAAAGCAACTTCTCCCTTACATCTTGTTTCTTAAACGACACAGGTGAGTTCTTGGTAAGGGTCTACTGGGTACGAGACATCAGACATTCTCCATCTCCTTTACGGCTCGACATCCCCGTTTTATGGAGGTGGACACTGAAGATCTCAGAGCATGGACAATGTATCCAAGACCAAACTTCTCTGATTTCAAAGCTTGTGGAAAACTACGAACAGGACAGCCACTGTCTAACTCCTATTACACAGGAGGGACTTACGCTGTATGTATTCTCAGTCCATCTTCGCAAGACTGTGAAGGCAAGTATTTACAGATGAGGAAAAGGAAATCTGGGGAAAGTAAGTAACTGTAAAAGGTCACTCGGGGGTGGTGGCCGAGCACTGGAACCCACAGGAGGGTAAGAGGAAAAGCAAACTCTTCCAAATATAAACTACAACGCAAGATGGAAAGAGGCCTTCCTCCCAAGGTAAGTTCAGACTCTTCTCTGTATGTTGGAAGCCACACGCCTGAACCACCTTGCACTGCACATAGTTCAGAAGGGTGCCTCTCGGGGCAAACACTGCAATCCCTTCCAGAAAACTCCCTGAACCCAGAGCTCAGCTTTGGTGTCGTTATTACTTGAAATCGTCCAATTCTAAAAGCTACAACCACATCCAACGGCTGGGAATTATACCATTACTTTTACTTGCTCATTTCCAGGTGTGAAGAAGATCAGAGGCTGCCCTGAATAAAAGGCCACGAGGTTCACCTGCTAACGTGCTGTTAAAGACTCAGCCACGGACCTGGCAGGATCTGACGGAGGGACGGCCCAAGGCTCTGGCCCCCAGACAGCTGCTTCCGTTTCCAGCCACGCCAAAATCATAGGAGGCCAATCCGGTGTCTCTATATGGTGCTGCCTGGGTGGTGGGAGACAGCAGCAGGAGATGACTGGGAGGGTGTCACCCCCGAAGTAGCCCTTGAGCAGATGGCGAAGCAGAGACACGTCAAGGCCAGCAACACGTAGAGAACTGACTTTAAACAACAGCAGGTGTCTTTAACGTCATTCTCCAGCCATGACAGTTTTCATGACAGCAAAACAGAAGGTACTGGAGTACGCAAAGAGAGTATAATTAAACTACTCGATTCAGCGTCTTGTATTTGTTTCGGGTTTGAAGCCAAATAGAATTCTCCACCAGGAGGCCCTCAACTGTGCGGAGTTTCAGCACCGTGATGCCCGGACAGGTGCAGGGGACTCGAGGACTCCCGTCCTGGAGGACCGACTCCACCAGACCATGTCAGCTGTCACATACACGACTAACTCCGTGTTCTCTGCAAAAAACCTGTCCGACTGCCGAGCCAGATTGTCCTTCTGTTTTAAAAGTGCCGCTGACATTTTCCACTGCTGTGCTCTCTGTAGAGTAGCACTAAGGGACCGGTGTGTTCACATCTCGTCCATGAGGGTTCTCTGGTTGTCCCTCATCCTGCCCATTTCCAGAGTTACTCGGACCACAAAAATAAGCCACAAAGAAAGGAGACCATCAGAAAAGTACTAAAAAAAAAAAAAGAGAGAGAGAGAGAGAGAGAACGTCTATCTTCTTTCGTTAATCCTTTTCACGAGTTCCCTGACTTTGAGGAAAGCTGCATTCCTGAAAATTTCCACACGAATCCCATGTACGTCAGTTAGACCTGGTTCCCAATCCCCTAGGAGTGAAAAAAGCAGCTCAGGGATAAAACTCCGGATTTTTAACTCTGGATTTGGCTGACCATGGGTGCACCTACAGTACTAAACCAATAAATTTCAAAACACCTGAATAATGACTATCTTAGCAGATACTGACCAGCCTTCCAGTGCCCATCTCTGCATAACTCTAGTATCTCTATGAAATTAGGCTGAAATTAGGGAAAGATCACAGGCCTTTCATCCTACTTTTTTTTTTTTTTTTTAAGATTTATTTATTTAAGAGAAAGATCATGAGTGTGAGGAGCAGGAGAGAGAAGCTCAAGCAGACTCCTCGCAGAGACAGAGTCCAACGCAGGGCTCTATCTCACAACCCTGAGATCATGACCTGATCTGAAACCAAGAGTGGGACCCTTAGCCGACTACACCACCCAGGCGCCCCGCCTTTCACCCTACTTGACACAGACATAATTTTAAGGGAAAAAGGAAGGGGTGAAAAAGGGAAGAAAAGGCCTATTTGGGAAAAAAAAAATCACCTTATTCCTCTTCTCAACTAACAGCAATTCTTTTCTTTGCCTTGAGTTAGGGAAATCTCACCTGCAACCTGCTAAACAGACTATTTTCAATGAAAATTCTAGACATTTGAATTCTAAATGCAATACGTGCTCATCACAACAAATTCAAGAATAAGGAAGTGCCTGAGTCACACTGTAGAAGTGAGATCTAAGACAGGGCCTTAGCATGGGTCAAAAACCTCCTTCTCCAAAGCATGGCAGGTCAGCCACAGAAGGGGACAATTTTGACTCCTTGCCCATGACACTGCCTTGGTACCATTCACTCTCCTCCCTGCAAAATCAAACACTGCTCACTTAAATTCTTTTCTTTTTCTTAAAGATTTTATGTATTTATTTGACAGAGAGAGACAGTGAGAGCATGGGGCGGGGGGCGGGGGGGGGGGCGCGGTGGCAGAGGGAGAGGGAAAAAGAAGCAGGCTCCCCATGGAGCAGGGAGCCCAATGTGGGACTGGATCCCAGGACCCTGGGATCATGACCTGAGCTGAAAGCAGATGCTTAACCGACTGAGCCACCCAAGTGACCTGCTCACTTAAATTCTTTATCACATACCTAAGAGGCACAGCCTGAATATCTTATCTCCCTTTCCTCCATATCTCCCAAATGCTGATCTAAAATAATGATCAACTGCAATAAATGAATGAAAGCTTTGAGATTTTAATTTCATACTGAATCAAAATAAATGACTCGGGAAAGCTCTCTATGCTCTATCAGAGATGGAACGATGAGAGAGAGAAAGAATCACAGAGCTCCTACCGTCATCTACACACCCGCTCTGAAGTCTGAAGGACACCTCAGAGACATTCACATTTAATCTTGTTAAGGTTCTACCTTCTCATCTGAAGTCTGAAGAGATAAGTTACTTCTCAGGGTCAGGAGCCAAACCAGAGGCCGAGGGCTATCCCAGGGAGGGCCGCCGTGGCCTCTACAAGTTCTGTACCCAAACTACAACTTTTGAAAGTTTCTTCTCACAAAGCCCCACACAAAAAGAGCTGCTCCCAGGACCAGAATTCTGTTTTCCCTCCTGAGAACAAAGATTCTAGAAGCCAACAGGTCACTCTCTAGGGAGAACCTTTCTTCTAACAGTTTCTTATGCATCCCTCCAGAAATGTTATCCACATAAAAACATGTGGGGGGGGGGTCCCTTTTTATTTGATAGCCTACTGCATGAATTTTAACATGAACTGGTAGGATGTTCATAATTTTTTTAAAAAACGAACCTTTTAACTAAAAAAATGCCAAGCCATTCTACTTTAGGATAAAAGTAAGCAAACGCCAATGCAGAGGGGAGAGAGCATATATTAAGACTATTATTTCAAGTCCTTGTGCAGAAGTCCTGAGCTCAAGGAGCCAAGGGTGGTATAAGGTCTTCTTCGTTTGTGTGACAGGAGGACCGTGTATTGAGCCCATGTCCTCCCCTTTATAAAAGCTGCTGCTTACTAAACCCACCTCCTCCTAAGGAAAGTCGTTCCTTCATCCTACAAGTTTTTGCCAGGGAACCACTATGTACCCAGCAGGCTACAGGAGCCCTGGAGGGGCGCCAAGGCCATGGGGGAGACCAGCAGCAAGTGGGTAGGGCTGAGGTGGCACACTGGGGCAGCCCCACAGAACAGGGTAGAGTGCCTGGAAGATGGATCCTAAGTGCAGGGTGGAGCCTGGTGGTGGGCGGGGGGGGGGGGGGCACACGAGACAGGGACCGAGCTGGGCCATTCTAGACACAACCTTCAGTGAAGGGGTTTGAAGCGCAGGGGGCTCAGAAAGACAAGAGTCGAAGCAGGAAAAGCAGGCAGCTCATGATGACCCTGGATCAGGCTCAGAACTTGGGGGTTACCGCGGAGTTGGAAGCCAGTTCCAACTATGAAAAGTAATAAAATTAATAAAAGGAAGTCGGGAAATTCAGCAGGCGGAGGGACTCAGGAGCTGTCACTCGTCATCAACTGCAGACCCACCAGGAAGAGCGGCCCTTGCACGTGGATGCTACTTTACTACCCCAGAAGGAAGGAAGGCTTTCCTCCTCCCCCAGCAACAGCCCAGCCAATCAGAGACAATCACAACTCAGCCAATGAGAAGGCACCATACTTCTAGCTCCCAGTGTGTTCCAATAGGCTCTTTGTTTACAACAGCCCTCCCACTTCCCCATCTTCTCTAAAAGAGCTGTCCCCTCCTTCCTTCTCCAGTTGCCTGGGGTTTTTGCTGTAGCTTGCTTGTCCCAGGTTGCAGTTCTCGGCTGTTCCCAAATAATCCCATTTTTTGCTGGTAAAACAACTGGCAGTTTTAGTTTTAAGGTTAAGAAAATAATGATTCAACACCACGGCTGCAGCCACCTCCTTTCCATTAGATGATTCTGACCTTTGAGAACTCCAGACTCCGGCCCCAAATGCCATCTCCCGCCATCTTTCCATGTCCCTGGCAGCCAAGAGGATAATGAGACCTTCACTCTAGGAGGCTTCATCACAAAACCAATGCATGTCCTGAATATGTTTTTTCAAACTGCCCTCACCTGATCCTGCCCCTCCCTGAGAGATGCCCCGAAGCATCCAAGGGACCTCCCCCTTGAGAATCACTGCCCCTCCCAAGACAGAAATAAACTCTCTTCCAACTCTCGGTGCCTTATTAAAAATATGTTCCCTCATTTCCTATGTTCCCACCCCCCAGCTACAAATCCCAATGCAAACACCTTCCCTTCTTGAAGCAAGGAGCCTCTGCAGAGGAAGTATATCAAGGGCATTCTACCCTGCTTGGGCCATCAGTCCACCGTCTCTACAAGGGTCAGCAAATGAAGGCCAGTGGGTCAAACACCGCCTGCTAATCCATTTAGTTATTTCCTCGAAAAGGAACAAGGGCTAATGAGGGGGTAGGGGGTTGGAGACAGGGTCACACTACCTTAGCATTCATATTTCCAGAATACCTAGTCTTACATGTGTCTTATTTCAGAACAGATTTTAGATGACTATAACAAATTATTAAGACCAATTTTAGGGTAAATGACCCAAACTCATACCTATCAAATAATACCTGCTCTAAATCTTGGCCATATAAAACCTTAAGATGATCAGGCCCAAAAATAAATGGATGACCACAACTTTTAAAGTGGACACTATAATCTGTCCAAGATTTCTTAACCAATGAATAAGACATTTTATATAATGGTGGCCTCCCCTCCCCGCACAAAAGAGCAGAAAACGATGGACAGACTCCATATTCTAATACCAAACCCTGTGGGCGATTGAGCCTCTCATATTTATATTAAAATGTGTATTTCTTTTATGCTCCCCCTTAATATTACAGTAATTTCCAGTTAGTCAATAAACACCTGCAGACAGTGTTAGCAGGAGACTAAGCTAAATTTAAATCAAGTTAATTTGAATCATGATTTAAATCATCAGTCAAGAAGAACTGATATCTTTTTAAAATTAAAGAATGCATACTTATTTTTGCCATAATCGTAATACACTTCATAAAACTCATATAGATAGACACACTACGTTTTTAAAGAAAACATTATTTAAAGATGGCAAAAAAAAACCTTTTAAAATACTCCAATTATCTTTATCTTTAATATTACCATCCAGCCCTTACATGAGTACATATTTTATACAATCAAAACCATATTCAACTGATTTTTTTCATACTTTACAGCTATATCAGGAACTCCAATGCAGCTGCTTTATGTATCAAAACTCAATGAAGAACCTATTTACATCACTGAGAGACTATCTTCTCTAAGTTAATCATGAATATTTTTTCCACAGTGTGTTAAAATCAAATAACCATAACCCAAACAATTTATATTTACATTGTTTTCTTTAATAAAAAAGGGAGGGTGGGGTAATTCCCTTCAACTACAAATCAATTTAAGATAAGAAGCCTAGTTAAGTATTTTTATTTTTCAATGCTAATCAATAAACATTATTCTTTGACAATAGTGCTTATTTTAATTACAGGCCTAAAATTTACCAGGGCAAAGGAGTGCTCAGGTCAAAGCCACTCCCACGCAGTTAAAGATTAAATGTGGCACCTAGAAGTGAGTACACAAGGTAGAAACAAAATTGGAGAAAACAGTTTCATCTATGTAAAAATGCCAAATAATATACAAAAGACACATCTGTCGAGCATTTAACTAACAATTTTAAGTAACTTTAATAATAACTCAGAAGCACTCGGAGATCTTATCAAACTTCTCTTTTGTTCTGTTCTGTTTTGTTTTGTTTTGTTTTGTTTGGGTTTGCTATGGGAAATGTGTTTCAGGTAGCTCTGGTGTTAAGTGCATTCTCACGTTCTAGAGCTCTAGTAACTCTTTAAACTGTAAACAACTTATTCACAAAACCCTTACTCCCTATCTCTGCCACATAATTTTATTCTGAATACAAGTTAGCCATTTTGATAAAATATTTAACTTTTGTCACACCTTAAAACAATACAGACAGCTCTTAAATGCAATTGCCTTTAAGCTCTGTAAACAGAAATCTATTTGTTAAAATCAAATAATTATGACAGCACCACTTCTTTGAAATCTAATACCTGATCTAAAAAAAATAAATAAAAAATCAGTGAAGATGAATTCACTAATGTTAGCAAAAAGATTTTGAGGGGCTCTGGAATAACACGGCCCAAGGATATGTAAAAGTACAGAAGGAGAGCAGCAAAAGGATCTTGGCAATTATTTAGAGTGCTTTTTTTTTTTTTTTTTTTAAGTTTTACAGATGAAGAAAGTTGGCTCAAAGACACATGAGTTTATAGTAGGATAAAGGCCAAGGCTCCGTGAAGGTTCCTAGTCAAAGCCCACCATGGGCAATGGTTGCATTTCTACAGTGCCCAGTATCCCCATCTGGGCAGTGAAGGAGAGAAACACACATGATTTCTGTGGCTGTTACCTCTGCCTCTAGTTAACACATTCCTGCTTTCTCTTGCCCTTCTAAACAACAGAGTCATACCTTGACTCCTGGGTTCAGGACATACTATGATTCAACAATGAGGACAATCTCACAATTCTAGATGGCCTAGCCCAGCCATGTCCAGTCTGAGTACGAGCCCACATTCTGACAACCGCCTACCCCGCGGCATCTTCTCTTCTTCTGGAAGAGAGGCTTGGCCCCAAGAGGCAAAAAAAACAAATAGACCCTACCACCCCCACTGGTACATCTTCCCAGGGAGAGCAGGTAATCTTTCTCAGCCTATCATTCTCCAAGTGCCTTGTTAGAGGAACAAAAAAGTCTCTTTCACATGCGTTAGGAAGTCTAATATTTTGTCAAACAGAAATGAAAAATAAACCTAATCTAAGCTGTCAGAGCATCATGAAATGCCTCTGGCAGTTCTATCAAAGTATGTAGACATGTACGGACTCTTTGAAGAAATGAAACTGCAGTTTATCAAGTGTGATTTATAAGCAACACTGATGAAGCTGGTAGATAACACTGCTGTCTAATCATTAGTAGTCAGACAACAGCCATGTGAACACATCAATTATGGGCCACTGCCAAAAGCCCTTGAGATCTTGGAGATTAACAGCCAATCCTCTGTTTTACAAGCTCACATCAAAAAGAATATTAATAAGAGGAGGGGCAATGTGAAAGCTTGTCAGAGTAATTTAACCACTAACACAAGGCATTTTTCCCCCTCTCCTCTCTGTTGAATTGGCCCAAGGAGGAAGCTGGCATCAGCTATAAAGTATGACGCTGCCAATTTCTTGGAAAATGTTTTTCACTAACATATGGGAACTTGTAAGGGTCTGCAAAACTGCTATTTGGTGAAGAAAGACAGGCAGGCCTTCTCCGTGTCCCTTTTTTCATGCTGAAATGAAACTAGGGCAATCATTATTGACTCATTCCTAAATTAATATGCATGGGAGAAACACCCACTAGCTTTTTCTCTACCCTCAAAATCAAAGAATGTTGGAAAGCCTCGCAGATTTGCTGTATTTCCACCATTCACCAAAATGTAATTCACTGCAAGGCACAACTAGTACCAACCGGCACATTTCCGGAGTTCCCTCGAATGAACATGGATGCTTCTTCCCCAAGTAGGACGAAAATCAAAATATGTGGCCTCTAACTCTGAGGACTTAAATGTCTTCTTTCTAACTATCTCAGGAAGGCAGATGTAAATCCCACCAATATGTCTGCAATTAGCATTAAACCAGCTCTCCCAACCCAGACACCAAAAGCATTTGCAAAAACACATGCCGCGGGCAGAGCCCTTATTTCTGTGATATCAGTATTTAACATACACACCAGCGAGGATGGCTGTATTTTTACAAATGATCAGATTAAACCAAACAGCTGGAAACCCACAGTTTAGCGGGGTTCCAGCAGGCTCCCTAATATACAAACCTAAGCCACCCTACAAAACGCATGGCCTGGGTCTCCCTTGCCACAACGAAATCGGTTTGCTATTTTTATTTGTGGAACACTCTGCATTCACGGGGTGTTTGCCTAATATTTCAATTGCCGTTCATCGTTTCAAAATCAGCATGGCATAGTGGGAAACCCATTAGGGGAGGAAAAAGAAGCATGGGGTTTCTGTTGCTTCTCAGTCGTCAAGCTGTTTGGCCCCTAACTAAGTCATTTAATTCAAGGGCTTGCTGACAAGCAACTGTTAAATCAAAGACTCTTTACCTAGGGTTCAAACACTTGGTGGAGTCTGAGACACCCTGTAATTATAGAAGCGAAGGTGTGTGTGTTTATACACACTGGTGCACTTGCTTTTTTCCCCTTCCCCCAGGAGAGAGAGAGAGCTCATAGGTGCTCAATAAAACTGTAACCCAAAATAGACTTAAGAAGCACTGAGCTAGTGTTGATAAAGTCAGGGACAAGCGCAAAAGCTTCCCTTTTCATTATAGTGCACACTCCACACACGTCTGCTCAAGTGTATCAGTCATCAGCCTGGCTTCTTCACCTGTCCAACCAGAGTGCTAACATGCTCTCTAACAACCTTGAAGACCATCATAAAAACCGAGAGGAAACGGCTTGAGAAGTACTTAAACATCATTTAAGGCATTACTGAATTCAACAAACATTCCTGGAGCACCTAAATGCTAGAGGCTGTCCAAAGATGAATAATTATAGATTGCATTCTTGATATTAGGAAGGATAGAACCTTCCGAGTAAATAATTTATCAGGGAAACTTACTTAGTTGGGGAAGGGGGCCTCAAAAGGAAACTATTCCCGGGCGCCTGGGTGGCTCAGTCGGTTAGGTGACTGCCTTCGGCTCAGGTCATGATCCTGGAGTCCTGGGATCGAGTCCCGCATCGGGCTCCCTGCTCGGCAGGGAGTCTGCTTCTCCCTCTGACCCTCCCCCCTCTCGTGCTCTCTCTCATTCTCTCTCTCAAATAAATAAATAAAATCTTTAAAAAAAAAAAAAAAAGGAAACTATTCCCAGGCTCTGTTGATGCTATACTAGAAACTCACTCCAGGGGCGCCTGGGTGGCTCAGTCAGTTAAGCGTCTACCTTTGGCCCAGGTCATGATCCCGGGCTCCTGGGATCGCGTCCCGCATCGGGCTCCCTCCTTGGCAGGGTGTCTGCTTCTCCCTCTCCCTCTGCTCCTCCCCCTGCTTGTGCTCTCTCTCTCAAATAAATAAATAAAATCTTTTAAAAAAACAAAGAAAGAAACTCCAAAAGATGCTGAGTTCTCACAAATGGGCATCATCATCAACATCTTATAATACATCTGATTATAAGATTTCTTTTCTCAGCCCTTTGCCAGCAAAAGCTCTCTTGCTGTCAGAAAAGCACACAACTCCGTGGGCACTCGAAGAACCACAGGCGTGCCCCTGGCCACGGAACCCAGCAACATCGGAACTCGTTCGGGTGAAAAAGACTCTCACAATAAACGTGTAGTTTCAATCTATTAAATTATATCGGCAAGTGTATTTTTTTGAAAAATATCTTTTAATAATATGTTGAGTTTAAATGGCCAACTTCAAGGTAAAAACCAAACCACTGTTCCATTTAACGAGTTATGACTATTAATGACCCATCATTGTAATCAATGATTATACACCAAAACTGTCCAAGTGGGCCATGATCCAGGTTCTTACACAAATTTCACCAAAGGTAAAGGGGCCAAATTCATCCCTGAGCTCCTAAGGTATTATACTCCAAACTCCTGGGCTGGCCTTTTTTTTTTTTTTTTCTTCAAATTAGATTGTTAACTTGGTTTAAACGATTTTCCCATGGTCACACCTAAACTTTTAGCTATAATTGGCACTTCTCTCTAACTTGAATAATGACCTTCCCCACCCCACCCCCGCCCCTAAGAGTAGCCTTCCATTGTAGCCGAGGGTTCTGTGGGTGACAAAAAAAAATCATCAGACAAAAATCAGCCAGCCACCAGGATGCCACTGCAATCTGTTATTCTGACACAGCATAGCCCTCTGGGTAAAGCATCTTTATCTTTATTCTTTAAAATTCAACAGACATGCTCTACCAGACCCAGGAAGCCAGGTGCAATATAACCAACTTTATAGATGGCAGTGCATTAAAGAATTAAAAATGCCACATGAATGTGAGATATGAAAAGATCCAGATAATTCCCAGCAAGAGTTTTGCCTGTGATCTCTACATGGAAGAAAGACAAAAGGTGTGGACCCAGTGGAGCCAGCCTCGAGGCCCTCCTGTATCTGCAACCCTACCAAAAGCAGATCCAGTTCAGCCAACATTAATGGAGCATTCCCTACAATCAGGCACAGTGCTAGGTGCTGCAGAGATCAAGATAAGTAAGATGGCGCCCATCCGCTCAAAGGTCTCAGGCAGGCAGGGGACACGTACATGCACACACAACAGCAACAGACTGAGAGGCTCAAGTCAGAGGCACGGACGGTGTCTGGTCTAACAGCTAGGAGTGCGGGACATGACAATTCTCTTTGGAACCGGAAGGACGCTCAGAAGATGTACTCCAAGAAGAAACTAAGGCCCAGGGATAGATATAGTGACATTTACCCAGGATCATAAAAGTCAAAGCCAACGCATCAAGTGGGACCCAGTCTCACAACTCCCATTCCAGAGCTTCTCCCTTTGGATCGGGACCCAGGCAGAAATGGGGGGGGTAAAGGGCCCTGCTGCAGACAATACTCTTCCTGAAGGCCGCCTGTGGCCATCAGCAGGATTCACTGGCTGTGCTCTGCTGACTAAGAGGGCAAGAAAGCAAACTGGCAATTTTCTAAAGCTCAGCTGACCAGAAGAGATGACCCCCATAGATCAGACCAACAGCAGGAATACCACTGCAGGCTTTACATGCTCCCAAAACCTTTCCTCCTGCATGGCAATTATCTACATGCTCCTAAACCAAAACGGCTAACTAAGCAAAACCGGGGTTTATCTTTCCTGCTTAAGCCGTGTGCGCTGTGCGGGATGTCTCCACTCCAGGACATAAGGAAACACTGGGGAGGATATTTACCTGGCTGTGAATATTCCTCGGGCTGGTGCTACAAATCCTTAGTCCTTTCTTCCTCTACCTCCCCTTTGACCAAGTACACTAATTAACCACCTGCTAAACACTTATTGAAGTTATATTTAAAGGAATAGTGTGGGGATTTTTTAATAAAGAACCATAAAGAAAAAAAAACCAGAAACAGGAGATTCTAATAACCATTCCTAACATTTGCTTTTGAGAGAGAGAAAAAAAAAAAGAAGACATCTTCCAATAAGCTATCTGAAGCTTCTTCTAAATGCATACAGAGGAGCCCCCTTGGAGAGCTAGAGTCAGAACAGAGGGAAGGGACCTGGAACTGAGTGTTTGGGGAAAGGAAAAAAATTAAGCACTCTTTGGGTGATTCAGATGCACAGCTCCGGTTAAGAAACAGTGATTTAATTAAAGATTCAAGGATTCTGGATATTTGGCCAAACATTATTTATCTTTTATTACTTATTATAGAGGATTAATATGTTATTATAAAAGCCAATATGATCCCAAAAGC
Organism: Mirounga angustirostris; assembly: GCF_029215605.1. Taxonomy (NCBI): domain Eukaryota; kingdom Metazoa; phylum Chordata; class Mammalia; order Carnivora; family Phocidae; genus Mirounga; species Mirounga angustirostris. Next base: position 20,473,355 of record NW_026991715.1, read on the forward strand.
CAATAAGATAAAAATCATGCTCACGGGGCGCCCGAGTGGCTCAGTTGATTAAGCGTCTGCCTTCGGCTCAGGTCATGACCTCAGGGTCCTGGGATCAAGCCCCATGTTGGGCTCCCTGCTTCTGCCTCTGCCCCTCAAGCCCACTCAAGCTTGCGCTCTCTTGCTCTCTCAAATTAATAAAATCTTAAAAAAAAAAAAAATTCATGCTCACATTCCAGTTGAAGACTACAAAGATAGTCAACTACCACCAGAGCGGTACAAGAAAAAATTTTTAATAATCTCAGAAAAAAAGGCCGTCTCACACCAATACAAAACCCAGAAGCCACAAAAGGAAATGAATAATAAACCTGACTGCACAATTTAAGATATTTACACAGAAGGAAAAGAATGAAAAAAAAACTAACATACACAGAATCAAAAGGCAAATGAGGAGATGGGGAAAAAAATCTGCAAGCACAGGCAAAAATTTGCAAAACGTAAAAAAAAAATGTATTTAATTAATATACACTGAAATACTTTAAATCAGTAAAAAATGGCCAACAACTCACCAGGAAATAAGTCAGAGGTTATAAACTGTCAATATATAGGAAAATAAAGAGATACAATGGCTTGTAAACCTGAAAAGGGGAAATTAAAGTAACAGGTTACCGTCAGATTAGCACAACTGAAAGCCAAATAATTATAAATCACAGTATTTGTTCATTTATAGAAATACAGACACCTCACGTCCCATTGTTGGTGGGAAGGCAAGTCATGCCATCAAGTTGGGAGACAAATTTTGAGATATATGTGTATGAAGATGTCCACTAGAGCATTCTGTAACTGAAAGAGACTATAAACACCTACATGCTATTAGTAGAGAATCAGCTAAATTATGGAATCAAAGGTAGAAAGCGAACATAGGATATCCAAGATATCCTTAGTCATACAAAAAGAGCAAGGTGCAGATCCGTTTCTTAAATGTGCTCGGATCTGTATAAGGAGACAAGAAATATAAACATATATATGCTTGAACATATGGAGACTATTTCGGGAACGACACGCAAAACTGTTCAAAGTAGTCGGCTCTGGGGAGCAGGTCTTGGGGGGGAGTAAAACCTACTTTCCATTATATAATATTATTTTAGTACAGTTTAAACGTTTATAGATTCAGGTACTGCTTTCTTGATTTAAAAAAAAAAAAAGTCAATTAAAAGACATCTGAATAAATTCAACTAGTGTCTCAAGGTTCTAGACCGGTCTCCCAAATCAGAGGCACATTAAATACCCAGCAGGGAGGGCGCCTGGGTGGCTCAGTTGGTTAAGCGACTGCCTTCGGCTCAGGTCATGATCCTGGAGTCCCGGGATCGAGTCCCGCATCGGGCTCCCTGCTCGGCGGGGAGTCTGCTTCCCCCTCTGACTCTCCCCCTCTCATGCTCTCTCTCTCTCTCTCATTCTCTCTGTCTCAAATAAATAAATAAAATCTTAAAAAAAAAAAAAAAATACCCAGCAGGGATGCAAGAGGTATCCGCTGGGGTGCAAGAAAAACACATGAGGATTTCTATTTATACTCTTACCCCATCATTTTAGAATTGTATTATCTGTAATTTTAGTAATGATCGACTGTATTAATACAATGACACATGGAGGGGGGAAGACTGTGTGTGTGTAATACACACAACACACACCTGGAAAACATTCGCTCTGGGGAAAGCAACGGTTGCTTTTTAATGTGGAAGGTACCATTTTGTCCACTCTCTGAAGAAAACAAACAAACAAACAAAAAAAAACCAACCACTTTGTATTTATGATCTTGCCTGAGGAACGGAGGCAGCAATCAAGCTTCGAGTAGCTTCCCAAACCCTGAGAACTTTCTAGAGCATTTATCACAGCACAGCCCTCCCCCCACTCAAAAAGCCCCACCCCTCCCCCTCTGAGTCTTACTTGGTTCCTCAGGGCTCCCTGGAGCCTGGTCTCAGACTTCTTCCGGAACTTCATCTCCAAGAGGGCTCCTCTTTCCCCTATTCAGCTCCAGCCACCCTAGAGTCTCCTAGAACAACCACACACACTCCCTCCTCCAGACCTTGTGAACAGGCCGTTCCCTTGCCTAGAAAGTTCTCTCCCCAGGGGGTCAAATGGCTCCTCCTCACTGTGTATCAGGTCTCTACTCAAACACAAAAAAATAAAAACTCTCCTTTCCCACCATCCCTCTCCACCACCTTCTCCCTCTCGATTCCTTCCTGAAGCACCTAAAACCCATCGAAATACATTTATTTGTCCAGAATAAACTAGATTATAAGCTTCATGAAAGCAGAAACTTTGCTTGTTCACTACTGTATCTCCAGGACCCAGACTGGGCTTGGCATACAATCAACATGCAAAAAGTGTTTGCTGAGGGGGCACCTGGGTGGCTCAGTCGTTAAGCGTCTGCCTTTGGCTCAGGTCATGATCCCGGGGTCCTGGGATCCAGCCCCGCATCAGGCTCCCTGCTCCGCAGGAAGCCTGCTTCTCTCTCTCCCGCTCCCCTTGCTTGTGTTTCCTCTCTCGCTGTGTCTCTCCCTGTCAAATAAATAAATAAAATCTTAAAAAAAAAAAAAAAGTGTTTGCTGAGTGAAGGAATGAAGGAATGAATTAAAAGAATAAATAGAGGGCACCTGGGTGGCTCAGTTGGTTAAGCGACTGCCTTCGGCTCAGGTCATGATCCCGGGGTCCTGGGATCGAGTCCCACATCGGGCTCCCTGCTCAGCAGGGGGTCTGCTTCTCCCTCTGCCCTCTTCCCTCTCGTGCTCTCTGTCTCTCATTCTCTCTCTCTCAAATAAATAAATAAAATCTTAAAAAAAAAAAAAAGAATAGAGATCTGCATGGACACTTCTGCCCTTTCTAATACTTCTGTCAGAACACAAAACAGACAAAGCTCCCCGATAATAGGATGAAGCAGGGCATGAAAATTCAATATTCAGTTGTCCATAATAATATCTGTATTTAAAAGAATTCCTTAACATAGCAACAATATCCTGCACAAATTATAAAAATGAAATCTTCCTAATTTTTGCCCCACGAAACTTATCAACCCCTCCTGCCCCCGCATCTGTACGTATTTTCTGACTTTTGTCCTGTTGGAGTGGAGGACCTGTCCCATCACCAAGAGGCCACGGATGCACCCAGGCACCAGATCTTTCCCATTGCCATCCCCACCCCGATTCCAGGGCACCTCATGCCCGCTCTCCCCAGGAGATCAGCTCTCCTATTTCCCCTGTGTCATTCCCATAGGCACACAAACAAGCTATTTAGCAGAAAGCCCTACTTTTAAAAACGACAGATATAAATATTCCCTGACCCCATGCTGTCCCTTACAGAAAAAGTGTGCTATCCTCACCATGTTCTGTTTTCCTCACCTCATACCCAAAGTCCAAGCCCTCCGATCAGACTTGTATTCCCTCCACGCCCACCCCCACCTCTCACCCAGGACCACTTATATTAAGATCACCAACAACAGTCATCTTTCCACAGGCACACTTCTGAGTCTCATCTTAACCTGACTGCTTGGCAGCCTTTGACACATCTGATTACATCCTTCTTGCTAGAATGTCTTCACTGGCTTTTGAGAAGCACCAGACTGGATGGGTTCTCTTGCTCCTCAATGGACGCAGGGCTGGCTCCCCCTGATGCTCCATGGCTCGGCCCTGGCCTCATCTTTCCCAACTATACTTGCTAGGTGGCCTCTTCCAGGCCCCCGATTGGTAAAGCCCACCTATATGCTACCCACTTCTCCCAATCTGTGCCTCCAGGACTGGCCATCCCATAGTAAGTATATCGTCACTTGGCAGCCATGCAGTGCAACCAAAGGGTGTCCCAACTCTTGACCCTACCCGCCCCCCAAATTCTACATGTTATTCCTAAGTATCACCCTCTCACGCTCCCACGCGAGTCTTTCCTCATTACCTTAGACAACATGAACGCTTCTCACTGCCTCCATGACCAAGTCTATCCCCTCCTGTCTCGCCAAGACCCGTGAAAAAAAGCCTTGCAATGGATTCCCCCTATTTCTCTTCTTGCCTCCCCAGAGTCAGTTTTCCACACAGCAGTCAAATCAAGTTTTCAGCAACAAACCAAATCATGTCCCTCTCCCTTGCTCAAAATTCTACAAGGGTTCCTCACTGTATTCGAACGAAAGTCCCAACTCTTCACCATGACCTACAAAACCCTGCCTGATCTGGCCTGTGCCCAACTCCTAATCCAATCTGGGCATGGTCTGCCTGCAACGCACTCCGTGTGTTATTATCTGTGTGGATTTCACAGCGCGAGTCAGCCAAGAGAGACCAGGAAGCACATCCAGAAAAAAAAGGGCGAACATCCAGTCACTCGGAGAACAGGCCTTGGTTCCCCTCTAGTCATCGTCAGGCGCTGAATCGGTTCCTTCTCTCCCACCTCAAGTTTGTACTTGACCTAGCACTCTACCCTGTAATTGGGCTGCAAACCAGAGCTACATCACAGTTGCTTCAACCTCACCTCTTAAATACACGGTGCCCATCGTCAAAGTCAAAGATGGTAAAGAAATGTCAACAGAAGAGGTTCTCCGAAAGGAGGCAAATCTTCTGCTCCCTTTTTCCACTGAATCTCTTCTCCACTGTGTCCTACAGGATTTCCAATGGCAAGAATACATAACTGCGTATTTCCAGGTCAAAGCTTCAGAAGTACCACTCACTGCCTGCACAGCCTATGAGGACCTCCGTTCTGTGGTGAATCGAGAGGAGCTGAGAGGTACCCTGGTGAGTTTACGTCTCATTACCCTTCTGACCTGTGTCCCAAGAATTCCAGTACCCTTGACCTTGTACAGCCACAGACCTCTTCTGTTATGCTCATTATTTCTATGCCTCAAATCAAATTCATCAGACATATTAGAAAGATACAGACTAAGAAAATACAGCTTATAAAAAATGTAGGGGCGCCTGGGTGGCTCAGTCGGTTGGGCGGCTGCCTTCGGCTCAGGTCATGATCCCAGGGTTCTGGGATCGAGTCCCACGTTGGGCTCCCTGCTCAGCAGGGAGCCTGCTTCTCCCTCTCCCTCTGCCTGCCACTCTGCCTACTTGTGCTCTTTCTCTATCTCTGTTAAATAAATAAATAAAAATCTTAAAAAAAAAAATGTATATATAGGGCGCCTGGGTGGCTCAGATGGTTGAGCGTCTGCCTTCGGCTCAGGTCATCATCCCAGGGTCCTGGGATCGAGTCCCGCATCGGGCTCCCTGCTCCTTGGGAGCCTGCTTCTCCCTCTACCTCTCTGTCTCTCTCTGTCTCTCATGAATAAATAAATAAAATCTTTAAAAAAAAATGTATATATAAAAAGTATATTAATACAGGAAATAGAAATATATGACATTTATCTTACTCTCCGGTCTGTGACTCGCTCCATAACTTAATGGCGGTATCAATCCTCAGGATCTCCTATGCCTATCAGGTTCCTGTTGGAGACACCCTCCTTCATTAGTTATAAAACTCCCCTTAAAAATATCCATTGTGAAATCAAGGGGGCGGGGGGGGCGGGGCGGGGAGCCATGTCAGACCCTGCTTCAGCCTTATCACTTACACCTTGCTGCTAGCTTCAAACATACTAAGAAACATCTACAGAAGAGGCCCTGTCCAAAACCAGCTTTGCCAAAAACCAGCTTTGGGGGGCAGAAAAGATGACTGCCCCAAAGGCATGATGTGATTAAGACACCGGGAAAGCTCTCCTGCCTCTCCTACCAGACGGTCCCTACAGGAGAATTCCATCCCTTGAGCCTTCAAAAGCCTACTCACAATGACAGAGTGGCACCATCTTAAAATCATCTTTTTTTTTTTTTTTTAAGATTTTATTTATTTATTTGAGACCGAGAGAATGAGAGAGATAGAGCACACGAGAGGGGGGAGGGTCAGAGGGAGAAGCAGGCTCCCTGCCGAGCAGGGAGCCCGATGCGGGACTCGATCCAGGGACTCCAGGATCATGACCTGAGCTGAAGGCAGTCGCTTAACCAACTGAGCCACCCAGGTGCCCTTTTTTTTTTTTTTAAGATTTTTTATTTATTTATTTGACAGAGAAAGACACAGCGAGAGAGGGAACACAAACGGGGAGTCGGAGAAGGAGAAGCAGACTCCCCGCCGAGCAGGGAGCCCGATGCGGGACTCGATCCCGGGACTCCAGGATCATGACCTGAGCCGAAGGCAGTCGCTTAACCAACTGTGCCACCCAGGCGCCCCATCTTAAAATCATCTTAAAGGTCATTCAACGGATGGCTAGCGGAGTGCAAAACTATTGATAAATGGAGAAAAATTAGGCTCTAAGCAGATAAGGAGATAGGAGAAGGTAAAAGGTTGTTGTTGTTTTTTTAAGATTTTATTTATTCAAGAGCGAGAGAACATGAGCTGGGGATGGAGCTAAAGAGTATAGGGAGAGGGAGAAGTGGGCACAGGGTTCGATCCCAGGACCCTGAGATCTGACTGGAGCCGAAGGCAGATGTTCAACTGACTGAGCCACCCAGGCGCCCCAAAAAGGATATTTTTAGAAGGAATTTTGCCAAGGGGATCAAGGCAAAGACCACTTCTGCTCTGGGGTAGCTTACGTTTTGTTTATCTTGCTCTCCATGCGACCAATGATAAGAGCCTCAAAGATCTACACTCACTCCTCCTTGGGAAGCACCTTCTCTTGGCCTCTGTTTCATAGACTTCACATAATCTGAAATCACTGGCCCCACACAGCTGGTCTTCTGCTTATCCTCCTCACACGGAAGACAACCTCATGCTCATTCCTTGTGCCATTTTAAAACGCTCTGGGCTCAATAATTAAAGGTTAAAACAACAGATATATGGTAACTGGAACACATATAAGTTTGCCTCATTTCTCCGCATCTTCCGAATATTGTGAAATGTTAGTTTATCTACAAATAGGTAGGCATATTTCCATTCCTGTGACAGAAATGTGTCCCCCTGCTTGCCTTAGAGATCACCACGCCATAAACCCTAGGCATTCCACTGGAACAAAGTCGAATGTACACGTAGTCCCATGGTCTAACCTTCTGTCTGTGATATGTTTACTCTTCCTGCCTCTATCTCTCCTTATGATGCCAGGTAATATAAATAAAGTTCTCCACAGAGCCGTAGCAGCCTACCAACTTCAAAGCTAATTTATTGACCCAAGATTTAGGTCAGTGGTATCCCAACGACAACTGAGGAAAGAGCCAATTTCTATCCTTTAAGCTCGGATCTGAAGCAACCAGAAGAAGGTCTTCAGTCGCTTTAGAAGCATCCACTCCAATTCTTGGACTCACTTGGTCATGGCCAGCAACAGTGAAGGACAAACGGATGCAGACAAGGAGATGCATCCCTTCCACAGCACTGGGCTCCCTCTGTGAGCTTCACGGGGCCAGTTTTGGAAGAACAGGCAGGTCCGGGCCTCAGAGAGCACCACAGCGAGGGGACACCCGCCAGGCAAGAGTGCCATTTTCCTCAGGTTTTATGAGGTAACTGCCATTGCTCTTTAACCAAGAGTCGAGGGTGACAGGGAAGCCACCTCTTGCCACACGCTTGACAGGAAACCTATTTTGAGCCCAGGAAAGGCCAAACATACACATGTGAACAAACGCTCGACACAGAACGTTCTACACCATTACCCATTAAAAACCCCTTCTTGATCCTCCGTGTGTATAGTGACTGCTACAGTAAATTCTTCAAGCTTGTCCTGGACCGCAGACCCACAGGTATGCACATATGCTTAAAAGTCTAACATATACAAATATGCTGCTATATTTAGTGACTCCCAGTTACTCTTCATTCTTTTTGTTGTTCCGTTGTTGTTGCCTGTGCTTCCCCCAGAAAGGGTACTTTGAAATCTTTCCAGTTTTTACAATTAAACCTAACCATCTGGACTCAAATCTTCACATTCACTAAATTAGTCACAGATTTTGTGGGTAAGCTGAGAAAGTAAATGCTGCGCTCAGTGCTAGGATTTAAACCACATCTACCACGGCAAAACAGTCTGCAATAATCTCTCCAATTATGCACGCACATTCAAGCTCAAATAGCACGGAGGCAACTACACCTCATTGCACAGAATATTCGCACAGTCGGGATTACCCCTCAGCTCTCGAAATGAGTTACAACATGCAAGTCTCTAAAAACCTGTCAGAATTTTTTTTTACAGACAAAAGATAAAACAGTGGGTGCCGACAAGCTGCTCACCCAACTCAGAGGTGCTCTGAAAAGATCCGTATAGCTAAGGAGGGGAACTCCACTAAAAATGGGACTTGAAGACAACTAGGCATTTTCTGGATTTTCTTCCAAGAACGAAAGTCTTCGAACCTCTTGAGGTTTCCCTGAAAGTGTCAGAAAAAGGAAAACTCGATGGGTTTAAGCTTCCGTGTACTTATTAGCTGAGATCCAAAAATTGCAAGGGATTGCATGTTGTCATTCCATCGCTGGTAAAGAGCTGTAGGTAAGACAGAACCCCCGTTCATCTCATCCTGCACAGGACTGTCTCCCAGATGGAACTCTGCAGAGGTACTAGCTCCAGGGAGGCGAGAAACACTGGCTTTTATAAGGAAAGAAGGTACCTGAATTTAGAGTGGGCTTCTGGAGTCATATGCTAGTTGGCCTTTCCAAGGAGACATTACGTGAGCCTTTAATATGAGCTAAGACAGAAAGGACTAGACTTTGGCATCAAAATCCTTTTCAGAGCATCTTTAAAAGGTTATTAGCATTCTTCCTTTCAGTTGTAATGGGCAACAAAAAGCATCCACAGAACAGGTCAGCAAGGAGGAAGCAGAGACAAGGGAAATTCTCATTACTATGCAGGAAGCTGAGCACCACTCCCCGTTCTTTATGTTCTTTAAGTCCATGTGAGTGTGGGCTGGACTCCCTGAAATATCCAGGATGTTCCGGTAGTTTTTAAAACCCTCACAAGCATTCCCATTGGGCAGGCGCTGACAATTTGGTAAAAGTCGTTCTTTCCAGGAGGGATTAAAGCTGTAAAGAGAGACTTCAAGTGTGCGAGGTCTCTAGACTGTCATAAATATTCACATGAGCGATGTCGGGAGTTTTTTTATCTTTGCACTTTTGTTTTGGTTTGCTAAGTAAACTCAGGTGGAGCACATATTCACAGCCAAACAACACCCAAAGAAATCAAATTTAGGGGAGCATTTGCAGGGATTTACCGCTTTAGTAAAACGTAAATTTTTTTTTTCCATTAGTTTAAAAAACATCTTTACACAAATGTAATCCACTTGGTGATTGTGACAGTGGTAACTTCTTTGATTTCGAAGTTTAAAGTTTTAAAAATTATGTGGGATGCTCCGAAAAGTAAAATCCAGGCTCGCTAGTATAGAAAATATTAATAGAAAAGCATCCGGAATGAACAACAGCATAATGAAAAGTCACCAGTTTGACAAGACTGAAACCACTTCGACCTTTTACCCTCTTTTCCTCCTGTTGCTCACCACCACCCCCCACCACCCCGAAGGAGAAAGAGCTGTAAAATGAAGCCTTCAGCCATGATTTCGACTCAAAAATCAAGCCTTTTTTAAAGTGACCATGATGGGACGACTGGGTGGCTCAGTCGGTTCAGCGTCTGCCTTCAGCTCAGGTCATGATCCCAGGGTCCTGGGATCGAGCCCCGCATCAGGCTTCCCTGCTCAGCAGGGAATCTGCTTCTCCCTCTGCCTGTCTCCCAGCTCTCACTCTCTACCTCAAATAAATAAAATCTTTAAAAAATAAAGATTAAAAAAATAAAGTGATCATGATACCAAAGTAGTAGCAGCAGAACTTAGTAAAGAGAAAAATGAAAAAGCAAAACAAAACAAACAAAAACAAAAACCCCAAGATCACACGAAGCCAATTTAGTGTAAAGTTCAATTTTTCATATATGCATCAAATAACAAATAACTTTCACGTTCTAGAAGGAATGCGTTTTTCGTGGCCAAACAGAACACAAAGACATCATGTAGCAACAGTACTTGTAAGTATCCTGAGTTGTTATTACGTTGACAGTTTGTATACAAAAGAGCACTTTGAGATAAAAGGGTTTCACTCCCAAGAAAATGAATGCAAAAATAAAAACAGTGCAGGGAGGAGTTGAAGTTCAAAATGATACTTTCAGAAAACAACACTTTACTAGTGATTTCCTTAAGCCTATGATTCATAAAAGGATTAGGAGAACAATCTGCAACCACAATGGGAACAAACGCCATGATTTCTGGTCTTCTACTGTTGAATATAATCCAGTCCTAAAAACAAAAGAGACATCCTAACATTCTGGCTGCCGGGCAAACAGCGTGTCCCCCCAAAATTCCCGTACCACTTCACTGCCGTTGCTGGAGAGTTCCCCTCTATTGAGCACCATGGCCACTAAGGAAAGAAATAGGGAATTTCTGTAACCGGTCCCAATTATTCAAGAGAATGCATTGTCTACGGCTGTTTTCACAAAGGTTTTCCAATCACCACCCGCTTTGCCACATACCTTCTTTCCACTTTATACCCCCTTCCTCCTCCACCACCACCAAGACCACCACCATTCCTCCTCATCAAAGCAAACAGGAAAATTCACCAAGAGCCATTGTCCCTCTCTCTCCGTTGGAAGAACCTTAAGTTTTTAGCTTCTGAACAAGACAGCAAAGAAATAACCTCCCTCTCCCTGCCGCCCCTCTCTCTCCTTCTCTCTCTCTAGCTAAAAAGTACACTTGGCCAGGCAGTTCTCACCATTCAACAATTCATTCTTCTTTTGAGAAAAACAGGGGTAAAAACAGCTGAGCAGGATCACAATACAGAACACTGGGCATTCAAGCCCTACACCTTACAGCCTCATTCTTTCACCTCCTGGTCCATAGGATTTGGTGACCTAATAAATCTTAATCTGTAAACAAATGGTTTGCTCTACAATTAAACCATTCATTCTTTTTTTATTTTTTTAAACTGCTTGGCGGCTACCCAATCCAGAGACTTCTAGGTTCCTCCATTATTTAGTGCTCCCAATGGTTAAAAGGCAATAAGCTCATTTGGAGTTTATAAACCTATGCACCATCAACAAAAGCATGTAATGCTTCCAAGATGCACAGTGGCTTCTACATGCACAATGGGGAGCTGTGTGTAGTCTCCCCCAAAACAAAAATGTCCAGCCCCAATTAAGCACCCTGGGGGCCTTCAAAGCATTTATGCTAAGTTGCAAATACAGCAAGATCCACTTGAACTCCAACTGTCTTGTGTGCTTTTCCTCCCAAGGTAGGGAAAAAGCCTGGGCAGACTGACCTCATTAATGGGTAATTAGTGAACCCCGGGACTTGAGGGGCTAGCACAATCGTGCCTATTGTGAGCATTTCACTATGGGGCCACTAATTTCTTTTCTTTTCTTTTTTTTTTTTTTAACCCAGGAGGTCTCTACAGTCTGAAAGGCCCACATTTTAAATTTTTAAGGATTTCAATCTGGCTATGTTTTCAACAACCAGCCAGAGAGTAGGAAGAAAAGAAGCAATACAAAGAGCGATCCTACTTCTTTTGTGCAATTCTGCCATAGCTAAAAGTTTTTATATAAAATAACTTACATATACTCCATATACAGTAAATGTTAAAATAAATTTTGTTTTAGACAAAGTGAAATTAATGCCCCACCACCGGATTACAGAGATAGAAAATAGTATGTACCCAAAGGACACGATAAATTAATGTAGGGCTTTTATGATTATATGTGACAATGATGTTGGGGGGGAAAAAACTGATACATTTGCATGTGAAGGTGTTATTTAAAAGTAACACAAAGTAATGTGATCAACATAACCACTTTACCATCAGTAAAATTCTGCACACTTCAAAACTCATTATTATTGTTGACATCAATCTGCCAAGATGCTGAGGACTATAAAATACACCAGTTTACACTGCTTAAAAGTACCATCTTTCTGTAAATACAAAGCCAGAGACCCACTGCCTTGGTATTAATTCACCAATATATGAGGAAGTAGCTTGTAAGGCAAGTAATAAATAAAGCTAAATTTGACCTTCTCAGCAACCAAGATCTAAACACCTCCAATATTTACATATAATCAGGGGAGTCAATATCTTTGTTTTTAAAAAACAAAAAAACACTGAAAAGGAGTAAATGGGGTTGGGAGTAATGATCTTCCTTCAAAGGAGAACAATTCCAGAGCCTGGAGTCCAGCATATGGTCTCACAGTGGATGATGTTCAGGGAGAAAGGGTACTAAACTCACAGGAAGCCTTATTGACTATGCCTACTGCAGCCCCAAAGTTCCATCAGCTTCCAGGACAGGCTTGGGATCTAGGCACAAACTTGCCAGATAACATTACCGCCCAAGGTGACATCTTTAATGCTGGCCGGTATTTGCTAAGCCAGTTAATCAATCACCCAATTCGTTTGGGGTTCATAACTTTTGAATATCAAATGAAAAAAATTAAAAGTGTGTAACAAGTCTTTAGGGTTTTGGCCAAACAGACTTAAGCTAAATGTAGAAGTGTATTTGTGCGTACCTGTGTTGCATTAAAACACCACACCGGGACCCCTCTATTAAACTTAGGCCAACAACCTTGTTTTGTGTATTTTAGAAATGCTACAAAATTTATTTTCATAACAAACATATGTAATACATCTGGAGAAATCCTGAAAAGATGGAAAAGGCTTATTAAGAGGTGGGGAGACCCCACCATAGTTGTTGTGTTTTTTGTTGTTTTTTTTAAATAAACCCCATACAGGAGGCTTGGAGGGGGAACAACAACAACAAAAAAAGCAAATCCTGGAAGCCATTCCAACAGTTGGGAACTCTCCCTCTTAAAGTAAATCCAAGGGCTCAAAAAATAAATATTCAAGAGCATTAATTTGTTTCGAGATGTGTGCGTGCAAGTAAAACAACAGTCATAATGTGGAAATTTCAGTCACATTTTGCAACTAATTGGAAGCAGATCAGAATTCCGCCTCGGGGGAACGTTGTCAAACTAGAAGCTGGAGCAAATGAAGAAAGAGGTGAGGGCGTCGCGAAGAGCTGACAGATTTACAGCGCTCAGGGCTATAAACGGGTGCCGGGCGGGAAGGAAGGCGCGCTCCGGGCGGCGCGTCCCCGCCACCTCCACCCCGCCGGGAGCGCGCGCGCGCGCACGCACACACCACACGCGCGCGCGCGCGCGCGCGCACACACACACACACACCGGCGCGCGCGGCCACGCCCCCGGGCCCGGGCGCTCCCATCTGCTGCAGGCACGAACAATAAACCGGCCTTTTCGAGCAAACCAGTGGTCCCAGTAAGATAGAAAACCTGCAGCCTGATAAACTGGAGCACGCAAAAAATCGGCGGGCGAGAAGGTTTCTTTCTTTCTTTCTTTCTTTTTTTTTCTTTAAAGTCGGGGGGGGGACGGGAGGGGGGGGAGAAAGCAAGCAGATTGTGGAGGATAATCCAGCAATGGAGTAATGGAAACAGCTGCTCGCTTTCTCCTTCAGCGTCTGGCATCTGCTGCGGCATCATGGAAAGGCTGGTGAAGGATTTGGGCAAGGAATGTAAATGGAGACAAGTGGCCAAATGGAGTTTGATGCGGAAAGGCTCGATTGCTGTCTTTTAAATCAGGTTGTTCCCTTTGGGGAGCAGAAGAAAACAATATTGCTTAACTCGGATTCCACCTTCAAAGCAGTGTGAAGTTTTGGGAATGTGAATCGCTTTCCAATCAGTTAGTGAAGATGGGAAACAGCATAAAGGGGGGAAAGCCCTTCGTTTGTCAAAGTGCTGGGCTCACTGGCCAGAGATCTCCACGGAAAAGTGAAACTGAAGTACTTTTCTATACTTTAAAAAAAAAAAAAAATTGAACATATATTCTTCCATCAGCGCTGCTTGCTTCTAAACTGGCTCACGGGACAGTTTCTGTTTGTTGTGCCTATTTTCCCCTTGGTTGCAGAGATTCAGTTCTAATTTCATTTCCATCACAAAAGAATTGGCAAGGAACGAAAACACAGAAAACAGAACTGAAGGGCTGCTGTACTAGTCTTAAGCCTATAATAAAGCACAGATTTGATAGCATTATCCATGTACTGCGGTGAACCACACACAAATAAACAGTTCTCCATGAAGAATGAAAACCCAAAGCTTCAAGCCTTCCAATTCAAACATTACTGTTGCTTTTAACATGAGCCATCCATAAAAATCGGCCAAGGAGGTGACAGGAAATCCAAAAGTCATCTGGTCTGGCTTCGCACACTTTGCAAAACAAAAGTGAGGAGATGCTTTCCAACTCATCCTGATGATGTTCTAAGAGAAGAATGGGTCAAACTGTAAAATCTAGGCAGAGAAATAAATGGTATTTTTAGGCCAAGTGAATTCCAACATGCAGTGGGTGTAGCAACAAAAAAAAAAGTACAGCACTCCAGAAAGGGGAAAGCTTGCTAACCTAACTAGGAAAAACTCACACACGACCTTTGAACCTTCAGTGACTAAAGGCGAAAGAATGACAAAAAGGTGTACCTAAAGGAACCAGAGGGCCAGATGTGCTTTTCCTAAGAAACCAAACCAGTTTTCTTTAATCAAAAGGACGATTGTGACTTCTAGAAGTTTATGAAAGTGTGAGCAATTGGAACTTTGTCGTCTGTTGCTAATTGAAGCATATAAAAGAGTCCATTTCTTAAAACATACTACAAACACTTTTTTTTTAATTCACTGCCACATGACAAAAACCAGAATCAAGTTGACTGGTGGAAGATCAGTGCAACCAAAGACCATGCTATTATTTCAAACTGTCAGGGGAAGGCAGTAAAATTGCTACCAGGTCTCCTTAAGTTACCCTTCAATAAAAAGAAGCCATCAGGGAAATAAGAGGAAAAGAAAACACATCAAAACCTTAAAAGTCCCTTTAAGTAAAATTATACGTCTGTGGCACCATGCCATCTGCTCTCTGGTTAACATAATAAGCCAATTCCACGACCTAAATACCTGCTTTCTAAAATCATTATATACAACACAAAATATAATCAATACAGTTTGAAACTGTAAAAGCTGCATTCATATGGCATTATTGGAATAGGCCTACATGCCCTTGTAGGCACATTTTTCTTAACAGTGCTAGCTGACAATGAGGATTCCCAGGAGGCAAAAAAGCTCAGTGGTTGAGCTAGAATAGTCACAGTGAAGAATAATCAAACTGAGAAGGAGGGTGTAGGGATGAAAAGGAGAGCAGCTTTGAAAAATTAGCAGTCGTATTTATTCACTCCAAACTCATTTGTTCTAACCAAAACACCCTTCCCTTTGAGTTCTCTCTTACAGCTATAATACGAATTTTTAAATCTTCATTTAGCTTCATTGTGAAGGGAAAGCCTTCTGAATACCAAATGCGATCCAGGTACTTCAAGGCCCACTGACCTATCAAAACGTATTTGCTTTGTGATCACTTCAGTTCTTCAGGCGAAACCCATCATCTCCTTTAATTCACGACCAAAGGTATCTCTAACCAAAATTTAGCACATACGCAGAATTCAGCAAGAGCAGTACTGTGCCAACCTTACCCTCTTGAAGATCCTTTGAGTTCTCAAAAAAAAAAAAAAAAATTACAAACAGCCCAACTGCTGGCCAACAAGACTATGAACAGTTTAACAGCCTTCCGTTCAGTTGCAAAACCTTTGTTCCGATTGCCAAAAACCTTTAGTTTAAATTAAAAAGAACTTACAACAGACAGCAAGAAGGCACCTGGTGGAACTTCAGTGCAGACAGAGAACTGAGCATGGGAGGGGCCTGGGCACTGGGTGCCCCATTTATCCTGCAGCTGAGTGGAACATAAAATCAATGATGACACTTATTTTAAAAGAAATAAAGCCCATACCAATGAGATACTTCCAGTCTACTCCCAATCCAACATCTATTTATGCAATTATAACATACTGTTAAAAAAGAGACAACAGACCCAAAATGGAGTCACTTACGCCAAGCCCCACATCAGCAAAAAAACACTTACCGCATCATCCAACTGCAGTTTTAGCCTCTTCCAGGAATGTAATCTTTAACTAGGTGACCTGGGATTACCTGATCGGCGCCAAGTGAGAAAATCTGTCTAGGAGACCCCTTCTGTCCCCCCACAGGAAGGCAACCCCGCCTGAAACCAGGCCCTGTGTTAATAATAAACTTCCTTTTCCTGCAACCTTTCTGCCTTTAAAAACCTTTCCTTTTCTATGGCTCTCCAGAGCTCCTTTCCATTTTCTAGACAGGATGCTGCCCGATTCACAAATCCTTTAATAAAGCCAATTTGATTTCGAAAGTTACTCCATTGCGTTTTGCTGTTTCACAGATTCGGTGGCAGTAGCAGCATCGGAAGGAGACTTCCAAGGGCACTGGGGACGAGGGAGGAGAAAGGCAGGCATGGTATCCGAGAAAACTCTTGAGTTGTATTTCTCACCATTTCCAAGGGGAGGGCTGTGAATGAGTTCCTCTCGGTTCTGAGGTCCACTCTCTTGACATAGAGCTTTTGATCTAACTAGCTTCCACCATTCCTCATTTGACTGGAATCTCTCCCCAAATTCTCTCCCCAATGCTCCCAGATTCCACACCAGGTAACGTTTGTCCTTACTAGACTGAGTCCAACTTAAAAAAACAGACTGGGCCCAGGACTGGACTGGGTCTGATTTAAGTTGGACTTTGCCTGACTTAAGCTGTCCTGGGTCCAGTGCAAGGCCTTGGGTGAATAAAATTTTGTTTTAAGTAAAGGCTGTATTGTTCATGGGAATCTTGAAAGACCAAAAAAACAAAAACAAAACACAAAGAAACACAAAAAGCCACAAAACTGATGGCATGGATCAAGCACTTCAAAGCTGTTACAGTGCTCACCCCCTAACTCAGAGACTTCCATGTTAGGGTAAGTTGATGGAAGAGGGTAAGATTGACACTAGGTCACCTGCCAACCTCAAGAAAATTTCCATGCAACAAGGTACAATGTAAAACACCACACGGTCTCCAACCCAGTGACACATCCCTCTTAGGTATTAGTTGGGTTCTATAGAAGACAGCCAAAGACTTCTCAAAAAAAAAAAAAACAAAAACAAAAACCTCAAAACCCAAAGAGTTATGTGCACCACCTTCTGGAATACCTACTTATTTGGTGTCTAAGAACTATGGTCCCACAAGCTATAGATCAATTAAAAAAAAAAAAAATGGCAAAACCTTACTGAGCTTGTTTTCTGTCCTAAGAACTTGGCTAAGTAACTATAAGGTTTGGGGGCTCTAAAATATGGCCAGACACAAATGTGGGTTTGAACTCCATTTGTGGCTAGGGTCCTACCAAACTACTGACAACCCTCAGGGGACTTAAAATGACCATTATTGGAATGCTCCCAATTAGATAAGACCATTGAAGAAGTGGGCTTAAAAAGCAAGTGTTCCCAAATCAAACAAACAGAATGGGTTATCTAGTTTAAGCCTCTGAAGTCCTCAAAATTCCAAAATAGCTAGGTTGAAAGATTCATTGCAAAGGGTCAATGAAAAATTAAAAGTACAAGTGGTACCTAAAACAAAAAACTTGAAGCTTGGGGCACCTGGGTGGCTCAGTCGTTAAGCATCTGCCTTCAGCTCAGGTCATGATCCCAGGGTCCTGGGATCGAGCCCCGCATCAGGCTCCCTGCTTGTCGGGAAGCCTGCTTCTCCCTCTCCCGCTCCCCCTGCTTGTGTTCCCTCTCTCGCTGTGTCTCTGTCTGTCAAATAAATAAATAATACCTTAAAAAAAACCAAAAAACTTGAAGCCAGACATAACTCCCACTGCTCTCCTCCACCCTTTGAGTACTCAATCTAATGATCCTTTATTTAAATCCACTTTTCACTCTGAAAAGACTAGTAAACAGTTTTAAAATAAGACCACCAAGGCTCCAGGTAATCCTGTTCAGCTATCTTTCACTTCTTGGCGAAAGGCCAAACCTTATAAGGGCCATAGTTTCAAAATGTCCTAAACCCGAGGGGACAGCCTCAAAAGTTTCTGTAGATAATCTTCTAAGATTAATGAATTAATAAAAAGGCAGAAAACAGAATGATGTCATGACAATAGATGAACACTTTGAAAAGACCATGGAACATGACAGTAAACCAAATCTGCCAAACTGTCTTACAGACAACCTCTTATCTACTCTTGGAGGACACCGTATCGGCTCAGGAATTTTCTGGTTGTCTGCGGTGTTATTCCCTTTATAAGCCAAGGGGAAACAAAAATTAGAAATAATGAAAAGCCATGCCAAATTCTGGTGCATGCTTTAAACCCGACTAGAAGCCTACAGACGGGATCCTGGAAAAACTAACAAAAGCCAGATAAGATGAAAATTCTTATCAGAGTCAGCTCTCCCAAATCTCTTTGGCACCCAGTAGAGAGAGGAGAATAAAATATCTTTTGCACCCTCTTTGGGGACACCTCTTGTGTCCACGGGGTTGTTCAAGATTGCCAGAAATATTTACTGTTTGTCCCAGGTGAAAACTGACAAAATATTTTATAGGATTTTTTTTTTCAGTAGATGGCCAAATTGGATGCTATTATTCAGAGCCTGATAGGATGTTTTTAAGCCTTCTCCCCTAAACTAAAATAAAACTGTACCCAGAGGGAAAGAATAGCCTTCTAAAGTCTTTGTGGAAGGATTCCTGAAACTCTCAAAAAAATATAAAAACCCCAACTCTTTTTTCAAGTTCATGTGATCTAAAATAATCTTTTCTAACGACTAGATTGAGGTTGTTGGCTTAATTAACACAAGCACGTCTTCAGAGTTATCAACATTTGAATACAATGCAGATGTGCAAGTTTTCTTCTACCTGGGTTTACTAATCAAGTAAGTGCATGTTATCTCTACTACATCTGTGAGCCAGAAAAATGACTTGGGATGATGACTGACTTTGTCTAATATCTAATGAAATTTTCGTAGGTAATTGAATGTAATTGTTAAGAACAAATGATTTAAATAGATGCAAAGGAGATAACGTTTCTCTGTCAACTTCTCAGCAACCTGTCTCCAAACTTTTTTAGCTACTTGAAACAAACAAACAAAGTCAAGTTAAATGATAAATTAAGTCAAGGCCACTGAATAAGTATCTAGATCATCTCCAAACAAAACAAAACACGGACACATTAGTCAATGTAGGTTTATCCACTGCGGGCTTCTTTTAGAGAGGAACTAAAGATATTTGGCTCCAATAGTAAACATGCTTTGTGCCACAATGAATTTACTGTGAGGAAACATTTATTTCTAGAAATTCTGATAAGTATTTATAAACTTGCCAAGCCACAGAATGCTACGGTAACATACAGTGCATGATTGTTTACTTCTTAATTTTCACAAGAAGGTAAAGTTTTTAAGGGCTAAAAATTCTAATGTATGTAATTGAAGCTACTAGAAACAATAAGGGAAACATCTCTGTATGCAAAGAAAGTAGGATGTGGTTAAAAAAAGGGGGGTGGGGGGCGCCTGGGTGGCTCAGTCCTTAAGCATCTGGTCTGCCTTCAGCTCGGGTCATGATCCTGGGGTCCTGGGATGGAGCTCCGCATCGGGCTTCCTGCCAGGCCGGGAGTCTGCTTCTCCCTCTCCCACTCCCCCTGCCTGTGTTCCCTCTCTAATTGTCTCTGTCTCTCTGTCAAATAAACAAATAAAAAAAAAAAAAAAGGTAGGAGGAATGGAGATGCATTTTGTTGATAGAAAAGTGCTTTTGTCCTAAAGCGAGGATGGCTATTTCAGGATGAAAAAGGAAAAACAGATGACAATATCTGAATGGAAAAAAGAAAGTTCGTGAAATAAAAAATTGGGGGAAAAGAATTTTATGCATGATCAAGCTGAATAAGATTAAAATTTGTTAGAAGGGTTTTACAAATAAGCTCTAATGTCAGTAGTATATTTATATAGAACTAAACCTTAATACTTCTTTCATCTGCTGAGTTTTCTTAGATTACTGGACTGTAAGATACTATACAACTATAGAACTTTCTGTATTTGCCTGTGAAGTCTTTATTTTACTTATTTTTTAAGTGAGCTCTATGCCCAACGTGAGGCTTGAACTCCAGACCCTGAGATCAAGAGTCACATGATCTACTGACTGAGCCAGCCAGGCGCCCCTAACCTGTGAACTCTTTATCTGCCCCTGTGGTTAAAGAGATATTTAACCACATTGTTTCACAGTGACCTAAAATCTTATTTGACCAAGTATTTTAAAACCTTTGACATTTTTGACAAACTTCCCAAAATTAAATCCTAAATGAAGTCTTTTTGACTCAGAACTAACTTTGAGATTTTTCAGAGGGTCCCCATGGTATCTGAAAAGATTTGTCTTCTCTCCTTGTGCTATGCTGAATTACATGGGAAGCACTGTCAAAAAATAATACTAACACTTCTTTTTTTCCCCTTCCCCCCACCAACCAAAACCAAGACTTCTTTATGTTGTTATTTGTATAGGTATGTAAGTGTTCCAGAAACTGTATAAAATTCCTAAAGTCCAATATGTCCTGGTATAATATTGTCATCATAATTCCAGGTATCATCTTAAAACGTGTGTGACAGAAATAACAAAATTTCCTTGTTAATTCCCTCATCATGAGCTCTCATCTGATCTTTAACAGTGGACATTTTTTAAGTCTTTTCACTTTCAGACAGTTATTGTTTCACCCAGATGTTTTCGCAAACGTGTTCCTGCAAAGGTACGTCCTCTTCAAAGCTTCAAAATAAGGACTCTGGCAAACACAGGTTTCTGATAACTTTAAGATCATAAAAGTGAACCAGTTAAGAATTTCCAGAACTAATGGAAAATGTGGATTCAAGCAGAACAAAAATTAATAACATGGAACTGAATGAACTGAGGAGGAGGATTATAATTTTTATGACTTCTTATGTGAAATATCGCTAGTTCTTCAATGTTATTTTTCCAGATTTGAGGAAACTTTTTCCCTTAAGCTATTTATGACTTACAATAATTTGGCGAAGTATACCAAAGATGAAACATTTCCTTTTTTTCTCTGATGTCTTCAGAATTTGGAAACTCTTGAGTATCCTTTTTATGCCAAAATAGTTATTTACATAAGCTCAATGAGAATCCATTCTCTTTGTAACAGGACACAACTGGAAACACTGGTAATATTACCAAGACTTTTACTGGAACTTTGTAATTGAGAGAAATGTGCATAGACTCAGGACCAGAGTGTTTTTTAAAAACTGAGGCTGATTTTATGGAGCCAATAAAGACCCTTGGAAAAACTGGCATGCTACCTTGCTTACAAGGTTCCAGCAAAGCAGGCTTAAAAAGAGCATTTTTGGTCAATCACTATTCTTGCTGCACTTATGCAAATAATCAGACCAAGTTTAAAGCAAACAAATTACTTTTACTGTGACTGTTTTGGTTACAAAATGGAAATAACTGTAGAGAGAAAAAAATATATTTGCATTTATCTCTATATTAGATTTATCTCTATATTAGATTCTAATCCTATTAATTGCCTTGAAGATTTTGTTATTTACCTGTAACTGGACTGGGCCCTGAATTCCTCTGGTTCCTTAAAGTATCTGGCTACAACTCCAACTAGTGTTTCCAATTTTCTCCCAACCCTACTGATTTGGAGTCACTAAGAACAAAGAGTGCCTGTCAGTACCCTTAGAAGGATATAGGAGGTTCCCCTCCCTACCTGGATGGCAGCCAAACCTCAGACTTGAACCTCGGTTACACAATGTATCTCATAGCTGAAGAAGTCTCCACCTGACAGGTCCTCTACTCCAGCTGGAAACCTCAAAATCCAATTGACTAGGAAGACAAGTAGCCAATATTGAGGTTCACTGCTTCTTTCTAAGATGTGGGACCAAGACTTCATACTTTAAACCTAAAATTTTCTTCTTCTCTTTCCTTCCTTTACTCTGGCACTGGCCGGAAAAGATAATACCATCATTCATATCTCCCAGGACACTGCAAAGGAGGGAAATCCACCTCCAAACAACTGTTGGACTTGCCACTATGCTCCTGCCTCAGTTTCTCTCCAACAGACTCAGCCCCTCCCCCATTTTATCCGACTCCCTAACCATAAGGATCCGTTTCCACGTCTCTGGTTAATACCCCAAAGCCCAGGGAACTCTGCACTCAGCGTGGCTGCAAAGAAAGGAATACAAGTCAAGAGTCACCAGAATAAAACCATCTGTATAGTCTAGAAACCTTTAAATTTTATTGGCCTCCATGGTTGTACCAGGACACTTTCATGATGAAAATTAGCTCCCTTTGGCAGGTCTCGATCTCCAGGGTTAGGAATAAACATGAGGCTATGATCAGGAACCCATCCTTAACTCTTGAAAATATTACAGAACCCACTGCTAATGCAAAAGCTGTCCCCAAAACATCCAAGACTCTCTGGCCAAAGTTATTCTTGATAAGAGGACAGCCCTTGCTTAACTTTTAGCTGAACAAGGAGGTGTCTATGCTGTAACCAACGCCACCCGCTGCACTTGGATTGACGTTTCTCGGGAAGTTGAAACTCAGTTACTGAAGATCGCTGAGCAAGCCACTTAGCTTACAGAGTGACTCCTTTAGCAGAGTCTTTCTCTGACTTACTTGACTTTGATTGGTTTGGGTGTTGGGGAGCATGGCGCCAAATGCACTCCAGGCATTGGGAATTATCCTACTTATAATAATCATAGTCATCTCAGAAGCTTTAAAGGCACGTTCGCAACCACTATCCACCAAGCAAACGAGTTCCCTAAGACTGAAGCGCCAGAAAAGGAAGGAAGAAAATGACCAACTAAAAACTGGTGAGCCTGAGGTCATGACCTGTGAATCCCACTGGAAGGATCAAGAACTCGAGAACTTCAGAGGGTTCGTGGAGAGTGGTGCTCATGCCTTAAAGTTTGATCACATCTCTCGGTTCAGCTCAGTCTGATCAAAGGGGGTAACTGTTAAAAACAAAAACAAACAAACAAAAAACAACTGGCCCAAAATGGAGTCACTTGTGCTAACCCCCATGACAGTAAACCAAGACTTAAAACTAATTGCAGTTTCAGCCTCTCCCAGGAATGTAGCCTTTAACCCGTCATTATGGGATTACCTGGTCAGCACTAGTCGGAAAACCAAAAGGTCCCTTCCGGCCTCCTTAGGAAGGTGCTCTGCTAATAAACTTCCTTCTCCAGCCCCCTTTCCACCTTTCAAAACCTTTCCTCTTTCCTACAGCTCTTCAGAGCTCCTTTCTACTCGCTAGATGAGATGCTGCTCCATTCATGAATCCTTGATTAAGCCAATTTGATCTCTTAATTTACTCAGCTGAATTTCGCTGCTGAATAATCATCCACACACCTAAGAAACACGAGTTACAGGGCACTAACGTGATCCGTATTATTAGCCTCTAATGACGACCAACGTCATTCCTGAGGCAAAGTTTTCACCTGTTCTCTTCCCCTATCTCTAACCTTAGCTGTACAGATTAAGAGAGTCTGATTTACTAGTCAACAATCCTAGGGAAGAAGGGTGATTTCCACTGTGGTATTGCTAGGGACTGCCCAGTATTTCCTTAGTTTCTGGCTTCCATGTTCTAGAACAATGCTCTACAAGTAACTTAGGAATAAACTGTTTAGTATTCAAGCAAAACCCTTGATGTTCAGATAACTGGCAAGTTCAGAGTGCTGGCAATCAAAACTATGTTGGGCTACAGTAATTACTATGAAAAACTTTTCAGCGCTTAATATTAAAGAATAGAATAACATGATCCACCTTTTCTACACCTCTAGAGTGTGTTCAACATGGCAATTATCTCCATTCAAGAAGCAGAGTTTAAAATGCACTGAAACTCAATTATACCCATGACTTTTTAAACATACACTTCAAAAGGCAGGTTTCATCACATTCAAATCGCTGAACAAAATCTTTTACCCAACTTATAAAAAATGGATTTTATCCCTCTCCCACGAGACCCCTTCATGTATAAAAACGATTTCTTTTTAGCTC
Source organism: Mirounga angustirostris (assembly GCF_029215605.1). Classification (NCBI taxonomy): domain Eukaryota; kingdom Metazoa; phylum Chordata; class Mammalia; order Carnivora; family Phocidae; genus Mirounga; species Mirounga angustirostris. Next base: position 20,497,254 of record NW_026991715.1, read on the forward strand.
CTGGACCCACTTTATTTTTTGCTTCATTAAAGCAGAGGGAGGACGGAGCCACGATGAAAGACAGAGAGATCCCATCTGATAAAGCCAGTTCCAAGGGCGGCTCTCCCAGACGCCCTGGGACGCCCAGCCTAGAACTGCCACCATTTAAAAAAAAAACCAGATCACACACTTGTTAACAAAAAACACATTACTTTGTGACTTTTAAAAATGCAAAGGAACTAGGAGTAGTAGATTTATGATTTAAGTGCTTGTGGCTAAAATAGCTTTCCAATTATCAAGGGCCTCTTAGGAAGAGCAAGAATGCATTATGTGTTAATGACCACAACCAGGGGTCCCTTCTTGACTCTTTTGTCAGAACCCAAACAGATCTTCCCCGCAGCTTCACCATTAACATGTCTGTTTCCTGTCAGCCCACTCAGAGATACTGTCATTTATCTCAGGAGGCACAAGCCCAGTCATTAGCTTCTATAAAAGACCTCAAACAAAGGCCGGATACCGTTTCACCCAGGGCTCTCACTAAACCCAGAACCAAGCTTAGTGTCTAAAAAGTCAAGGACTCAAAAGTTACCACCGTGAAGAGAGTATTTTCCTCATTATCAACCATCCTAGATGCAGCTCTGAAGGAGAGCGAGAGCTACGGAGAGTCAACACCAGTCCAACGTGCTATCCCGTACAATTACATTACCCGATAAACGCTGACCAGAGTTAGCCTGGGAGAGCCTTCAGGTACCGACTGAACAGTGTGATCTTTGAAGAACTGACCCCTCATTGTGATTGCCTGCAGGAACTGAATAACCATTACAAAGTGCTCAATGGCTGGGCTTCTGGAAATCTTTTAAAAGAAAAGTGGAACTGGTTAAAATAAATGTAGGAACATGTGTTTTCACAGTGTTGCTCATATTACTGCAATTTCAAGTTTCTATGAAGTACCAGGTGAACTTTTTTAAATTAAAAAAACACACACACGCACAGACACAGTCAAAATCGAAGCAAATCTCAGCCATTCAATCCTTGTTTTTCAAGCTGAAAACGAAGAACAGATGGTACTTTCCATGTTGTTTGAATCTGGTTATTGAACACCTCTGTGGTTAGGGAGACTTCTGCTTAGCACTTTCGGCATACATTTCATTTACTAACTATAAAACGCTGCTTAGGAAAAGTAAGTCTTTATAACACTAATTAAAACCATCTTGCGGCCAAGCAATTTCACTTGAAGAGCATTCTTAACCTGGTGACATTTGGACAATGACTCCGCACCCCACTCCCTTTTTTTTCCCAGACTATTTGCAAAGTTATTAAAAGTTGTTAAACATTACTCATCTCCTTTTAGCATAATCTTGATCGTGTGTGTGTGTGTGTGTGTGTTTTGTTTTTGTTTTTTTTTTCATCTCTCCAGCACACCCGCTACGTTTCAAATACTATGCTCAGGAGTCAGTGATATGCCTGGCCACCCAAATCCTCCCAAGTTCCTTGGGTTCTCACAGAAAACTTGCTCAGGGAAAAGATGGCCTCTGCATCCACCTCAAAAAGCCCTGTCACCCTCCCAGGCAACTTATTGAAAAGTAAGGAGCAGGATCAACGCTGATTGGGAGCCAGCCTCAGTTACCAACGTTTTTAACCGCTAAATCCCTTATGTAGCTTTCAAAACAGTTTGCTGTCCAACCACAATGGACTTTGTTCTTTAATTATAGCAAGTGACCTTTCTGCCCTTTTATTTCACAGTAGATAAACTGCACTCTCTAAGCAGAATTTGTAGGGGACACCAGATTGGGGGGGGCAGCGCGGAGGCAGGGGAGGCAGGCATATTGTCCACAAAACTCATTAATCAAAATATGTTCTTAAACGGCTCACACTCACTTAGAAAATGTGGCAGAATTCCCTAGTGAAGTGTAAAAGCCTTCTCCAAGAGAATAAAATAAAATGAATTATATCCCTTATAGACAGGTCCATTTGTAGACACCACCTTTAGTCTGTTAAGGCCTGGCTTAATGAAAGCAATATGATATCAGGGAAGTAATTCTCTTTCCTGAATATGTACTGAGTAGTCAGAACCCTGAGACCCAACTGTAAGCCCTCCTGTGCCTTTCATGTCTATTTAAGTATTAGGTGTTTTTAAGAATTCTCCTATGTCGTTGAGAATTTTCCGGCGATCAAATAAAACCATGTACCCTATTTAGCCCGGCCCAAGTGCCTGTGTCTGATAAGTCAAAACTGTAAGATATTAAGGAGAGCCTCCATACAGGCTATTATGCTTTAAAAAGAAAGGAGGGGGAAGGTGGAGAAGCAGGTTTTAACAACCCAAAGCCAACCCGTCAAATCTCCTTATTCAGACATGTCACTGGTGCTTAACCACAAAATGGGCTACAGAAATACAGCTCAAACATCTTAGAATTATGGCATGTTTTGATTTTGTTCACGTATTAAGGGAGTGGCGACTTTTACAACATACTTGTGGTTTCCACATAAAGGAGTAGAACACTCATTGATTTAATTAGGTTTCATAAGGTCCAATTTATCATGTTTTACATGACTTTGTGTAGTGTAGAAACAGAATAAACAGACCAAAAATAGACATTTAAGCATGCTGTGAAAATTAACCGGTGACAGCAAGTCTTACGAATCTCCCGTGAAACCTCTCAACCAGGAAGAAAAAAAAAAAGAAAAAAAAAAAAAACCAGAAGAAAAGCGCACACACAGCCACCCCACCTCCTTGGGTTTTCACATTTGGGCCCCTCATGAGCCACATCTGATTGCTGAAAATTAATCATCTTCACTTTTGAGACACTTACTCTTCACCCACCCAGAATATCAAGCAAGGCAGAAATTAAAACATTATACAAAACGTCAAAAAAAAAAAAAACCTCTCTCACAAGATGCCTCAGTGTGGAAATACTTTTGTCAGGTAAAGCGCGTCCTGCTTATACCTCCTTAAAAAAGGTAGCCTCCTCTCGTTAGGGAGCAGTCCCTAAATTGAGGTCTCATGTTCCCATCCATGCGTTAGTGGAATGAGAGTGACTTCCCGGGGGTGGCATGTGTGCAAGGGAGTGCCATCTTGGGGTGGCAAGGAGGCCAGGGGTTGGGGGGAGGGCGGAGGGGGAGGAGCGGGGAGAGGGTGGGGAGGGGAGCCTACGGAACAGCATTCCTGAGCCAGCACCCCCCTGCTTGACCGAGAACGGCCAACGCTGCAGGATTCAAGCCCCTCGGAGCCATCCCTGAAGGGCCCCTGTGCCAACACCAGGGGCCATGGTTGGCAGAGGGCGGTGGGCTGCATCTAAACGCGCTGAGCTCTCTCCTCCCCTCCTCCCCTCCTCCCCTCCTCCCCTCCTCCCCTCCTCCCCTCCTCCACCCCGGCCCGGCCCCATCACGACTTGTTTGCTCTTCATTTATGTAATTCGTATTATCACATTTATACTGCTCTGACTGAAGATGAGTTGCATGTATATGAATAATTTAATTCCTCCATTCTTTATCCAGTTTCCTCTGTGACTGGAAAGTGAAAAGAACACAAAAACTGGAGAACCAACACCATGCTCTAATCTCAGTTGCCATGACAGCAGCCTTTGAGATACAGAAATGTTCCGATTGCCAGCTAAACAAAATTGTTGAATGTGAACATTTGGCTGGAAGATTAAAAGGCTAAGGGGAATGCAAAAGGGCAGTACCTCCCACATTCCAGGCAGCAGTGAATCCAATCAAATGCTTCTGACTCCTTAACCACAGCCATTGTGAGCACTGGATTAGGGCAATTCATCTAGATAGTTAGAGCAGATTAGAAGTGCAATTTGAAGACTATTGGCAACAAAAGTAAATGCCCTACTGTACTAAGTAATAAGAAGATTTCAGAACGCCTTTTAGCAGAAATTGTGTGCAACTACACCAGGAAATAGAAGAATCGAAACCTGGGATTTTTAAAAATGCATTTCAATTCGTCAGTGTAAAAAGCTGTCTGACCCAAGGTGTATGAATAAAAGAAGCGTCCGGAGGCTTTTGGTGATTTTGGCATCATCCGCACTTTAATGGACCCTCCACAACTCCTAAGACCAGAAAATCAGAACTTTCTTCCTGCGCTCCCACTTAAATCTTGAACCCACGAATGCAAAAATGGAAAGGTCTGGAGAGAAAGCAGTGAATAACTGGCCACAGAAATGATCACCCAAAGCCGTCTGACAGTTCTGATCACGTCAGACATTGGGGGGGGGGAATCGAATTATTTAATAAGCAGATTTCCAAACAACCATGCCATAAACCACAGGATATGAGTTTTATTTCTGCGAAGCACAACCCGCAGGATTAACCTAAAGGCTGATTTCATAAAAACATTACTCACACCCCCAGCTCACTCCCAAACTGCCCGGTGGACAGAGCCCCTTCCGTCCTGGGACACTATTCAACGCAGGACCGTCACCAGACCAGTAAGTCACAGGCCTCCAGCCCCAAACGGCACAGCCCCCAAGGTGCACTTTTTCAAAGGCAGTCTCTAACTAGACCTTAAGACAATGACAGCGATGGCAGGAAGGGTTCACGTTGCTTAAATCGAGGATCCCCCATTACCCAAATGCCACACAAGATTCTCATCCCCTCTAGCTGTTGCCCCATCTCAAGAATCCCCATCAGCCCAGTCTCTCTCACTTTCCTTACCAACCTCTCCATTCCCTAGGCAAGCTAGAAATTCAAGTGATAACATCCTGAAATCTCCAGCTAAGAACCGGGTGAGGGAACCAGGGTAGAGAGTCCTAGAAACCACCGAAACCATTCCAGTCTTTCCACACAGTTAAGAAACCAATGACCCCAGGACGCCAAGGCTGGGGTTTAAATTCAGGACCTGTAAGAGGAACCCATCCAAGGAGGATACCCTTTGACGGAACTATTTGTTGGACAAAGTCCCGAAAAAAGAAACAGGTTGAGGGAAGAGGGTACATGAGAATCCTCGACCTCACCTCTTCCAGGGAGGGAACGTGCACCCTGCACCTAAGGACACATTACCAGAAATACTAGGGCGGGCATATTAAAACCTAAGACAGCTGTCCTTGGGCGAGAAACCAGGACATGAGTCAAGCGGGTACATGAGCAGGTCTGCTATTAAAAGCACACCACCACCGGCCGACTGGCCAGGGGCCCCTTGGAACACCCAGGCCCTCCCACCTGGGGACCCCAAACACTGAGCACGGCCGCTGGCCGCCGCCACAGGAGAAGCAAGAGCCAAAAGCAGTGCACCCGAATCAGCTCAGCTCCCCCATTCCAAATGTCCACGGAAAGGATGCACACAACAGAAACCTCACAAAGAACCAGGAAGCACGAAGAAGAAGTGTGAGGCACACAGAGGCACCCCCCCCCGCTCCCAAACAACACACACCCACACAGATGCACACAAAGAGCAAAGTGGGAAATCTAGGAAGGCGACTTGATCCTACCTTCTCGGTTTTCAGTTTCTTGATTCGCCTGTGGCTCTCCTCCTCCTCCTCTTCCTTCTTTACCAACATAGAGTTTCCCATGAGCCCTGAATCCGGGGCACTTTTGCTAACTTCCCCAGCAGCCGCGACGCCGCCACTCCCAGTGCCCCCGCAGTGGAAGGGGCTCGCGCCACCTCCATTGCTCTTGGCCCCAAAGCCATAGAGGTGCCCCCCGGAAGGGGCCTGGCTGCCACTGCCATTCTGGTGGCCCTGAAGCAGGTCGTGCTTGTCCTTCCTGGATTTCCCCGCATCCTTATCCCGCTTGGCGCCTCGGCTGCTCTGGCTTTTACCTGGCTTCTCCTCTTTGCTTTTCCCACAGGAGGCCGCCCCCGCGGGGGCAGCGGAGGGCCCCGTGCCCGGATTGCTGCTGTTGGGGTTGCCGCCGCCGCCGCCGCCGCCGCCGCCGCTCACACTTTGACCCAGCGCTGAATTCATGCCAGTGGCCTCTCCAGGGCGCCCTTGGACTTCCTGCCTCTTGCCAGTGCCGCTGATCTCGGGAATCCCATACAAGGCAGCCGAAGGCAGAGATTTATTAGCATCCTTAGAAGTTTTACTCCTTTTCACTTTTGATTTGCTGGTCTCTTTGTGTGAATTCCCCTGGGGAGCAGAGGGCTGAACAGAAGCAAATTTTAGGCCATCAGCTAGGGCGGCCGGAGCACTGGCCCCACTGGAGGCCAGACCTCCACAATCCTTCGCGTTGCAGCTGCTAGTGGTGGTGGTGGAATTATTCATCTCAAATTTCTGTCTGTCCTTCTCCAAATCAGCGTCCAAATCAATTATTAAATTTCCAACCCCGATTTCCCAATCATCACCACTGTCATAAGTATCAACCGTATTTGGATCCACACCTTTTCCTGCAGTAGAAATGTTCACTGACATCCTGAAGATGAGCTCTCTAGAATAAAAATCCGATGAACTTTCCTTTGGAGATGAGGGGACATTCGTTTAGCTCCGCTGGGCTTTCTCGTAAAAAAAAAAAAAAAAAAAAAAATCTTCTAATCTTCCTCTTCTTTTTCCTGCCCCAGGAATGTGTCCAGAGATTTTACACCCTTCAGTCCAGGTCCACCTTTTCCTGTGAAGGGGGGGGAAAAGTCGAATATTTCTTGTCTGGGTGTTACCAGAATAAAAAACGATTAATACTGGGGAGTCAGTAAGGGGTACAGGGAAGGATGGACAGCAAGGTGGCTCATATATTGTCTCCACAGTCGGGTTTAAAGGAAAATAACCAAACCCAAAAAACTTACCCACGACAGTAAGCATCTAAACAGTAGCTTTAAAAAAAAAAAAAATTCCCTTTACCAACAGCACAAGGATAAGCACTTTTTTAAAGGCATTAAGATATCTTAAAGATCTGTGTCAAGTCCAGGAAGGTTAAAAAAAAAAGTTTAGGATTTTTTTTTTTTCTCATACATGTGATATCTCAACCCCAGAAACACAGCCTAAACACTCAGACAAGAGGGAGGAACACAGCTTTAAACATCCCCAAACATGTCCTAGATCGTGCAGTTTCAAAGACCAGACCCTGGAAGTTCTCTGAGGCTAGTTTCAGAATGAGGTTTCTAAATTTTCCTTATTTCTAATTTTATTACTTCTTTTTACAAATCGTCTGGGCAATCTGTTTTTTGTTCCCAGTAAGGAACAGGAAAAACAACGAATAACTAACCCCCCCCAAACACATACCCTCTCTTCCCCAACAGTTTATACCATTTTATTTTTGAAATACACACACAAATGTCTTCAAGAGCATTTTTCTATAAAAAAGACAGCGCTAAATAAAAGGCTGAATACCTGCCTTTTGAGGGGGAAAAAAAAATTACATATAAACAATTCTACCATATTCCCAGGTCACAGACTTGCTCAATTTGTTAAATATGGTGCTACTGACTGGACGGGGAAACTGATTAAGACATGCACTTTAAGTAGTCTGCGCCAACGTGGCCTCAATGACCGCAAATGAGTGTGTGTTTGACAAAGATCAGTTAAAACGGTTTTTAAAGGGATCAGCCCCTTTTAACAGTTGATTGTCGAGAAAAATAAATAAATACACACACACACACACACACAGACATTGCTTACCTTTAATCCTTTATCATTTTTTAATTAGGCCAGCAAATCAAAATGCCTTTCCCACTCCACTCGGCAAACAAGCCTGTGCCTCATTTTACTTAAACACCAAATGATCAAGAAGGAAGAAACCAAATAACACATCTCAGCCAGAATAATCACTCGATAACATTATTCCACCTCCCCACCCCCCTTTTGGCAAACGGATCAGGAGTCCTTTTCTCCTTAAAAAAATGTGTCACTGTACAGCTGGAAGATAATGTTTCACATTCACAACAGAAGTACCAAAGGTTTTTTTTCCTCTTAACAAGCATCGAGAAGAATAGGTTTAAAAAAAAAGAGAGAGAGAGAGAGCTTAGAGAAAAAAGTTTTCCCAACTTCTCATTCCGCCTTCAGTTCCAGACTTCAGAGTCACCGTGATCAGTAAGTAATGATCCCATGTAGCAAACCTACAGGCGTCCGCTAGTAACAAGACAGAATGTGCTAACATCGGGATAAATTAGTGAAAGGGAAGAAAGAATAAGAAGAAACGACTGAAAATCTGGGCTGGATTCCGCCTGTTAGTCGGGAAGTGGCATTTTTCCGCCCGTCCTGACAGATTTGATTTCTTGAACTAACTTAAGAGGAAAGGAGGGGGAAGGCGAGGGGGGAGGGGGGAGGGGGGAGAGGGGAGGGGGGAGGAAGAAAGGGAAGGATGAGAAGCCCAGCAAAAGGAGAAAAAGAAAGGTGTGGAGGGGGAGGGGAGCAGATGATTCAGTGAGCTGATAAACCAGTTATAACAGCATTCGCTCGGGGCCGGGGGCGGTGGGCGGTGGGGTGAGGAAAATAACGGCGTTTAAAATTGGTTCAGTCTTCGAAACCCAAAGGATGTGATGTTTTCCTGTTTTATGTTGTTTTAAGAAAAAGGAACCGAGTTCCTAGTATAGTCCCTGGGGGGGGGGAGGGGGGAAATCCGCTGTCGCTCAAGCCAATCAGTCATGTGGTAATTCGATAATTAGAGTCAAAAAAAAAAAGATTTTTTTTTTTAAGGCGACCTTTTTCAGGACAGTTTTTCCCATTGATAGCCGCAGCAAACGGTGCGTCTCCCTTTTATTTATTTTTCTCTCCTCCTCCTCTCTCGCCCACCCCCTCCTGTGTTTAGTCAGATGGCCCCGGAGCTTGGCTTAGTATTTTTAATTAGCTGGCGTTTGGAAGCTAAAAGCAGTAATGAATTGTTGATGAATTGGAAGTGGAGAGTCGCTTTGCTGGAAATGTCGGGGCTGGGAGAGGGGGATGGGCGAGTTAGCAACAACCAACCATCTAAAAGGAGCGATTTTGTTACAGTGCAAGCCTTTCACATCACGTGAGGATCAAGGGCTCAATTGGTTGTCGTGAGAACAAAAATGGTGACAAGCGTATCAAGAAAATACTGATCTGGTCTTTAAAAAAAAGCTGAAGGTCTCTCCCCTCCCCCTGCACACACTCCCCCCCCCCCCACCCCGCCGCCGCCGCCTCCCCCCCCGCGCCCCCACCCCCCCGCAGTGGGCGCAGCTACAAGTTATGAATGTGAAACATTTCTCGCAGATCTAGGCTCTTGGAAGTTCGAAGGAGTGAAATGTAACGAGCACAAGAGCAAAGCAGATGTTTTAAAGAAACACCTTATAAACCTTTCCTCAACTTATCTCCAATTTGTCGGCTTTCCCGAGGGGCCAGGGATGGGGACGCCCAGAAGAGGGGGAGGGCACCTCCAAGCTACTTGGGTTTTAGGGACCCCCTCATGTCTTAAACAAAGAAAAACATTTTGCTAGCTCCCAAGCCAGGTCCTGTAATAAACACACCATTGTTACTCTATTTGTGGGTTTGGGTTGGGTGGGGCTTCCCCCCCCCTTAATGGTGTTTTTGCTGCTTTGCTTTTTTAAGGAGGTGGAAAATGGTAATTATAACCATTACATGTAATGGGTGACTATTCCCTTGTTTAATATTAAATTATTGGGCACTAGGATGTGGCAAGAGACAGAAATCGGCTTGTTCTGCCCTTGCCCCCATTTTCCTGGCTCGTTTTGGAAGAGGGTCTTGCCCAGCTAGGATAGGAGAGGGAGGGGGCGAGGTGAGCTAGGGAATGGACACTGCAGATCAGTATATGTAACTGTGTCACTTTTATTCTCCTTGGGTTACAGCCCAAAAGGTAATTTACTCTAAGTTACCCCGAGTGCCCAGTCAAGCTTAATTTGTGTGAAGAAGTTACAAATGCTTCACCCTCCACTGAATAAAATTCACCCTTCTTGGGTTGTTGTTCTCAATGCAAAAGCCAAACCCTGTAACTAGTTCCTCATTTTAATGCATAAAACTCGCACATTCCCCTGCATGAAGTCCCCGCTAAGTGCTATAGAGACACACCACGCAACCGTACTTACGGTCTGTATTGGATCGAGTTGACCTTTTCCTTCTAACTGCATTGAATGTGTTTGGTTGCAGCCGCTTTATTTTGGAAATTATAATCTCTTCAACAAATTTATTATTAAAGAAGATGGACCATCAAATGTCACAGACCGTCCTGTGTATTTTTTATAAAAGCAAAAATTAAAATTAAAAAAAAGAAAAGAAAAGAAAAATCCCCCTGGTGCACACACACCACAAGCTTGTTCTGCAACACTGAAATCAGGACTGAAACACAACACACACACAGGGGGAGTGGAGCAAAAGGAGCTCTCAGCCTCTATACCTGAAAGGGACTTTTCTTTGTTCCCATTGCCCTTTCGCATCGGGCCAATCAGAGAGCAGCTTTTATGAAACTGGGCTCTCTCATTGGCTAGCTGCTTTCTCTTGGCTACTGTAGGGGGTTGAGATATACACACGTATAAAACACACACTGAGAGCGGGTGGGGGTGCGGTGGGGGGTGGTTGTGGAGACAAAGCGTTTTATTTTCCAACCAGATTGGGGTTGAGGAACCTCCTGCAGTAAGGAAGGGGGGGGGGGGAAATGGTGCGCCCGTTTCAATGACTACATCATTCACATAAAACACTTATTTATTAAAACAAATCTCAAACAGGCTGCGAGGAAAGGATGTCGGTAAATACAAGTTTGATTGTGTTATCTTGGGGGAAATAATGTATGTGATCGCTCGGTGGCAGAGGGAAGCCAAATGAGCCACTAGCGCGTAGCGAGGAGAAAAGGGGAGGCTGGCTGTGTGGAAATGACTGAGAGCGGTTTTTGCTGGCTTCCCTTCCTTGTTGCAAGGACTCGGCAGCGCGAACTCCCAAGACTGATTTTCTGTCCTGCAGCTTCTGGCTTTCAACCCTCCCCCACCACTTTGCCCTTCTTCCAACTTTTTTTTTTTTTTTTTTTTTTTTTTAACCCCTGTTGTGTCTCTTTTTACTCCCTGATTAAATAAGAAAAATCGATCCGGGGGTAAAGGCGGTGGTGGGGAAACAAGTAACCCTTTTGTTTCCAGTCTTCTGGTCTACAAGCACTGAAGTGTGAACACTGGCAACCATTTAACCACCACTACGGGAACAGTTCTTCCCTGGAATTTGTAACAAATCTTTTCCACCTGGTCCTAGGCTCCTCCAAAAAAAAAAATTTAAAAATAAAAGAAGGTCCCAGCCAACCATATTTAACACCTCGGGCCAGCCTCATTTTTTACAAAATCGATTTGTGGGAGATAAATAGACTAGAAAGATTAACCCGTTAAACAGTCCCAGTGTGCATTTTTAAACAGAAAGATTGTCAGAGTTCCCCATCCCCCCAAATCTTTAACCCTATCTTGGGGAAGAGGGGGGTGGTCAAAGTCCTCTGACTGCTACACCGCTCAATCCACCAGGAATACAGAAACGTTTTAGAGCTTATTATAGGACGAATGCCAGCAACCAAGTTAATGGGACTCTGAGGTCACAGGATATGAGGTTATATAAAATAACAAGTATTGTAACAGCTAATATACTTAAAGTAATATATTTATCTATATTAAGCCTTTAAAACGCTTTTATTTTTAATTTTTCACTGTTATTTGCCATTCCTTTTAGGAGCTACAATGTGGAGATTTTAAAGTCAAAGTGTGATCTGAGTTTCACTGAAAGCATCATGATCCCAAGCGTTAAAGATCCAGAGCTACTCTAACTTCCACATGACAACTGCAATGTGGGAATGTGTCTTCACTGAGTCAAATGGACATATAAAGTGGATTAGTGCTAGCAAAAGACAGCTGATGATGTAAATATTCAGTTATGACTTTGTGGGTCAATAAAAATATTTATGTCACATGTTTTAAGTAATGTCTATTGACTCATGTTTGAGCTTTCAATATATTTAGTTCTTTAAAAAAAACCCTCCAATTAGTTGTTTCACTACCCATGATGAACTCAATCTGATGCTGCAAACAGTAATAAACAGCAGTTTCCACCCTTTCCTGAGGTCTATAAACTAGAGGAATGCAATCTAGAATAGTCCTTAGGTCTCCCTAAATAGATCTGTATGCAAATCGACACTGTACATCAACAAATGAAATGGGGCAAATTAGCCACCTGATATTCATGTACCTTCCGTTTTAGCTTTGGTATTTGTTTTATATTTTTGAATGTACAGAGTTTACAATTTTTTTTATGTCCCATTGATTATAACACAGCACCAGGTGGTGATTTTTTTTTTTTTTTTTTTAACTTTTCTTCTTTTGGAAGAGTGGTTCCTCAAACCTACAGATCACTCTTGGGCACTTCCAGGGCCTCTGAGGTATCTACTCCATTTCAGGCTTTGGAAGACCATGGCTACCCCATATATTATATCACCTTGGAAAAATCAATTGCCAGCTCTTATAACAACTGGACTTCAAACAGCGCAGAAAATAAGCTCTGAACTTGGAAAGGGTACAAGCACTCCTCCAACACACTCCCTTGGTAAAAAGCAAATCACACGGCCTGCAGCATGGATTTGAGTATAACTAAAACCAAAGCTCAGGCTTCCTAATACTCAAATCTGATCTAACCCTAACATTAACACCTAATCCTAAATCTTAAACTTTTTTGTTAAGGAAGCCCCACTGGCTAAAGATAGAGGCTTCTGCCAAACTCAGTCAACATATTTAACCCAAACCATTTTCCTCCCATTCCAACAGTGCCACACTCCATTTGCACCCCACCCCCATCGCCTGCCCTCCACATTCTTCCCGAAGATTTGAATAAGCTGGAGTTGTTTTGCTGGCTTTGCGTGTGTTTGTTTTGTTTTGTTTGACAAAGGGGGCAATCAAGAGACATCAGAGGGCTATCAGCTAATTGATGAGTGAAACTAAGATAATTAACTACCCGCTTTAGAAAATCAGAGCTACTCCCCTCACAAAATTGGGAAGTTCTCGATTTGGGAGAAGAAAATTTTATCTTCTTCTCTTCTGGGATAACAGAACACTGGTCTCCACACTAATATCCACATGCACAAACTCGATAATACTGGTACACTATCGGATAATATGTGCACTTTATAATTTTACATTTTAGTGCCTGTCTCCTCAGAGCTGTGGTAGAGGGGAGGAGCCAGCCGGAGAGGAGTCTAGAAGGAACGAAGGGGCTGGAAGCAAGCGAGAGGACAGTGTCAAAGGGGCTGTTAAAGAGTGTTATCCTTCTCCAATCACCATCACCAACAGCCCTGCCCCAGGACATTCTGCACTGATTACAAGGTGATCAGAAGGTCCTGACACGAACTTTCCCACCTTTTTTAAGGGCAAGAGCCCAAGGCTGAGGAGGCCAGGGTCTTCAAGCAGTAACACAGAAAAAAACCAAAGTAGTCTGTCTTTGGTACCTCTTGCCTCTGAATGGTGGGATATGATTAGGGGATCAGAAAAAAAGTCTTGAGCTGTTGTTTATTGGAAGGGAGTACGTACCTGGTCCTCGCTTTTCTAAATCTCTGCCAACATTGACACTTGAGATGTACTCAGGACCAAGTGGAAAAAGTGGAAAGCAAAGTTATAAAAAATAAAACCTCCCTGAAAATGGGCTTAATTTATGGGAAAGGGAACTTAATTTAGACATAATGAGAAACTCTGCGGCTGCCCAAGAAGATTGTGTGGAAAAAGATTCTTATCTGTTTGAGGTTATTTATGAACAGACCTGCCTCAAGGCAGTGGGCAGGTGACCTGCCCTGGTTTCTAGGGAATGTAGAGTTGGTGATTTAAACACCTACACAAATACTAGAAGGTCTTCACTCTTTTTTACCTCTGCGTAACATCCTAGCTTTCCACTTGCAAAAGGTCTTTTAGAGAAAACTCTTTCTCTGCCTTTTTATAAATGCTTACTAAATCCAACTCAAGTTTCTGTGGAGTATTTTTTTTTTTTTAAAGATTTTATTTATTTATTTGAGAGAGAGAGAATGAGAGACAGAGAGCATGAGAGGGAGGAGGGTCAGAGGGAGAAGCAGACTCCCTGCCGAGCAGGGAGCCCGATGCGGGACTCGATCCCAGGACTCCAGGATCATGACCTGAGCCGAAGGCAGTGGCTTAACCAACTGAGCCACCCAGGCGCCCCCTCTGTGGAGTATTTTTAACAATATCCATCTCTAGACAACTGTCACCAAGAAGAGATGAGCAGTATTCTCCATTAAAGATTTGACGTTTTCGCAATATCCTGAAATATTGCCAGACCAAAATAAAGTGACAAGAAGCAGATGTCCAGGGGAGAGAGAGGACCTGTACACAGAAACATTTCAGGTCCTTTCCTGGGGACAAGGGGCAGGGTGGAATTGGGCGGGGTGGGATGGGGTGGGGTGGAGTGGGATTTACAGAGGAAAGACCCTGATGGTGTTCACCCTGCCCCCAGAACACTTGGGGTCATTCTAATACACATTTTGTGAAAATGGACATTTACACATATTGTGTAACACAGCTGTCTTACCTTTTCAGGTCACTTCTGTACATTCTTAGCTCACCTTCAATTTAAAGTCCTGAGAGTATAACAAAGGGACCCTTTGTTGAAGGGAAAGGGATGAATGGCTGTCTCCACAGTTTTGTTGAAACAAACAGAAATGATATAAAGCAAAATGTCCATGCTCTGATTTCAGACTCCAGTGAAGTTTAATAGTAAAGAAATAGAAAGTTAAAGAAGATGCTTCCTTCTGTAGGCGTATATATTTCCCCTGTTCCTTCTTCTCCCAATATTCAAACTTAAAGAAAAAACAGCAAATCTTGTCCCTTTTATGCCCTGAAGTTCTAGAGAAACTAGCAAATATGGCAAAAACAGTGCATTCTTCTAAAGGAAAACATTTGGGGCGCCTGGGTGGCTCAGTTGGTTAAGCGACTGCCTTCGGCTCAGGTCATGATCCTGGAGTCCCGGGATCGAGTCCCGCATCGAGCTCCCTGCTGGGCAGGGAGTCTGCTTCTCCCTCTGACCCTCCTGCCTCTCATGTGCTCTCTCTCATTCTCTCTCTCAAATAAATAAATAAAATGAAAAACAAAAAAGGAAAACATTTGTACACAGCTCACATTGAGAGAACAGCAATGTAGGTCAGTGTTAAGTGTCTGAAATCTTACCTCTGCTTGGCGCAGGCCCTCGCGGCGTGGGGCGCGCTACTATTTCTGAACCGGTGCCCAAGCAAGGTCTGCGGATCAGTTAGCAAAGGAAGGCAATTTACATCGCATGTAGTGAAACCGTTTCTGGAAAAGGATTTCTCTTTTATGCCCGTGGAGACCGGGCCCATAAAGAAGATCAAAACACAAGCAACAGTTTTTTAAAACTACTTATTGGAGATTGCTGTTGCTGGTTTTATTACAATATGTATTTTTCAGATTTAGGTAATAGCCCTGATTTTTCAAATCGACCTCTGTTTAGACACGTTTCACTTTGGGCTGTTTCTTGTCTGCAAAATTACAGTCATTTGCACGTTATTACAGTGAGTAGGAGACAGATTGTATTTAGCGTTGGGTGGGGGAAGGGTTATTATGGAAAGTGTTCTGCTACGGTCAGCACATAATTTCAGCCTGAAGAAAATTGCTTCTGAATGGCTGGTCTGTTAGCTAGCCAAGGAATGGTCACTGGGAGAGACTGAAAAATACTTCTGCTTAATCTGCATTATAGAATTATTCTCATTTCCAGAAAGATGGTCTGTGGAAAGAATGATGGTTAAACTCAATGCAAAACCTTGTAGGTGAAATGTGGTCACTGCTCTATTCGAATCGAAAACAACAATTCCAACAAAAGACAATACCACCACGCAGGAAAGGGCCAAAAAACGGCCAACATACAGCCATTCCGTTCTACTGCATCTTTTTCCCTTGCTTCGCTTTCTCAGCTCCCCTTCCTGCCATTTTTAAAAATCTCTAGGACTTAATGACAGTGGGTTTTTAATATATGTGTAAAATTTTGTGAGAGTAATACAAAATACATTGGCAAACGTAACGCTACATTTCACACATATGTGACTGCAAGGAAAAAATGTTCCCAATACAGCTTCTTCTTGGAAACAGTAACAGAATCCCCTTAATCGTGAACGTATTTCATGTACTTTTGGCGCTGGAATTTAAAGATGTCTCCACACTTTACAAACTACGTTCCATTTGTGCGTATTTCACAGAGCGGACGGACGACTAAAGCAAAGACGCTTATCAGAAATAGTAACCCCTGTCTGATTTTAATTTAAATCAAACCCTTACGGATCTCCTAAGAAGTCTTAATGTATTTGGTTCGAAAAATCAGGAGACTAAAGTTGATTTTAAAGAAAAATCAAGAGTACCATTATATTCAGCTCCTTTGGCTGCTGAGTATCACTTTTGTTGTGAACAACTGTGCCTCTTTTGTTTTCAAAACAAGCTTTCCTAAAGGATGAATCACTACAATCGTTTGGAGACCATGCAATAAACAACAGAAAGCCAGAAAGTTGTTTTGCTATTTCCTTCAGCAGAGCATTTCCCACCCATCTTCACAGCTCAGGGGAGCCTCCAGTCCACCAGCCAATCATCATTATGGAAATGTGTTTCTCAGCCTCCTGATTGGCTGACTCCTGGGCCGGGATGTTCAGGTTTCTACAGCTCAACATACACTGCAAGCCAGCCTGCTCTGTGGACACTCTTCTTCCAAAAATATTTTAATCACTTACTCTTTTCCCTGCTTTTCTTTTCTTTTTTCCTGCTCTTTTCCTTTCTTTTCTCTCCTTCTGTCTTCTTTTCTTAAGCTTCTTCACATCACCCAGGAAATCACCTTTTATTTTTTTAAAAACACCTTTAAATTGTAATGATCATCCTGAGGAACTGCTAGGAATAGAATTTAAGGTATGAGGACATTTCTTCTTATCATATTTTAATGTTTTCTGTTTCTTTGGGTGCTTACGGTGTTTCCTTGGATTTTAGAGGACTCCCACACAATGTTCTAGCGTATTCTTTAATTTATATATTCTTCTCATTATCTGTCCTGACTAGAAATTTCTCTGAGATTTGTAAAATTTGCAATATTAAATTAAAACACTGTTAATTGAATACTGAAAAGTAGTCCTGTCGGACCATTTTTAGGAGCAAAGGAAACAATGTATTTTTCTTCATAGCTCAGACATTATCTATAATTTTAAAGTGTTTTAAAATTTTTCATTGTTATCCCCAAAGACCCACAATTTTCTTAAGGATGCATAATTCTTTCAAACCTAAAAGAGGTTTATAATTCAAAAAACTGAATAATAATGGGCAATATATGTGTGACAATATATATGGTCCAGAACTGCTTCTTAACTTTTCATGCATATTAATTCACTTAATCTACGTTCGTAGCAGTGCCATGAGGTAAGTAATATTATCATCAGATGAGATGATAGGCAGAAATGATAAATAGATTTCTCACGTATCACAGCCAAATCTTGGTGGAGCCATGACTGAATGTAGAAAGCCTACCCTGAATCTGAATATCTGAATACTTAGAGACTGTTCTGGATGGCCACCAAAATATGGCTTCCACCCATTTTGTTGACCGTGGAAACATTAGCAGGTGGCCGATGACTTCTCTTCCTAGAAGAATAATGAATTTAAAGAAAAATTCAAAGAAAAGCCCCTGTGGTCATTTTTCTACCAGGGATCGATATTATGCCAAGCAGCAGACATGACACCTAAGACTCAGCATTTAAAAAAAAAATAAAAATAACACTTTCTTGTTATTACTCAACTGAAAAATTTTAAACCTAAAAAAAAATTACCATAATGGGTGGCAGAGTGAGGTTAAAAAATGGCGTAAGACTGGTCATTACTGAGACTGGTGGTACATATACTGAGATCATAATATTATTCTTTATGTAATATACACATATATCTGGACGTTTCTGTATTAAAAACCAAAAGGAAAATAAGCTACATCTGGGATAAGGAAGAAGAGATTCAGAAACAGTTTATCCCTTGGCTTTGGAACATTTTTGGCATGAATCCGGTAGGGTGAAATTGTCTCAAATGACATTGTTGAGTATACAAACAAACAGCAGATTATACTTGCTTCCTACCATTTGCTTCCTCAGGTTTTCGTTTATTTGTTGGCTTGTTTTAGGTCCAATTCACTTGCTGGGCCATCTATGGAGAAGATCTGTAATGCTCTGTTTATACATGCACTTAGGAGACGCAGTTCAACACTTTATAACTTTCTTAAACCGTATTTCAAGCAAGAAGGAAAATAATCAATCCCATATAGAAATATATTCGATAGAAATTAAGGAATGAAGGTTCACTATTTCACTATAGGCATATTATACATAGGAAGAAAGAAAAAAATGGTAATTTTGATTTCTACAATGCTTCCCGTCTTACTGAAAGAAATAGAATTGTAAAAATTAAACCAACGGTTTAGTCATAGAATTTAACTCTTTAAATCAAATAGCAACATAGAGTGAAAGAAAGTAAATAATATAAGCAACATTGAACAGAATTAGACTAAATGAAGAGAAAACCTGTTTAATCTTTTCACAAAGAAGACTATGACATTGAGATTAAAAAGAGCATTGAAGAAGATGAAATCATGGTAACAGTTCCTATTCTTAACAAATAGGATATAATTCTGTGAAATAATGAGATTATAACACAAGGAGTCCCTGATAAAACTGTTACAGAAGAAAATGGATAAATCATTACATATAATGAGATTTAACCACCACTGCGAGAGAAATGATATGTAATTAGAAAAAAGAATAGAATATGAAAAGAAAGCAATGTTTCTATCCATGGTTCCACATTACTAAAAGCCTAGTGATAAAGAAAGTATTTCTGGGCCTATTAATAAATTATGGACACAGTTATCATTAATTATAATAACAATCATCTTCTCTAATCCAAATATGTGTCCTATCAACCTTTCATTTTATTTAACAAACACCTGTTCGGCACCCTTATTTCATTGTGTGAAAGACACTATGCCATGCATGTTACAAATATAAACTCATTTCCTGTGATGAAGTTTGAGATATTCACTCAAAAAAACCCCTGTTGTGTTATACAGGCTCACAGAAGATACAAAATGGAATAAGACATCATCTCTGCTCTTACAATGCTTCCAGTTTCAAAGCTGAGATAAGACACTTGCCAAACTCCAAAGAGGATTTGTGATAAAAAGTCCAAATGTATCACTTTGGGGAAGAAGAAAAGCTAACTTCATCATTCAGGTGCCTGGGAAGAAGTAGGGCCAAATCATTATGCCACATTAGGATGGAGACAGAGGACGGTCATGCCAAGCAGAGGAACGTGATGAACATAGCAAAAAAGAATAGGAGAGCCGTGTTGGTCCAGCTTAGCCAGATCTTAGGGATCCTGAAGGGAAGGAATGGTGGTTAGGCTGTCAGTTGAAGCCTTGCTGTAGATGGGGCCATTATGAACCCGCACAAAGGTGTTTTGGTGAGGGAACAATGGAAGCTGACATCCAACTCATGCTCTGCTCACCCCACTGTATGCTCTGTGCTGTGTCAGCCTAAAAGGGGCAGCCTTTTATCATGTATTGAAAAGTACTCTCAGCCAGACTCGGTTGGAAGAAGAGTGAGTTTATCACAAGTCAATGGATGGCCTAACTCTAGTAGGACTATGGAAAACCCACAGATCTCTTATAAATTAATTGACAGTCATACAAATATAAAGGATTGGTAGTCAGAAAAGGTCCAGGAGGTAGTGAGTGAATTATACTACCCAGGCCTGGCTAAGGTCTTGGAAAGTGCAATGTTCAAAAATGTTTTTTAAACTAATGAACTTAGAATGAACTTCTATATGCAAGAGTAGTAGAAAAGATTCCCCAGAAATGTAGGGGACGATAAAGGTAAACAAGCGCCTCAAGGTCTAGTCAGATAATATTTCAGCCAGCAAGTATATTCAGTGGACAAACAAGAATGATAAACATGTAATAAGCCAGCTCTGAATTTAGAAACGGTCAGCTTAGAAAGTACAAGTTCTGTAAGAGTATTCTATAGCCACATTAAATCAACCAACTGGAGCAGGGAGGGGTCTTTATGAATGAAAAAATGTTGAAAGATAGGTCTTTATGAATGAAAACATGTCGACTGAAGCGCAAGTTATGTCAACAAGAAGAACATAAGGTCAAAAATGGAATCTCTGGGGAACACCAACATCTAAGCTTGGAGAAGAAAATAGAACTGCTTGGATGATGAATGAGTGTGAGTGAGCAGAGAGATTAAAACCAACCCCCCCACACACACACACACACACAAATCCAACTAGGTAAGGGATACCTCTGAGAAGAGCATGACCAACAATTCCAAATGCATCAGGGAAATCAAGTAAGTTTAAGACAAAAAGCCTCCACTGCCTTTTATTTGGGGGAAGGACTTCGTGATCTTAGAAGCAGCCATGTAAATAGATGGGTAGCAAAAACCAATGGCTTCACGACTAAAACTGAGGGGACAAATGGAGAGATCAAACGAAGCCCACTCTTTTCAGGAGCTTGCTGTTGAAGGGGACTAGAGAAGGAGAGTTTGAAGACAAAGCGGGGTTGGGGTGGGGAGACTTTCGTTGTTGTTGTTTTGTATTTTTCTAGTATGAAACAGCCTTCGACATCCATCTTGAGAGAAAAGAGTCAGTAGAGAGAATAATTGAAGTTCCAGAGGTGCACTGATGGTCCTAGCTGAGGAAGGAGAGGAAGGGAAGGAGGCAACTCAGTTTTGTCTACCGCGAGACAATCAGCCATGACCAAGCGAGCCAGGATGTCTAGAACAGGAAACTGGAAATGGGGGGACAAAGTGGAGACCTTGGGAACTGCTTCAACAAGACCACTGCCCCTCATGCATCAGGAGCATAAGGACCTCGGTGGAGCCCAGATCAGTCCCAGCAAGGCAGCGGAAGTGAAATAACTAATATGAATAGACACTGAAATAATTAGAATTTTTTTTTTTTATTTGGACACCTAAAGTTCTTAATAATTCAGTATATCCAGTAACCTTCTGGGAAGCTGATGAGTTAAGGAGAAAAGAAACTTCATTTGGGTTATTATAACAAATCTGTCTTGTCAAAGTATAAAAAATTTAACATGTATTGTCTTAAATTAGTCTCTCCATTTTTAACACGGTTTCGCTGACAAAAATAAGAAGGAACTTTAGGGCTTTACTTTACACTCCAACTTTATATCCTACCGTCTAAAGTGAAAGGCTTCTGTACGTCCCTGGACAGCTACAGGCAAGTCAAAAGTGAGGTTTGTCATCGATCCACATTTGAGGGACTTGCCTCAACGCAAAGTGAAGCTGCTCACATAAAAATCTCACCAGTTTATTTTATATTGCTCTTTTATTCATCTACTTAAATATCCTTTATTAAGCACCAACTATATTCCATATGCTATGCTAGACTTGATAAAAACAAAACAAAATACTTTATGGGTTAATTCTTGAAAAGGACCCATTTTTTAATATTTTATTTTCAAATATACATACTTTTTAAGTTGGATGGTCTCTTAGGGATGAACATAACTCTACAAAGTCATGAAGCTTTGCACTCCAGAAACAAGAAATGAATGAGTGGACTCCCTGCATCCCTTAGTGGAAACAGAGGTCAGTTTCAGAAAACAGGGCACCGGATGTCTAGTTCCAGAACTGGGCTTGTCAAAACTTCAAGTAAGACCAGGTCACAAACACAAACAATACAAAACAAAACATGAGGCTGTTTCTAGAAGAAAACAAAACAAATACCTATAACCTCTGCAGCCATCTCAGAAAATTAATTTAAATTCAGTATAATGGGGGCACCTGGGTGGTTCAGTCCATTGGGTGACTGACTCTTGATTTCAGCTCAGATCATGATCTCAGGGTCTTGAGATGAGCCCCATGGTGGGCTTCGTGCTCAGCAGGGAGTCTGCTTAAAGATTCTCTCCCTCTGCCCTTCCCCCCATGTTCACATGCACTCTCTCTCTCTCAAATAAATAAATCTTTAAAAATATGTAAATTCAAGGTGCGCCTGGGTGGCTTAGTCGGTTAAGCATCTGCCTTAGGCAGGTCATGATCCCAGGGTCCTCAGATTGAGCCCCATGTTGGGCTAACTGCTCAGTGGGGAGCCTGCTTCTCTCTCTGCCTTTACCCCTACCCCCCACTTGAGCTCTTTCTCTGTCAAATAAATAAGTAAAATCTTTAAAAAATAAATAGATAAATAAATTCAAGAGAATAGTTCAGAAAGAGCAAAGTTCCTAGAATGTTAAAGATCATTTTGAGGCCAATAGAATCAATGTATATAATTTAAAATGATTATCCAAATATTTTAAAAATCTTTCCCCAAACATTCAAATATACTCTAATGGAAAAAAATAATTGGAAATGACATATCATTCTCAAGAGGAATCAGAAAAGATTTATGGAAATCATGAAATATTATTGTTCTGGAAAAATATGATTCAAAAGAAAAATGTACGAACTGGATATGCATGTAATATCTGATAATAGTACTAAAACCATTAAATGAATTAGCCATGGAAAAACAGGGTACCTAGGGTTTTTCATATCTTTAAATATATCTCACTTCTATTTTTTCATTTGAAAAATTTGGCATATAACTAGTGTCTGATTATTTTTTAAAAACAACTTTATTTAGGTATAATTTATGTGCCGTAAGATTTACCATTTTAAGCATATAATTCAATGAATTTTAGTATATTTACAGAATTTTGCAACCATCACATCTAATTTTAGTATATTCCCATCACCCTAAAGAGAAACCTTATGCCTATTTATAGTCACTAATGGTTTTTTTTTTTTTAAGATTTTTCATTTATTTATTTGAGAGAGAGAGAAGGAGGGGAGGGAGGGGCACAGGGAGAGGGAGAAGCAGACTCCCCACTGAGCAGGGAGCCCAAGGCGGGACTCGATCCCAAGACTCTGTGATCATGACCTGAGCCAAAGGCAGATACTTAACCAACTGAGCCACGTAGGCGCCCCACTAATGGGGTTTTTAACAACAATTTCAGAAAAACATTTAATGATTTGGTATTCACATGAATACCATGGAATACCATCAAAATGGTATTCACATGAAAGTCATGATTGGAAAATGAGTTTGATATTAAAACCTATGACCCTTACCATCTAAATGTTCACCTTCTGGAAACATCTGGATAATCCTTTACAGAACTTGATAGGAGAAGTTCAAGGTACGATACAGTAAAATCCTGATGTAGAGCTCATAATAATTATGACAGTTATCTTTTTTTTTAAGGCCACTCACCTCTGAATTCCTCCCTTCTGCCCGCTTTGTAAAAGTGCATCTGAGCCCTTAAAATATTTTTCCTTGCCAGTTGCACAATGTAAAGCCTTGTTAGTAGAAGGCACTAGAAAGACACCGCAGAAGAAAAGGGTTTTGCATCCCCCTTCTAGCATATCTACTTGGCAGGCTCCCATGGCAGGAGAGATCCTTATAGCCTAATGGTCTGCTTCTGCAGTGTACAATGACCAGCATCTTCCAAGTCACCCCCACGGCCAGTCTGGTAGCTAAATGCCTCTTAAGAGATAACTTCTTGTGTGGAGCTTTCTCCAACCTCCTAGGGGGTGGATTTCCTGAAAGGTCTGCTGGCCTGCCTTCCCAATGACTTCTCTGCCATCCAATGACCCAAGGCCATGTTGTCTCCAAAAAGGTCTAGATCTCAGCTCTGGGTGTTTGGGGAGAGACAACTCTTCTTTGGGTGCTTTATCTCAGCACTGAGGATGGTGGCTATATATATATATATAGTATTACTTCTGATATGATCTGATCTGATATTACATATTGTGATTCTTATATTCTTTAGAATTCTCCTAACTTCTTAGTAGCCAGTCCCTTATTACTTAATAAGTAAGTTATACTTACTACAATCCCGTTATACTTAATGATCACTTATATTAAACTTTCCCTGGTCAAATGACTATTTGATTTCTCTCTCTGATTAGATGCAAACTGATAAAAGTATAACATGAGCCAGAAATATCTGCTTTTTATTTTTATTTTTTTAAAGATTTATTTATGTATGTATTTATTTATTTATTTGACAGAGAGAGAGAGAGCACAAACAGGCAGAACAGCAGGGAGTGGGAGAGGGAGAAGTAGGCTCCCCGCCGAGCAGGGAGCCGGATGCGCAGCTCGATCCCAGGACCCTGGGATCATGAACTGAGCCGAAGGCAGACATTTAACAACTGAGCTACCCAGGCGCCCCCAAATATCTGTTTTTTTTTTAAATAATCTTTATTCCTATATCAACAGAGAGCTTAACATCCACTTACTATGGACCAATAAGTATGTCTAATCGTTGAAATGCTATGGCTTAAGCAGAGAATCTACACTAATTTCCAAAGGGAAAAAAACAAACAAGCAAACAAATCACAATGCTGAGTTACAGCAGACCAAACACTGGGCCAGAACGGAAAGGACCTGACAATCTTGGTAACTTCAGCCACTGTTCTAATTATCTAAAGCTATGTAACAAGCAATATCCAAGCATAGTGGCTTAAAATAACAACCAATTTTATGTATTTCATCATTTTGAGGATCAGCAATCAGGGCAGGACTTGATGATAAATCTTTTCCTCCATGTGGCGTCGGTGAGGTTTATTGGTGGTACTCAGCTGGAGCATGGGCTGCTCTAAAGGGTCTCAGCCAGCTTGACTCACATTTCTGGCACCCTGAGGCGGTGCCTGGAGGGCTGAGCTCAGCTGGGACTGTCAACTTTAATGTCTAAATATGGCCATTCCAGCCTGGTCATTTCAGGATAGTTCTATCCCTTACTTGGCACCTTAAAGCTTCAAGAGAAACTGTTCTAGTAAAAGAAGTGATAGCTGCCTGGCATTTTATGAGTCAATCTTGAAAGGTACATAGGTCACTTGTCTGGTGACGGACCATCCTGGTTTGTCTGCTTGTGAGGACTTTGCTGGGACACTTTGCAGTGCTGAAACCAAGTCCCAGGAAACCCAGAACATCTGGTCACCCTAGCGCCATACTGTATCAGTCAAGGGGTCACACCCAGATTTCAGGGCAGGGGACACAGACCTCTGGGGAGGTCTATGAGAGAATGTCAAAGAATTTGAAACTATGTTTTAAGAAACACCCAGCCAGGAGTGCCTGGGTGGCTCAGTTGGTTAAGTGTCCAACTCTTGATTTCAGCTCAGGTCATGATCTCGGGGTCGGGAGACCAACCTCTAGGCTGGGCATGGAGTCTGCTTAAGATTCTCTCTCTCCCTCTCTCTCTGCCCCTCCACCACACACTCTCTCTCCCCCTCTCCAATAAATAAATAAATAAATAAATAAATAAATAAATAAATAAATAAATAAATAAAATAAAAATACCCAGCCAGTTAATCTCTCTGACTCAATTTCCTTATTTCAAAGACATAAGAGATTTGTAGAAAGCAGCTTCTAAACTTTGATCCATCTCTAAACTTTGATTCTATCAATGGGAAACAGAAAAGGCATCAAGAACTCTGCTTGGGTGTACCGAACTCACTGTTGGTACATCTAGGTTGCATATAGATGACTGTATTCAAAAAGAACCTCGCATCACTTTTTCTTCTGATTCATTTATTAAATTTCAGTCTGTGTAGTTGTGGGTCATTTTTTTTAATGACTTTTGCTCAGCAAACCTGAAACTCTTTTAATTAGCAGACTTTTATTTGTCTTCATTTCTGGGAATTTTTTGACTATTTTTTTCTTCCTTCCTTCCTCCCTTTCTTTCTCTCTTTCCTTTCTTTTTACTTATTTATTTTTTTATTTTATTTTTAAGGAATCTCTACACCCAACATGGGGCTCGAACTCACAACCCTGAGTTCAAGAGTTGCGTGTTTTACTGACCGAGCCAGCCAGGTGCTCCCTCCCCCCCCTTTTTTTAAAAAAATATTTTATTTATTTATTTGACAGAGAGAGACACAGTGAGAGAGGGAACAACAAGCAGGGTGAGTGGGAGAGGGAGAAGCAGGCTTCCCACGGAGCAGGGAGCCCGACGCGGGTCTTGGTCCCAGGACCCCAGGATCATGACCTGAGCTGAAGGCAGACATTTAACGACTGAGCCACCCAGGCGACCCTCCCTCCCCCTTTTTAAAAAGTCTTTAAGTAATCCCTTTATCCAACATGGGGCTCAAACTTATAACCCCAAGACCAAGCATCACCTGCTCTTCCAGCTGAGTCAGCCATCCATTATCTCTGTTCTACCCATCTGGTGGCTTACTGAATAAATGTTAAAACTCTGGGTGTATCTTCTGTGTTTCGTAACTACTTTCTCTCATACGTGCCATATTTCTGTCCGGATTAGTCAGCTAGGGCTGCCATAAGAAAATATCACAGACTGGGTAGCTTAACAACAGAAATTTATTTTCTCACAGTTATGGAGACTGGAAGTCCAAGATCAAGGCCTCTCTCCTTGGCCTGCAGATGGCTGCCTTCTTGCTGTGTCCCCAGATGGCTTTTTCTCTGTGGGAACGTATCCCTGGTTTTCTGTTTGTGTGTTCAAATTTCCTCTTGGTATGAAGACACCAGTCAGTTTTCATTAGGGTCCACTTACATGACCTAATTTAACCTTAATTACCTCCTTTAAGGCCCTTCCTCCAAAGAGAGTCACATTCTGAGGTACTGGGGGTTAGAGTTAAACAAGAATTTTGGGGGGACACAGATCGGACCCATCACACTGTCATTTTGCCCTGTGTTCTGATAGAAACCCTGGGCTCAATCTTTCTGCTTCTTAATTGGATCATAGCACATCCATTTGGCTATTTCTCTTATTGAGGATTTTAATTTCAATAAACATCATTCTTATTTCCAAAAATCCTAATGTTTCTTTTTCGGATCTTCCTATTCTTTCATGGATGCAACGTTCTCTTGAATCTTTCACAATAGATTTATTATTTTTTTTCTAGTTTAAAAAGATGATTCTATTATTTGAGACTTTTCCCTCAGGACTGAGTTCTGCTTCCTGAATTCGGAGCCTCTTTTTCGAAGTGATTTTCTTCATTTGTTGGGTGGTATCTCGCCATTGGAGGGTACTGCTGGCTTGTCTTCTGGGTTGGGGCCTCCTCTTCACATCTGTAAGTTACCCGGGGTGCAACCTCCAGCACGGACCTGTAAGAACTCCCACTTCAGGGACCCCGGATCAAGGTTTGATCCTAATAGCAAAGCTTTTATGTAGCATAGCTACATAAAAGGAAAGGAGAGCAACTGAATGCAGAATGTATTTCCCGCCTCAGTAGACCTTGGGTTACACAGGGCTCCTCTCCTGCTTGAACTCCTTATTGAAACCTTCACCATCCTTTTCTAACTCTGTTTCAAAAGCAGTTAGGGTAATAATCTCGAAGTAGAAAACCATTGTTTCCTACTGTCCAGTTCATGGGGCAAAGTAGCAAGGAGTCAAACCCTATTTGTATAGCTTTTTCAAATACAGTTCTTCAGGTGCCCTGAGGATCGTGCTGGGACCCCTGTGGGCCCTCGTGCATGTTAGGTCACTGTCGGGATTGATGATATGGACCCAACGATCTGACAGGTTTAGTGGCTTTCTTCTATCCATGTTTTTCTCTACTGGTGTCTATTTTCCAGGATTTTCTCAAAATCTGTGGTCTCTCCTGGTAACTCTTGTTGTTCCGTGGCACTCCTAAAGGTGATTTTCTGTCATTTCAGGGGAGTTTTGGGTGTAAGGGGAGTGAAAAAGGTAGGCTTAGGCCTCCATCTTGATATAATCCTTGTTAAGTTTTAAATGGAAGAAATAAAAATAATCATGCTCACCTTAAAAGGTTTTTTTTTTAAAAAAAAAGCAAAAAGGCATATGCTTCCTATCAATGTCCTCTTGACCACACTCCCTTCTCTAGTAGAAACTTCTTTTTTTTTTTTTTGCAAGATTTTATTTATTTATTTGACAGAGTGAGAGAGACAGCAAGAGAGGGAACACAAGCAGAGGGAGTGGGAGAGGGAGAAGCAGGCTTCCCGCTGAGCAGGGACCCCGACCTGGGGCTAGATCCCAGGACCCTGGGATCATGACCTGAGCCCAAGGCAGACGCTTAACCGGCTGAGCCACCCAGGCGCCCCTCTAGTGGAAACTTCTTTCAGTACTTTACTATGTACCTTTGCATACCTTTTCTCCATGCACTTACAAACATATACATGATATGTAGAGGGTTTTTTCTTGCTTAAACTAGAATTGCACTGTTACAATCTTTCTACAATTACTTTTCCACTTTTTAAAGTTTTATTTATTTAAGTAATCTCTACTCCGAACATGGGGCTCAAACTCATGACCCTGAGATCAAGAGTTGCTCACTCTTCCTATTGAGCCAGCAGGGCACCCCAATGACTTTTTCATTTAAAAATAAATGATAAATATTTGCCCAGGTCAGTAGGTATAAAAAACCTCATTCTTTTTATGGCTGCAAAATATCTTTAGCATGAAAATACTGTCATTTATTATGTCAATGCTCCAACTGATGGATGTCATGGACTGAAGATTTGTGTCCCTTCAAAAACTCCTATGTCGAAATCCTAATGTCCAGTGTGATGGTATTTGGAGACGCGACTTTTGGAAGGTACTTAGGTCAGTCAGGAGGGTGGAGCCCTCGTGAATGGGATTAATGTCCTCGGAAGACAAACGCCAGAGAGCTGGCTTACCCCTTCCACCCTGTGAAGACGCAGTGAGAATACAGCTATCAGTGAGGAAGGACTTCAGTGAGGACATGGGCTCTCATGAGACACTGAATCAGGTGGTGCCTTTATCTTGGACTTCTAGCCTCCAGAACTGTGGGAAGTAATTTCTCTTGTTTTAAAGCCAGTCAGGTTCCTCTCAGTTTACTTTTTTAACCTTGGAAGAGTTATAGGATCTGGATTGCGGAGACCAGTGAAAGAAACAGTGAATTATCGGTACAATCGCATGTTGTTGGTTGTGGAGTTATTTTAAAAAGGGTGGGGAGGAGGGGCTTTCACCTCATGTGGACCTGGATTCAAATTCACACTTGGTGTCTTTCTCGCTACGATAATAGTAGCTACCATTTAAATGCCCTGTTTTGTGCCAAGTATCATGTTACATGCATGATTTCATTTAATCCTCCGAACATCCTCGCTACTCAGTGCTTGAGAGCCTTCCTGGCACATAGTAAGAACTTGATAAATGTTTGTTAATTATTTAAGGCAATAGCCTGTTCCTTATTTTCTTTACAAGGATACCAAGGCTCAGAGAAGTTATGTTATTTGCACAGAGCCACACAGCTAACAAAGAATAAAACTGGTATTTGAACAGAATCTGTCCAATTTAAAAATGGGGGTAATAATTTTCTGGGTGTTATGGGTTCAGAGGAATTCTCTGGCTAAAGGTTTTAGTAGAATGCCTGGCACCCAGAGAACACTTAAATAAATATTAGGACAAAACATTTCACAGAAGTAAGCTGATCTGGGATGAATAGGAACAATGAGGAGAACAGTAGCACAACGATTTTTGGATTCCAACAGTTTAAGGCAATACGTTCAGAGTTGATAGAACTTCAAATGACCCGTGTAAAGCAAATATTTGATGAGATGTTTGCCCTCATGCTCAGCCATGGCCACTGTAACTTAGTATTTTCTGTCTAATAATTTTAATCCCAAGCATAAGAGAGACAACTAAATGGCTTTTCCTGGACTGGTGTCCATTTTCCATATTTAATAGTGGTTTCAGAATATTTTTCTATAGTGATAGAAAATGTTGTTTGACATTCTCGTTTCAGATAATACCTTGCTAACTCTTTGAGGGGTTGAAATCAAACCGTAAGCTCTCTGGAAATGATCTAACTATCTGTTCTTATTCTGTTCAGGCTGCTCTCACAAAATTTCAGACTGAGTGGCTTTAAAACAAGAGAAATTACTTCCCACAGTTCTGGAGGCTAGAAGTCCAAGATAAAGGCACCACCTGATTCAGTGTCTCATGAGAGCCCATGTCCTCACTGAAGTCCTTCCTCGCTGATAGCTGTATTCTCACTGCGTCTTCACAGGGTGGAAGGGGTAAGCCAGCTCTCTGGCGTTTGTCTTCCGAGGACATTAATCCCATTCACGAGGGCTCCACCCTCCTGACTGACCTAAGTACCTTCCAAAAGTCGCGTCTCCAAATACCATCACACTGGACATTAGGATTTCGACATAGGAGTTTTTGAAGGGACATAAATCTTCAGTCCATGACATCCATCAGTTGGAGCATTGACATAATAAATGACAGTATTTTCATGCTAAAGATATTTTGCAGCCATAAAAAGAATGAGGTTTTTTATACCTACTGACCTGGGCAAATATTTATCATTTATTTTTAAATGAAAAAGTCATTGGGGTGCCCTGCTGGCTCAATAGGAAGAGTGAGCAACTCTTGATCTCAGGGTTGTTGAGTTTGAGCCCCATGTTGGTTGTAAAGATTACTTAAAATTTAAAAAATTCTTTTTAAAAAAGTAAACCAAAACCCACCAGGGTTTCAGCTCACAGAGGTATGCTTAATTTTAACTAATGTTTTCCTTCTCTGATTTCATTATTTCTTTGCACTGTGTTCTACATGATCTTGTTTTCCAAAGGTTGTCATCCATTTTTTCTCTAGTGCCTAGTTGAATGTACCTCATCTTTCCAGACTTCATGTGGACAGACAGTACTTTCTACTTCTTCATGTTTCTTTTACAGGGTTTAGGCTGTGACTAGACATGTGGTAGACTGAGCAACACACAAATGAAATCTGATTTTACAAAATTTGCAAATCAGAAGAAATGGAAGGACAACTGGGATACCTCACCAGTGGAAAGAGGAGAGCGGTAGAAGCTGGTGAGGGGCAACATTTGAACATACTGATGCTTGGGGTACCTGGGTGGCTCAGTCAGTTAAGCAACTTGGTTTCAGCTCAGGTCATGATCTCGGGGTCCTGGGATTGAGACCCACATCAGGCTCCACGCTCAGTGGAGATTCTGCTTGAGATTCTCTCTCTCTCCCTCTGCTCCTCCCCCAACTCGTGCGCACTCTCTCAAAAATAAATAAATCTTAAAAAAATAAAAATAAAAAATGAACATATCGAGGCATTGTGAAGCTGAAAGAGATTCAAACCAATGCCCCTGATGTTACAGTAATGAAATTGGGAAGATGAATGTAAGTCAGCAAGAGCAAACATCTGACCTAACAGTTCATTCAGGGTTGTAAACAGAAACAACCTCACAGTTCAAATGGTAAGCCTTTTTCGCTGCTTTCCATAACCAGCAATGCTATTCCTTTTTCACTAGAATCCTAGAGTTATTCTTAGTTGATTAGTCAATGATCTGTACGCCAGGATCCATACCAGAAGAGGCAATAGGCAATAAAGCCAAGCATAGCCAGAATTTTTTATTTATTTATTTATTTTATTTTTTTTAAACATTTTTTTTTTTAAGATTTATTTGAGAGAGCGAGAATGAGAGAGAGTACATGAGAGGGGGGAGGGTCAGAGGGAGAAGCAGGCTCCTCGCTGAGCAGGGAGCCCAATGCGGGACTCGATCCCGCGACTCCAGGATCATGACCTGAGCCGAAGGCAGTTGCTTACCCAACTGAGCCACCCAGGCGCCCGTAGCCAGAATTTTTATCTCAAGCAGCCTATCACATCTTAAAATTGAAAACCTGAACTACCTATATCAGCTTTTCACGTGTATGTAAGTGCAGCCATATACTTTCCTATTTTTAGGCAATAATTCCTCGACTAATTCTACCCCCAAAAAGCAATGTGGTCCATGGATAGGAGAGATCTCTAACAGCAGAAGAGGATTTGGGGATTTGCTATTAGTAGAACGAGTAAGCTGGCTGAGAATGGGGGCAGGCACCATGGAAAGAGTTAGAATCCTGGATTCAGAGTTAGAATCCTGAGTTCTTGTCCTAGATGTCACTAATCAACTGTGGTGCCTCGGGCAAGCCACTTCAGTTTTCTGCTGTGCCCTAGTTTTTCTTGTTATAAATTGGGACAATAAGGCGTGCTCTACTTACCTCATTTGTTTGTGGCGAGGGTCATAGGAGTTAATGTGTATGAGTGTACTTTTAAAAGATAAAGCCGTCTGTCAATACAATGCATTTTCATTTTCTGTGTTGACTGGTGAAACTATCAAATAAACCTGTGGGTGGACGATACCCCATCTTGACTATTGTGGGTCATACAAACAGGTAAAATACCTCTGCAAATATTATATACTGAAACTATATTTCCAGTATTAAGCTCATTTTCAGTATGAACTGACAAAAAGTTTTATACATATAAGCTTAAGACTGTGTTACAAACAGATATACTAGAGACTGATGGCTATAGGAGATGCTGAGATAAAGACTTAACAACAAATAGACCATCTGGATCACTTAAACGCTTGATAACGCAATGGTGAGGTTGTTTTGCGACAGTAGAAAGGATTTGAAATTTTAACCTGAACATGTAGGAAAGTAAATGCCACATAATTAGAATCAAATATTTTTAGTTGGAGAAGACCTCAGAGAATATTCTAATCCAACTCCCTTAATTTTGCAGCTGAAAACATGGAACTCAGCTTGCGTGTGTTTTGTCCAAGACCACACAGCTGAGACAGGGGAAAGATTATTCTGACATTCTGGTTACTCAGAGCTATCTCTGAAACCATTTTCCAAGTCCAAAGTGAGAGACTGGCTCAAAGGGGGAGCAGATTAAGAATCTGGGATTTCAGAAATGGGTAAAATGGATATTGCCAGTGTGATTGGTCTAAGAGACGACATAAAGCTCATGGACAGCCATGAGTGAAGGCAAATTTGTTGAATGATTCATTCTAGCACAGAAGAGAAAGTGGGTCAAACAAATTCTAGAGGAAAAACAGGCTACCCAAAGAGAGACCCTGGGCTGGAGACAATGTAGACATGAGGAATAGATTCCACAAGTTAAGACTGGCTACCCAAAATGCACTTGGGAATACTAACAATAAGAGAATAATGATAATACTATTATCACTATACTATTACTACAGCTACTACTGCTCCTTATAGCTAACTTTTATGCTTTTTTAAAGAGATTTTATTTATTTGAGAGAAAGAGCAGAGCGAGAGAGAGCGAGAGACAGAGAGAGAGAGGGAGTGAGCGAGTGCACGGGAAGGGGGGCGGTGCGGGGAGCAGAGGGAGAAGGAGAGGCAGGCTCCCCGCTGAGCACAGAGCCCAATGAGGGGTTTGATCCCAGGACCCTGGGATCATGACCTGAGCTGAAAGCAGATGCTTAATGGACTGAGCCACCCAAGCACCCTTAAGCTTTTTTTTTTTTTTAACATAATTCTCTTTTTAAAATCTTACACATATACACAAAATTGCGAAAGGAAGCATTATCCCACTTTGGGGAGGAGGAAATGGTGGCAGAGTGGGAGAGCTGAAGCCTGGCTTGCATTAGTCCAAAATGCACATGCTCAACCACAGTGGTCCATGACCTCCAAAAAAAGGGAAGGACAGTGAGAGAACATGCGTTGGGTTTAGCAATACCCGTCCTTGACTCCTAAATTAGCTTGTAGGGCTGCAGCATATGGCTTCCACGAACTATCAGTGGATCTGAATACAATAAACTCCCCAGAACCTACATCAAAACTTTGTCTCAAAATTCTCATTTCACATTCGCATCCTGCACTGATGCGGTGTTATGCTGATGTCTATGATTTTTCATTTTAGCGTAGACACGATAAAGTGGATGTAAAGTGCAGGTAGACATCGGCTCGCAATTAATCCTAGTAGACTAAGGCGTGCACCAAACAACAATCAAAATCATCAGATCATTTCTACACTAGTTAAATATTTATAGGATTATAGAACCAGAAATGTATCAATTGTTGATATATCTTTTTAGGAGAAGCTATTTCTGGGCATCTATCATATTACCCACATCTATCCATTCCTCCATTCTTTCAACAAATCTTTATTGAGCGTCTCTTGTGAGTCGAGCTCTGTTATAGGCAGCAGGTGTATCTGTTACATTTAACAATGTACCTGCTGTCACGGGATGTGTATTCTAGTGACGGTGAGAAATAACAAGAAAGTAAATACATGTGATAATTTCAGAGAGTAAGAACATTTTTAAAAAGATTTTATTTTGGGGACGCTTGGGTGGCTCAGTCAGTTAAGCGTCTGCCTTCGGCTAAGGTCACGATCCCAGGGTCCTGGGATGGAGCCCCGCATCGGGCTCCCTGCTCAGCGGGGAGTCTGCTTCTCCCTCAGCCTGCCTCTCTCACTCTCTCATCCTCTCTGACAAATAAATAAATACAATATTTAAAAAAAAGAGATTTTATTTTGAAGTAATCTCTACACTCATGTGGGGCTCTTATCTGCAACCCCCAGATCAAGAGTCACATGTTCTACCGACTGAGCCAGCCAGGCGCCCTTCAGATAGTAAGCAATGTTATGAAGAAAACAGAAGAAAATGATAGGAGGGAACATGATGCCCCCAACCCCTTCCTTAAAAATCAAGAAAGATCTCCTTTCCTAAACAAAGACGATGTACTGAGTTTAAAATCGGCACCAAAAATACACTTGCAGTAAAGGGAATATTAACTAAGCACTGCCCATTTGAAAGAGAACCAGCCCCCGGAAGATCATGTCTTGGTTCCGTGTGACCAAGGGATGAGCAGGAGTAGGGCTACCTGGGCACTGTCCACTCCATCACTGGCCATTTACTGCAGCCTCTTTGGGGCGACACAACGTTGGGATTCCAATCTGCTGTGACAGAGAGAAGACATGCCTGACTGCTGTGGACTGGTTAGCTCCAAGTTAAGGCACAGGACATACATTGCCTTTGTCTTATCATACCATCAGATAAAACTAGGCTAAGCTGTTACCAGCCAACTGGCATTCTGAAATCGTCAACAAACTCTCGATGCGGGCTGGGTCATTCTCGTAACATTGGCATCTCCTTTCCATAAGCAGCGAGGCTCCAGTGGGGGAAATAAGGCCAGTTAGGCTGGGTCATGTGAATGCAAACCATCACTCCGGTTCAGAAGACTAATGCTACGAAAACGTGGAGACCTTGTTTTCACAAACTGAGCCTCCCCCCCCGCCCCCCATGCATCCTTGTGGTCGGTAGGGAAAGGATGAAGGCAAAATGATGACTGGTGACTTGATGTGAAATCAGCTGCAATAAAAATTGGGTTCAAGATCCTGTTTTCATGAAAAAAAAAAAAAACTTTTAAAAAATCTGCCATGTAGGGGCGCCTGGGGGGCTCAGTTGGTGAAGTGTCTGCCTTTGGCTCAGGTCATGACCTTAGGGTCCTGAGATCGAGCCCCGCATCGGGCTCCCTGCTCAATGGGGAGCCTGCTTCTCCCTCTGCTTCTCTGCTTGTGCTCTCTTTCTCTTTCTCTCTCACTCTTGCTCTATCTCAAATAAATAAATAAAATCTTTAATAAATAAATAAATAAATAATTTAATTAAAAATGCACAGTGTGGGGCAACAGGATTGGGATGGGGAAAGAGGGGATGAGGTAGGAATGGGGGAGACATGTGAAGAGGAAGAAGGTCAGCAACAAGATGGAGGGGAAGGGGAAGTGGATTCTTCCAACTTGGGGCCTTGAGCTCGCGCGCCTGCGTTTCTTACAAGGCAAGTCCAGGTATCAGGTCGACCCCCGCCTTCGGCGGAAGCTGCTTCACTCACAACAACAGTACCAGCAAGGACAGCCCGCTTTGAGACACCTCACAGAGTTTCTACCCAGTCAGGGGAACTGTCCCCGGTGTGTTTCCTCAGATGCAGCCCAAGGAATGGATTTTCTTCCCGTCGATCCAAAGCCCCGGTGGGACCCGGGCCCCATCAGATGCAGATTGACATCTATTTGTAGCACAACTAGGAAAGGCAGTTTCATTCTGAATTATTTAACACGGCAACATTTTGCACATATAAATCATGTCCAGCTTTATTAGATTAGGCCAATTGAAGAAATATATACACCTGCCTGTCCTGGAAAGCCCTTCATCTTGGGGAGCCGACTCCCCAGGGGGACATCCCAGGAGGTAAATTGAATACTGAGTGGTTTATCTGGTGATGCGGCCTGCATTGGAAATGGAAATTCCTGCATGGACATCGCGTTTCACATCAAAAATGAGAACCTAGTTCATCTCTCTTGGTTACCAGGGTACTAATCACTCCAAAAACAGAGATTTACATGACTATGGCCATTCTGTGCCCTTGATGTTGGAGCTGGGCCCCGTCAATGTGATAATGTTCCCAAAGCCCTTTGAGGTCTTCAGATGAAAGGCATTTTACAAACACAAACTATTACTTGCATAAATCAGCCAAGGAGCTTGATATTATTTCTCTCGGTCACTGGGTTGGCCTGAATAGCTCAGGAGATAGCAAATGGCATACATGAGATGAACGGACAGAGATTAATAGGGGACTGGCTGCTTTATAATCAGATAAGGCCTGATGATGTACAGTAGATAGGCCTGATTTTCTGTTACAGGGAAAAGAAAAAATACACCCGGGGTTGTTCTCATTGTACTCAAAATCGCAGAGAAAAATCTCTTTCATAAAAACAGGCTGTATCTCAAATGCTCTTCCTCATTTTAAGTTCGGGGGGGAAAAAATCACTTAGCACCACATAAGGGGACCGCACTGAGAAAATGGGATTGGATTCCCCCCCCCCCCGCCCCCGTACCCTCCCTCCTCCCCCCCACCTTTTTTTTAAGCCTTGTTAAAGGGAGAAACTATGCATTTGAAAAGAAAAACAAGATGAGGAGACCCAGTGCCATTACTTTGGAGAGCTGAGAGGTGGAGAATGGAAAAGCTATTGGTCTCAGTTTTATGGCCACAATGGCCTTTTATGAGCAGGATTAGATACGGCCGCGAACTGGTGCGGCATTCCCCCACGTCCCACGACAATCTGGAAAAAGGACGATAAAAATCAGTTTGTCGTGAGGTTAAATCACCAAAGATTTTCTAAGATGGGCTTTTCAGATTGTTTTTTCCCTTGGAAGGGAGATGAAAAAAGAAAGAAATATGGGCTAAAAGCTGATTCCCCCCCCCTCCCCCGTCCCCCCCCCCCGCCCCCTCGGTGCAAGATGTTGCATTCGGAAGACAGTCGAGCCAGTTGAGGCATTAAAAAGATCAGTCTCTGGCTGGTGAATGAAAGGCTCCTACGTGTGTGACTCACATACTAAATGGAAACCTGCCTTCAAAGCCTATTTTACTGCCTAATTATATATACACAAAATGTAGCTGTCTGTTTCAATCAAATCATAGGAAAAGGAATAAAACTCCTCTAAATATGCAATTTTCATGGTTTGTCATAACCTTAGAAACACTGCTAATGCAAACGGAGGAAGTACAGCTGCATGGTCCAGATAAGGGTCCAGTAATTGTTTTTCTTTTAATTATTACTTTATAAAGACATTATACCTCCTACTCCAAAGAAGGAAAATCAGTGTCCTCTGTCTCCTTTTTTTTTTAATTCCCCTCCCTTCCCATTTTCACACCAGGCTTGTTGATATGCATTTCAGATGTGGCCGGAAGCCAGTGTAGCTATGGAAATAATATTTAAGTCACCGCCGTAAGTACAGGCTTTCAGAGGATTCCAGGGAGGAAGCCTTTTCCAGATCTATGTTTGGAATGGAGTAGAGCTTTCCAAAGCACAAAACAGTGCCAGGGACCAGGATAAAGTGCTTAGACCCAAACAACTGTTTGTACTCAGCTTGCATCGGAAGAGTTTCCATTTGTGAGAGCGGATGTATTTCTTTTGGAAAATTATTAATTGCATGAACATTTTCATTGTTGTCATCCTCACTGAAGAATGATGTCATAAAATACACAAAAGGCTTTCCCCCCCGCAACATTTCATACGTACAGATCCTTCTCGTGCAGTAACCCAAAACTGTAAAGTTTAATAAGCCATTACTAATTTACATATTTTCATAGATTCAAATCATTAAAATGCAATGATATTTTAATGGCTTAATATATATCTAATTACAGATTAAAACTTTCGAACGCTAGAGATGGCACTGAACGTACCACCAAGGGATTCCAAGTACCTAATTCAGAAAACATTGGCAGCTCCTAACATTTCTGAGGGAAACAGAGTTCATTACTGGATGAATAAGTTGATTATCTTGTAACGTGCGTCTTTTTAAAAAGTCATCATTATAGGGGCGCCTGGGTGGCTCACTCGTTAAGCGTCTGCCTTCAGCTCAGGTCATGGTCCCGGGGTCCTGGGATCCAGCCCCACATCGGGCTCCCCGCTCAGTGGGGAGCCTGCTTCTCCCTCTCCCACTCCCCCTGCTTGTGTTCCCTCTCTCGCTGTGTCTCTCTCTGTCAAATAAATAAATAAAATTAAAAAAAAAGTCATCATTATAAGTACACCTACCACTCTTCTCCTTAATCTTTTCCCACCCACCCCACTTCTGTTAACTTGGAACCTGCTGTATTAATCCATACAATAAACAATGTGATTAAGAATTCTATAATGATTAAGCAGATACGATCATAAAGCTACTCTCAATGATTCTGAGAAATCCTGCAGCATGAGAAATATGTAGAAAATCAGAAACAGGAGAGAACTGAATAAGGCTTAGGCTTTAGAAATCATTGCCTATATCCTAAATTTCAAAATGGGAGTTTCAAACCATTAAAAACAAATGTCCAGGGTGGTTCAGTTGGTTGAGCGTCCCACTCTTGATTGTGGCTCACGTCATGATCTTGGGGGGTCGTGGGATCAAGCCCCACGTGGGGCTGTGCGCTCAGCGTGGAGTCTGCTTGTCCCTCTCCCTCTCCCCTCTGCCCCTCCTCCCGTTCCCGCACACACTCTCTCTCTCAAGTAAGTATGAAATCTTTAAAAACAAATAAAGACAAATGTCTGTGAATGTTCATAGCAGCATTATTCACGACAGCTAAAAAGTGGAAACAACCCAAAGGTCCATCAACAGATGAATGGATAAACAAATTGGATACACACCCCCTGGAATATTATTCAGTCATAAAGAAACAAAGTACTGATCCGTGTTACAATAAATGTCAAGAACATGCTAAGGGAAAAGAGCCAGACAGGAAAGGTCATGTACTTTTAGGACTCCATTTACATGAAATAGACAGGATAGGTCAATCCACAGACACAGAAAGCAAACAGGTGGTTGTCAGAAGCTGAGGGAAGAGAGACTTGAATGTAACTGTTTAGTGGGTATGGGGATTGAATTTGGAGTGATGAAAATGTTTTAGAACTAGCTAGAGATGGTAGCTAAGCAACATTGTGAATGTACTACAGGCCACTGCATTATTCACTTTAAAATTGTTAATTTTGGGGTGCCTGGGTGGCTCAGTTGGTTAAGCGACTGCCTTCGGCTCAGGTCATGATCCTGGGGTCCTGGGATCGAGTCCCGCATCCCGCATCGGGCTCCCTGCTCAGCGGGGAGTCTGCTTCTCCCTCTGACCCTTCCCCCTCTCATGCTCTCTCTCTATCTCATTCTCTCTCTCAAATAAATAAATAAAATCTTTTAAAAAAATAAATAAAATAAAATAAAATTGTTAATTTTATGTTTTGTGCACTTTACCTCGATGAAAAAAAAATTGTGATTGCATTATTTACTCACTCCCTTGACTCATTCATTTATGACTTCAAGGAGCATCTACTTACCATCGATTACGTGTCAGGCAATGTGGTAGGGCCTGGGGATGTCATGTTGAAACAGCAAGGCAAGCCTCAGGGAGCTTGTGTTCACTGAGGGGCAAACAAGCAAACTGTTACAAACAGGGTTATTTGACCAGGAGTGCCTAAGTCAGGGGTATGGGTGCTTTAGCTGGAGGGCTTACTGAAGGCCTTTCTAAGTGGATCATATTGGAGTTCAGTCTTGGGGAAGCAAATTACTGGAGGAGAGAATAACAGATACAAAGACTTGAGTTTGTCATTTATCAGGAATAGAAATGAATCCCACTAGTAACCAAAATGAATTAGGGTAAATGTACAAGATAAAATCCAAGAAGTAAGCAGGAGCCAGTGTATGTAGGATCTTGTAGGTCATGCTCAGAAACTTAGATTTTACTCCAATCGTATTGGGAAGATACTGAAGAGGGTCAAGCAGAGAAGGGACATGCATTTTTCAAAAGATCATTATTCATGACAAATTAACCAACGGGAGGGGCGGGGTGGTATAGAAACAACGGGACCACTAGCAGGCTGCTGTAGATCATGGCGGCCTGGACCAGGCTGTGGGCAGAGAAGACGGAGAGAAATGGACAGATGCAGGATCTACTTGAAGGTAGAACTGTCAGTATGTGTGCTGGATTCGGTGGGTAGAAGGTAGACCAAAAGGAAGCTCAGGGATGACACCTATTTGGTCTGGACAACTGGGTGGATTCTGGTACCACTTCCAGAGATGAGGACCATATTCTGTTTCTAATGTCACTGTCACAACCGATCACAAACGTAGCAGCTTCTAACAACACAAATTTATTATCTTAGAGTTCTACGGGTCAGATGTCTGACAGGAGTCTCGGGGCTAAAATCAAGTGTGCCCCTTTCGAGAGGCTCTAGGGGAAGATCTATTTCCTTGCCATTTCTTGGCTCAACTCATCCAATTTCTTCTGCATGTCATCTCTTTGAGCTTTCTTCTATCATTTCATCTGCCTCTGTCCATAGCTGGGAAAAGTTCTTGGCTTTTAAGGATTAAATTGGGCCCATGTGGATAATCACACGGTGGTTATCTCTAGTTTTCTTTTCCATTGTCACAGGTCCTCTCTTCTGCCTCTTTCTTCCACTTTTCAGGACCCTTGTGATCACGTAGGGGCTCTTCAGATAATCCCAGATCATCTTCCCATCTCCCGGTCCTTAATCTTAATCACATCTGCAAATTTCCTTTTACCACAGAAGGGAACATATCCGCAGGTTCCAGGCATTAGTAATACGTGTATTCTTTTTTTTTTTTTTTTTTAAGATTTTATTTATTTACTTGAGAGAGAGACAGAGATAGCATGAGCAGGGAGGAGAGAGAGAAGTAGGCTTCCTGTTGAGCAGGGAGCCCGACGTGGTGCTCAATCCCGGGACCCTGAGATCATGACCTGAGCCAAAGGCAGATGCTTAACCGGCTGAGCCACCCAGGTGCCCCATATGCGCACATATTTGAGAGGGCCAGACTTCTTCCTACCACAGAGATAACTAGGAGAGGGCAAGGATTAAGATGATAAGTAGAGAATGAACTCTGAGATGATTGAAAGATACCCAATGTGGATACTGGAACTCTACTTGCATTTATGTCAAAAGTTCAGGAGAGAGGTCTTGGCTAATAGGTACACATGTGGAAAGCATGGTATGTGAAACCATGATACCAGGTAAGTTCACCTAGAAAGAGAATGAGAAAGTCCAGAACCAAGCCCCAAAGCACTCTGCCATCAAGAATTGGTTGGGGGGGTGGGTGCGCAGCAAAAGAGAATAAGAGGCAATGGGTGAATTCGGAGGCAAAGCATAAAAGAGCAGGTATCTTAGAAACTAACAGAAGAAGAAAAGCATTTTAAGAAGACGTTCTTACTGTGGTAGAGAGATAGAAGAAGTCCAAGGAACGACCTTTGAACTTGGCACTAAGAAAACCATTGGTGAACTTGCCAAAAGAGGTTCCCATGGTGTCAGAGTGAACATGAAGTGAGAAAATGGAAATCATGAGATCAGATAATGTTCTGAGGAAGTCTGGTTCTGAAAGGGAAGAGGGAACTGGAACACCATATTTGGAGGAGTTTGTAAAATCAAAGGGGAGTTCTTTGTTCGCTTGTTGTTCCGGTAAGATGGGATATACCAGCTTGGAGGTTCTCAAAGTGGGGTCCCCAGACCAGCAGCATCAGCATCAGCTGGGAACTTGTTAGAAATGCAAATGACTGGCTTCCATGACAGACGGGCTGGGTGAGAAGTTCTGAGGGTGAGACGTTCTGAGGGTGAGACACCCAGCCAGATGGGCTGGGTGAGAAGTTCCGAGGGTGAGAGTGAGGGTGAGGTTCTGAGCCATCTGTGCTTTATTGAGCCCTTTGGGTGATTCTGACACAAAATCAGTTTTGAGACCCAATACTACAGTGGTGATGGCTATAATCTGATGAAGAAGAAAGACTGATGTTATCTAAGAAGGGGGATACTTGAAGTCTGCAAAAAGATAGGAGGGGTCCTGGTAGAAGGGTGGGACATCAGTCAAATTTCCCCGGGACACATCCTATTTTTAAGAGGTAAGGTAAAGAAGATGGATCCAGTTGGAGGAAAGGCTGCAGATGAGTCAACAAGAAGATGAAAACAAGCCATGACCTACTATTTCTTTTTATTTAAAAAAAAATGGGATTGGCCAATAGGCAGGTATAAAATGGAGCGTTACACGTTTGATACCCGAATTTTAGGAAGACATATGACAAACGGCCAATGACATGCTCAGAAAGAAGAGAGACATGAAAATTGGGGAATAGGAGAGCTGAAGGTGGCTGTGGAGCTCAGCGGGGGATTTCTAATGGGGGGAGTAGTAGCGAGTCTCCATATTAGGGCTTCCCTGCCCAACACTTCACCGTCTGCTTGGCTGAAGACAGAAGAAGGGTGCTAATCAAATTTGAATTTCATATAAAACTGGGGAGGCAAGTACTGTATTTGATGACATAATAGAGATTCAGAAAAATGTTGGCAAATGAGAACAATGAGCCAGAAACTGAAGATTAAAGTGAACAAGGACAACACCTATGTATTTACAGTATTTTGAAGATTGTTTCTAGTGACAATTTTGGGATGGATAAGACTAAGAATTAGATTGACATTAGTTTGTAGGAGGAAATCCTAGGAATTTTAGTTACCTACATGTTCCAAATGAGCCAAGAAACTCAGCTTGCATTAATAAAAGTGAAGTAACCAGATCAAGAGATACTTCTACTCTTCTATAATTGTCATTTTCTACCAGGGGGTGGGGGTGGGTATAGTACCAGAGGACTTGGAGGATGAGGGGACATCATGCATCAACATATGAATGCACTGAGAAGTCTAGAAGTCCTATTGTCGGAGGAATTCTGAAGTTACTTGAACTCCATTTAACCACAGACAAGTATTTCTTGAGCCAGACAAAGGTCTGTGCAATGGAGACAGTGTAGAAAAGTGGACAACGTCCTTATTCTGTCTCATGGTCCTTATAATCTAGTGGACAGATGAAAACAGATCAAAAACAAGAAACTAAATAAATAAAGCAGATCATTTTAAATATGAATCATTCCCTAAACAAATTCAGATCACATCCTTCAATTTGTACATGATGTATCCATAAGTCCCCACTGCTGGTTGAGACAAATACCAACCCATGTCTCAACTGAGCATTCAGAACCCTGCGTGATAAGATCTGAATTTACCTTACCCTACAGTCTTTCCATCTCTATGCCCTAGTGACCTAGCCAGCAAAAAGGAGAGAATGAGTTCAGTTTTTACAATTCTGTTATATTCCATGTATCACTGGCCCCATGTCATAGTAAGAT
This sequence comes from Mirounga angustirostris, assembly GCF_029215605.1. Lineage (NCBI taxonomy): Eukaryota > Metazoa > Chordata > Mammalia > Carnivora > Phocidae > Mirounga > Mirounga angustirostris. The sequence goes on from NW_026991715.1 coordinate 20,540,557, forward strand.
GACTGCAACAATCTTCCTTTTCCCATTCTCATGGTTTTTGTACCGTGACTTTGACTTTCCTGTCATTAAAAAGTAGAGTTTACCTCTCTCCCCATTGAATATAGGCTTGGCTGTGAGACTCACTTTGGCCAATGGACCATTACAAATGTAAGCAGGAATTTCCAAGTGTTTCCATGTGGGTTTTCTTTCTTTTGCTTGTGGCTGCAACCCTGAGACTACTGTGTGAATAAGCCCAAGCCAGCCTGTTGGAATAGTGATAGGGAGAAGGGAAGTGCCCCTGACAGACCTGTGGGTGAGACCATCTTAGACCTGCCACTGTTTGACTTATCTGCATGGCTTCCCCCAGAAGAAACTGGAAGAACTGCCCAACAGAGCCTGGTCCAAACTGTTGACCCACACAGTAATAATAAGAAAAAAATAGTTTCACATCTACTAAATGTGGGGCTGCTTTGTTACACAGCAATAAATAAAGAATTGCTAGGGGCGCCTGGGTGGCTCAGTTAAGCATCTGCCTTGGGCTACGGTCATGATCCCAGGGTCCTGGGATGGAGCCCCGCTTCATGAGACTCCTGGCTCAGCATGGGAGACGGCTTCTCCCTCTCCCTCTCTCCCTCCCTGCCCCCGTTCATCTGTGCTCTCTCTCTCCCTCAAATAAATAAAATCTTTTTTTAAAAAATAAATAATTGCTAGAAGCAGGTTCAGAGAGTTGCTCGTGACCTCACAGCAAGTCAAGTGTTGGAGCTGGGATTCCAAACCAGGTCAGCTAACTGCACTGTTTACTTGCCAGGATATATACTAATTCTCCTGAAATTGTCCTAAAAGAGCCATGACAAGGTTAAGCGATATGTGAGTGAAGAATCCATGACCACACACTTAGCAATGATCCAAACTTAGGGAAACAGTTCTCTTAGAACTGGATGTACGCAGTGCGGTTTGCTTGTTAAATTAAGCAAGGTCATAGAATGTCCTTAACCAAAAAAAATAGGTTCGTCCTAGATTTTGAAAAAAACTCTGACCCACTTTTTTTCTGCTTCTAGAAAACAAAATACCTTTGTCAGATGCCTTTTGCCATTCTTTTCCGTAGCCTCCGGACAATCCCATAGGATTTGAGCTCCAAGAGCAGAGGGACTAGGACCACTCTCCACCTCAAATCCTATGGGATTATCTGGAGGCATCCTGCCTGTGGGGGGTAGCTAAAATGGTAGCACAGAGGGGCAAGAAGAACGGGGAGCTCTGTAATAATGACAAGTATTCTGAAAATCAGAATTTGTTGCATTTGTTTATTTTTAATAGGGATAAGAAAAGCGAACTTGAAGGGATTTCAAAGGGCAGAAAAGGCAAGACGCAAACTCCATCCTGTTCCTAAAATTTCCACTGGCCCTACAGGATGTTGACGAAAGGTCATGGGAGTTATCAGCGTTCATGTCAGAGGCAGCCTAGATCCTTTTTGACAAGCCAAGGACACCATGTGTTGAGTGCAAGTGTATGGAGCGCTTAGTGCGTGCAAAGAACAGGAGGTGCTCAGACAAATGGCAATCTGTGTATGTGTGCATTGGGTGCGCCTTGACCTCTGGCTTGGGCACAGAAAGCCTGACTCTCCAGGTGAGATTATCCCTCAGTGGGTTTCTAGAGGGTAGCCTTGTGCCTTTATGTAAACCCAGTTAGAGTGAACTAGTTTTTTACGTAATTTACGTAAAAAAGATTTACGTGAACTAGTTTTTATATCTGCACACACAAAAAAGCCTAATTAGAAGGATAAATCTATTATCCCGGAAAATCCAAAGTTATTAAAAAACTAGAGAAAGGCTCATGGTTAGACCATTAGCTGATGTGGAGCATCTGGAACATTACAACGCAGAGAAATGGGAAAGGCCGGGGCTCTGAGTCACAGACAACTAGGATTGTGTCCTAGTTACAATACCATGTGATCTTCCGACTCTGAGTCTGAAAGGAATGTAACTGTTAGGATTGTGAGTAGTCAATAATGTAATGTCTGTAAAAGGCTTGGTACATTGCCTGGTCCCTTGTGGGGCCAAAATACATGTCAGGTCCTGAGTATGTTCCAATTAAAAAATAAATAAATAAACTCCACATTTATAGGTTATTTTTTGAAGAGCAGAAATTAAATACTCTCGGGGGAAGCAAACGTTTAGGCTACAATGTGGATGAGCCCTGGAAATATTACGCTAAGTGAAACAAGACACAGAAGGACAAATACTGTGTGATTCCACTCACATGAGGTACCTAGAAGAGGCAAATTCATAGAGACAGAAAGCAGAATAGAGGTTTCAGGGGTGGGGGAAATGGGCTGCAGGAAGGAGGGGGAGACGGTGATTAATGGGCCCAGAGTTTCAGTTGGGGGATGATGAAAAAATTCTGGAGATGGATAGCGGCAATGTTTGCGCCTTATGAAAGTACTTAAGGCCGCTAAACGGTCCGCTTCCAATTGTTAAAATGGTACATTTATGTTAGGTATATTTTGCCCCAAACCAATAAAGAAAAAAGAATTCGAGCCTATCTGGATTAGGCATCGCAGAAATGCTAAGGACTCTGCAATGTGTCACTGAGGATATCAAAGACCCAAAGCCTCCCAATCTAGGAAGACAGTGTCAGGCCAGCTTGGGAGGCTAGCTTTGAATGTTAGCGACTTCTTTTTAATATCCATTCTCTTTGTCCTCATCCCCACAGCAGGTCGAAGAAGAATGGATGGATCGGAAAGGAGCTGGCTCCCCCTGTGTGCCCAGAGGTCAAGCTCTCAAAGACGCTGAACTTAACGAGTTCTCCCCCTGCCCCCGCCAGGATCCAGCCGACCCTACAGCGGAGTACACATCTGGAGAACATAAGCACCCGAGATGCACAAAAGCTACACGCAGGGGAGGGTTCACGTTGGTGACTGGGTCAGGACTCTTGCGATTCTGGCAAGAAATCCCCCCCCAATAGGGCTTCAGCGAGAAAAGGGAATTTAGGGGCTTAGGCAATGGAGTGAGTCCTGGCTAAGTAGGAGGCTGGGCGCACCGCTCCCGAGACGTCACCAAGGACCTGGGGGCTCCCTCCCCCGTATTCTGGCCACCTCACTGCCGGCCCTCCTCTTCAGGCTCTGCAGGATGGAACCCAACAGCTCCAGGCTCACGACTCCCAGTAGCGAAACACCTAAAGCAGTGCCTGACCTCACAGCCTCACGCCACCTCATCCAGGAGAGAATGGGCCTCTTTTGGTAGATCTTAGGAAGACAGGGACTTCTTTCTCCCAGAAGTGGCAGCAAACATTGCTTCACATCTCCTTGGCTCTGATTGGGTCACGCGCCTATCCCTGGGCTAATTGCTGTGACAAGGGACATGGGGATGCCAAGTGGCTGAAGCCCAGGTTGTGGCCGCTCCAGGGCTCGGCTCTAGCCTAAATGTCAATGACTCTTTCTGGAAGTGTACAGAGCCCCGCATGCCCGGCCAATCCTAACAGCAACCTGCAAATTTATCTCATCCTTTTGCCAAGGGTATTAATTCCTTGAATGCAAGGATGGTGTTACCATCTTAAATCCATTCACAGAATCTGACACAGTATGGCTCCTCAGTAAGGTCTTATTGAACGAATGAATTATTGTGGAATGCATAAACCTCGCAAAAATCGTGTTACCGAGTACTCTGTATATTATTGAGTTTTCCTGTACCTTCTTGCTACTGGATGATAATCAGTTCTTGAATGTTCAATATTAAGGGAAGGTGAGGCCAAGCATAGATGAATCCGATTTCAACCTTCTGATCTATTGGAAGGTGGTATATTTGGATCTCCAATTTGTTCTATCTAGGTTGTCCGGAAAATGGTAGTCCTTGAAATGCAAAGCTCCATGAGCAAAAACAAAGCCCTTACCTGAGCCTTGTCTCCATACTCTACATGGGAAAGAAAGCCACCAACTCTGATGGTTTTTTGGTGAGAGTTGTAGTTAGACTATAAACACTAACTTTGTGTGTATTTTTACAATTTAATTTCTCCTTTTTATAGGAATATAAAACGTATTTTTAAAAATAAATAAATCTTTAATGGAAGTGTACGATGGTGACATGGGAATTATGTAAATCTGTCACATACAATATAAGAACATATTTAAATATGCATATTATGAACATTTAAAGCTGCAATGGTTCAAAATAATATTAGCCTCTTACATGAAACATTATTCTCTAAATATGAGACCTCTAGCATCTTAAATACAGATTGCATTGTATATATATAAGCAACCAGGGGTAAAGTATCTTTAATCTAATATTTATTCTTAAAGGTTCTCTCTCTTAGAAATTACTATTCTATGTGCCAAGATTACTTTTTATTTAGATAGAGGAAAAACATAAAAATCTCTCAAGGCTCTAAATGTTTTTTTTTCTGTATGTGAAAAGTATCACACAAATCATAGAGTCTCCTGTAACTGCTTCCCTAGTCTGTCTTTCCTTCCATTTCTACCCTCTCCCGTGGACACTCGCATATTTCCCTGTGCCTAAAATAACCATATAGAAGTTAATGACCCCAAACCAGTGTATCCAGTTCTACCATTGCTCATCAGTGCCATATTATGTCCAACGTCCAAACAGAAATCACCATTAAAATGTCCCAAGGATCTCAGGTGCCTTGGCGAATGGCATTCATCATCTACATTTGCCACCCAGCGAGACCCTGTGGCATCACCTCAGATTCCTTTTTCCCCATCATCTACTCTTTGGCTTCCCTCCGGAACTCACGGCTGGTTTCATAATATAGTCCATGGCCAGATTGAAGCTACAGTCACTTTTCTGGATGACTGTTCTCCACCTCTTTGAAGATGGCGATTCTAGTTTCTTACCAACTAACCTACCATCCAACCTGCCCTCACCCCACATTATAATAAGTTTCCAATACAATCTGATTATTCACATTCTCCTCCTTAAAACTCCTCACAGACTTCTGCTTGCTTTTAGAATCAAGTACATGTTCAGAGACTTTTGTAATCTGGCTGCAACTTACTGTGCCATCTAACGTTGTGCGTTCTGCCGTTCCCTTCAGTTACGAGAGCCTTCTGCTCCGAGCGTCCAATCCCTGAACAGTCTGAGAACACTGCCTAGGTCTTTATGCCCATTCCTCTGCCTGGACTGCTTTGCTCACCTTTCTTCCCCTGTAAGTTGACTTCAGTCAAGTCTTTGCAGACTTCCCACCATCATTAATCATTCCCTCCTCTGTACTCCCACAGAACTGTTCAGACTGTGCACATCTGGTCCCGGGTCTTCCTGGGTTCATCACGCACTTCTTGGAGGAGGCGGGGGAGGGAGGAATGGATCTCGTTCATCTTTGCACGGACAGTTCCTTGCCAGTGCCTGGTGGTTAGCATAGACTAAAAAAATGTTTACTGAATGAGTCCTCATTTTGAATCCTCAGCAAGACTTAACTTTGACCTATAAACTCCCCAAAATAGGAAAAAGGAAGCCTACAGGTTCATAGTGGTTGTGGTTACTACATGCTCTAAAAACAAGCAAGTTGTAAAGACAAGCTCTACTTACCGCAAAGTAAGCTCATTTTGCTACAGTCCCTCTCTGTCTTTTAAGAGATGTCTAATTTGAGATCCCTTTCCCGTGCTCCCCTTCTAAGGTTTAATGTACGTGATTAATCTTGACTTGCCTTAATACCGCTAGGAATGTGGCATTGACCTCAGCTGAACACCGGCGAAGTGATTAATGTTACATGAACTGGACGAGATTTTTTTTTTTTTTCCACTCTAGATCCTGAATAAACACATTCATGCAAGATTCGGTTGCAGACCTTTGCTCAATAGAAAATGCACGGTGATTTCAAAGGGTAATGTTTCAGACGCAATAAACAATGTTAAAGGAAACATGGCTCTTGTTAAAGAAAATGCTGTTTCAGGCTAAAGTCCCAGGGATTATAAAAGATATATGATGCACTAAACAAAATGAACCACAGGCGGGCAGGTCCATTCGGTGACTAACCACTGATTGAATTTTCCAACACTCTTTGGACTTTCTGAGAGATCAACTATTCACAAATGGTCCATGTTAAATATAAGACTGTCATTTCCTTTTTATGTTTCTAGTGAGGTCCAAGAACAGTAGACGCCCCCCCCCACTTCCCCACATCTTTCCCCGCCCCCCCCATTGGTTGTTTGTGTTTTTGAATTTTTTATGACGTGGGAAGACTGGCAAACACTTGCTATGGTTGTCAAATGCCTTAAATCAAGAAGAAAAAATGCAATAAAACACAGTTTCCATGGTAACACATTGTAACCTAGTACCTCTGGATTATGAGCCAGCTTACATCTGTGATCATTACTTGTTGACAGGCACAAATTGAGCCTAAAAGCATTAATTTTAGAGATAAAACTGGAATGTGGAGTTAAGTTATAATAACGTTTAAATATTTCCAAGGTAGTGGCAGCAAATCAACGCTGGTTATGTCACTATTTAAATAATGCTAATAAACTAAGCGTAAACACTTAAAAAATTTACAAGCTTTTCTCTAAAGATGGTATAACACATTTATATAAACTCTTTTTTTTTTTTTTTTAAGATTTTATTTATTTATTTGAGAGAGAGAATGAGAGACAGAGAGCATGAGAGGGAGGAGGGTCAGAGGGAGGAGCAGACTCCCTGCCGAGCAGGGAGCCCGATGCGGGACTCGATCCTGGGACTCCAGGATCATGACCTGAGCCGAAGGCAGTCGCTTAACCGACTGAGCCACCCAGGAGCCCCTATATAAACTCTTGAGGCTGCACAAGTGGGATTTGACATGTGTTCGGTGGGGTTAAAAGAAATCCAATGTCAGCAATTAAATGGTATGAGAGATAGACTTTCTTTTTTTTTTTAATTGAATAGTTCCTTTTTTTTTGATATATATTTTTTTATTTTATTCTTATGTTAATCCCCATACATTACATCATTAGTTTTAGATGAAGTGTTCCATGATTCATTGTTTGTGCATAACACCCAGTGCTCCATGCAGAATGTGCCCTCCTCAATACCCACCACCAGGCTAACCCATCCTCCCACCCCCCTCCCCTCTAGAACCCTGTTTGTTTTTCAGAGTCCATCGTCTCTCATGGTTCGTCTACCCCTCCGATTTCCCCCCCTTCATTCTTCCCCTCCCGCTACCTTCTTCTTCTTCTTTTTTTTTTCTTAACATATATTGCATTATTTGTTTCAGAGGTACAGATCTGAGATTCAACAGTCTTGCACAGTTCACAGCACTTACCAGAGCACATACCCTCCCCAGTGTCTATCACCCAGTCACCCCATCCCTCCCACCCCACCCCCCACTCCAACAACACTCAGTTTGTTTCCTGCGATTAAGAATTCCTCATAGAGAGATAGACTTTCTAATGAAGGAATGTTTTCAATATGGAAATGACTGAAAAATCTTGGTAGCTTAGGACACACATACACAATGTTTCTGGATGTTTCTCAGGAGACACAATTTCCTTTTTTTTAATTATTGGAAGGACTTAGCATAAAACATGAGCTATCACATTAAAATGTTTTCATATATGCTTTTCGACACATTCACTCCCCTGTTCTCATTAAAAGCATTCACACTTCTGTCAGACATTTTAAGGCTAAAAAAAAAAAAAAGGACTGATTGTCTTGTATATATGGCTGCCTCCAGCTGGCTTCAGTAGCTACCCATTAACCAATAGGATCAACAATCAAAAGACAAGTTTTTTCCCAGGCTATTTGTAATACATCTAAAGATATCCTTACCACGATCAAGATAGTCTGATATGATACGATATGACTTACTATGATATGGTAATAAAGAAAGGGCCTATTTTCTCCACATTTAGGCTTTACGTAAAAGCCCACTTTATTTCCCTGGTAACTTCGGCGTTCAACTTCCCCCCTGCTAACACTTACAAGGATGGTGGGAGAAGCAAGGAAAAGACAGGGAGGTCTTCTTCCTCGAGGTTTGACATTTATCGCTTTGAGACTCAGGGGAGTAGAGTTGCCATCGTACCTCAGTTTACCACTTCTGTACAATGGGGATTAGACCTACTGCCTGAGAGCTATTCCGGAGACGGACGCGTGTAGGGAGCTTAGGACAGTATTTGGTGCATGGTAAGCCCTGGGTAAACCCTACTGTCACCACTGTCACCATCACACTATTCCCCGGGGGCCTAGCTCTGTGCTTAAACTGAGTAGGCCAACTCGTTCAGCTAGGTCTCCCAAGAGTTTACTGTAACTATTTTTGCTAGAATATATAGCAATTTCAGGAAATTTGACCGGATTGCTCTTATTCATTTGCACTGTACCTCTCCAAGATTCACCAGACCCCTGGTAAGAGAGCTCACAGAGTTATGCAAGAATGCTATGGCCCAGTGTCGCTAATTTGTAGGATTAAACCCTTGGGAACACGGCGGGGTGGCTGAACCAGGGTAACACAGACTGTGTTTAACCTACTGACCTGGGAAGGGTATGGATTTAACAATCCTCCGTACTTTCAAGCAGGAGCTCAGGAATAGGCCAGCTACTTCTATATGCTCAGTCTAGCCTTTTTTTTTTTTTCCCCCAGCCTAGCTTTTAAAGAATATAACCATTTTAGAAGGAAACAAGTAATTTGCTTCCGTCGTAATTGCTCTAGATCCTGGATTCTGTCAACCCGGCATTTAGTTTGTCCAAAAAAATGAAGGCATTGCCTCATGTGTATTCAGCTTTCACTGCTCTGATGGTCTGTGTTGCATTCTTTTTTTGTTTAAATAGTATTTTGTCAATTGTTTTTTTTAAGATTTTATTCATTTATTTGACAGAGGAAGGGAGAGCACAAGCAGGGGGAGCGGCAGAGGGAGAGGGAGAAGCAGGGAGCACGATGCAGGGCTCGATCCCAGGACCCTGGGATCATGACCTGAGCTGAAGGCAGATGCTCAATGACTGAGCCACCGAGGCGCCCGCATTCTTTTTTTTAATCCGTAGTCATTTTCTGTTCACCTTCCCCCATACATACCCCCAAAGGTACCCAACTTTTTAGTCTGAGTTCTTTTTTTTTTTAATCTTAGCCAGGGTCCTCGTCCTGTAGACACAGAAAATAAGGGCTGTCATATGCTATCCTGCTCTCTTTCCACAGCATCCTAACATTGGAGAAAGTGCTGAAGCATCACCCGACGTCTACGCAAAGCCATTAATAAATGTCAGCCCCTTGGTTTAAAGGAAGGAGCTTCCCAGTTTTGAGGAAGAGTGTCCCTCTTTCTGCTCTCTGAGGTTAATCCTTCCACCTATGTGCTGAGTTGGTGCTCTATTTTCTCTCCTCAGCACCCTCGTTCTATTCACCATTCCCACTTCTCTAGTTTTTAGGAGGTTTCTCTTTTCTGAATCTTCTCATTGTCTCATGTCCTCCAAACCTAGTCTTCCTCCAGAGTCCCTACGTCAATAAAAGCACCTTCATTCCATTCAGAAATTTAGGGATTATTCTGATACATTTGCTTTCTGTCACCGCCCTGAGTGCCCACAGCCAATCCATCTTTGGTAATCCCTCCTCCCTTCCTGGTCTAGTTTGGCTGCCCTAGTTTGGGCTCAGTGGGATGAGGGTTTGTGGTTGAAAAATGGCCAGTGTAGTCGTTGAAAATGGTGGTACAGCGCTGCTTTTGTCCGTGTGTTAGTCTTCATTGAGGATCTGTTTTGATGGTTTCAGGAAATGAATACATTTAGAACGTGGGGTGGGGGGTGCCCGGGTGGCTCAGTCAGTGGAGCTTGCAACTCTTGGTCTCAGGGCCATGAGTTCGAGCCCCATGTTGGGCGTAGAGACTACTTAAACATAAAATCTTAAAAAAGAGAGAAAAAAAAGAAGGTGGGACTGGAGGGTGGCAAGGGATTCCCTCATTACTGCATTCCCAGTTTTTGGATTACTGCTTATACTCTCACCTTTGGACAAAGAGCCCTGGAAAAATCTCTCCCTTTATAGGAACCCCATCTCCTTTGTAACAGTTGTTCAGGGGACACCAGTGTTCCATTAAAGAAACACTATTTTCTTTATGAGACTGTGACTATGTCCTTGTTTCCTTGGCTCTCTGGGGGTGACAAGCCCAGGGGAGTCATTATTCAGCCTGGTGGATTTCAATACCAAACAAGCTTGACCACAGGGGTTGGCAAAGGGAAGCAAGAGTCTGGTAGCAGTCAACTCAGTGATGGTGTTCCTGGGTGACCTAGAGCAGACTGACTTCAAATTGGGCACGTTGTTGCTTACTCTAGAGCTCTCCCTCATCCCAGGGAAGTACTTGACCCAAAGGGCAGCAAGCCATAGATGAAAGGATGCTAAGCCTTCCCCAGTCATGTCAGCCAACTGAGTGCCTCATGCCTCCAAGCTACCTTTAAAAAACTTCCCAGGAGGGGCGCCTGGGTGGCTCAGTCGCTTAAGTGACAGACTCTTGATTTTGGCTCAGGTTATGCTCTCAGGTTCGTAAGATCAAGGCCCACATCAGGCTCCAGGCTTAGCACGGAGTCGGCTCCAGATCCTCTCTCTCCCTCTCCCTATGCCCTTCCCCATGCACTCTCTCTCTCTCTAAATAAAATCTTTTTTTTTTTTAAAGATTTTTATTTATGTATTTGGCAAGAGAGCACAAGCAGGTGGAGTAGCAGGGAGAGGGAGAGGGAGAGGGAGGGAGAGGGAGAGGGAGAGGCAGGCTCCCTGCTGAGAAAGAAGCCTGATGCGGGGCTCGATCCCAGGACCCTGGGATCATGACCTGAGGCGAAGGCAGTTGCTTAACCTATTGAACTACCCAGGTGCCCCTCTAAATAAAATCTTAAAAAAAAAAAAAAATCCCAGGTAAGCCAAAGCAAAACAGTCCTTCCTCGTTGTGTGTCCTAAAAGGACATCACTTTCTTGTTCTGGAAATTTTTGGAAGCTTGCAGTGAAGGGAAATAAAAGCCAGGCCCGTTGGCTAATTTGTGAGGCAGAGATACCAGGACTCCTGCAAACTCTCCATTCTGTTTCTCAGCTCCAGCGCCCAGGGTCGGCCGCTTGCCTTTGACGCATCCCAGGGCATACTGTGCTGTCCACTGAGGACTGGAGGTAGATCCCTACATTGACCATGTTCAAAAGAAAACCACGGGCCCCAAACGGCATCACTTAGGTTCGGGCCCCAAGTCAGTCCCCCAAGACTTAATATCTAACCAAGCTGCAGTTTCAAGCCCCAGGAATGTGACCTTTAGCCAGTCAACATGGGAGTTTCCTGGTCAGTGCTAGGAAATTTATTAATAGACCCCTCCCGTTCCTCTTAGGAGGGCAACCTCGCCTAAAACAATGGATTCTTTGCTACTCATTTCCTTTTTCCCACTCCCTCTCTACCTTTGAAAACCCTTCCTTTTCTGCAGCTCTTTGGAGCTAGATGGAACTCGCTAGATGTTATGCATTGATTAATCAAGCCAATTAGATCTTCACAATTGACCCAGCTGAATTTTTGTTACTTAACAGCCTAAAGACAGGCCAGGCTAAGATGTCAGTTACCTCCACTCCTTCAACTCAGCCAATATTTCTTTTTTTTTTTTTTTTTTAAAGATTTTATTTATTTATTCATGAGAGACAGAGAGAGAGACAGAGGCAGAGGGAGAAGCAGGCTCCCCGCAGAGCAGGGAGCCTGATGCGGGACTCGATCCCGGGACTCCAGGATCATGACCTGAGCCGAAGGCAGTCGCCTAACCAACTGAGCCACCCAGGCACCCCTCAGCCAATATTTCTATCTGTGTTCTTCTGATGGGTCCCCTACCAGCAGCAGATACCCGATTACTCTAATCATTAACTGAAGCATTTCTCTGAATCACAGCTTTTTAACTCTCTTTGGAATTTTTTTTTAAAGGGAAAGACCTCTGCGTTGTTGATGATTTCCACACCCCCCCTCGAAAACAGCTGATGCTTATTGACTGATGGTTGAATTAAATTGCCTTCAATTTATTAACCGACAAGTACATACAAATAGCCAGAATAGGACAGCCAGTCAGCATGATGACATCAGTCTCTCTTTGAAAGGCGCTTTAAAAAAAGAACCTATGCAACTCAATGTGCAATGTCCTAACCCAGCTTTGGAAAATGGCTCCGCCATCACCCTGAGAAAAAGAGAGAGAGAGAGAGAGACGGTTGAAATTCAGATCCATCCAGATTAGGTGAGAAAAGGAAGGGCTGCTTTGCTTTCTTGTCCTTGTGCTGCCTCCTTTCATCATTAGTAATTCTATCCCTCTCTTATCTGATCATGCCGGGACACATTATCTCACTAGCAAATGAATACACTGTGGAAAAACTCCCCCAATGCAAATGAACAGGAAAAACGTGCTGATACTGAAATTAAAGGAACACTTCCCCCTCCACCCCCCACTGCCTGTGGATGGAGAAGTTATGGATATTCTGAATTAATTCCACCTCTCCTTATTCAAACTTTGTCAAGATAAACCCTTTATCTCATTGTTCTAACGCTACAGAGAGGAGATCATTTACATGACAGTAATTATGTTGCTATATTTAGTAGCATGCTCTTGGCCCATTTCTGGTAACTTCCCTTTATATAAAACATTGAATGGGCTTTTCAAAACTCGGAAGGTATGTGTAGGATACTATTTAAAACATGACAGCTAGAAAGCAGAGCAATTTGGGTAGATTTTGTACACCTCCTAGCTTCTGAGGAAGATCAAAAGAAGGATAATAGCTCTAAAGTTCCTTTTTAAACAATGTGTACTATTAGAAGGAAGCTTCTGTAAGTTTTATTGGCTTTCTCTTCTTCCCACAAGCAAACGATTATTTTCATTTTTTTCTGTGTGTCGAGCTACCAGAAGCTTTTTTTCTTTCTTTCTTCTTCTTTTTTTAATCTGACATTGATTTATTTTTCTTCATCCCTGAGGTTAAAACGATGAAGAAAAAGAAACTATTCCTTTGGTCCAAACAATTTATTTGAAACCCTGACTTCAGAGAGGCCCAGCTAGCCTTCTTTCATTTGTTTCAAGGTGTTGGTTGGCTTCACCCTTTCTGACTTGTCCAAACACAGTGATTTCACGGCTCACAGGGAGTTGGCTCGCCGGCCTTCCCCATAGCTCCTGAAGGATTTAGTCAGGATAACAGTACCTCACCTTTTGACTTGAGCTGAGTTGTGAGGGTTACCGGTTTCCTCAAATTTTACTTCAAGAATGGCTCCAGGTTGTTCTCTTGGAAGCATATGAAGCTGTACTAAACAGTAGATCTAGCATGCCCTGACCCTCTGCCGTCTTTCCTCCATCCGAGTTACCAATCTGTAGTGATTCTCCTCCTCTTCCTCCAACTACCACTAAGTTCTCCGTGTTTCATTTTTTATTTCCTTTTCCCATTTCATTTTAGTTGCCGAGCTGAGCCTGAACTGGCAACCTCACCAATAAACCTTTCAGAACGATCTCCTTTATGTCACTGTGTTCTTAAAAATACATTAAAATGGAAAATTTCAGTGAGGCTTTCAATCGATGATTTTCGTAATTTTCCAATTTTTGGCATCGGGAGAGAAGTGTGGAGGAGAGGGGGGGGAAAACCCAGAATGTAAAATGGCAGGGGGAGCACGTAGGGGAGCATTTCATGTATTTTATTTTTATTTATTTATTTATTTTAAAGATTTTATTTATTCATTTGAGAGAGAGAGAGAGAGAGCGTGCATGCATGAGTAGGGGGAGGGTCAGAGGGAGAAGCAGACTCCCTGCTGAGCAGGGAGCCCGATGCGGGGCTCGATCCCGGGACTCCAGGATCATGACCCGAGCCAAAGGCGGACGCTTAACCGGCTGAGCCACCCAGGCACCCCGTGACTCTTTTTTTTTAAGATTTATTTATTTAAGTAATCTCTACACCCAGCCTGGGGCTCGAACTAGACTCCAAGATCACGAGTCTCATGCTCCTCTGACTGATTCAGCCACGTGACCCTCAAGGGACTATTTTTTAAAATCTCAGGTATTCTTGCATAAAATTGCTATAATCATGGGAAGAAAGTATTTTAAATAGGTAACTGAATATTGTTCCTGAGATTATTCATGAGAGGTGATTTTAAAGGTGTAATACATTGGGAAAGATAACATTCAGTTAACTGCCACTTTCGGGTTTTTTTGTGTTTTTTCTTTTTAAGATTTTATCTATTTATTTGACAGAGACACAGTGAGAATGGGAGCACAAGCAGGGGGAGTGGGAGAACGAGAAGCAGGCTTCCTGCCGAGCAGGGAGCCCGATGCGGGGCTCGATCCCAGGACCCCGGGATCATGACCTGAGCCGAAGGTGGACACTTAACCGGCTGAGCCAGCCAGGCACCCGCGTGTCATGTATTTTAATGGAATTAGGACACACGCTCTCTGATAAGTTTGTCAAACATACGATCACGTTACATTGCCGGTGGAGGTGGGACATGTGCAAAGCAGCAGAGCTCTGGAAATAAAGCTGCTTTTTACTCCTACTCTTTATGGGCATGCATTTGAAATGATGTTTTTATGAACAGCGTGGCCCTATAGCTCTTTTGGGAGGCAGCTCTGGCACGCCTCTGCACCAGCTGACTCTTCTTAATCCCTATTTCTATCCTTCTACTACTCTTCCCTCTTTTTCTTTCTTTCTTTTTTTTTTTTTACTTTCCTGTGCCTTCAGTGTGCACATGGGTCCTTAGCCCTTGGTGAACTAAACTCTTAACAGTATCATGACTCTTAAACCACATCAAGAAAAGTCACAAAAGGCTCCTCAAAGGATCAGAAAGAAACACAGCACCTATAAATAGTGCACACAGCTGAATTTCTAGGACTCCTCTAATCATAACTTCAACCTCAAAAAACAGCAGGAGAGGGCCTCTAATTGTTCGGAGCCTTTATTAGAATCCCCAGGGCAGGCTGGAGGTGGGGATTCTGTTTTGAAAGACTCTCAGGTGATTCCTGTTCACACCGAGGTCCCCACTGAGATCCTCCCCCAGATACTCCCGGAAGCATCAGAAATCACAATGAAATGCCATACTCCACATGACTAGTTCCACTGTAGGAAAAAAACCTGCTTCGAGGGGAAGCTATATACGTTGTCTGCATACAGCACACCGTTCCTGCTATCTGATTCTAGCCTCTCATTTTCTTGGAGTGGTTTCACAGCTTCACATGTTTTAGGTAACTGATAGACAGGCAGATGTTTTCCTGTCTGGTAGAGGTTCAGTGGATTTCCCTCCGCTCCCCTCGGAAAAAAACCAGTTTTGCTCCATTTGCATACTCATTTCAATATTCCTGGTCTGTAAATGTGGAAATTTGGAAAATGGCTCTGCCATTTTCTGAAGAGTCAGATTCTCTTCAACTGGTTAAAACATCTGTTGGGTCCCTCTTTGATTAATGAATAGAATCAAATCTTTAACATGTATTCGTTTTTATATCTGGAGAGGGTTGTGATTTTACCCTTCTTTGAAAGTGTTTTAAAACCATTCTCGGGGCACCTGCCTGGCTCAGTCAGTGAAGCGACCGACCCTTAGGTCTCAGCTCAGGTCTTGATCTCAGGGTCTTGAGTTCAAGCCCTGCACTGGGCTCCATGCTGGTCATGGCACCGACTTAAAAAAACAAAAACAAAAGCAGCCCATTCTCCCCAGCCTTTACTTCTTGTTCTTTGCTAACCTTTGAGACTTCTATTTGTAGGAAGGGTAGTTTGGATTCCTGAATTCAGCATTTGATGGGCATATATATTTTTCATGGGCATGATGGGCCACAATATTTAGAGTTGGGATGACCCTGAAAATCCGGGACGTATGACGGCTCCACAACACTGTCCATAGAAAGACACAGCTGGAGAAGGTCGTAGGTTCATCTAGTCCCCTCCATTACAGGAACTAAGGCCACCTGAGCCCAGAACAATGGAGACTTTTTTTCAAGATTGCACAGATTTCAAGCAGGAACAGAATGGAATTTAACCCAGTGTGGCTAATTCCAGACTCCAATGCCTTTATTACTACAGTAAATCTACTCTTCCTAAAGTGGGAATGAAAACACAAACCTGAAAGTTACTGTAAGATTTCACTGAAAGTCGGCATCTAAAGGTGCCATGCTGCCATACCTCACCCAGAGGGACCCTCAGTGAGTGAAATCCCACGACAAAGCGAATGGCGCCATCGCTGAGTCTGACTGGCCAACCGGTCTCATTAACTCACACAGACCCTTCTCGTGTCGCTTATTTTCCAGCAATGCTTAGGGACATAGTAAACGCTCAATAAAATTCCGTCCAATAGAACTGACTGTAGTAGAACTAAGAGATACGCAAAGGTCCCCGATTTGGAACAGAGGCTCCTTGATCTGTCGAACTTGAAGAAGACACCAGCTTGTTTTCCTCGTGAGTTGCGCTCGAATCCATCCGTGAACCATACCTTCTAAAATCATCCAACCAGGCCTGTAAGGAATAATTTATAATCTCCAACAATTGTTGCAACTCAATATCCCGACCCGCTTTTTCTAGAAAAATCGCTTTACATTGCTATTTACATGGGGCTATTCTCATTAACCGTGGCGAGTGGGCCCCAGGCGCGTTTAGGAAGGAGGGTCTGCACTCAGGTGGGTGCCGGCTTCCTTCCACAGCAGAACTTGCCAGGTGGGTCTTCCGTTGCAGCAGATGACGCGAGGGGAGGGGCCCCATTAAGCATAGATGCCCAGAGGCCCGAGGGCTCTTTCGACCAGGAGCTAACAATATTTTTATATACTCTGTTTCCACCCGCCACCCCCAGCTGTTTCCTTCGCTGCCTGAGCTGTTTGGCTCTGTCTGAACTGGGCTGATGAAGCCTTTTCTGGCAGGTTGCCCGGGGAGCAGTCTCCTGCAGATTCTGCCCCTCTCCAGGAGTCGCCTGCCTTCAGGATAATGGGCAGCATTGAAAGCTGCAAGGCGTTTGGTCGACAAGGTCAGAGTGCCTTTCATTCCTGCAATAATCAACCAGTGTAGCTCTTCCTCAGACCTGGGGAGAGAGAAGATAGAGGTCAAAAGAGCAATTACATTTCACATTGACTCCAGAAAAGGCTCGGATCACAAGACCGAAAAGAAAAAACGGATTCTAGCCTCATTCTCATCCCTTCCCTTTCTGGTCATCTTTGTTATTAACACTGGCCCGAAACCATAACAAGTTTTAGCTTGATGACGTGAAAGCAAGCATTTTCCGCCTGCCGATGAGATCTTTCTTCTGAGACATTTAGCACTGTCAGCATATTGCAAAAGAATGCAAATGAGCTGCAGGATCTATAACCAGAGACAGTAAGCAAAGGCCATTAATTATGTTTTTAAAAAATGTTAACCCTAGCAGACTGTATAACAAGCAATTGTGCTAATTTCAATCTGTAATCAGTCCCTGCATTAGCATAACTTTATTTATTTAGCATTAAGGCAACAATTTCGAGAATATAATTCAGTTGGAAATGTCAGTAATTTCGCAGGGGCAGATTGTTGTGACAAAGTTACCTCTGTTTGACCTTACAGCTGCCAGGACTAATTACTTTAATTGCACTAATTGCACTGACCATTCCAGTGCTTAGTGTAGCTGTTATGCTAACCACTGAGCAAATCAACCGGGCTGATTTCTCAGTAAAATTTAGGGCTCTTTCCTTCTAACTCTCCTTTGATTCTTTTCTGCATTTTGAGAACCCAGATAATCCACAGATTACCCGTGCTGGCATTGAGATCGAGAATTTTGAGGAAAACCCTTGAAAGAAAAAAAAAAATCTGTATTTCCTAACTGATCCTTAATCGCTCATTGCTGACTCGCTGATAAAATAACACCATCCAGTTTCCTAATGACCGAGAAGGGTTTAAAAAAACGCTTGGGGCAGTTTGTAAGCTAACAAACCTTCATTTCACATTTTGGAATGAAGGCCCCTTTAAAAGTCTGTGGTCTTTGTTTTCACCCCGTGGAGTGAATACATAGTTTCCCCTGGGATTTGACTCAACACAAGTTGAAATACACAGCTAGGTCATAGTGTAAGACCTAAGGTCTTCCGAATCTAAAAATCTACGTATTTTTTTCCTGATGAGGAAAGCTCCACAGCACATTTAATAAATAATTTGCTACCAGGAACACCTCTATTCGTTGAAATGAAGAACTCTTGAAATACCCATTCTTACACACGAAACTATGGAATCGGAAAGTCAGAAGGCCTACATGTCATCCAGTTCATACACCCAACCAAGGCAGGCTTCCTCCTTGTTTCTCCCAGATGATCATCTAATCTCTGGTTAGACACTTTGTTCACCAGCGGGGATCACTAAAACATTCTCTATATAATGATACAAACTTGTCTGTCTTGTTACAACTTTCATTCACTAGGTAATAAATGTATTGAATGATTGCTACGTTCCAGGTACTGTTTTAGACCCTTGACATGCATTGATTCCCTTCATGCTCCCAACAGTGCTTTGCAATATGTATTATGATTATTGTTGTCGTTGTTAACCATATGAGGGAATGTAATTCATGGCAGAGCCTGGATTCGAATCCAGATATTTGGGTCTGGAGCCCCTGACCTTGATCTGGTTGCTAGACTGCCTCAGAATTAGATCGTATTCTTCCTCCGTTGAGGAAGGGTCCATAGAATTGATAAGGCAGCTCTCCTGCTGTGTCCATGACCCTGGCTAGCTGCCTCTGGTTCCTCATGTGGCACAGCTTCTCTTGAAAGTGAGGCACCCAGATCCCAATAAAGACTTAACACTCACAGCGTGTGTACTACTTAAGGCTAAGTTTGACTTACCTGCAAGCTCTTACTTAGCCCATATATCATGTCCTTGGGGAAGTTTCCTTGATCCCGGGTCAACCTTAGGAAGCCTTATGATAAGCTCTGGTGCGACTATAAGGCTTTCTTTATTAGCATGAACTCCCTGCAATTCAACAATTAAGTAACCCAGACACCCAGGCTTTAATAGGGAAAGGAGAAGTGGTGGTGTTCGGTTTCCACGGTTTTATCCTTCATTAGACAATCCCACACAAAGTGTGAAGAAATTCACAAAACTCTGGATTCCTTAAGGTTTGCGCTGTATATTCCAATTACGTGGTATATCCTCAAGAAGAAGTATGGCTCTGTTAGTTTTCTCTCCCCCAGTTCATCCACGGCTCCTTATGGCACGTGGAACCATCATTGTGGCTTCTCCGATAGGTAATAAAGCCTTTGGACCTAGACTTTATCCTTTCCTCATTGGCTCCTTTATATCCAGCTATTTTCTTGAACATCACCTGTGACTCTGGCCAGCCAACCGGGCTTCTCACTGGGTCTTACACATACCCCAGCCTTCTGTCTCCATGACCAGGCTCCTGTGGTTGCACTCGGCTCACATTCTCCGCGCCCCTGTCTGCTCTCTGCTTGTACAAAAGATCTGTGAAATCCTTTGCGTATAGACACTCATCTCAACAGCACCTCCATGTCTTTTCTAGAGCCTTTGCAACGGGCTGTTCTGTCAATTCTATCTTCCGAGACTCTCTCCCCACCTCTGTTCTCTGCCCCTTGCACCTCCCTTTCGTCACCTAGTGCCTGGATGCTTGCGGTAGTGGCCAAGCTCCTGGCTGGCCCACCTCTGTGGTCCTGCGCACACTGCTGCATTCCCCTATGGAAAATCGTTCGGGGCTCGCCGTCTGCATTTACCCCTGCCTGTTCTCATTACTCAGGCACATCGACCAGGCATCTTTACGTTTGCAGTCTGCGGTCATTCTTCTGGTGGAGAAGCCAGAGCAAAGTAAGAGCTGAATAATTCTATTTGTTCTTTGTCTTGTTGACTTACGTCACAAAAGCAACAATGTTCCTTGTTCTTCTTGCTCCTTACACGTTGGTACAAAGTCATTTTTTTTTTTATCATCCTTTTATTTCCCAGCAAAATTGAGCTTATTTTTTACTTTATTCTTTTTGTTTGTTTTATGATACTGTTCTTCTAGGTGTATGCGATTGCATTGCTTTTGTTCTTGGCTACAAGTTCTTTGATCTTTCAAGCAGGCTTTCTAAAATTGGAGCTCAAAGGAGAGTTCTCTAAGTAACCATATTGATTTCTTTAGTTTCTCTCCCATATGCAGCTAATTGTTTTTTAAAAGATAGAATTTCATTTTCTATTCCTTCTGGACCTATCTATACCTTTTCAAAACCCTCTGGCCATGAGGCCGAACCTATATACATTTTTAAACTTCCTGAAATCTGCTTTTCCATAGTCTACGACACGTGTCAGATACTGATTGGAGTTCCTGTTTTTCGTTCATTTGAATTCTAAGAAGACCTCATTTCCTCCCGAGTTTTTCAGCACGTGGTTCTTATTTATTTATTTGTTTTTATTTTATTTATTTATTTTTAAAGATTTTATTTATTTATTTGAGACAGAGAGAATGAGAGAGACGGAGAGCACATGAGAGGGGGGAGGGTCAGAGGGAGAAGCAGACTCCCCGCCGAGCAGGGAGCCCGATGCGGGACTCAATCCCGATCCCGGGACTCCAGGATCATGACCTGAGCGGAAGGCAGTCACTTAACCAACTGAGCCACCCAGGCGCCCCTTATTTTTTATTTTTTTAAGTAGGTTCCGCACCCAGCGTGGAGCCCAACGCGGGGATTGAACTCACGACCCCAAGATCAAGACCTGAGCCGAGGTCAAGAGTTGGATGCTTAACCGACTGAGCCACCCAGGCGCCCTGGCACTTTTTTGTTCGAAACCTGCCTTTCCTTGAAGATCAGATTCAGGTTTAGAGTAATGGTGTCTTCCACGTCCAAGCTGACCGTGTAATCTGCTGAGTTGAGGACCTCTGTTCCCAGAGGAGAGAGGGGCTCTCCACCCCCAAACTGCCTAATATGATGGGTGGTCCTCCCAAGCTTTGGCTCCTGTGTACTAGCACTAGCTAAGAATGCTGGCCGAGTAAGAGCGGGGGCAGCCCTGGGAGAGGTACCCAGCCTCCTTTACTGGAGGGGAGGCTACCAGGTCAGTCAGTTGCCAAAGTCATGGACTGCCATCGCCCTTTGCCTACAGCGGTTCCTCGGCAGGTGCAGAGCGGAGGTGGTGGTGTGGAGGAGGTAAAGGAACTGACACGGGAGAGATGGAAAATGAAGAAGCACGGAGGGGGCGGGGGAGTAAAATCCACTGAGATGTTCTTGTGCACCAGGCACTGTGAGAGGCCCTTCCACACGCCAATCCCTTATTCCTCCCCAGGCCATAGTAACACACATGGCAACTGTGCATTAGCTAAGTTGCTTGACTTCTCTGAGTCACAGAGCCAGGGAATGCAGAAGCCGGGAATTAAATTTAACATTGACGAGGAGAGGATAATGAAACAAAACTAAACCAGGAACATATACTTCATTGCAATGCGGGCATCTCCGTTATGCGCACTACAGGAATAATGACCTTACGAGGACACATACATACAAGTCAATGCCTAGTACAACCAACTTCAGGAGAATATCTATTCGGTGGCACATGACTAATAATTTTCATATACACCACTAGAATTTTATCATATCTCCTTTCTCGAAATGTGTAACCATTATTTCGATATTTTTGCCAGGCCGGCTTTTCTATTTGCGTGGTTCTGTTTTGTTTTAGTTTAAAATTCTATTGGTGACATTTCTTGGTGAAATGAAGAGAAAACGAAGCAACACCAAAGTGATAGTCACAGAATTTGTGACCCTAAAAGGAACTAGTCTTCTTGGTACATTACTGTCAGCTAACCATATAAATGTTCTTTGAAAAGTCTGCTTCTAGATGTTAATGGAAGTATTGATTTTCACCTGTCTTTTTTTTTTTTTTATATAACATTTATTTACCGTGCTACCTCCTCATCTCCATTCTGAGCTCTGCTCTCTTGAGTGTCCGTGTCAGAGGCAAGTGCCAAAATCAAGGTGACTAAGCAGGTGTCAAGCCAGTTGCAGAGACAGAGAGAAGACTTAACTAATGGCATTGGTCTTCCAAGTCAATGGACCCTGTCTCTCCTAATTTCATTATCAATTCACCACAGGAACCTGACAGAGTCAGTATGTTAAGTCAAATTCAAAGGCTCAAAAAACGAAAAGAGAAAAAGAAAATCCAATTTCAGAGTCGGGTAAAAACATCATAATTCAAAGAAAATCTTTATTATTGATTTATAGCTGCACACTCTTGTCCAAAGATTTCCTCTTTAAATTGAGAATGCTAATGATTTCCCATCCTGAAATTAATCCAAAAGTTGCACACGTTTTAAAAAGGCCCTAATTGTTGTATTTCAAGCAGGGAAGTGCCAAAGCCGAGCCTGCTTCTTTCGGTGACTGTGGGTGATGACGCGCCCTGGGCTTCTTGAGAATCACCCGCTTCCTTGGGAGGCTTTCTTGTGTGTGCCAAGAGGCCATAAATTTGAGATGGAATATCCTGTTTGTTGAGGCTCCTGTACATGCAACCCAATTGCTCTCTGATAAACAGATCTGTTTGGGACAAAAGTTCCTGCCTAAGTGGTTTAGAGACTTGGTTGTTCTGGTGGGAGAGGAGACACCGTCCTCATGTGCAGATAAGTCAGGCAGTCTGGAGTCTCTGCAAGGCACCACATCAGTTCCAGAGGAAGCCCAAGACAACCAGGATAGCTCCAGTGACCTAACACAGATTTGAAATGAGGAAAAAGGAAACAGTTATTTGTGGGGAACAGGAAATAGATATTAAGAGGATACTGACACAGAGTCCTATTGCTACCAAATATTTTTATTTACCCTGTGCAATTCTATGTATTTTTGTAAGCCATGTTAAATTATTTTAAAAAGAATATGGGGTTGTTACTTTATTAGGAAAAAACAAACAAACAAACAAACAACAGAGATTCAGGCACTTTCTTAATGTTCCTTAAAAGAAAAAAGGAAGAACAGCTTATATTCCTAGTTAATCATCCACCTGGTTTTGGTAAATCGATTGTATCAAAATATTGATTGGAGTCCTTTGCAGCTACCTCAGAATTTGCCTTTAAGGTAAGTTTATAATTTTGATTGGTGCACACATTAAAGAGATTTATCTTTTATTTATTTATTTTTGTTTTTTGTTTTTTGTTTTTGAGAGAGAGAGTGGGCACGTGTTGGGGGGAAGAGGGGGAGGGGCAGAGGGAGAGACTCTCAAGCAGACTCCCCACTGAGCACAGAGCCCAACATGGGGCTCAGTCTAACCACCGTGAGATCATGACTTGAGCTGAAATCAAGAGTCAGACACTTAACCAACTGAGCCACCCCGGCGCCCCTCATTAAAGAGATTTAAATGTTAAAATGCATGCTTCCACAACCTTCTGCTCATGTACCTATTAAAGGCACCTTTCTGTCTGTATTGTAATTAGTCATTCATATGTTGTCTTTCCCACCAGACTGAATTCCTGGTGGGATCACAATGTCCTCAGTGCCTCCAAGCATCCCTGAAAGAGAAGACATACAGTAGACCCTATCTGGGATTAATATTAAATAATACAATATAACTAATTTGCAGGATAGTTACAAGGATTAAATAGAGTAACATAAAAATCCAACAGAAATCTGAATCCCAGTAGAGACTCAACATGTTAGTTCTCTGCCCCCTCCTTTGAATGAAAGGAAAAAAGATTCTTTAATTTTTAAAGTTGTGTCGAATACTCAATATCAATTTCCATTTAATAAAAAAATATGTATTTTGCAGAATCTGATTTGCTCTTAAGAATAATTGTATTTGGTGTATTTAGCTATTCAAGGCCTAGGTGGATAGATAGGAACAGAAAAAAAATAAGAAACAGAAAATTTGGCTTCCTTCTTATCAACAATTCATGGGGAAGGTAGCCTTAGGAAAATGTTGGTCTCCTTTCTTCTACCTTCTCTTATCAGTCCCGGGGACTAATCTGGATCTTTTGTCCCTCGTGGGTGAACACCCAGGCCCTAGGCACAGGCTGGCTTTAAGGGAGCTGTGGAAAATTCGGCACCGATGGTTCCAACCAATGTTTCCCCAGACTGAGTCATTCACTCTACTGCACACGTTTCACCGTAGATGGACTGGCTAGAGATTTTCAGGCAATTTATATGCAGGTTAAAAAATATCCTGCATAATTATATGTAGTTGAGGTTGCAATATAAGTAAGTAGATGACAAAAAACAAGCGATCTAACAATTTGACTTGCTTCTTTTGCTTTCATTGCCAAAAAAGGGTCTTTAGTCATTCTGATTAAATACAAATTCTATTCGATAAAGCCTTAAAAAAAAAGACAAGGGTTTTTTTTCCTTTCCTTTTTTTTCACTTTTACTACAACTTTAGTTTCATTGTTTGATAATTTACTTTTCAACAAGAGATATGTTATTACTTCTGATTAAAGGTAATGGGACACTAGGGTATCAGTGTCTTAAATTTTAGATAAAAATTTAGCATAAAGTTTAGATTCAAAAGGAAAACTACATTCAGCCTGATTCTGGTTTTAAAATGAAAATGCTATCGTACTAAAGAATTACACATGAAACTACAACTTTTGGAAAGCTGCAATTTGGTGGAATGTTGCCTAAGAAAACATCATGGAAAACCAAAAATCATTAAAAGTATAAAAATTTTACCAAACCACCATCTAATTAATGAAAGAGGGTATAGTTACTTTTATTCCTGAAAATGATCAATTTAATCAGAGGCTTTCAGTACGTCCATTTGTTTCTTTGGATGGAAATTGTACTTTTGCTATTTCATGGATGCCAGTCAGGCATATGAAAATTATGAGATTTATAAAATCATTTAGGATAATCACAAAAAACAATTATTTGTAACAAATAAAGACTTTCTAGAAAGCTTAAAAAAAAAAAAATACCCTGCATACAGCACCCGTGAAAGAGAGTGACTGCTCTTTCCACACGTGGTCTGGCCTATTCTTCTGAAAATGACCATTTGGCAACACTGAATTTCCTCTGTGGGTTATTTCCATCGGACCATAACTAGCCACAAAAGAGGAACAAAGTATGTCCCTTTCCAACAACAGTATCTACCATTTTGATGACTTCTAAACACATCTCTCTCCACTAAACTTTTTTTTTTTAAAGATTTTATTTATTTATTTGACAGAGAGACAGCGAGAGAGGGAACACAAGCAGGGGGAGTGGGAGAGGGAGAAGCAGGCTTCCCGCCAAGTAGGGAGCCCGATGTGGGACTCGATCTCAGGACCCTGGGATCATGACCTGAGCCGAAGGCAGACGCTTAACGACTGAGCCACCCAGGCGCCCCCCCCCCTTTTTTTTTAAACTCATCTTAGGTCCCAGGGTGCTTTCATATATAACTTCATTCACATCTTACGACAAGCCTGTAAGGTAGGGTATTTTTATCTCCAGTTTACATTTGGGTCAAATGAGGCTTAGAGAAGTAATTTTCAGGGCGACTTAAAGTGCATGTCAAAGCCAGATTCACACCAAGGGCTGTAGGACTCCAAAGCCACTTATTTCCTATGCCTTAAATATTTTTGTCCCTCCATCTATCCCCCTGGGAAGGTTTGGGGACTTCTGCAATCCCCTGAGAGGTCTCTTTGCTGAGCAAGTAGCCCGCATCCCGTGGGCAGCCTTCTGGTGGCCAGATGTTTGGTTGTCCATCTCTGGGTCAGGCCCTCGGAAGCCAGCCGGACGCCGGGATGCTCCTTTCCCAGGTGACTGCTGTAAACTCAAGGTCACTAAATAAATGGCCGATAATGAGGCTGTGCTCCTGTCACGTTATTTCCCTGACTTGATTCCTCTACAACACTTTCGTGGTCTGCTCTTGTTTGGTGGTCACCACATGGGAAATTATACCTGGCTACAGCCACCAACCTAGTCTTATGGATCTCTGTGGTTTATTGAATAATTCACAAATACCTACTACCCTGTTTCTAGGTTGCACATTTTCTGCAATCTATGAAGCAGTTGGTCCCAGCTCTTAGTGAAATCTGCTACCGTGCCCAGAGACCTTACATTCCTAGTACTCTCTGACAGGTTGATCTTAGACTTTGATGATTCACCTTGAGCAGAATGGGCGTACTCCCTTTCCAGGACAATCCCTCGTCGTGATGTCAGAGCAGTGTAAGGAAATGGAGAGAGAATGGATGGGGGAAGATCAGGACAGGTTGAATGGGCAGAACTGCGGATGTGATTGCTACTAATTCTGTCTACACGGAGGTTGCTCTAGTTGAGTGATGTCAACATCAACTATAAAATTATAACAATGAAACTATAATGAGGCTCAGATGATTTGAGTCACGTTCCCTACCATCACGAACAGTTGGTAGGTAGAGACTTGAACCTGGTCGGTACCAGACCCTCCACATGCATCTCTATCTCTATCTCATATCATCTCTACTACACTTTCAGAAGGTGGGTGCTGTCCTCTCATAGTTCTTCTGGAAGCCGGAAGTCGAAACTCAAGCGTCATGCCCCCTTCAAAGGCTCTCAGGGAGAATCCTTTCCTTCCTCTTCCAGCTTCTGGTGACTCCCCAATCTCCCCCTCCATATTCTTCCTTCTGTGTCTATGTCCCTGTAAGGACACTCACTGGATTTAAGAGCCCCCCACCCCCACCCCATCCAGGACAATCTCATCTGGATCCTCACCCTAATTCTACCTGCAGAAACCTTATTTCCAAATAAGGCTGCATCCTGAGGTTCTGGATGAACATGGATTTCTGAGGGATGCGGGTCCAGAAATGGAATGCTTAAGGTCACACGACTCTGTGGGCTAAAGATCTCACTACAAACTACATCTTTTTGACAGTAAGTCTTGTTTATAACAACTTCAGAGACCAGCCTCGGGGCTTCCCAGAGTTCAGCGGTGGGCTTTGCACGGGGAAGCTAGGGAAAGCTAGGGCAAGACTGGATGACAATGTAGCTCTGGCTAAGGTCACCCACCCAATAGACGTGGTTGTGTAGAAATGCTAAGAACCACAGGAGCATTTTTGGTGGAATGACTAGATCAGAACCATGCCTTAAGAAGCTCTGGGAGGAAGGGTTAATGCATTAAGAGCATGTCACACGGGATGACAAATGGTATTGAAGATGGAATGACAAAGACAACAATGACGAGATACTGTGATGACAGCTGAATGATGGGACAACGAAGAGAGAGGCTCCCAGGAGTTTACAGGCCTAGAAAATACATGCAAGAGCAGGAGATTTTAAGTGAATTAACGAAAACTACATTCTTGGATGTTTAGAGGGAGCAGAGTATCAAAAACAATTAGAAAATTACTTTTTTGGCTATGCTTCTCTTAGTTGAGATACGTCTCCAAGGCTGGTCAAAGTTTTGGTCATGACCTGATCAATATCATACCCAGGTGACACAGACATTCGTGGAAAATTCCCACCATTCTGTTGGAAGTTTTCCGTCTTCTTTCCAAGTAGTCCCCAAATCTCGGGAAGAAAAGGCATGGTTCAAATCTTAGGAGGTGAAGGGATCAAGGAAAGGTCAGGAGTGGGGGAAAGGGAGGGCATCCCCCCAATCTAGCTAATAAAAAGCAAGGACCAGAAATCCGATAACATGAAAATCAGATTTACAATGGTGAATTAAGTCTAAAATTCAGAAGCAGTCTTCAGACTCTTGTGAAACATGTTGGTCTTCGACTTCCTTATAAACTTCCTTCTGCCCAGGGAGACACAGACTGTCACTACACACTGGGTAAGCCCTAAGTTTGGGGCACCCTTTTCTAAGCAAGTTAATGAAATCGAACAAAAGGAACATGCGGTGGTGTCGCTGCAATCAGAAAAAGAAAAGAATTCCTTGTCGAAGGTGGGCAACGCATCAAATTAGGTTACCGGTCTTCCTCAGGCAGATTCCTTAGGTAATCTGGTAACCCACCTAAGGAAGTCCCAAGGAAGTCCCAGCTTGTACTTAGAAGCCACAAAGACGCTTTCTCCAAAGGTCCTCCAGAGACATCAGAACCGTCCGTCTTTCATTAATACGCTTCTTTCAAGAGAAGATATGAGGGCGTTGGGCATGTGTCTGCTTGTGAGGCTAAGAGGGAAAATGTGTTTTTTCCTCAAGGCTGTGTATCATTGCAGTGGTGGAGAGAGCAAGGCTATGGAGTGCAAGTCTGACCTCACCTAGGCAGCAAAGCATCTGAGAATTTATTTCGTCCCTTTTGCATTTTGTATTACAGCCCAGCAGTTTGCTGGGGACTTGAGTCTTGAAATATCCTTTGTGTTTTGAGAACAGTGCTGAAATGTTTCCCTTGCAACGGACTTAACAAGTGAAAAATGGAGGGGTTTTTTCCCCCTCATTTTCAGACATAATCTCGGCAGAATGTTTAAAAGAAAGATAAATCAAGTGTCAGGAACACTTACAAGAGAATGCTAACACAGAGAGGCGAGGTGAGGCAGGGAACAGAATAGATGGATCCTGTCACGGGGATGGTGGCCCCTGCTGGTATGGCTGATCCCTGATGCTGAGTTCTCTCCTTTGGGATGATTGACACTGTCCTCATTCCCAATAGCCCCGACAAGGCAGAAGTGCAAAGGAAGCTCCCTTCCTCTTCTTCTCTGCTCCATGGGGTACGTCATAAAGTCCTTCTCGGTCCCCGAGTCCTCTACTTGCAGAGAGGTTAAGAGTCTGAGTGTGAGAATAAATGCTTAACTTCCCAGATTACCTTGTTCCCTGGGAGGCGTTGTCCAAACCTAACAGAATCAGTATGGATGCTCCGAATCTGCCTGCTCTCAGCCCCCACAGATGTTTTCCCTTGGCACAGACAATAAGCATCTAGGATGAAATGTTACCATTTAATAATTAATACCATTCAGACTCTCCCTCCCTTCTGCTGGAAGTTGGTCCTTCGGCATAACCACTGATGTGCTGACGTCCATGCTCTTGTAACATTATATTCAGGATAAATGCGCTTTCATTTCCCAAGATGTACTAATTGTAGTTTTCATAAACCGGGTCATATGTTGGAATCTGTTCCTATACCTGCAGTTAGTTACATTTATGTATAAAAATTGGCAAATGATTTCTTTCAAAGAAATTACGAATAGGGATTCTCTAAAATTGCCCTGAATATTTTAATTGTGAAATCCCTAACTTTTTTTTTTTAATCATCTCTTGAGCAGCACTCTATCACAGGATTATATAAGACAATGCCTGTTTCTGAATGTAGATACCTTCCTTTTTTTAAATCACACTACACATCTCTAAAATATAACCTTCGGGGAATCTGAGTGAGAGGTGTCTGGATAGCCTTTGTATTATCCTCTCAACTTTCCTGTGACTCTGAAATTATGTTGACATGAAACATTTTTTTAAAAAATCTGAACCATACCCGAACTAGCTTGATACACCCTTTTCAAATAAGCTGAATCTTCTATCTCCAAAATCAGTAACGGAAGTAAATCCAACCTTCTGTATACAGAAAACATTTAGATTAAAGGTTCTACCCTACTACCTATAGAAACATAAAGTAGCAGATATGTTTGTTGTGTAACTAACAAGGTCACAGGCTGTTCAGCGGCTGGAGCAAACTCGATTAAGACCGTGATAATCTTTTGAAAGATTGTCATTTATCTCCATTTGAAGGGCATTATCTTAGTTCTTCAGCTATCACAGGGAGCAAGGTTAACAAATATTCAGTGATGAATTTCTGAAAGCTGTAGTCAGATCTTGTTCTCCTACACCCTTCTAAAGGGCCGTCAAAAGACAG
This sequence comes from Mirounga angustirostris, assembly GCF_029215605.1. Classification (NCBI taxonomy): domain Eukaryota; kingdom Metazoa; phylum Chordata; class Mammalia; order Carnivora; family Phocidae; genus Mirounga; species Mirounga angustirostris. The sequence goes on from NW_026991715.1 coordinate 20,570,090, forward strand.
TGAAATAAAAATTGTCGAATTTGTGCACAGACTTACTTAATGGCTGTTATCTGAGAAAGTGGTTATGATTCATATAGTCACTATCTTTACTTAAGCAATTTCTCATTTGCTTTAGATGGAAGACAGTCTGTTCCCATTGCTCACGTGGGAGAGATTACCACAAAAGGCTCTTGTTTACTTGAAATAAGAAGCTATGAGACACAAAATCCACCCAGAGGGGATCTGTGCTTTCAAAAGAGTCTCATACTTTTGCCAAAGGGTCAACATTCTTGACTGTCTTCTTACTAAGCGGATTTGATTTACCTGTGGGGTTTTGGGTCTATAAATAGTCTTGACCATTTCAAGTGGGTTTTGATACTAATTTTTAAGGAGGAAGGAACTGGAATGATGGAGCATGTTCTATGCGCTAGGAGCTCTGCTTAGTAAACAAGTTATTCTCACTGAATTTTCCCGACCACCACGGAAGACGCGCATTAGTTTATCCTACAGATGAGCACCTCTAAGTGTGGAAAGATGAAGTAAGTGCCACTAATTCACATAGTGAGTCACTGAGAAGTGAACTGGGGAAAAATTCGCCCCCAAGTTGTATCTTTCCATTACTATCTGTGCCGGCAACTTTGTCAAATGTTTTTGCATAATTTTTCCTGGTCATTTGCCCAAGTGACTACAAAAAATCTGGGACCAGATTTTTTGAGGTGGAGTGTGTCTTCACAGACATGGGACAGACCTGGAAAATCTCAATAATATGCACTAACGTGGCCTTACTTTTTTTTAAGGAGGGGAAGTGGGAATGGGCCAAGTAAAGGGAAGGAGAAACTAATAGGTCATTCCCTGTGAGTCATATACTAAGATTCCCAGATCCTCTAGCTTTCTAAGATTATTTTATGAAACTTAACTTCTTGCCACCGTTATACCGGGGGCGCCGACCAGGGAACTGGGGTAAAGGAGAACCGTGCAAGCAAAAAAAAGTCTTGTGTGCATAGGCTTTGCTTTTCCATTTTTTAGCAGTTTTTCATTATTTTAGGTCCACAGAACCTCCCATATGATTAGGCCAAATCCTCTCAGCACAGGAAAGACACCAGGAATACCTCCCTTTGTTGATAACCCAGGTATAATTAAAATAATGAAGCATGGCCCCACGGGCTTAAAAAAATGGAGTATATTTAGAGACTGATATTGAACAAATTTAATGCTTCTACCTGCAAAATATTAAATGCAGATCATATTTTTGCTATTCATAACTGCAGGGTTAAAGATATTTTCATTCACAGTCACACAATATAAGCTTAAGGTAGTGTGATGATAGGAGTCAGACACACCGGATGCATTTGTCAAAATTCATCAAGTGTACACTTAAAAAGAATGATTTTTAAAATATAAATATTTTATCTCAATAAACCCGACTTAAAAAAAGGTTACCATCTTGTCAGTATATACCTCTGACTACGTAACCTTATTTGAAGATACTGCTAAAAGCTTATGCTTGAGTCTTTCAAGAATGTGATGCCCAGGCAAGGTCTGATTGTCTCCCCGGAATGCAGAAAAGTGGGACTCATCTGGCTTTTTCAGGATAGAAACCCAATGCCTGGTGGAGTATCAGGCACATGGCCAGGGGACATTTGTACCTGGTGACGGGCAACATGAAGATCCCCAGTGGTTCACTAGAGCACACCCTCAGGTGACCCTGTGAGCTCTATGTCATTCTCGTACCAAAGGCACTCAAAAGCATAGCTGCTTTTTAGGGTCCTAAAGATCTTTACAGATATTGGTGGCACTGGCCACGTATTGCTTTGTTCCAGGGAGTGATCTAGATGGAATCTTCTGGGTATTTTAGATCCTCTTTCATCCAGAGAGCAGTCATGGAGATGCACTAGAAGCTCGTCTCTTTGGTGGTAAAGAATTGGGACATAACTTTCACCAAACCCAAAAACATTTATACCTTGAACCTAGCTTGGAAAAAATGAGGAGCAAAGTTGATCTACCTGGAAAAGCGTATTTGTTCGATCATTATTCCCTCTGCTTAGACAGTGATGGATAATTACTTTGGGGATTCATTTTGCTTTACTTGCGGAGACAAAATTTAAGAGTTCATTATTTTTTACAAAAAGCTCAGATCTAGAAACAAGAACATCTTACGACCCCTATCATCATTGTTTTGACAACGTGGTATATATATATATAAATCTCCTTTAGACTAGAGAAGTATTTACAGTGACTCCTTCCTAGTTATGAATTTTATTATATGAAATTCATTTGAGGAAAGAGTTGTACAGAAGCAACAGAATATCACAAACATTGCAGATGTCTTCAGCTATTTATATTTCAGTATGTAGATATAACAATATTACAACAAAATCCTTGCACGGTTAACAGAAATACATCTAGGTTAAGCTATATCATCACGTTTCTCCAGGAAATTGGCTGAATTTTGTTTTCACCAGTCAGTTAAAATGAAGATACACAATTATGTGGAAATACTGCTTTCATCTATGAAATTTGGCCAACCTTAGAAATACTTTCATAAACATTAACTACCCACCAAATTTCTAAAATTCTCCAAAGGCTTACCTCGATGATTTTGGTACTTCATCTCTGGAAAGTATGCCCTGCTCTTTTTATATATCACAGAGATATCTGCTCTGAGTTTTCTCCTTTTTTTTTTTTTTTTTTTTAAATACAAGCATGATGATGGGGTTGGCCTGAACCAGCTCATTCAGCAGTAATTCCTCCAGTGGGAAAAATCGGCAGACCCACCACAGAGGCCACGAACTTTCCAACAGATAGTTTCTAAGAACTGATTGTTCAGTTTTCAGGATTTTGGTGAGCTGCCTATTAAACACAGTCCTTCTTAAAAAGAACATTAAACAAATATATTATCCAATTCAGCTTTCTGCAAAAAAAAAGTCTTGTGTGCATAGACTTTGTTTTTCCATTTTTTAGCAGTTTTTCAGTATTTTAGGTCCACAGAACATCCCGCATGATTAGGCCAAATCCTCTCAGCATAGGAAAGACACCAAGAATGCTTTGTTGATAACCCAAGTGCTAACAACTTAGCACTTGCTTATCATTTCCTACGGCTTCTCCTTTTGAGGTTATTTACATCGATCGTATCTGTGTGATGGAAATATAATGACGTGCTACTCCATCTCTTCCCAACTCCGAGTTCAGTGACATTGCATTGGTGGCCTGAAATTGCCTACTGCTGGAAATCAGCAAAGAACTCAGGGCTGCCTGCCCACTCCCTTCCCCCAAACACCCATCCTCTTTTGTCCTCAGGAGTTGTTAAATGGTCACCAGCACATTTAACAGCTTTCTAGTTGAAGTTAATAGGACAACACAACAAAACAAAAAAGATGGAAGCCCCGTGACTGTAACCGTCCCTCCATATACCGTGGATATTATCATTGTACAACTCTATTTATGGAAATTATCTATCCATTCTTTCATTCATTCAATATTTACCTAGTGCTGTTATGTACAAAGCACTGTGCTGAGCATGGTCGTAACTGGAGTAAATAGACGCTACACAACTAAACAAAGAAATGTTGAGTAATGAAAGAAACACGTGCTTTGGATTCAAAAAGGATCACGAGTCTGAATGCAGTTATGCAGGATGACCCACCTTCCCCGATTCTCCTAAGACTGTACTAGTTTGGGCCATAAAAGTCCTATACCCTAGGAAATCCTTCTGCCCCAGACAAAGCAAAAAGATTTAGTCATGCTGCAACTACGACACTTGATGATTTTGAAAACTTGGGCTGGTTCCTTGGTGTCTATGAACCTCTGTTTTCCTATATATGAAAGGAGGAACAGAAAACCCCTTTTTCAGGGCTGATGTGAAGATCCGTGTTATATGAGCACCCTATATACGAGAGTGTACAAGCACTTAGGACAACGCTTTTCATAGGCAGTGTGCTCAGTGAATGAGAGTGTTTATTATTCATAATAAAACTCACAATCAACTAGGTAAAAACCGTCGTAGGAGTTGAGTTGCAAAGGTAAATTCTGATAAAAGGTTTTAGAAAGATATGATAGAAGAGGGAGCATTTGATTTTGACCCCTTAGAATAGAAATTGCCTTTAGCCCATTATCAAACTATATCTTGATTCTGATGCTGCTACATTGGTTTTTAGTACTCGACACCCCGATTTTCAGAGCCTCGCCAACCTGAGCAGGAAACCCAGCTTGTAACTTTCTATCTCTGCTCTGACTGGCTCAGGCCTGCTCTTCTTCAATGCCTCCAGCCAGGCAGGATGAAGCAGGTGTGTAAATTCTGCTCTCTGAAAACCTTCAAGAAAATGATGTGTTCAGCTTGCATCTTAGTGGGATCAAATTCACTGGGAAACAGGGAAACCAAGATAGGATTTTCAGTGAGACTTGAAAGCTATGAAAAGTTCCTAAACATTAGTAGGTGCTCGAAAAATGCTAGTTCATATTTCCACTTCAGCTCAGTTGCTTGCCAAAGCCTGCAGAGCTGATGAAATACTCACAGGGGTCTGTTAAAACCATAAATGGAACCTAAGAAAAGCGTCACTGTTGTTTGGGAACCTTTTGCATACGGACAAATAGAATTTTGAATAGACACGAAGGTCAGACGCATAGGCAAACATTGACCTCACTGTTGAGGAAGTGCCTTCAGAAAAAAGCTTATATTGTTCACCTTCCTCTTCCTTCAGGGGAAATTACTCTTACTGTTCTTATTTTGTGTTTTAGGACTATATAATTGTGATAACAGATGCTAAAAGATCACTTTTTTGGGGGGAGAATATGAGAAAATGGAGTGGATCCTTGGAGAAGACACTTGCTGACCAGGTTGCAGGTCTGGTGTCTTATGCAGGCTCAAAGAGAGCCCCCACCGATCTTGACCCCATGGTATCACATCCTCCTGCAGTCTCCGCCTACACTGAGTCAGAGCTGGTCTGTGTGGTGGGAAAAAGTATGGTACAAGTGATTGTGTATGATTTCTGAACATAGCTCATTAAAGATAAAATACAGTATGCCCAGTTAATTTTGAATTTCACATAATCAACCAAAAAATTCTTAGTATAAATACAGACTAAATATTGCATGCACCATATTCACACCAAAAAGTTATTTATTGCTTATCTGAAATTTGATTTAACTGGGTGTCCTATATTTTTATTTGCTAAATCTGGCAACCCTATGAAGAGCATTTTGGCTTCCTCCTTCTTTTCTTGGATTGTTCACCATGTTGTGTAGACAGATGCTCAAGCAGCCTATAGAGAGGCCCATGTGAAGAAGAGCTGAGGAGTTCAACCACTGGCTAGTAACAGAATTTGCCCCACACTTCTCACTTGTTTGATTATGTTCTTAGTGGCTACTGTAGAGAGTGAATTCCGTTAGAAGAGTCATGAATGTTTTTGCTCCTTATTGTGTCCAAGTACCCAATACAGCACAGTTCCAGGCACTTGAGTGGTTTCAGCTTTGTTAAATGGCACAAAACAGTGCTCTGAGCCCCACTTTTGACATTCATAAGATGGGATAAAAATGAAATCCACCATATAGGTATATAACAATCCCATTTATAATTGCATCAAAAGGAATAAAATAGGAATAAAAGAGGTGAAAGACTGCACTCTGAAAACTAAGACATTGATGAAAGAAATTGAAGATGATACAAATAAATGGAAAGGTATACTGTGATCATGGAGTTGAAGAATTAATACTGTTAAAATGTTCATACTACTCAAGACAATCTACAGATTCAATGCAATCCTTACCAAAATACCAACAGCATTTTTCACAGAACTAGAACAGATAATCATAAAATTGTACAGAACCACAAAAGACCCTGAATAGCTATAGCAATCTTAAGAAGGCATACTAAAGCTGGGGGTATGAAGCTCCCAGATTTCACACCATACTACAAAGTGATAGTAGTCAAAACAGTATGGTATTGGCACAAAAACAAACACATAGATCAATGGAACAGAATGGAGAGCCCAGAAATAAACCCACAATTATGTGATCATTAAATCTATGACAAAAGAAGCAAAAATATGCAACTGGAAAAAGTCAGCCTCTTCAATAAATGGTGTTGGGACAACTGGACAGCCACATGCAAAAGAATAAAATTAGACTACTTTCTTATACTTTATACAAAAATAAACTCAAAATGAATTAAAGACCTAAATACAAGATGTGAAACCATAAAATTCCTAAAAGAAAACACAGGCAGAAAACTCTTGCACATCGGTCTTAGCAAGAGTTTTGTAGATCTGTCTCCTTCAGCAAGGGCAACAAAAGGAAAAATAAACAATTGTGATGATATCAAACTAAAAAGCTTCCACAGTAAAGGAGACCATCAACAAAACACAAAGGCAACCTATTGAATGACAGAAGATATTGCAAATGATATGTCTGATAAGGGGTTAGTATCCAAAATATATAAGGAACTCATACAACTTAACACCAAAAAAAGCAAACAATCTGATTAAAATATAGGCAGAGGACCTGAATAGACATTTTTCCAAAGAAGACATACAGATGGCCAACAGAGACATGAACAGTGCTCAAGATCACTCATCATCATCACATAAATGGAAACTATAAAGAGCTATCACTCATACCTGTCAGAATGTCTAGTATCAAACAGAAACAACAAGCACTGGCAAGAATGTGAAGAAAAGGGAACCCTCATGCACCGTTGGTGGGAATATAAATGGGTGCAGCCACTATGGAAAACAGTGTGGAGGTTCCTCAAAAAATTAAAAAGAGGGCGCCTGGGTGGCTCAGTTGGTTAAGCGACTGCCTTCGGCTCAGGTCATGATCCCGGAGTCCTGGGATCGAGTCCCACATCGGGCTCCCGGCTCAGCAGGGAGCCTGCTTCTCCCTCTGACCCTATCCCCTCTCGTGCTGTTTCTCTCTCTCTCTCTCTCTCAAATAAATAAATAAATAAAATCTTTAAAAAAAAAAAAAAAAAAAAAAAAAATTAAAAAGAGAAATATCATATGATCCAGCAATTCCACCTCTGGGCATTTATCCAAAGAAAACAAAAACACTAATTTGAAAATATATATGCACCCCTCTGTTCAGTGCAGCATTATTTACAATAGCTAAGATATACAAGTGTATTCACACACACAGGTACATACATACAGTGGAATATTACTTAGCCATATAAAAGAACAAAATTTTGCCATTTGCAACAACATGGAAGGATTCAGGGGGTACTATGCTATGTGAAATAAGTCAGACAAAGACAAGTACTGTATCATTTGACTTATATGTGGAATCTGAAAAAAATAACAAACACAAAAACCAGAAACAGGCTCATACATACAGAAAACAAACTGGTGGTTGCCAGAGGGGAGGGACCTGGGGGGGCAGGTGAAATAGGGAAAGGGGATTTAGAGGTACAAACTCCCAGCTATAAAATACATGAGTCATGGGGATGTAAGCACAGTACAGGGAATAGAGTCATTATTACTGTAATAACCTTGTATGGTGACACATGAAAATTACACTTCACTGTGGTGATCATTTCATAATGTACATAGATATCAAATCATTATGTTCTATACCCAAAACCAATATAATAGTATGTGTCAACAATACTTCAAATAATATACATTTACCCCCCCATGTCTACCACATAGTGTTCTTGTGAAGATTAAATGAATTAATAGACTTAGAAATGTGTCGGCTGCATAAGAAGTGCTGAACACACATGGAAAGAGTGTTCCTTTATCTCAGTGATTAGCTTGCATTGGAATCACATGAAGGGCTGTTAAGATTCTGATTATCGGCACACCTTGTTTTATCGCGCTCTGCTTTATTGCACTTTGCAAATACTGCATTTTTTAGAAATTGAAGGCTTCTAGCAACCGTGCATTGACCAAGTTTTTCAGGGCCATTTTTCCCAATAGCGTTCGCTCACTTCATGGCTCTGTGCCACAATAATTGGTTTGGTAACTCTCAAACTATATCAAACTTTCTCATTATTATTGTATTGTTATGGTGATCTGTGATCAGTGAACTTTGATCTTAAAATTGTGTCTTGGGGCACCATGAACCACACCTATATAAGACCATGAACTTAATGGATAAATGTTGAGTGTGTTCTGACTGCTCCATAGACTGGCCATTCCCCCATCTCTCTCCTTCTCCTTGGGCCTCCCCATTCTCTGGGACAAAACAGTATTGAAATTAGGCCAATTACTCTACAGTGGCCTCGAAATGTTCAAGTGAAAGCAAGAGTCATATGTCCCTCACTTTAAACAAAATTAGAAATGATTATGCTTAGTGACAAAGACATGTCAGAAGCCAAGATAGGCTGGAAGCTAGGCCTCTTGTGCCAAACAGTTAGCCAATTGTGAATGCAAAGGAAATGTTCTTGAAGGACATTAAAAGTGCCACTCTAGGGCGCCTGGGTGGCTCAGTCGGTTAAGCGTCTGCCTTCGGCTCAGGACATGGTCCCAGGGTCCTGGGATCGAGTCCCGCATCAGGCTACCTGCTCCGCAGGAAGCCTGCTTCTCCCTCCTCCACTCACCCTGCTTGTGTTCCCTCTTTCGCTGTGTGTCTCTCTGTCAAATAAATAAATCTTAAAAAAAAATTAAAAAAAAAAAAGTGCCACTCTAGTGAACACATGAATGATAAGAAAGCAAAATAGCCTTATTGCTGACATAAAGAAAGGTTTAGTGGTCTGGATAGATCAGACCAGCCACAACATTCCCTTAAGTGAAAGCCTAAACCTGAGTAAGGCCCCATCTCTCTTCAAATCTGTGAAGGCCGAGAGAGGTGAGAAGCTGGAGGAAAAAAGTTTAAAGCTAGCCAAGGTTGGTTCGTGAGGTTTAAGGAAAGCAGTGATCTCTATAATGTAAAAGTACAAGGTGAAGCAAATGTTGATGTAGAAGCTGCATCAAGTCCTCCAGAAGATCCAGCTAAAATAATTCATGATGGTGGCTACACTAAACAACAGATTGTCAGAGTAGACAAAACAGCCTTCTACTGGAAGAGGATGTCATCTAGGACTTTCACAGCTGGAAACGAGAAATCCATGTCTGGCTTCAAAGCTTCAGAGAGTCAATGCCTGTTTTCAAAGACTCTCTTGATAGGGGCTAATGCAGGTGGTGACTTTAAATTCATGTTAATGCTCAATTACCATTCTGAAAACCCTAGGGCCCTTAAAAATTGTGCAAAATCGGCTTTGCCTGTGCTCTGTATATGAAACAACAAACTCTGGATGACAGCACCTCTTTTTTTTTTAAGATTTATTTATTTATTTGAGAGAGAGTGTGGGGAGGGGCAGAGGGAGAGAGAGAATCTCAAGCAGATTGCCCGCCGAGCACAGAGCCTGACCTTGGGCTCAATCTCACAACCTATGAGATCATGACCTGAGCTGAAATCAAGAGTTGGACACTCAACCAACTGAGCCACCCAGGTCCCCACACCCTTTTCTTAAAGATTTATTTAGCTAGCACATCCTTTTACAGCATGGTTTACAGAATATTTTAAGCCCACTGTTGAGAACTAATGCCCAGGAAAAAAAAAGATTTAAAATGTTACTGGTCACATCAATTAGAGAAAGGAAAAAAAAAAAAAAAGATCATTTCAATAGATGCAGAAAAAGCATTTGACAAAGTATTACATCCATTCATGATAAAAACTCTCAACAAAGTAGGTTTAGAGGGAATATACCTCAACATAATAAAGGCCATATATGAAAAACCCACTGCTAACTGCATGCTCAATAATGAAAAACTGAGAGTGTTTCCTCTAAGATCAAGAATGAGACGAAGATGTCCACTCTCACCACTTTTATTCAACACAATACTAGAAGTCTTTGCCACAGCAATCAGACAAGAAAAAGGAATAAAACACATACAAATTGGTAAGCAAGAACTAAAACTTTCACTATTTGCAGATGACATATACTATACATAGAAAACCCTAAAGACTCCACCAAAAAACTATTAGAACTGATAAATGAATTAAATAAGGTCACATATACCAAACCAATAACCAGAGATCTGTTGCATTTCTATACATTAATAATGAAGCAGTGGAAAGATAAATTAAGAAAACAGTCCCATTCACAATTACACCAAAAATAATAAAATACCTAGGAATAAACTTAACCAAGGAGGTGAAAGACCTGTACTCCAAGAACTATAAAACAATGATGAAAAAATTGAAGATAACACAAAGGGAAAGATATTCCTTGCTCTTGGATTGGGAGAGCAAATATTGATAAAATGTCCATACTATGGAAAGCAATCTACATATTTAATGCAACCTGTATTAAAATACCAACAGCATTTTCCACAAACTAGAACAACAAAAGACCTCGAATAGCCAAAGCAACCTTGAAAAAGAACAAAACTAGAAGTATCATAATCCCAGATTTCAAGATATATTATAAAGCTCTAGTAATCAAAACAGTATGGGTGTGGAGCCTGCTTAAGATTCTCTCCCTCTCCCTTGCTCTAAAAAAAAAAGAAAAAATTAAAAATAGAACTACCCTATAATCCAGTAATTACACTATTGGGTATTTACTCAAAGAATATGAAAACACTAATTCAAAAAATCTATTCACCCCTATATTTATTGCAGCATTATTTACAATAGCAAAATTATGGAAGCAACCCAAGTGTCCATTGATAGATGAATGGATAAAGAAAGGTGGACACACATACAATGGAATATTACTCAGCCTAAAAAAGAACAAAATCTTGCCACATGCAACAACATGGTTCGATCTAGAGGGTATAATGCTAAGTGAAATAAGTCAGTAAGAGAAAGATGAATACCATATGATTTTACTCATACGTGGAAGTTCAGAAACAAAAGAAATAAGACACAAACAAAAAACCTGACTCTTAAATATGGAGAACAAACTGATGGTTACCAGAGGGGAGATGGGTGGGGGATGGGTGAAATAGGTGAAGGAGTTTAAGGGTACACTTACTGTGATGAACATTGAGGAATGTATGGAGTTATTGAATCACTATGTTGTATACCTGAAACTATGACAACACTGTACATTAATTACACTGGAATTTAAAAAAATGTTACTGCTCATTGACAATGTACCTGGTTACCCAAGAGCTCTGACGGAGATGGACGATGAGATTAATGTCACAGATTCATGGGAAGAGGTCAAAATATCAACTTTTGCAGAAATTTGAAAGAATTTGATAACACCCTCATGGATGACTGTGAGGGGTTCTAGAGTTCAGTGGAAGTCACTGCAGATGTGGTAGAAATAACAAGAGAACTAGAATTAGAAGTGGAGCCTAAACTGTGACTGAATTGGTATAATCTCATGATAAAACTTGGATTGATGAGGCATAGCTTCTTATGGATGAGCACAGAAAGTGGTTTCTTGAGATGGAATCAACTCTTGGTGTAGATGCTCTGAGACAGTTGAAATGACAACAAAGGACTTGGAATATAACATAAAGGTAGTTGGTAAAGCACTGGCAGAGTTTGAGAGGACTGACTCCAGTTTTGAAAGAACTTCTAGGGTGGGTAAAATGCTATCAAACAACACGGCATGCTTCAGAGAAATCGTTTATGAAAGGAAGAGCCTGCTGATTTTGCAAACCTCAGTGTTGTCTTAAGATAACAATACATTTTTGTGATTTTAAGCCACCCAGCCTTCAGCAACTACCACCCTGATCAGTCAGCAGCCATCAAGATCGAGGCAAGACCCTCCACCAGCAAACAGATGATGACCTACTAAAAGCTTAGATGATGGTTAGTTTTTAACAACAAAGTTTTTTTTTTTTTTTAAAAGATTTTATTTTTATTTATTTGAGAGAGAGAGAATGAGAGAGAGAGAACACCTGAGAGGGGATAGGGTCAGAGGACGAAGCAGACTCCCTGCCGAGCAGGAAGCCCGATGTGGGACTCGATCCAGGGACTCCAGGATCATGACCTGAGCTGAAGGCAGTCGCTTAACCAACTGAGCCACCCAGGCGCCCAGCAACAAAGTTTTTTTTTTAATTAAGATACGTCCACCGTTTTTTAGACAGCATGCTATTATACACTTAATATACTGCAGTATACTGTGAACACAACTTTTATATGCATTGGGAAACCAAAAGATTCATTTGACTTGCTTTATTGTGGTATTTGCTTTATTGTGGTGGTTTGGAACCAAACTCACAGTATCTTTAAGACATGCCTCTCGTGAGCCCCACTTCCCTGAGTTTCTGATTCAGTAGGGTGTGGCCAGATCATGCTTATGTTTCTAATTTTGAGACCGAGCCACTGTTTGGGCTTAATGCTTTCAATGACTGCAGCCATGCTGGGAAAGCGCCTTCTCACTTCTGTTTATAAATGATTTGTGTTGGCTGGGTATGGACCTCAGCCCAGGCATAGCTATCAAGAGCATGAGGTCTGATTTCTCTTAACATAAGTAGACACATAAGTCTCTGATTTATTTCTGATTATTATCAATACCTCTAGACCAAGGGATGCTCTTAGCTAGCAGGAAGTCTAAAATAGCAGAAAGAAAGCAGCCTCTGTACTAAATGAGCTCGGCTCAACTACTACTCTTTTTGCTGGTTTCTGGACTCTGGTCTCACTGTACTTGAAAGCTAAGTCCATATATTCAGCTGAAGTCCACACTGTACTCCAATGTGGGAGGGGAAATTCATAGGAAATAATAAATTCATAGTAAATATTGCTGCAGTACATCAGAAACGAACATTTTTTGTTTTCCTAATTGGCAGAGGTTTAAAACATGAAACAAACAGGTTCTAAAAGTGCTCCCTGTCATTAACCCCCTTCCAAGACACAATCTCAACCCCAGAGCAGTATAGGGGAGGAAAGATTTTTACTCTATTTTCTTAGATTCTTTTTATGGGGCCTGCAAATTAAAATGACAAAGACAGATTAGGGGTGCCTGGGTGGCTCAGTCGGTTAAGCGTCTGACTCTTGGTTTCGGCTCAAGTCATGATCTCATGGGTCCTGAGATTGAGCCCCGCATTGAGCTCCACACTTAGCTGGGCGTCTGCTTGAAGATTCTTTCCCTCTGCCTTTCCCCCCACTCCCACACGTGTGTGCACTCTCTCTCTAAAATAAATAAATAAATCTTTTAAAAAAAGATTAATAGGAGAAAAGTTGTATAAACTTTATAAACATTTTTACATGAATGGGGGCTTCACAGAAAAGAAGTAAAAACCCAAAGAGTTGGTTGGACCTGGTGGCTTATATACCATTTTAACAAAAAAGAATACATTGTGGAGAAATGACTACCCAAAGGAGACGGGGGACGGTCTGGACTTAGGGGCAGTAAATGTGGGAAAGTGACTAGCAAATGAATAGCAGATGGGGGTTTTTCAATAAGGTTTGTTATGTAGGCTTGAGTTGTCTGCACTGATAAGAGAAAGTTTTCATTTAAATGCATTGTGAATAACCATCTTTCAGTTATTAATGTGGTAGAGCCTTTTCTGTTGTATATGACGAACACCTCAAAATCTTGTTAATTTCACCCTTCCTAATTGACACACCCATCAGCCAATCACTGAAACAGCATTTACTGAGCACTATCTCTGTGCCATGAAATGTGGACATACTGATTGTCTAATAGTGCCCATTTAACTTCAGTTACACTGGGCTTTTTATGACCCCTAACTTTAGCATTTTGTGTTTCTTGGCTTTAAAAAGGTAAATCTAGTTTTTAATGTACCAAACAATGTAAACTTCACTTCATTTCCATCAGTTCTTCAAGAAATGAGCATTAAAAATGAAAACCTTTGTTCTTAGAAATTATGGTTTGAACAATGACAATCTTATACATGGGAAACCAAAAATGTATCTGATGAAAGTAAAGAAAAATCTAAATGATGATTTACTGCTTATGAAAATGACTTTGTTTATGAAATGAAGTTTAGTAATCTCCCAATGAATACAGTAATTTAAGCAAATTTTGCATTAAGAGTGAATCATAGTATGAATTTTCTATTGTGACATTGTAGGATTTTAATGGCCATTTGTTTTAAAGCAAGTCTCTGAAAAGAATTGGTTAAGTGCCAGAAGCTGTTTGTGATGACAAACTGCTCACAATGAATTGCTTTGAAAGAAAACACCACTTTTTTTGTTTTTGAAACAAATTTGTGTAAGTACTAGACATATTCCAGGATCTGTAAATCATCTTCTCTGACCATAAACTTAAAAGGCCCAATTTTATCTCTTCTTGTTTGTGCCTTTCAGATCTTTCTAAACCTCTACCTGTATTCTTTGTGGCAGGAAAGAGTTGTCATGTATTATCTTTGCTAGTGAAACATCACTCCACATGTCCTTATTATGCAAACATGCAATGCTTTGTGGATTGGCTTATGCTTTTCAGTTCTTCAAAACTGGTCATAAAAATGTGATTTTTACTTCTGTGGGATCCACACTGATTTACAAAGATAACCACTGTTAAAACTGCAACTGCCTATATTTCAAGTACTGTTATTTATAGTATGATCACATAAAATCAATGAGAATACAAATTAATATTGTCTATTTTCACAAACGGATAAGATCAGCTGCCAATTTTCAAATAGCAAAACATGTGTCTTCATTTGATTGAATGGTTCTACAGTTATATTTATGGATTCAAAGCAAAGAACTTGGGGAAGGAGAGATTATTTCACTTTGAGGGCCTTAATTTTGCTTCTGATTTGCTTGCCTTAATCATCTTCGACCTATAAACTTGGATCACCTCCAGGGCCAGATCCAGGCTAGGTAGGATTTGATGATTATATAATTTGGAGGGCCTTCTTTAGGAAAACTGTTTAAAACATATTTTACTTATGCAAAATTTACAGAAATAGATGATCACATGAGCTCAATATCAAGGCTCCTTACCAAGCTACAGAAGGGGCCCATTCCATGATGTAAGTTCTAAGCCTGAAGATCAGGCTCCATTATTGTCACAGTAAATCCGTTTCTGGACTTACATGCCCACCCAAACTGCAACATGAAGCTGTGATAACCCACCCATCAGAAGCACGGTGTGACTGATTCATCTATGGCTTATGGAAATCAATTTTATGACTTAGTCGCTTATGTAGGAAAAGCACTGGAAAAAAAAGGAATATATCCATATTGACACATTGGTAAAAGATCTTCACTTAGCACATTGCAGAGCACTGTGTGGGACCACCACATGGCCAATTTGCTTCTACCAGGAGGACTGTCGATACAATCTGTAGACTGGTGACTGGCCATTATCAGGGTTATTAAAAAAAATTTAAAAAGCAGTTTATGTGAGTTTTGTTGTTTGAAAAAAACTAGTCTAAGATCTTCAAACATATTGGTTGTATTATACAACAAACTATTTGATCACATTTGTGGATAGATAAGTAGTAATACAAGGTAGTCTATTCCATGGGCAAATACGTAGCAGGGAAAAACGAAGCCTACCATATCAGAGATGGAGAAATCCTTAAATCCTGGGGGACTTGGAGAGTTCACAGGAGTGGACTTTTTTAATAGCAAGAGTAAGGATATGTGTTAAGCAGCAGAAACTATTCTAATACAGAAGGAGCATCAATTTTGGGCATAACGAACAGAAGAATTTTAGCAAAAGAGCTTGTTCCTGTGAAGGGGACTCATGGATATCCATTTGAAGAGGGAGATGAAGACCACATCATTATAAGAAAAGGCCTTGAAAGTCATACTAAAAATTCGAGTTTTAATGTTAATGGCCCTCAAAGCTTAGTCTCTACACCAAGAGCTTCAGCCTTACCCCAGAACTGGTTTTTTATGTATATATTGTCCCAGTCCAAGGGATCTGAAACTCTGGGTTGGGGCCCAGCAACCTGTTGAAACAAGCCTTCTAGGTGTTTCTGATGCCTACTGGAGAACCAGTACTCTAAATTACAGTAAGCCACAGAAGATTTCCAAAAGGAATGGAATGCTTATAAAGCTGTGTTTCTGAAAGATTAAGCTGGCAACTATGGGTTAGAGAGATTGCATAGAGAAGGGACTGAAGGCAGGAACGTCTATTTTTCAGCATAATGTCTCAATCAGCGTAATATATATCAAGTGTGATACCTGCTGCTGAATTCCAAAGCTGTTCTTCCTCAAGGTTCCAGCACCTTCATTGCACAATGCATTACAATGTATCACATTGCATTACAATGTATTACATCGTACAATGTCTTAGATTGCCACAATATACCTTAGCCAGCCTGCTTTAAGTTTTTTAACAATCAATTAAATGCTTTCATTTTATTATAGTGAATGCTAACTTAATGACTTGTAGCTAGTAACTAGGAGGAGGCACCTTCATCTTTGGCACAAAGTACAATAAAAATTCAGCAGCCTTATAAATACACACTGGATAGATGGGGAGCCATTTTTATGGAAGGAAGTTGGGTGTTTCAAGGGAGCTTTAAAACAGACACTCCCTCCTAGACGTAACAACTTCAAATGAATATGTGTATTAAGAGAGAGGAAGAAGGAGGAGGGAGGGGAGAAAGAGAGAGAGAATGGTTATTCTGAGCAGTAAACGTGAGGGAGTAGAAGAAGTCTAAAAAGGGGAGGACAAAAAGAAAGAAGAGAAAAGCAGCAGGAAGGTGTACAATAATGTGCCTCAAAAGTCCATCCAATCTGTCAGCAGCGAGGTCTCAGGGAATGAGCAGAGCAGGGGACCGGTGGGGCTCTAAGCGCTTGGCCATGAGCACCGTCCATGACAGCCTCGCTGTAAAGAACTTTCGCTCCTACGCCTCAGGGCAAAAAAAGAAAAAGAAAAAGAAAAAGACTGTAATGCTGCTGGACAGCTGCCCTTTTAAGTGTTTTCTTAAGTTTAAAATCTTGGCACTTCTTATATACCCATCCATAGAAAACCTGCTGTGTGAGAAACACGCAGAAAATGTACTTATGGAACCCCATGTGTGAAGCGATATTGTTTACATAAGGCTTACACAATTTGAGAATAACGCAATTTGACAGAAGAGACAGGTTGATGAAGTGTCTGTGGTGTCTTTTTTTTTTTTGCATTAGAGTTGAGTGGGTAGAATGTAACCATGGGAAAGCCAAGAGCTGGCCCCGATTTCTGGCTCTGGTACTGACATCCTTTATGATTCAGGACGAGAGACATGGCTTCCACCCCACACTCATTACAGAGCAGGACCTGGGGGCAGAGGGGGGCATGGGTTGGTACAGGGCTCGGGTATTCTCATTTTTCATCAGATTAGAAGGTGATTCAGTAGACGACGTCTAAGCCGCATGTGCGAGTCTCCCCGCAGATCAGGCTGGAAAAAGAGAGCTTGTCACCAGGGCCAAACCTCGAATATTGTTCATGTTGGAAAGGCATGGGGCAGCTGGTCAGGGGGGCAGGGGAAAGGCCTGGGAGAGTGTGATAAGTAAGGTTTGGAAATTGGTCAGACCCTGGCAGAAGACTGATGCAAGGGCCTGGAGCCATAGAAAGCAGCCCAGAATCTGAGCACACAGGTGGGTTCCTTGTCAAATCGCAGTGGGACAAGCCAGGGAAGCAGTCAGGGGCCAGGTGCTTATGGTAGGGAATAATACTACTCACTAGTGTGTACCCAGAGCTCACCGTGTGCTAGGTGAGGATCTTAGCCCTTTGACGGCATTAAGTCATTAACCCTTACAAACCTCCTAAGGGCTGGTACTCTTGTAATGCCCATTTTACAGATGAAGGGACTGAGGCACACGGAGGTTAGGATGACATTGCTAGGCAGCAGCTCAAAGGCTGGGCAGGCAGGCAAGATCTCTGCATGCTTGAATTTCACAGGACTGGAAAAAAAAAATGGAGGTGGTCTTAGGCACGTAGATCGGAAACCAAGGACCTGGCATCTAGATCAATTTTCTGCTCTAGTCGGATGCTTCGTCTAGGCTTCCTGGGAGGGTGCTAACCAATCACAGAATGGAAAGGCTTACATCAGAGCAATCTGCCCCCAGGCCCGCTCCAAAAAGCAGCTGCATGAATCTGTTGTACTGTTCCCAGCCATTGCAATGTTGGGTGCTCTGCCAGCCCCCAGGACCCCGAGGATCAGCGGCCCCTGGGCAGGACAGGAGAGCAGGCTCACTATCACAAGACCATGGCTTTAACACAAACTCTGGGTTTACTTAGCAGAAAACGGAGTAGAACGTTTGCAATTCTGTAGCTCTTATGGACCAAAGAGTCATGGGGACTGGGTAATTCCACTCCTAGACGTGGACCACGAACCGTGGGGAAGAGGGGAAGATGTTCGCTGCACAATTCAGAAGAAACCCTTGGGCTCTCACACACACATAACTCTGAGTGACACGCAATGGGAAAACCTCACTTGGAGAACATACTTGTTGAGATTGTTTTGGTTAAGCTGTATTTAAGAAGAGCACATCCGTGGACAATGTTGAAAAATGATACCATAGTACACTGCCAATTCTCACAACACTTAACAGCAATATTACAAGGAAATACGTTTCTCTTTTCAGAAAGAATATGCCCTGTGAAGATTATGCCTTGGGCGCTCATTTTTCTGTTGAACTGTTTCTTTTGAAAAACGTCAGTTGCTTTTCAAATGAATGTCTTGTTAGTTTCCCCTTCTGTCCAAGCGGGAAAAGAAATTTCAGAGCTTAAAAAGTAGACTTAAAAAGAATTCCTCAAATTTTGGATCAGGCTCTGGAGCATCGTGAACAATGGAGAAAGCTTTGGCGAGCAGAAGTCCTGAGTTGGTTAGAGGCATTAAATCATGGAATTATAGAAGTAGAATCACATAATTAGAGGTTTTTATTTTACAGATGAGGAAACTAGACCTCAAATGACCCTCAAAAGCTCACAGAGCTGGGAAGTCACCAAGATGAGCCTATTTCTACCGTCTTCTGTTCTTGTTCTGCTACCCACTAGATTGAAAATTTTTTGCAAATATTTCTAGTGGGCTTTTTTCCCTCACATATGAAATAAACACTGGTATTCCACCTTACTATTTAAAAGTGCATGGGAAACAAAATAATTGAAGGCAAGGACTTGAAGAGAAATTTGTAGACCCATGTTCATAGCAGCATTGTTCTCAACACCCCAAGCCGAATGTAAACCAACTATCCAGAGATGGGTAAAGGATAAAAAAAATATATGGTATATACATGCAATGGAATACTATTCAGCCTGAAGAAGGAAGAAAATCCTAACACATGCTATGACAGGGATGAACTTTGATGACATTCTGTTAGGTGAAATAAGCCAGTCACAAAAGGAAAAATGCTGTCTGATTCCTTTTATGTGAGGTTCTTAGAGTACTCAGATTCATAGATAGAAAGTAGCATGGGTTGCTTAGTCAGTTAAGTGTCTGCCTTCGGCTCAGGTCATGATCCTGGGGTCCTGGGATCGAGTCCCGCGTTGTGCTCTCTGCTCAGCGGGGAGCCTGCTTCTCCCTCTGCCTGCAGATCCCCCCTGCTTGTGCTCTCTCTCTCTCTTTGATGAATAAATAAATAAAATCTTAAAAAAAAAAGGAGCATGGTTCTTCTGGGGGCTGGAGAAGAAGGGAGAATGGGGAGTTACTGATCAATGGGGAGTTACTGATCAATGGGCACAGAGTTGCAGCTGGGCAAGATGGAAAAGTTCTGGAGACGGATAGCGGTGCTGGTTGCAAAGCAAGGTGTACGTACTAAAGCCACTGAATTATACACTTAGATGTGATGAAGATGGTAAATTTTACATTATGTGTGTTTCACCATGATTCAAAATAATTTAAATAAAAGCAAAAAAAATACACGGAAAAAGGTAGTTCTCTTTGCTCTGTGTGAAAAGATCGATGAGGCCCTTATGACTGTGTCATTTCATTCTTTAAAAAACTATGCTCCTTTTAACATGTCTTCATGAAAGAGATGCGTTTAACCTATCAAACTCCCCTACAAATAAAATGTGGATATGTGCTCGATCCACTTAAGTAATTTACGTGGTAGATTTATCAAATCTATTTGATAAAGGGGAAACGATTAGGAGTGCCTTTATTCCAGGGGACAGACAGCACGGAAGTTCAAGAACACAAGGCACTGGGGTCTTCTTCCCAGAGCTACGTGTGAGCTCTTTAATGGCATGGGTACATTTTGGACAAACATGTTCAGCACCCTTTTGAACACAGATTCCAAGAATAACCTAGTATATCCTGAATTGTTTCACTGGCAAATCCGTAATTAGAAATTCTACCAAGAAAGCTGGAGGCATAGTTCTAATTTTCAGATCTATGCTCTCCTGACAAGAAAACAATGCATTATTATACGCTGCATTCATCTGGCAAAGTACACCATGAAACCCACAGACTTAAGGATATGACTCGTTTTTCTACAAAAAAAAAATGAAGGCAGTATATAACTTACACTGAATATTTCAACCGTTATGTCAATTTATTTAAAAAACTGTATAATCTCGGTCTAGGCTTACTTCAGGGGTTGTCGTAAATATTAGTGAATTATCATTTTTATTTTGAATGGGGGCATATGATATGAGAATAAAGCACTGCTGTTGTTTTGTTGAGTGGAGATTTTCTGATGATTCATAATAATTAAAAAAAAAACCATTTTACTAAGCCATCTTTTAAATTCGTCTTTTCACAATATGCTAATACAGGGTTAAGCTCTATGGGTTCTTTTTTCAGATGTTTAAAACTTATGACATATCTGAAAGGTGAATTTGGCATTAAACCAACATTTTCCTATTGTCAGCTCTGCAGAGTCAATATATCATAGTCCCAGAAGAGTAGATTGTGTTCCTCTTTGCCTCTACTATCATTAACAAAACTGACAGCAAAGTGCTAATTCTGGAACTGTTCCTGGGTTATTGATGTATAAAGCAGAAACGACAGAGCCTGATTGTCAGATGTCAAGCCGGCTTTCCATTACTGACAAATAAACACCTGGACAGTTTGACTTGGGAAGAAGGGCCCAACCGATCAGAACACTGTAGGTCAGAAAAAAAATATAGAAAAATGCATTTATGGCAACCTTTCAGAATCATTTTTTCCCCCTAAACATAAAAAGGAGAAAATGGAAGTTTACTTCTTTATTTTTATTTTTTTTAGGTTTTATTTTTTTATTTGAGAGAGAAAGCGTGAGAGCATGAACAGGGGCAGAGGGAGAGGGACAAGCAGACTCCCCGCTGAGCAGGGAGCCCGATGCGGGACTCGATCCCAGGACCCTGAGATCATGACCTGAGCCAGAGGCAGACGCTTCACCGACTGAGCCACCCAGGTGCCCCTAAAACAGAAGTTTAAATAAAAACAGTAAAGGTGTGGGGCGCCTGGGTGGCTCAGTTGGTTAAGCGACTGCCTTCGGCTCAGGTCATGATCTTGGAGTCCTGGGATCGAGTCCTGCATCGGGCTCCCTGCTCGGCAGGGAGTCTGCTTCTCCCTCTGACCCTAACCCCTCTCATGTGCTCTCTCTCATTCTCTGTCTCTCAAATAAATAAATAAAATCTTAAAAAAAAAAAAAAACAACAGTAAAGGTGCTATAGGGACAAACAAAAAATGAAGAGAGGTTTAATATAGCAAGAGTTTCATTTTAGTCTTTTCTCATTGTTAATGAAAGAAACACAACATTCCTCAGAATTGGTACCTGGCTAAAGGCCGCTTGGCTGTTTTTGAGGTTCATCTTCCCTGGGTCTGTGGGTTCTTCCATGCAGACCTGGTTTCCAATTCTTTGCTCCAGTTCCAAAGTGAGACAAGCAAGTATCCCAATGGTAATCACCCATCCCAAAGGGTTGGATGACTACTATTGGTGGACTCGGACATTGATTTTTCTTTAGAAGGCTTTTAGAATTTGTCCATTATGATCATCCTTTACCTTCAGAGTGCTAGGAGGTAACTCATCTGATTTCAGTGTCCCTACTTCCTTCCTGATAGAACTCTGATTCTGTTTGGGGGAAAAAAATCTGCTCTGCTGAAAAATTCCTCATCCCTTCTCTCCTTCTTCTTCCTCCCCTACCTCCTCACCTTCAGTCTCTACCCGCACTCCTCCCCCCAAACACACACACTATAGCTAGAGGTGGCCATGGATGGCACAGTTTGGGTCACTAACGTGTAAGTGGAAATTGCTGGGTAGAGCTTCCAGGCAAACTCTGTAGAAAGGAAAGTGACCTACCTGGTGGCTGCCCTTTGCCATTCTCTTCCTGCTTGAAACAGGGCATGAAGTTGGGGTGGGGTACCCATCCTGGCACACCCATGAGATGAGCTCACCCTGAGCACACACTGAGCAGAAATACAAACAAGGCCCGAATCCCCGACGAGCTGCCTGGAGTATCAGCTCTGAACAGCTCCCTTCCAGACTTCTGGTTACATTAAAATCAGAAAAACAATGATAATCATACCCCAAATTTATTTAAGCTTTCTCTTTTCAGCTTCCTGTTACTTATAGACAAGTTTACTTCCTATTCACGGGGAATATTTTAGAGCAGAAAATTCAAAAGCAAAATACACTAGAGTCTTTAATGAATGGCATTTCCCTAGGCTAACTTGCTTAATTATGAGGATGTTTAGTTAATATACAAATTATGAAGCTTGAAATAATTGGCTCTGATCAGCATCCTCCTTATTATCATTAAAGAGATTTTTATTCAGAACTCATTTGCATGGGGAAGCTCGCTCAGCTATTTACCTGGTGAATGGTTTTCTATATTGGAAGCCTCTCTCAGGCTTGGAAATCACTGAGGAGAGTCTGCGGGCTCCAGGATGATTATAGCAAGGGTAGAGTTTTATAGATGCGTGACTTTCTTGGAGATGTCATAGCATGTTGAAGCTGTTTTCATGAAAGCTGTTACAAACGATCTTTAACGAAGACTAGTTATTTGTGAGATTTGATATGATTTAATATCTTTATATATTAAAGCAAATTCAAGCTTGTCACATCATTATATGGCTTGTAAGAATGTCATTCTCATCCCGATTTCCATACGCTTCCTTGAGCAGGACAGAAAATGATGGAGTTCCAACTGATCAAGCTGGGAATTTCTTCTTACTCTGGGCATGCCCACGGGTGTTTCACATTGTGAATGTTGTCTGTGCTGTTTCTTGAAAGAGGGAAAAAAAGTCGAGGGTTGCTTTATACACAAAGAACAAAACTCCCTAATGAGTACCTTCAGCAGTTGGTACCTAGGCAGCTGACAGAAGCTCTGTTCTAGTTATTTTCAGTGGGCACGGTTGGGGGCGGGTTACTAACCCTTCAGGGACATATCATTATCTCAAGGGTGAGGGCTGGGAGCTTTTTATGTTTACCAGAAGTGGCGTGAAATAAAAAGTTGAGAAACACAGCCGAAGAGCCTTTGTACAATATGTCTCTCTTGGCTTACGTCCAGTCCAAAGAGTTGGCAGTGGTGGCCTGAATCTTCACTGAATTGAGAAATTTCATGAGGCTGTATTCGGGCCCAGTAGGGAGCGAGTACAATGATTGTCTTCCTGGCCTTTGGGCATGGCACCCCTTGTCCCACTACCACCGCCTTACCCTTTTGCTGACTAGGCTACTTATGTTGAAGGCATTTCCATTAGCTTGTGTAAACAACCTTGACCCATCCCTCTGCCATGTCAGTACATTTTAGGCACCCTATAAATCTGTGTTTCCTTCCCATCAGAATTGGCTGGGATTAGCTTCTACTACCAATAATGGTGAGCCCTCAAAAAGCAGGGGCTTCGGTAATATAAAAGTTCAGTTCTCTTTTAAGGAAAGCAAATCCGGAGGTGGTGAGCCAAAGGCTAATAATGGTTCCTTCTAGTTTCCTGCCCCACTTTTCCCAGGACAGGGTCTACATTTGCATACTCTGTACCGCAGGATGAGGAAAGACAGGAAAAAGCTTGCTCCCTGCCTTGCAAGGAAACTTTCTGTACATACCATATACCATCTTGGGTTTGTAGCATTGGCCAGAAGGTCCTCACGTGGTCACATTGAACTACAGGGGAGGCTGAAAAACAGAGTCCGATCTCTGAGCTCTTGGATGCACTCCCATCCAGTCAGGACTCCGTCACTAAATAAAGGGCTAAACTATTGGGAGGCACCAGCTGTTGCTGTTGCCACTTGCAAATCACTGTAATGGCGGGCAAAGCTCTCTGTAAACACACTGATCTCCACCTACGAGCTGTAACCCTCATCCCACTTCGATCCTGAAATGCTTTGTCCGCTTCCAGGGGATTTATGGAAGCCAGATGGTGGCCAGTTACCAGCCAGAGGGGTTGAAGTTTTCTCTACTGCTTTTGTTTATCTTGATTCTCTAGATGACAGGGCTCTCATTTACCTTCCTTTTTTTTTTTTCCCCCCTCCCAGGCCCCTTTCCATTTAGTGAAATTGCTTTGCAGATAAGATACAAGTCTCCTCCTGTCATGGTGGATATTTGATTGTTTCCGAAGACTATTGGGGTGCTCTTCAAGTGTAGATCCCTTTGTAGGGCACATTCTAAGAGCTCGATCATGACATGTACTAGAAAGCTTTGGTTTCTATCTGAAGAAGCAGAAGAAAGGCCATACCAGTGAAAAGTTATTAAAAGTTTCTAAAATCTCCTGATTGGATAAAGAATGCCATTTTAGAGATTATTCATGGCAATTATTAGGCAGAGGAGATGCTTTCGTTTCAGGGAGAGTGATGACATCTTCTTGCTGCTTCTCCCAAAGTGTCAGAAATTCAAGAGCCTCTCCTTATGTGACCCCACAGGGTCCCAACAGTGAGAAGTTATAATTGGCTAAACAATTGGACTATTTCATTCCGGATTTCCTGAGTTCTCCTAAGAGCAGATTTTGGTATTTAAAATATTTATTGGATATAGTTCTATTCCTAGAAGGGATAGGATTTCAAGAATAGATTAAGGTATGAAGGAGTGCTAATTCTGAGAATAATGGTAATACGTATATCCATCAAGAAAATAAAGAAAAAATTCTTTTCTGATTCATTCAACTACTGAGAGAATCCTAGTGGTGTAACTTACTTGTTTTGGACATTTTGGATAGAAGAATACATGATTCAGTGGGATGGGACTTTAGGAAATTCTGCTATCTTAGAGGATTATGAGTCTTTTTATTTTATTGTTAAGTCCACGAGACTGAAGGCACCACATTGTCACAAGAGTAGAGATATGTTTTAACAACTGCTCGACAATTCCCATACGGCTCTCTTTAATTCACCTCAATGTGGTTCACTGCAATAAATCAATGGATCAATTTAATTAAACACTTATCAATTCTATGGAGGGGGTACAAAAAGAGACCATTTTATTTAGGAAGCACACATATATGCACATAAGAGAAATACCTAAGACAGGCTATGTCTTAATGCCAAGATGTTTGCAAGAAGACATCATTTATTTGGATCACAGTATTAACTTCCAGTTGGATTTATCCCCAAAAGGAAGGGAGGTCCTAAAAGACCATCCGGAAATGCCACCTGATGGCTGGATACATCAAGCTCCTTTGCAAAGGTGAAAATCCAAGTAGATAATTATTTAGAAAGAAAAAAGTCAATACTCCATCAAAATTCTATGCATGCAGAATTATATATATAAATTAATGTTCATGGTGGTTGTCAATGTGTTGAGGGATTTTAATGTTTTTATTTTCTCTTTTACACTTTTCAGTATTGTTGGAATTATTTATAATGAATTAATGTGTATTATTTATCTATTATAAGACCACAAATGCAGCAGATGACATTTTTCATCATTGTTAAAGAAATGTGAGTATTAAATTAATGATGTCTTAGAAGTAGGTCACAACCACCGCTTAATATTTTGCTTTGTTCATTTTTTTCCCCCCATTATTCTATCCAGGTGTCTAAAAATAATTGAGAAAAGAAGTCCTATTAAGATAAATATAATGCAGGGCGCCTGGGTGGCTCAGTCAGTTGAGCCTCCCACTCTTGATTTCAACTCAGGTCATGAGCTTAGGGTCATGGAGTCGAGCCCTGTCTTGGGCTCCCCACTTGGTGCAGAGTCTGCTTGGGCTTCTCTCTCTCCCTCCACCTCTGCCCCTCTGCTGGTCTCTCTCTCTGTCTAATAAATAAATAAAAATCTTTGAAATAAGTATAAGCAAATAATAAAATTTAGTTTCCACTATTAGATGGAGAAGAGGTGTATTTATTGACTGTGACTTCCGTGTAGAGTGCCCATGAGTCGCACCATGGTCCAGTTGGTTAGTCATGACCACTGAAATTGTGCGGCGTGGGTCTGATTCAGTGTTTGGGGTTCTAACAAAGCGCTGGACACTTGGTGAATTTTTGACAGACTGACATGTTTTTAGGTCTTATTCATTTTAGTGGTAGCTTCCAGTGGAGGGCATGATTTAAGAAAACCTCTCCACGCTAATAGTCAAACAGTAAGGAGAAAAGTTTATCAAAGTCCTACAGCAGAAAGACTCATCTAAGGCTTCTGATTGTTGTTAATCATGCAGGTTGATGAAGTAAAGTAGCCCCAACTCTCACTCACAGCCAGATCATGGCTTTGCCACTTGCTAAGTGATTCTCTCAGCTTCAATTATCTGTAAAACAGGGTTTATGGTATTTGTATCTACCTCAAGGAGGTGTTGTGGGGATTAACTGAGATAATGTATACAAAGAATTTTACATAATGCCTACCACAAAGTAGGTAGTCAATGAATGTCAGCTAATAACAATGGTGGTGGTAATTATTTGTACAATAGTATTAGAGGCCTTTTAAGGTCTCATTTGTTTTTAATTCCTCCTACTGAATCTACTGCAAATCTCTGCACATAGTAGACCCCAAACTTTATGTGCTGAGTTGAGTGAAACATAAGGGAGGTGTTAATTAGATTGACGTTCTCTTGATGAGTGTTAGCTAAAGGTCAAGGAGAGGCACTCACCAAGAACAGAGGTAATTTAGGGCTGAATGCTAGTTACAGTATGGCCCGTACCTTTCTTCTCCCACCGGTAAGATGTGTGCTTCATGAAGCTGGTTACATTAGTTTCCGGACCTGTTTAAGCAAGTTGTAATTGCTACTGTAATTATAAAATCTAATTAAAATGTACATGAACCAATAAAATAGGAAGTTGGAAAGAAACTTGTTATTTCAATGAAAACTAAGTTGAAAGTGTTGAAAATACTTAGTAAAGATAAGGTGGTTGAGCAGGTATGGGGGGGACAACTGTGAATATTGTGGGGAGGAGATCCTAGAAATCTAGAAGCGATTTGCATTTAGACTGCTTCATAAATGTGTTTAAGTTTCTCCTACACAAAAATAGGTGAAGCATTCTGGGTGTGATTTAAATAAGAAAGCCAGTGTTGAGGTCCCTGATCGCAGTTCTATATATTTTTTAAAAAGGCAAATAATGGGGTGCCTGGGTGGCTCAGTCAGTTAAGTGTCAGACTCTGGATTTTGGTTCAGGTCATGATCTCAGGGTCATGAGATTGAGCCCAGGGTCAGGCTCTGCCCTGAGCATGGAGCCTGCTTGGGATTCTCTCTCTCTCCCTCTGACCCTCCCTACCTGCTTTCTCTCTCTGGCTAAAAAAAAAAAAAAAAAAAAGGCAAATGAGCATTAAAATATTTGACATAGAGATGCCTGGGTCGCTCAATTGGTTAAGCGTCTGCCTTTGGCTCAGGTCATGATCTCAGGGTCCTGGGATTGAGCCCTTTCTCGGGCTCCCTGCTCAGCAGGGAGTCTGTTTGTCCCTCTCCCTCTGCCCCTCCCCTCACTCATGCTCTCTCTTTTTCTCTCTCTCAAATAAATAAAATCTTAAAAAGTTTGACGTAAGTGTGCTTTTTGTGTGTGTGTGTGTGATTCCCTGTTTGAACTGATATACTCAAGAATACTGGTTCAATGATAGTAACTCTGGAGAATAATGTGTTAAGTAAAAGTACTATAATTCATTTCTGACATGGTTTTGTTAATTTTTGTCATAAACAATGACAATAAAATTTTTTTCTAAGTTTACTCATTTATTTTCCATCCATTCATTCATTCGTGTATTATTCAACAAAGACATGAACAGGGCAGAGCACTGTGGTATGAGTTATGAATAGGTTGATATATACAAACAAATTACCTGGAACTTTCTGACTTAGGTGTGTTTATAGTCTTCTAGAGCAGTATTTATTTATTCATTCATTTATTTATTTTGAGAGAGAGTGCACATGCCCATGCAAGTTGGGGGAGGAGTGGGAGAGGGAGAGAATCTCTTTTTTTTTTTATTCTTATGTTAATCCCCATACATTACATCATTAATTTTAGATGAAGTGTTCCATGATTCATTGTTTGTGCATAACACCCAGTGCTCCATGCAGAATGTGCCCTCCTCAATACCCACCACCAGGCTAACCCATCCTCCCACCCCCTCCCCTCTAGAACCCTGTTTGTTTTTCAGAGTCCATCGTCTCTCATGGTTCGTCTACCCCTCCGATTTCCCCCGCTTCATTCTTCCCCTCCCGCTACCTTCTTCTTTTTTTTTTCTTAACATATATTGCATTATTTGTTTCAGAGGTACAGATCTGAGATTCAACAGTCTTGCACAATTCACAGCGCTTACCAGAGCACATACCCTCCCCAGTGTCTATCACCCAGTCACCCCATCCCTCCCACCCCACCCCCCACTCCAGCAACCCTCAGTTTGTTTCCTGCGATTAAGAATTCCTCATATCAGTGAGATCATATGATACATGTCTTTCTCTGTTTGACTTATTTCACTCAACATAATACCCTCCAGTTCCATCCACGTCGTTGCAAATGGCAAGATCTCATTCCTTTTCATGGCTGCATAATATTCCATTGTGTATATATACCACATCTTCTTTATCCATTCATCTGTCGATGGACATCTTGGCTCTTTCCACAGTTTGGCTATTGTGGACATTGTTGCTATAAACATCGGGGTGCAAGTACCCCTTCAGATCCCTACTTTTGTATCTTTGGGGTAAATACCCAGTAGTGCAATTGCTGGATCATATGGTAGCTCTATTTTCAACTTTTTGAGGAACCTCCATACAGTTTTCCAGAGTGGCTGCACCAGCTTGCATTCCCACCAACAGTGTAGGAGGGTTGAGGGAGAGAATCTCAAAGCAGACTCCACACTGAGCATAGATCCTGACATGGGGCTCAATCTCACGACTCTGAGATCATGACGTGAGCCGAAACCAAGAGTTGGAGGCTTAACTGACGGAGCTGCCCAGGTGCCCCTAGAGCACCATTTCCAACCCTGTCCCTTCAGTGGAGTCACCTTAGAAGTTTTGAAAAATACTCAGGCCTGGGCTCCTTCCCCATAGATTCTGATGCGATATGGTTAGGGTTGGGGCTGGGCATGGGGCTTTTCCAAAGCTCTCCAGTAGTATTAACTTTCAGGATAGATTGAGAACACCGGGCTAGAAAGAAAGGTACGATGGGTGCTAAGGGAATGTGAAAAATAGGAACTTTTAGTAAGTAAATGTACTGGTGGGATGGTTATTTTGCTTTGGACCTCACAAGGGGACACTGAGGAACCCACTGCAGGGACCACATCATCTATGCCCCCCTTGGAGAGACTGAGTGTGCCCATTTATTTACCCAGTTCCTCTAAATAAACATGGATAAACTGTGGTATAAATCCAATTACAATGGAATCATCTGGACTAGGGACTTTAAATACTTTCATGGACCAAAAACTGTGTGTCTGTGATAAACAATGACATTTTAAGCTTCACACCTGCCTGAGAGTAGACAAGACTGAAGGTGTTGGGAGGATAGACTTTGCTGATTTGTGCTAAAACAACTTTACTTCTCTCTTAACCACCTTTCTCTAACTGAATTTTCTTTTCTTTTTTTTTTTAAAGATTATTTATTTATTTATTTGAGAGAGAGAATGAGAGACAGAGAGCATGAGAGGGAGGAGTGTCAGAGGGAGAAGCAGACTCCCTGCCGAGCAGGGAGCCCGATGTGGGACTCGATCCCGGGACTCCAGGATCATGACCTGAGTCGAAGGCAGTCGCTTAACCAACTAAGCCACCCAGGCACCCCTCTCTAACTGAATTTTCTAAGGGCAGATGTTTTCCATGGGATCTTATTGAACAAATATAGGACAATAATTATGAGATTTAATGAGAATATGTTTCATAGAAGCATGACTGTTTGTGTGCCTTGTAGAGCGGTGGAGGTCAAGCCCCGCCCCCCCCCCTTCTTACTGCCTTCTTCTCTGTCTTCCTCTGTAGACCTGGGCTATTTTGCATGCTGGGAACTCTTGCTCTAATGATGTTTTCATTCTTTTGTCCAACCCCTTGTTCCACTTTTCTGAGTTGGAGGCATCTGTGGTTCCAGAATACATCCTAAAGCCACACTGTTGTCAACGGCTCAGCCCACCAAGCTCTCTGCTGTGTCAGGATTTCCTACATGCTGTTCCCTCTCCTTGGCTTTTCCTCATGGGGCTAGCTAGTTAGCTTCCTGATTTCACGAATTTGCCCATTAGTGGGGAAAAATGTAACAAATAAACCACAGACCTTCCGGGCAGGGCGGAGGGGCTAGAAAGTGACTTCAGTCACCAGTGGCCAATGATTTAATCGATCATGACTATGGAATGAAGCCTCCATAAAAACCCCAAAATGACAGGGTCTGGAGAGCTTCTGGATTATTGAACACAAGGAGATTGAGGGAGAATGGGGCACTCGAAGAACATGGAAGTTCCTTGCCCTTTGCCCTTACCTTGCCCTGTGCATCTCTTGCATCCATCTGACTATTCCTGAGTTACATCCTTTAATAATAAGCCTGTAATCCAGTGACCAATAGATTTCTCTGAGTTCTGTGAGCTGGTCTACCAAATTACTTGAACCCCAGGAGGGGATCTTTGGAACCTCTGATCTACAGCTGCACTTGTCATTGACATCTTGTAGCACTGAGCCCTTCACTTCCGGGGTCTGCTGCTATCTCCATGTAGAGTGGATGACACCCAGGTGGTGTCTGAGAATTGCCTGGTATGGGGGAAAACCCATGCATCAGAATTGATGACCAGAATCATTGGTTATTAATACAGAGACTCTGAAAGCTTTCATTTGTGGTGTGTTTTTGTTTTTGTTTTTTATCTGAGGAGAACAAAATAAAATGTTGCTCACAGTGCCACTTCCCATCATTGCCTCAAAATGTCCCAAACTTTCTCTTATAAATTTTTTACGTGGGCAAGCTATAAAATTTGAGAAATGAAACTGAGAACCCCTGCAACTGCTTGTTGATTGGTCTCACATGGTGTGTATTGCTGGGTCTCTGTGTGTTGCTAACCTCCATCAGCTATGTTTTCCTGAGGGTGGTTCAAGTCACAGTGTTGGTGATGTCACTCCTGCCACCTCTGCTGAGATCGGTGTGGTTCCAGTAAGTGATGTGTATGGTAGCAATTTGCATCATGCTGTGCTATCCGAAACTTCTCTAATGTGCACTTTTTACAGAAACTCAGATCCAAAGTCCTGCAGCCCGCACACTTATTTTAAACCTCTTGCTGAAGTCTGATTACCCGGAGAAAAGGATGCACTTACTAATTGAAAATTCCTGAGTGGTGTTGGCACCAATCCTTTATTTGGAAAGGGGTTTGGTATGTTAGCTAATAAAGAGCCCAAGAATAAAAATAAAAACCATCGCTGTTCACATCCACTATATTCACAAAGGTCTTATTGCCTGACACCCTGAATAGTTACCAGAATTATAAGGTCAATTTGGGGCTCAGGCCTCTCTCTGTCATTCTCAGTCCTGAAAAATTTCCAACGGCTTTTCCAAAATGGTGCCTTAATGAATTCCAGGAATATGAGTTTGCGTGGTTTTCCCTTTTGAGACATATCCCAGCATCCGAAGGCGATGGGATTTACAGACCGAAAGGCTTAACAAAGTCCTTGTTAACAAACTTCTGAGTAATGGTATAAACTATGTGGTTTGACCAAAAATGGATGAAGCTATGCCTTTAAAAGTCCCTGTGAAATCAGCCATACTACTTCATCTACTGTATGGCCATGCTCAGTAGGAGCGTGAGAAACATTCCCTGATAATTATGTTGGTGAAGATGACGAAGACTTCAGGGATACTGGTCAGGATTCAAATCATTAACTGGAGTTGGATGAAATTTCAGAATGTTGAAGACAAAAATTCCTGAAATGGAATAAATGGAAGGCTCACTGGTAATATTTGCCAGAAACAGAATATGTTGCCTTCTAGTTAATGATCTGAGTCCTGCCCAACACCCCTGAGGTCATCAGCATTATCTTTATCACTGTGATGATCACTGAATTTCTCTCAAACGCACACAGAGAAATGGCGGTATAGTAGGTGCTTTGGCGCCTTCTATTGCTCTATATCCCGGCTTATTTAGAGCTTGTTAATGGTGTCATCTGGTATTTAATTGGTCAGCTGTCAAAAACATGGAAAATACTGAATCATCTCCCTGAGCAAAATTGGTGCCTCTGAGCTTCAGACCTGAGTTTACAGTGGGAATAAGACAGAGGCACGTCCTACTGGGAAGCAGTGGGGCTGGGACAAGTCAAAGGCCTCCCTCAATCCACTTAGAGTTCTTCATGTCATCAGGGTGACTCGCCTGTCACTGTCCATATGGTGCCCGAGGCAAAGGGTTAGTGCCGCTGATGATGACATAGCCTAGAGCAGTGGCTGCACCAATTACCTGGGAGTCACATTATATTTGCAGTTTGTTTGGATGGATGGATGGAAGAGGCTGCAGGTCAACATCAGGTTTTTTGGTCAGGCTTAGCAAATACAGAAATAAAAATATGACCACAATGGTTCTTTAAATATAAGCTATTATAATCTTCTGTCTACACACTCTTGAATATGTCTTTCTGTTTCTCAAGTCCTTCTGCCATAGAGCTACTTCATGGGATTATATTCCACACAAGGCTTACTTTCCTCTAGATGTACCAGGCTTCTTCGAGCACTATCAGGGGTAGGGACAGAGGAGGAAGGAATGATGAAGGGAATCCAGGAAAGCGATTTAAGGACGATCTTAAAAAAATGAACTCAAATAATGGGTAAAGGTGAAAGTGAGAAGAAAAAAAAAATGGAAAGCATACTGAAAGCAGCAACACGAAGAAAATTTAAAGAACAGAGAGTGATAGCAGCAAAGCCCACAGAAGGTCTTAAAATATGTAGAAAGGAAAAGGGAGAGATAGTACGTCGAAGTGCACGGCATTCTACCAGATGCCCCTGCCCTTCCATTCCCAGCTAGCGTCCCTGGAGACCTGAAAACATGCCCACACAAATGTTCACAGCAGCAGTATTCATAATAGCACAAACCTGGAAATAACCCAAATAATTATCAACTGATGAATGGGTGAACAAAATGTGGTATATCCATACAATGGAATATTACTCAATGGTAAGATGGGATAAGTCCTGATATATACAACAACATGGATGAATCTTGAAAACATTACACTGAGTGAAAGAAGTTAGCCATATGTTGTATTTTGTATATATTATATTCATACGAAATGTCCGGAATAGCCAAAGCCACAGAGACAGAAAGCAGGTTGGTCGTTTAGAGCTGGACGGAGAAGGAATAGGGAATGACTGTTTATCGGTATGGGATTTCTTTTTGGGGTGATGAAGATGTTCTAAAAGTAGACGGTGGTGGTGATTATACAACTCTGAAAATACTAAAATCCCCTGCAATTTACCCTTGAAAATACCGAACTTTATGGTAGGTAAATTATATCTCAATAAAGCTGCTATTTAATAAAACTCCAGTATATTATTTCTCTTCAATTTTCCCAGGGATGGGTCCTGGCAGTATGCCTGAGGCAGAGACAAGGGGGAAGGAAAAGTGGGGGGAGAAAGGGGGTGGGGGTTTAGAAGGATGAAAAAGAAACACTGGAAGGAGGTAGATAGAGATGAAAAAGCAACAGAAGAAAGAAGTTCAGTCAGGCTTGTTAAGCTGCAAGGAACAGAGACTCCAGTTAACTCAACAACAAGGTTCACTGGGAGACCTCGAAAGGGCAGACCGAGCCTTCGGCACAAAGCCAGCTCTTGAAATCAGCTCCGCCATCATGATGTTTCACAATGTTTCTACTTCTTTCTGTATATCTGATCCATTTTTCCTCTAATACCTGCCTTTCCTTGCCTTCTCATAACTCCAGTCTGTATGTGACTTTGACATACAATGGTTCTTCCCAATGTGAATCTACCTCATAGCATCCTTGGTACAATCTTTGCCCTCTGCTTCTGTGGGTGTATGATTCAGTCTCCGTTTCTTGATTCTCATGTCCTGAGAGAAGAACCCAATTAGTTTACCTCAGGTGTGCAAGCCAAAACCTGCAACATGGGATCACAGTCAATTGGCCAGTCTACACAGACACTCCTTGGATCATGGGCCTATCTTGAAAAATGTTAGCATAGGCTGGGAACATAACAGTGGGCTTATCTGGTTCATAAAGGGCACAGTAGGTTGAAGGAAAGAGAGGGGAGAGAGGGGGCAGTCTGCCAAAGGACACTGTGGATGGAGAGTGGACAACATTCCCAGCACTACGGGGAGAGAAGGGGTCCATAGGAAGCTGGAATGGAGGCCCGTCAGTGTCCCTCCCAAATGATAACCATTCTTAAGAAATGTAAAGATTTTGCTCCATCCACCACTCAGAGGAATACGTTCAGTTTCTTCTCTCATTTCCTGAAGTTTCAAAATCTTCCTATAAACATTCAAATAATTGAAAGACAACAACTAAAAAGATTTTGGAATGGAATCCAAGTAACCAATATCCAATTTAGCTATAAAAAATCTTTCTATTCTACTTCTTATCTCATGTATAATGGCCTGGATAACTAAATTATTGCATATACAAATGACATATTTTGCAATTCTACTTCTAGGTGTATACCCAAAAGAATTGAAAGTAGATGCTCAAACAGATACTCATGCACCAATCTTCACAGCAGCATTATTCACAGCTAAAAGGCGGAAACAACCCAAATGTCCACCAAGAGATGAATGGATAAACAAAATGTGGTATATACAGGTGATGGACTATTATTCAGCCTCAAAAAAGGAATGAAAATCTGTTATATGCTCTAATATGGAAAAATTGAGATAACATTATTCTAAGCAAAAGGAAAGTGAATAGGAAAGGACAAATAGTGTATGATTCCACTTATATAAGGAACCAGAAAGGCAAATTCATAGACAGAAAGTAGAATAGAGACCACCAGGGGCTGGGATACACCACAGATGGAGTGGCTTATAAGCAATGGAAATTTATTTCTTACAGTTCTCGAGGCTAGAAATCCAAAATCAAGGTGTGAGCATGGTCAAGGGAGGGCCCTCTTCTCTTCTAGAGCACAGATCTCTCCTTGTATTCCTACATGTGTGGAAGGGGCTAGGGAGTTCTTTGGGGACACTCTTATAAGGACACTAATCCTGTCCATGAGGGCTCCAGCATCTCCCAAAGGTCCACCTCCTAATACCATCATACCGGGGATTAGGACTTCAACATGTGAATTTCGAAAGAACACAACATTCAGATCATAGCGCTGGGGTGGGTGGAGGGAATGGGCAGTTGTTTAATGGATAGAGGGTTTCCGTTTAGGATGATGAGAAAGTGCGGGAGGTAGATAGTGGTGATGGTTGCATGATATCATGAATACGCTAGTGCCACTGAAGTGTACGTTTGAAAATGGTCATTTTATGTTATGCCTATTTTACCATAAAAAAAGCACAGGAAAAACGACAAAAATTATATACTTTGCATGAGTGCTTCTTGGTGAAAACAATTTCGTTTTTCATGAAATCATTGGAAAGTTGTATTTCTCCCTAGATCCTCTTACAGAGGTATTGGGGTAGAAATAAGGGACAAGGTGCCCCATCCCCACCAGTACTGGCTCTGTTGCCTGGAGAACACTGGGGGGAGCTACACAGAGCCCTTCTTTTATACACACACAATAACCCCCTTCAGTCTGGTCCAAAGATCAGGCCCTGCATGGAATCTTGGTAAGTACATTACTGTTAAAACATCAAAACTGCTGTACATAGTAACATCGTTCTTTTATTTTTTTATTTTTATTTTTTAAAGATTTTATTTATTTATTTGACAGAGAGAGACACAGCGAGAGAGGGAACACAAGCAGGGGGAGTGGGAGAGGGAGAAGCAGGCTTCCTGCTGAGCAAGGAGCCCCATGCAGCGCTCAATCCCAGGACCCTGAGCCCAAGGCAGACGATTAACGACTTAGCCACCCAGGCGCCCCAACATCGTTCTTTTAGAAAAAAAAATTCCTTGTTCCATTTCTTCCTCTGTTTTTGTTTATATATACCATCATGTTGGGGAGGCCTCTATGACGTTGTTCAAGATACACGTTTTAAGTTACGAGAACAAGGAGCCGCGCGACTCAGGCAGAAGGTGTGGGTGTCCTGTCTCCCCTCCCATCCCTGATTCCATGCCATTACTTTCCTTTGAAAGATGTGGGTTTCTTGTAATAAAAATGAAATGTAACTCCCTTAGATATGGTTTCTGGCTCATAACGAAAGAGGCTCTTTATGGACAAGAAACAGTAGTCGCTTGAAAACTTTCAGGTTGGGAAGCGATGGAATGTCTTCTGTACCAGGTTTAGCAACGGCCCCCCGACCGTGCTGACCCACCTGAGCTTTTACACTTGAGTGGGTGCCCAGGGACCTTCTTTGAGCCCGGGCAGACCAGCCAGGATCTCATGCTTCCACGAGCAGGAGAGCTTAAATTACCTTTAAATTTGCTATTCATTTTCAGGATGGTGATTTTTATTACCTTTTTGCGCTTTTCTGTTTGTGTTCTTGTGGAAGCCTCTGCCTTGCCCTCCACCATGTTCCCTTTCTCTTTCTTTCTTTCTCTCTAGTCACTCCTCCTGTCCCCTCCACCCTGCCCACCGCCAGATAACACTTTCCTGCTGAGACATTTTTAAAGTCACCACACAGCTCTAGCAAATGAGGGCTGTCACAGTTTTTGGATGAGAAAATCTACTGCCGGCTCACACAGATCTAGGCGTTGATCGGGCTTAATTGACAGCCGGAAGGACTTGGTCTCCTGGCGGAGTTAGAGGGAGGGCGAGCCCCGTGGGTTCCATTTGGGCAGAGATAAAACAGGTTTTTATTCAGTGCTCATGGAGAGAGCGTAATTAACCTTTTAGAAGTTTAAGGATGATCAAATTGTTATTCATTTTGCAAATGAGAAGAGAGAGCTTCCCTTCCTGCCAGCAAAACGCCAGTGCCAATTTCAAGGTCACTGGATGATCTCTTTGAGGAGAAAGAAAGCAATAATCACGCACACACACACCAGTGCGCACACGCACACATACGCACGCACGCACCCCACCCCCAAACCCAGAGACTGAGAAATGTCGCCATGAAAACATTCAGGAATGAAAAGGAACAAATGTTCTTTTCTATCAGGCTCCACGGTAGACGTGGGAGCTGATGTTTCCCGCGCATTCACATGGGCCTCTTGGATTATAATGGCGCTACCCATGTCAGAGAAAACAGAATATAGGACTGCAGCTGGTAACGCCTATGCTCTGGTGTGGTCTGATGTATTTTTAGAGGATGGGGGAAGGGTTTTTTGAGGTCCAGGCATGTTTTAAAGATGGCGTGCATAACATTGCTACCACATGAGAACTCTGTGGTGTGAATAATGAACTTGAGAGCTTCAGGATTTTTTTTAAAGGAAGGATTGAGCCACGTCTATGCATGAAGGGAAGTGGTTTTCACTAGGCATCATGCTTTAAAGATGACTATGCTAGTTATGTGAATGACCTTATTTTGCAGCTATGTGCTTTGCCACATCACAAATAACACTCTATCCGCTTTGCTGAGGAAAATAACACTCTGCAGCTAGGCTCTTTTCTTAAAAAAAAAAAAAACAACCCTCAAAATTGTATGATAATTTCAAACATACAGAAAAATTGCAATGATGTACAAAGAACAACATTACAAAGTCTACCCTTTAAGCAGATTCACTAGTATTTAATACTTCTGCCTCGTTTGCTTTAATATTCTCTCCCTCCATATTTTATATACATATTTTCTCTTTCTCTCTCTCTCTCTATATCTACTATATCTACTATTTATATATTTACTCTGTTGCATAATGAGCACATGGATTAGTCACGCATAATACATATAAATGCATATAATTATTATACGATTGATTTTCCTGAACCATTTGAGAGTAAGATGTAGACATAGTGTCTCCTTACCTCTAAATATTTCATTGTGTATTTCCTAAGAAGAGGGATATTTACTCACATAACAATGGCACAATGGTCAAAATGAGGAAGTTGAACATTGATACAATACCATTATCTAATCTACAGATCCTTATTCAAGTTTTCCTAATGGCCCCAATGATGCCTTTAGAGTAATTCCCGCCCCGCCCCCTTCAGAATCCAACATTTGGATCTTGCATTTCACTTAGTTGTTATGACTTTTATTCTCCTTTAATCTGGAATGTGTCCTTAACCTTTCTTTGTCCTTCATGATATTGTTTTGAAGAGCACAGCTCATTTATTTTGTTGAATATCTCTCAGTGTGGGTTTATCTGATGTTTCATTATAATTAGACTCAGGATATTCATTCAACCCTTTGAATTCATCATAGATTTATGGATAATTTTTCTTTTCAGGAACACGAGGTAAGTGGTAAGAGGCATTGTGCCTTTTCACATGATGCGTTCATCTTGCCATTGGTGATATGCTAAAATGGGTAAGGCTGTGCTTGCCAGAGTCCTCCATTGTTAAGCTGCATATTTTTAATTAGGAAATTGTGTGTGTGGGAGAGTCTCTTTTTCTTTGTTGGTTTTGCTCTAAGAAAAACAAGCTGCTGGAAAGCTGTTCTCAGGTATTTGAAGAGGAGGCTAGATGAGATTTCTTAAATAGTTTAGAAAATACGTTGAGTACACATAATTGGGTTTTATTTTTTCTCACTCTGTGGTGTACAGCCCTGCACAGAATCAATCAGGACTCTTCCCCGTCTACCACCTTATCTGAAACTCAAAGCTTATTATCTGATGACAAAATAATCAAGAAACTACCCTCCTCCCCACACCATTTTTGTGAGGCAATGGGATAGGTATGCAAAGGAAATATTTAAGTGGAATAGGAATGAGAGAAGGGGGGGAAAGCACATAAATGCTAAGAGCATAATAATGTTCATTATTGTTCCCACATAATGTTCCCACATAAATTAGACGTGCACAAATTCTACTCAGCCCTTTCAACCGATACAGGTCCTAAGTCATTCGTGTCTCCCCATCAAAGTTACTCCAACTTCCCTCTATTGTTTTCCATTACAGTAGGAACAGTGGCATCTTCCTGCAGGAAACATGCTCAGTTAAGCTGACACAAAGTTTATTATAGGTTTCCTCAAATTGTCTTAGTCATATTCATTGTTGAGAACATTTCGAAAAGTAAATAGTCTCATGGAGATGTTGGAAGATGAAAAAAATAAAGTAAAGCCAGTTTCTACACTTTGGCTAAAGGAGGACATGCCTGGGTGGGTGATTAATGTTGTCTGTAGATCAACCTCAGTGTTGAGGAGAAACACAACTCCCCCGGGCACTGAGACCTAAGGGAATTTCTCTAGGAGGTCCTCATGAAAAACACACTTTTTAAAAAAGATTTTATTTATTTATTGGAGAGAGAGAGAGAGAGGCTCAGGGAGGGAAGGCAGAGGGGGAGGAGAGGGAGAGGGAGAATCTCCAGCAGATTCTGTGCTGAGTTCAGAGCCAGTCTCGGGGCTTGATCCCACAACCCTAAGATCATGACCTGAGCTGAGACAGAGAGTTGGACGCCCAACCAACTGAGCCACCCAGGCGCCCCAACACACACTTTATAATGAAGTAAAGAATGCCCCTAACAATGTCCTTACGGGAAAGAGCAAATGAGTTATAGGGTTATTTCCTACGAGGTCTCCCCGTGTGGCTGGTTGCCTAATGCCAAGGCACAGTGGGTCAAAAGAAATCACTGTGCTGGTGACAATGCTCTCTGTAGTCTGGTTTGTTCCAAGGTTAACCTGCAGAGTATCTAAAGCAGTATTTCCAAATGTCCTTTTTTATCTCCCTCAGCCATGTCCTCGGCTCTGTCAGATGGGAATGATAAAGCTTTCTCATTGATGCCATTGAGGGTTGTATGACGTAAACCCATGGGAAC
This sequence comes from Mirounga angustirostris, assembly GCF_029215605.1. Lineage (NCBI taxonomy): Eukaryota > Metazoa > Chordata > Mammalia > Carnivora > Phocidae > Mirounga > Mirounga angustirostris. Next base: position 20,610,089 of record NW_026991715.1, read on the forward strand.
CACAAAATACAAAGCCAGCAAAGGATGTAGGGGGAAATCAACAGATGCAACATACTGTTATTATTTTTGTTTTTCAGGGGGGGAAAAATGGACTGAAGGAATAACCAAGGCTCCAAACAGAACACGTGCACAATAATTTAGCTGGAGAAATTTTAAGCGGTTTTACCACTCCATGGCATGTGCCACTGGAAATGACAAACTAGGAAATGTCTAGTTTTGTGTCATTTATCTTTCTAGTAAACCAGGAAAAGCAGGATATAAAATACATCCCTAGGTGACTTCATAAGTTTGCTATTTAGGGTGTTTGGCTATAACCCAGCTATGTTTCGGCGTGGGCACTGGAAAAGCACACTATTTCAGTGGTTCTCAAAGTGTGGGACGAGAACAACCAGCCATCAGCACCATCTGGGAACTTCTTAGCTATGCAACTGGGGGTGGGACCCAGGGATTTGTTTTAACAAGACCTGCACAGGATTCTGATGTTGGCTAAAGTTTGAGAATCACTGGTCTTGTGTCGTAAGTAAATGACAGGACTAATCATCTATTAAGACCTCTCTCGGAATATGGCTCCCCCCTTCAAAGAAAAATCCTTATTTTCATATGGAAGGATGCTTCTTTTTCCTTCACCATGGAGAAGTAGGAGGCAAAGCATCCAGTTTGTGGTCAGAGTGATATTATTAAGGTATATTATTAGGTCAAAGTTATGATGAAGGGGCATCAGACTATATCTACCCCTAATTCATCCCCGTGGAAAGTACTGTACCTTTTGAATCTGCTTTTAACACTGGCTTAGTCTAACACTGGTTTCTATTCACAGAGTTAAAGGCTAAGGGACAATCAATGAAATCTACACATGATTCTATGAAAATAGCCTAAGTGTGTGTGTGTGTATATATATTTCATTTCAATTATTTAACATATAGTGTATTATTAGTTTCAGAGGAAGAGTTCAATGATTCATCAGTTGCATGTAACACTCAGTGCTCATTACATCATGTGCCCTCCTTAATGTCCATCTCCCAGTTACCCCATCCCCCCATCCACCTCCCCTCTAGCAACCCTCAGTTTGTTTCCTAGTTAGGAGTCTCAAAGAAAAATGGTTTGTCTCCCTCTCTGATTTTGTCTTATTTTATTTTTCCCTCCCTTCCCCTATGATCCTCTGTTTTGTTTCTTAAATTCCACATATGAGTGAAATCATATGATAATTGTCTTTCTCTGATTGACTTATTTCACTTAGCATAATACCCTCTAGTTCCACCCACGTCCTGGCAAATGGTAAGATTTCATTTTTTTTTTGATTAACTTTAGTCTATATTAAAACAGCAGCACTCAACCAGCTTTGCCCGGTTTGCTGCATGAAGCCAGAGATGCTGAGATGTAGTGCATGTGCTCATAGGAACAGAGGGAAATTAAGGTATTATCTGTGCGGACTTTTGGCATTCGAGCTGTAACTGGGCTCCTTTCTCTTCCAATCCATAAGACAGAGTGAAACACAGCCATGAATGTGCTATATTATAGGATAACTCTTGAATGTCATCTCATTTACATTTTTATTAATTGATTCCTTTGGGACGTCTGGTACTTGATGAAGAGTAGCCAATTGGCGCCCACATAACCAACCCCACTTTTTAAAACTACACTAGTGCATTTAGGCAAAATGAGATCTGAGCAGACCTTATTCTGGGTGATTTATTTTTTTATTTCTAAGATGCTCAGTCTTGCCCTTCATCCTCAGGCTGCTACCGTGCCTAATTCAGATTCCCACATAGAGGTAAGGGAGGAAAATAAACATTTTTTCCCTTGTGCAGTAAATATTAGAATGCACACCAGAGAGAAGAAAAGAAAGAAAAAGTGGGTGTTGGGGGTGGGTAAGGAAGGGGTAGTATTTTCAAATTTCATAATGGCCAAATCATTCAGTCAACCCGAGGAAGAAAGACCTGGCCCCACCACTGCCCTAAGGACCCACATACACCCTCAGTCAGACTGCTGGGTCAAGAATACAAGTGCAGATGGTAATGACCGTGTATATGTGGGGGCCTCATCAGGTGCAGGCTTTAGAGACAGATCTTTAATCATAATCTCGTGCAACATGGGAAAAAGTGGGGAACTCTAAATCTAATTGCCTTTCAGTTTAGGCTAAGTGTTCAATAGTAAATTTTAGAAAAAAACAAATTACTTTTAGTTCTAAATTTGGCTCATTTCGTTAAATGTCATATCCATTTCAAAAAAGAAGAATGAATGAGTTGGTATCTTCAAACTTGCAGTAGGCTTTTAGGTTTTCCATTTTTAAAAACTTATTTAGTTTTTACAATATGAAAATTATAGACAGAGTGACATTTAAACCTTTGCTTTTCATAGCATTTCACACTTACACCATTTTAAAAGACAGCTATTAACATTTACAAAAATCTTTCAGAAACCAAATGTTCTAACATGCAAAATTCCAATTATACTGTGTAAGAGGGTTATCAACCATTCTTCTACAAGAATACTTTGAAGTGTCTGGTATTAAACCAAGAGCTAAAATGTCAGTTGCACATAGACAATAAATTAGGGTTTATAAAATCTTGTAAGATTTATTTAATATTACAATTTTGACCTTTAGGCTGTCCTCACCGTAGTAGCTTACTTAACTTTCTCTCTCTCGCTCTCTCTCTCCTTCTCTCCCTCTTATCCCTGGAATCTTACTTGAATCTTAAACAAAGGTTGTGTTGCAAGTTATGTGAAGTTATGTGGCTCATTCATGCTCTGGGTGAATGCTTTTCACGCCTCCCCCACTCCTGCCGTTTGGGGTATTGGAATCCTGAGAGGCAATGCCCATTTCTCCACACAGCACACTAGTGGGGTTACCGCTGGAATGCTAACCCTGTTAGCGGAATGCTAACAGTGGACAGCCTGTTCCAGGAGCAGAAAGTCTGTCTACCTCTTGTAGGACTGACACTTGAAGACAAGCCTGAGGACATAAGGACCTCTGTCAGATTTCTCAACTATTTAGCCAGAGAGATAAAAGATGATGGTGTTTGCATTATTGTGCTTACAATTTGGGGGTGAGATGCACTGGAATTTGCCAAAAAATGTGATCAAAAGAAATTTCGATCATTCCCATTGAGCTGAGGAAGAGTTAGGAAATTTCCTGTCAAGGATGGGCTCTAGCCCACAGACCATCCCTTTCACATCTTATGGGAGGCTCCTGCAAACAAATCATTCTCATTATTGGGCACTTTTCCCAGAAACGTGGCCAATGTGGAAGGGAGAGAGGAAATATTAGAACAGAGAAGTGACTAGGCCGCCATCTTGCTCTTCCCTCGCTATTGGCAGAACTGAGAATGCTCCTTTCCCCCTGCATGTCAGAAAGGAGCTCAAACCCTGGTGTTTAAGAATGCTTTTTTTCAACCACTAAATAGGTCTTGAGAATATCAGCAAACACTCTGACAGCATTTCTACAGACCAGACTTCATTCTAAGCACTTTACATATTCACGCCTCACAAGGACTCTAGGATTTACTGATGAGTAACCGAGACACAGGGAGGTTGAAGCAATTTGCTCAGGGTCAAACAGCGTGGGGATGGTAGAGTCAAAATCTGCACACAGGCAGTCTGCCTTAAGCCTTGCTTTATTGATGGCGAGGTTCTTTCTGAGAAACCCCCTATTCAAGGTAGGTTAAAAAAACGACACCAGCCTATTAATGCTCTTACATTTTTTTACCCACAATCTGCGAAGTTACAAATGACCTGAGGTAAGGTCATATACTTGAGCCTTTATAGAATTCATTTTGTCACCTGCTTTTGAAAGGAGCTTTGTGCTGAAGCCAAGAGCAACAAGCGAAATCTAATAGTGAGGAATTGCTTAAGTAAGTGGTTCTCTCCAGCCAACTGCCAAGTCAGAAGCCTGGGAGGAACTTGCAGCTGATGCATTAATGACACTCCTCATTTGCGGCAGATATGACTTTTTCCTATATTTTTGTTAAACAACATATTGTGACATATTGCGTGAGCACATTTCTGAATGTTAGCTTCTGAGATCTATCTGTGTAAAAAACAGATCAGTATTCATGAACCCAGAGAAGGGTATTTTGCACCACTAGCCTACATTTTATGATTATAGGACAAATCACATTCCATTTCCGTGAAAGGGACTCAAAGACTTCTCACTTTCAGCTGATGGCCCACTTATTTTAAGCAATATTCCATATAGCAAAATTCTAACGTAACCATGGAACTGGTTCATTTCCTTGGAGTCCACTGAAAGGACTTTGGCGTGCAGCCATAAGATGGGCACTATAAACATAATCACCTACCATCCGTTCAGACTGATCGTGATCTACTTAGGATTCTATTAGCTGTGCAGCGATTTTAACCGCTGCTACCCTTCTCGTGGATCATCTGTGCACTTAGGACACTGGGTGACAAACACTTTACGTATGAATGAGCTAACTTTGTGTGAAATAATTACTTGCCTGTTTCCATTTCCTAAAAAACAAAGTCCTGCGTGCCTGGCTGGCTCAGTCACCGAAGCACGTGACTTTTGATCTCAGGGTCATGAGTTCAAGCCCCATGTTGGGCATAAAGCTTACTTAATGAAAACAACAACAGCAACAACAGGGGCCCCTGGGTGGCTCAGTCAGTTAAGCATATGCCTTTGGCTCAGCTTGTGATCTCAGGGTCCTGGAATCGAGCCTCATGTCAGGCTCCCTGCTCAGCGGGGAGTCTGCGTCTCCCTCTCCTTCTGGCCCTCCCCTCCCCCGCTTGTGCTCTCTCTGTCTCTCTCTCTCAAATAAATAAATAAAATCTAAAGCAACAACAACTACAATGAAAACCAAATGTCTAATTCTTTTTGATAACTGCTGCTAAAATGGAAATAACTACGGTTCTTTTCCTGTCACCTGCCATGATGTTGCTTTTTCTGCAATAAGCAAAAGGGCTATTTTCAGGAATAGGCCAAAAATAACGGGGAAAAGAGAAGTGAGCTCACAGTGGGAACTTTTGGGTCCTCTGGAAGGCAGAGATCGCACCAGGCCTTTGTTATTTTATTTGGACTTAACTTTCAGAACACTGGCCTTTGCACTTGGCAAGTGGCCCTCTTTCAGGTAAGTTCTATCGTTTACTAGAAAGTTACCTCCAGTGCTAAACATAAACGTAGGACGACGGGAATCATAGTCATTTATCTACATGTGGAGTTTGTTTCACGAAGCCGTTTACTAAGACAGGAATGAAGGCTGTTAACGTTTTTTTATGAAAAGATTTAAATCTGAGTCTCAGGTCTAATTACAAACACAAGCTAAAGATCTGATTTATTTCACTAATGAGGACTCCAGTGAGCTGTTTCAACAAGTTCAAGGGAGAGTTTTTTGCCGAAGGTTCCATTTATAGACAAGAAATGTGCCAAGGGCGGCCAAACCAGCCTCTTCCACGGTGAGGAAGGAAGAAGCCTGGAGAAACCTCCCCACCAGGCAGAATTTATGTGTCTGTGGACAAGAATTATTTTGCATCACTATCACTTGTCTACCAAGTACAGAGTCGCAACGTAGCTTGAAGACAAAGGAAGACCAGAATCAGCAAATCTGGGAAGGCCTGATCGAAACAAGGCATTTCCCACAGAAGCCCAATTTCCCCCTCACTTAGCCTTCTGTCCCTGTGGAAAACCAGAAAGGGAATCTGAGACGGCCCTCTCTGTCTGCCGACCATCTGAGTAGTTCCAAATCTCTAGTTCAGTCCCTCATTACTGCTTCACTTCTCACCTGTAGAGGGGCAAAACTTCCTCCCTGCTCTCTCTTCTTCCAGACTCATCTTCCTCCAGTTTGTGCTACATGCAGCCGACAGTTTGATCTTCTTAGGGCCCTTCTGTGATGGTCACAATCCCCTTAAAAGCTGTAAGTGGTTCCCTGCTGCCTGCAGATAATATTGGAAAGTTCTAACCTGGCCCCCCAGGATTTAACCCTGTATCCACGAGGGTTCCACGTGGCAAGTTACAGAGACCGACTCTGGTGGATTTAAGCAGGAAAAAAAAAAAAAAAAGGAATTTCTAAAAAAAGGATATTGGGCAGCTCACAAAATTGCTGGGAGGGCTGGAGAACCAGGCTCAGAAGCTGAGGCTGCCAGGACTAATTCTCAGAATCATGCCGAGGACATCACAGCTGCCGCCACCAAACGCGAGAAGAGCTGGTTCCCACCACTGATGTCGCCCTGGGTACTGTCTTCGGCGGCAGCCACCATCCTACTGTTGCCCCAGACACAAAATTGTGTAAGTGTCACCAATGATATGGTGGATTTTTTTTCTGTCCCTGCTTTTTATAAGCTCCCTATTCAAAAATCCAAGGGGTGAGTGCGTCCGACTGTCGGACCTGCCCTACCCGCAAGGGAGCTTGGAAAGAGCAATTGGCAGATGTGTCATCTTTAATGGTAGGTGGGATCTGCCTCCTTCCATGACTCCAAAATGGTGAATTCCAGTGAGGAAACTGGGAGTTCCTCCAAGGAAAAGATGGATGGGGTTCAGATGCTGGGGAAACGATGAATATGCCCTTCACATGCACTCTTGTCTTCCCGATCTAATGTCCCACGACTCATACTCCTATAACCTATACTCCAGCAAAACCCATCAACAGGTTGTCCAATGACTGTTTCATTTAGCAAGCATCTAATGATATCTGTGTGCCAAGCACTGTGCTGGGTAATGCAAATAGAGAAATAATGGATACATCAAGAAGAGTATAATCTCTGCAGGGGCACACACAAGTGAGGAGGCCATTACAATCCGGTGCTATGAGACAGGGAAACTCAAGATGCTTTGGGACTGTCCATGAAGGGTACTTATTCCGGATGGAAGAAATCATCCCCTCATTGTAGTGGCCGTTTCTTCCCTCTATCTGGACAAGTGGGAACAAGTAGTGTGGCCCATGCCTTCACACCTCTTCTCATCATCCATGAAAGCATGCTGCTGACTCTTCTATACCCCCTAGCTCTACCTAGGTCCTGCTACTGGCAAGAATCCCAAGCTTGTCCTTCTTAGGTTAAGCTACCTCTGGAATTTGCCAATAGCATGCTCCTGCAGGGTGGAAGGATCTCAGCCCTACCCCTTTCTTGTGAGCCTGTGGAGGTGATCGCTTTCCTACTCATAATCTCCTCCACTATCTATGCCTCTACTCTTCTCCTGCTCAGTTGTAACTCAGCTTGTTCCCAGAGGAGCTGCCCCTCATCATCAGCCCGATCACCACAACTCCGCGCAGGCAGTCTGCAGAGTCGCGTTGACCTGCCCCTGACTTTTAAAGTTACTTGTGACTTTGCATCTTTCTGCTTGTTTCTGGTATTTTTGCCTACCTTTGGATAAGTGGTGACTTTCAGCGATCCAAGTTAAGAGAGTCTTAATGCTCTCTTCATCCAGGGAGCTGCTAGTGATTTTAACTAATTTTTCTAGACACAATAAAAAGTGGGGTGTGGTATTTCAGCTCTTAGAGCATGGTTTCGGAACATCTAAACTATATAGAGCGTCATGGGCCAGCTTGGTGGTTGGATGCGGGCCTGGAAATACTAGCTTCCTGCTGACAGCACTGTCTTCCTGCATTTTTTTTTTTTTTTTTTTTTTTTTACCACTCCTCAACTTTGTTATTAGTGAGAGATCCAAAAATACGTTGATGGGCTACTTTAACTGTGTTATCGTGAGATTCGTGTTGCATGGCATGTCACAAGGTCATCCCAAACTAGCCTTTATGGTCATGTCCCTTCTAGACTGTGGGTCTCCAATGGGCAGGGTCCCCCACTCATTTTGGTAAGTCTTCGAGTCTCCATCACCCTGCCCTGAACTCCAGAAATAGATGTCAAATACATGAATAATTGAATAAATGGTCTTCTTACTAATGAAGAAGTTGGCAGTCTATGTTTCACAGGATGATCTGACCTACTTAATGTTTTCAAACAAACTACAGTGTCTCCACAACCTGTAATTGCTCTGACTTACATCCAAGAGCCAGAGCGGATGCCAGTTCTGGGCCCTGGCCCAGGGGTTTGCTGGCTGATTGGCTTTCTGAGCAGGTGAGGAGTGAAATGCACTGGTGATGAGCAAAGGGACTGGAAAGAGCACAGTGTATCTTATTCTTTCCCTTTTTTTGCTTTCATGAATTAGATGACCTGAGAGGATTAAATTTTAAAAAAGGAAGTGACTTCAGAGCCACTAGTCCTTGAAACTCTGTTCTATCTGAATAGATCTTTATAAAGATGTCGTTTCTCTATTTGCCAACCATCTAAATATTAAATATTTAATGTCTTTCACATATTCATGCGCATAGAGCACACTCATGCACATTAGACCTCTGCTTGAACTATTTTGGAGATAGATACTAAGTTCTGTTGAGTCAGCCCATTGATGTGGGCATCTGGCCCTTCTTTCCCATCCCACTGCTTCCATCTCAGTTGGGCTTTATTAGATCTCATCAAGACCTCAAGTATATCTCCAGCTATTCACCCCGCCGTCCACTCGTTCTACCATTTATCAAATGCATGAGTTTGGATGTCACTTGGGAGGCATAAAGTTCTGGTTATCGGTTCATAGGCTCTGCGGCTCAAAAATTCTTCCATAATGTCTACAGTATGAATGTAGCCCCTGTGAGATGTGCAGGGCCCCATCGGCATGACTGTAATGATTGTTGCACCAGTCAGACTTGAGAATGGCCCGGAATGATCCACACCTCCTAATGTCCATAGCCACCCAACCCTCCACAGTAGGAGGGTTGGGCTGTGTGACCAACAGTAAGCAGGAGAAGGGAGGGTAGTCATTTCCAAGATCAGGAAATGCAACTGTAGCTTCTGTTCTGGTCTTTCTTTCTCCCATACCCCCTCTGGGGGGAAGTCGGCTGCCATGGAGAGGCCCATGTGGAAATGAACTGAGGTCTCTGGCTGATGGCTATGTCACTTTAGAAATGGAACTTCCATCCCCAGACAAGCCTCGGGTGGTTGCGACCCAGACTCACAGATACCTTGACTGCAGCCTCCTGGGAGACCCTAACTGGGCCTGAGTCACCCAGCTAAACCACACCAGAATTTCTGATCCACAGAAACTATGAAATAATAATTAGTTTTGCCTGAAACTGTTAAATTTGGGGGTAATTCATCATGCAACAGAAGATGATGAATACCACAGTCCTGAAGTTCTCTCCTATAACCCTTCTGTCTTCTCCCTTACGTCCTTATGTATATTTTAAGTTCCAGTCGGTGTGAACTGGTCTCCTTTCCCCAAACAAGACCAGAAAACAGAGACTTTTATGCCCCCACATTTTCCACAAGATGCTCCTTCATCCAAAACACGTTTTTCCTGCCATCTCCACTTGCCAATGTCCTCTCCTTTGTTAAGACCCCTCTCATGATCATCATCTCCTTGAAGTCTGTCTGGTGGCATCTGCTGAATGCACAGAACTGCCTCCTTCTGAAAACTCAGAAATCACTTTTGCTCCTCTCATGTCATTTAGCTTTTGGTATCTTTATGTGTCCATCTGAATATGTTTTTCTGGCTGTGTGAGCTGATTTATCCAGAGTAGGGAAAGTATAAATATCTGTCACATGAGCCAGTTGAAGCCTGAAAAACAAGCTCATTTGGCAGGCTGGCTTTAGTCATTGTCACTTAAGCAGCGTCCTCCTGCCTGTGCTGGCCTCGTGACACGTGTGAGTTCGGCCACAATGCCCAGGTTGGCTTTTTCGCCTATTCCAGAAGGACAGGTCTTTAGGAGATGAGGCTTTCAAAGCAACACTGTTTCCTGGACAAGAATGGTTTCCACTCTTCTTTGATTTCCACGGACAGCCTATATGAACAGGACTTCTCAGAATTCCATTTGTCTGATCATTTCTGCAGACAGGCTTCAAAAACACAGAGCTTTGATACTGAGCTTTAGATTCACACTTCGGTTTTTTTAAACTATTTGAAAATCTAAACAAATGTCCTCATGCACCAACCATCAGTCCACCAACATCCTTAAATCATTTGTTAGTAAGTAGGGTGCTGATGCCTGAAAATGATGATACAAACAAGCAGATGAGTTTGCTTCGCTGCTGGCTCTGGTACCGTACTCTATGTGAAAACAATCACACCCAAAACGTTGTCTCTCTTGGCTACGAAATTAAGCTACATTTTTATTTTATGGCTCTGAGGGGACTAGGAAAACTAGGAAAGCAAACGGGAAACTGGTTCAGGAAAGGAAATGTAAAAAGAATATAGGTGGACAAAAGTGAAGAGATTTCCGCTATGTTTATATATGACAGGCTCAAAGTTGCAACGTGTAACAGGCCTGCTCTCGTGTGGGAAATCTTGGGACCCAGACTTTTAGAGAAGTGTGTGAAAAATGACTCTAGGCAACTTGAGGAATTAAGTTTGAGGGAATGGATGGAGAATAGCAGGAGCAATCCTCCCAATTAATATGTAAGGGAGAAAATGGGATTTTGTGGTAGAAATTTAAAATTTTTCCAACTGGGGGCCTGTGGGTGGCTGAGTCAGTTAAACATCAGCCTTTGGCTCAGGTCATGATCTCAGGGCCCTGGGATGGAGCCCTGTATCAGGCTCCCTGCTCAGTGGGGAGTGTGCTTCTCCCTCCCCCCTTGCCCCAACACCCCCAGACTCATGCTCTCTCTCTTAAATACATACAATCTTTTAAAAATAAACAAACAAATAAATAAATAAATAAAATTTTTCCGATTGGTATGTCACTTCACTGAACTAAGAATCTTAAGCTTAAAAAAATAAAGAGGCTTCAGAGAATGAGAAGATAAGCTAGAGACTGGGAGAAAACATTTGTAAAAGACATATTCAACAAAGCACTGTTATCCAAAAGACACGAAGAACTCTTGAAACTCAAAAACAAGAAAATGAACAACCCAATTAAAAATGAGCAAAAGAGCTGAAGAAACACTTCACCAAAGGAGACCTATAGATGGCAAATAAGCATATGAAAGGATGCTCAACATCCTACATCGTTAGGAAATTGCAAATTAAAACAATAATGGGATACTACCGCATACCTATTAGAATGGCTAAAATCCAAAATGCTGACAACATGAAATGCTGATGGGGATGTGGAGCAGCAGGAACTCTCATTCATTACCAGTGAAAAAGCAAAATGGTGCAGCCACTTTGGAAGACAGTGTCCTAGTCAGTTCAGGCTGCTATAACTAAGTACCAGAGATGAGGAGGCTTATAAACAACAGATATTTACGTCATGCAGTGCTGGAGACTAGAAGTCCAAGATCAGGGTACCAGCACGGATGGGTTCTGGTGAGAATGCTCTTCTGGGGTTCTGACTGCCAACTTCTCATTGTAACATCACAAGGGGAGAGAAGAGAGGGGTCCCTGCTCAGTGGGGAGTCTGCTTCTCCCTCCCCCCTTGCCCCAACGCCCCCAGGCTCATGCTTTCTCTCTCAAATAAATACAATCTTTTAAAAATAAATAAATAAATAAATAAATAAATAAATAAATAAATAAATAAATAAAATTTTTCCGATTGGTATGTCACTTCACTGAACCAAGAATCTTAAGCTTAAAAAAATAAAGACCTTACAAGGTCCTTATAAGGCCACTAGTCCCATCCTTGAGAGTTCCACCCACCTGCCTTCATCTTACCCTAATTACCTCCCGAAGCTCTCCCAATACCATCACACTGGGAAAGGGGGTGGGGGTAGTATTTCTGTATATGAATTTTGGGAGGGCGCATTCAGTCCACAACAGAGAGTTTGGCATTTCCTTACAAAATTAAACAGACCATTACCACACAATACAGTATGCTGATGGGCTTCAGAATATGCTACCTTAAAATATGGCACCTTGGCACATTGAATATTTCAGGTTAAAGGAATTTGAAAAACGGCATGTGCAGGAAGGATCTTATGATCTTCCCCTGAAACAGGTCATAAAACCTTCATGTAAGAGATGCTCCCCATACTGGGAGGAAAGGAGCATCCTTATCTCTGAAGATAGAGGGACACAGAGAGGAATCTAAATGAACAGGCCTTGGTTCACTACAGGCCCTAGTTCACTACACTTACCTCATACTCTTTGCCCTATCCTATCTTCCCACAACTTTCCATTCTTCATCAAAACTAGCATAAAAAACTCAGATTTAATCTTTTTTTTTTTTTTTGGAGGGGGGGTCTTCATTTATGAAGGCTCTCATGCCACATAAAACTTTATATTAAAGAAATTTGTATGCTTTTCTCCTGTTAATCTGTCTTAGTATGTATATTTATTATTTATTTATTTGACACAGAGAGAGAGCACAAGCAGGGGGAGTGCCAGGCAGAGGGAGAGAGAGAGAAGCAGGCTCCCTGCTGAGCAGAAAGCCCGAAATGGGGCTCAATCCCAGGACCCTGGAATCATGACTTGAGTCAAAGGCAGACGCTTAACCGACTGAACCACCCAGATGCCCCTGTCTTAGTATGCTTAATTTTCAGGCCCAGCCAGGGACCCTAAGAGGATTAAGGAAAATTTTTCCTCCCCTACAGCACTCCGTGGTATTTACCCAAATGAAGTGAAAATTTATGTCCACACAGAAATTTGCACATAGATGTTCATAGCAGCTTTACTCAAAATTGTCAAAGCTTGGAAACAACCAAGATATCCCTCAGCAGGTGAATGGATTAACAAACTGTGGTATATCCAGACATTACTGGAATATTACTCAGTGCCCAAAAGGATATAAGCTATCAAGCCAAGAAAAGACGGGAAGAAACCAAAATGTATGTTATTAAGTGAAAGAAACCTATCTGAAAAGGCTACACACTGAATGATTCTAACTATATGACATTCTGGAAAAGGCAAAACTATGAAGACAGGAAAAGATCAGTGGTTGTCAGAGATTGGGGAGGGGAGGGAGAGCTGAATAGGTGGAGCACAGAGGACTTTTCAGGCAGTGAAACAATTATGATATAACGGTGGATATATGTCAATACATTTGTCAGAACCCATAGAATGTGCAAAACCAAAAAGGAAATGTAATGTAAACTATGAACTTGAAGTGCTAATGATGTGTCAACGTAGGTTAATCGATTATAACAAATGTACCACTGTGGTTAAGGATATCAACAGTGGAGGAGGTTGTGTGTTGGGAGAGACAGGCAGTATATGGGAACTCTCTGTACATTCCACTCACTTTTGCTCTAAACCTAAACGTGCTCCCAAAAACAAAGTCTGTTAAAAAAAAAAAAAAAAAGAAAGACAAAGAAAGAGAGAGAGACAAATAACTCACCAGAAAATGGCAAAAAGAACTGAATTTACCATGAAGTTGAAAGATATCTGAACTGGGTGGCTCAGTCGGTTAAACGTCTGCCTTGGGCTCAGGTCATGATCCCAGGGTTCTGGGATTGAGTCCCACATCACACTCCTTGCTCAGCGGGGAGCCTGCTTCTCCCCTCCCTGCCACTCTCCCTGCTGTGCTCTGTCTCTCTCTCTCTCTGACAAAAAAAAAAAAAAAGAGTCTCCCTTTGCTTCTGCCTTTCCCCTGAGTTCACAAGGTGTTCAAGAAAAAAAAAAATAAATCTTAAAAAATAAAAATAAAAAATAAAAAGTAAGCTAATTAACCTCTAAAATTTGTATTTAAGTTTATAATGTAATCTTGAGCATTGAAATATAGTCTTATGTGTTTTATTTATTTTTAATATGGCTTGATTCTATTACATAGTTATTTTCTATCAAGTTGTACGACAAACGAATTTTTGTAAATACTCACTTTTTAGTACATTTGTAAAATACCACAATATTTTCAGAGCATTTTTTATTTGCATTATTAACCATCCTTTACTATCTCATATAACACGTGAATATATGCCCATAAAAGATCAATAAGAACAAAACACTAACTTATTAAAGGTGGTGACTCCTGTTGAGGGGAGAGGGAAGCTCCGTTATTTTGTTTTATACTTTTCATACTGCTTTAATTTTTTTTTTAATACCATGCATTACATTTGGAATTTGTAAAACATGAATTACTAATATTTAAACAATTTTTTTTTAAGATTTTTATTTATTTGTTCATGAGAGACAGAGAGAGAGGCAGAGGGAGAAGCAGGCTCCCAAGGAGCAGAGAGCCCAATGCGGGGCTCGATCCCAGGACCCTGGGATCATGACCTGCACCGAAGGCAGACACTCAACCATCTGAGCCACCCAGGCGCCCTAATATTTAAACAATTTAAAAGCTCTAATATGACTTGCTATTTTTGAGTCTGGTATTAACAGAGTCTCTTGTGGACAGAATTTTAAGGATGGTATACCTGTGTTGGTTTCATCTGATTAGTCACTTTGATTATGACGTAATTCATGCTTTGACTGTAATTTATCATTTCAGTTTGATCTTTTCCTTTACTGTTCTACCCCTCTGCAACCAGGCGTCTCAGTAAATGACTCCATGTTTTGGAAGTTCAGGTCATCGGGAGTCATCCTTGACTCCTCTTTCTTCTCATGTCCCAAATCACATCTGCTCAATCTCCAAAATCTCTCTATCAAAATGTATCTCAATTCTTTTTTTTTTAAAGATTTTATTTATTTATTTGAGAGAGAGAGAATGAGAGACAGAGAGCATGAGAGGGAAGAGGGTCAGAGGGAGAAGCAGACCCCCCGCCGAGCAGGGAGCCCGATGCGGGACTCGATCCAGGGACTCCAGGATCATGACCTGAGCCGAAGGCAGTCGCTTAACCCACTGAGCCACCCAGGCGCCCGTATCTCAATTCTTTTTACTACCTTTGCTACAACCACTTTGGTCCAAGTCACCATGATTTTTGCCTAGATTATTGAAATAGCTTCCAAATTGGCCTCCTTGTTCCTTCTCTTGCCCATTGATAACCTATTCTTAACACTGCAGATGGCATGATCCTTTTAAACAGAAATCATATTCTGTCGGTTCCTTGTCCTGACCCCTCTAATGGTTTCCTATCTCGTCTAAAATAAAATACAAACTCCTTGCAATGTTCTATGGACCATATAGAGCTTTTCAGTTCAGCTCATTAGAAAGGCCTTCAGTGGCCTCCCTCAATAAGCTAGTATCTCACCATGACTTCCCCCCCTTACTCACTAACCCCATATTATTCTTCATAGCTCTTATGATCACCTGACATATTATTACCTCTACTAGATGACAAGCACCATAAGGGCACGGATTTTTATCAGTATAGCTCACTATTTTAAAAATCAGCTTTTTGAGCTATAATTCATTTATTACATAATTCACCCATTTAAGGTGCACAGTTTGATGGCTTTTAGCATATTCATAGGGTTGTGCAACCATCACCACAATCAGTTTTAGAACACTGTCAATGTC
This sequence comes from Mirounga angustirostris, assembly GCF_029215605.1. NCBI lineage: Eukaryota > Metazoa > Chordata > Mammalia > Carnivora > Phocidae > Mirounga > Mirounga angustirostris. The sequence goes on from NW_026991715.1 coordinate 20,625,367, forward strand.
CCCAGAAGAAATCGCACCTCTCCTAGCCATCACTCCCCATTCTCCCTTTTTCCTCTGGCCCTACACAACCACTAATCTACTTTCTGTCTCTATAGATTTGCCTGTTCTGGACATTTCATATAAATGGAATCATGTAACATGTGGTCCTTTGTTGGGACCCCTTGATGTCTTCAGTTGGTTAAGCATGTGACTCTTGATTTTGGCTTAGGTCATGATCTCAGGGTCATGAGACTGAGCCCTGTGTCGAGCTCCACACTGGGCATGGAGCCTGCTTAAGATTCTCTCTCTCTTTTCCCTCTGCCCCTCCCCTGCTCATGCTCTCTCTCTCACTAAAAAAAATAAAAAATAAAAGTGTGGTCCTTTGTGACTAGCTTCTTTCACTTAACATAATGTTAAGATTCATCTATGTCATGGAATGTACCAGTATTTTGTTCATCCCCCCTTTTTTGCCAAATAATATGCTGACATTGTATGGATAAACAACACTTTGTTTATTCATCTGTTGATGGATATTTGGGTTGTTTCTATTCTTTGGCTATTATGCATAGAGCTGTTATGCACATTTGTGCAAAAGTTCTTGTGCGGACATTGTTTTCAATTCCTGTAGGTACCCTCACAATTCCACTCCTAGAAGTGGAATTGCTGGATATATGACAACATTGTACTTAACTATTTGAGAAACTGTTAGACTGTTCTCCAAAGCAGCTGCACCATTTTATATTCCCAACGGCAGTGCCTGAGAGTTCTGATTTCTTCTTACCCTTGCCAACATATTTTAAAAAAGTCTCGCCACTCTAATCAGTGTGAAAATGATAAATCGTGTGGTTTTGATTTGCATTTTCCTGATGATTCATCACATCAAGCATCTTTTCATGTGCTTATTGGCCACCTGTATATCTTCTTTGGAGAAATGTCTATCCCAGATCCTTTGCTCCTTTTAATTGGGTTGTCTTTTTATTAATGAGTTGTAAGAGGTTTTTTTTTTTTTTTTTAAAGATTTTATTTATTTATTTAATTGACAGAGAGAGAGAGGGACAGCGAGAGAGGGAACACAAGCAGGGGGAGTGGGAGAGGGAGAAGCAGGCTCTCCATCGAGCAGGGGGCCCGATGCGGGGCTCGATCCCAGGACCCCGGGATCATGACCCGAGCTGAAGGCAGTCGCTTAACTAACTGAGCCACCCAGGTGCCCCAAGAGTTTTTTTATGTATTCTAGAAATAAGCCCCTTATCAGACATACAACTTGCAAATATGTTCTCCCATTCTGTGCATTGTCTTTAAACTTTTTTTGATGTTGTCATTTGAAGAACCAACTTTTTAATTTTGATGATGTCTGGATTATCTGTGTTTTTCTTCCGTTGCTTGTGCTTTTGATGTCATAGCTAAGAAATCATGGACTAATTCAAGGTCATGGAGATTTGCGTCTATGTTTTCTACTGAGAGTTTCATAGTTTAGCCTTTACGTTAGATCTTTTTTTTTTTTTTAAGATTTTATTTATTTATTTGAGAGAGAGAGAATGAGAGAGAGAGAGCATGAGAGGGGGGAGGGTCAGAGGGAGAAGCAGACTCCCCGCCGAGCAGGGAGCCCGATGCGGGACTCGATCCCGGGACTCCAGGATCATGACCTGAGCCAAAGGCAGTTGCTCAACCAACTGAGCCACCCAGGCACCCCTTTACGTTAGATCTTTAACCTGTTTTGAGTTCATTTTTATATGTGGTGTGAAATACGAGGTATGGGTTCAAATTCAATCTTTTGTATGTGGCTATCTAGTTGTCCTGGCACCATTTTTTGAAAAGACTACTATTTCCCCATTGAATTCTCTTGGCACTTTGTTGAAAATCAACTGACTGTAATTTTGAGGGTTTATTTCTGTATCTCAGTTCTGTTGCATTGCTCTATCTGCCTATCTTTGTGCGAGTATCATAGCATCCTGATAAATGCAGATTTGTAGTCAGGTTTTGATATCAAGAAATGTGAGTCCTCCAACTCTTTCTTCTTTTTCAAGATTGCTTTGACTCTTCTAAGTCCCTTGAGATTCCATATGAACGGTATGATCAATTTGTCAATTTCTGCAAAAAGTCCATTGGGATTTTGATAGGATAATTAACTTGTATAAGCACAGTTTTTTTGTGGGTGCTCCATAAATAGTTAAATGAATTTTAGTTTGTAGTGATGAAATAAGTGTTTTCCATGTGCAATTACTCAGATTTGAGCATTTTTTAAAAAAGGTTTTATTCATTTATTTTAGAGAGAGTGAGCGAGCACAGGGGGATGGGGTGGAGGAGAAAGGGGCAGAAGAAGAGGGAGAGAGAGTCCCAAGCAGACTCCACGCTGAGTGTGGAGCTCAAGTCGGGGCTTGATCTCATGACCCTGAGATCATGACTGAGCCAAAACCAAGAGCCAGACACTCAACCAACTGTACCAGGCAGGCACCCCATCAGATCTGAGACTTTTATAATGGCTCCAGCTCCACATATCTAGCAGATAACCCACATACATTTAGATTCCTAAAAGAGCAGCACTGGAATATATTACTAAGACTGAACCCTAGAGCCAACCTGTGTTTAGAGACTGTTGCAGAGCTGTTACTGAAATACCATCTTGGCTTGGTTAAGACCCAACAACTGGAAACCTTTTCTTTGATTTAGGATACAAAGTCAAGGAAAAGTAAAGATTGGTATAGAAAAACCAGTAATAATACCAGTATCACCTCTCAGATTGACATTTGGCTTAAAAATGAATGAATCAGCAATTACCTGCACCAGAATGCAGAGGCTGTTAGACGGACATCTTATCAACGGGTTGTGTCTACAAGGAGATGGCAGAAATGGGTGGTGTGAATGCCTTGGCTCGGTATACTGTTCAATCCACTTCAAATTCCTTGCGATTCTCATTTAGCATCCCTTCAGAACGAGGGAAAAGGTAGTGTAGCATGCTGGTTAAGAGGATAAACTCTAGGCTCATGTTTCCTGGGCTTAAGGCCTACCTCTGTGGCTTATTAGCTCTGTACATTTTGGGATCTGGTTCATCACCTTTAGTATGGGGATAAGTGATACCACTCATTTCATAGAGTTGTTTGTATGCTATATTTACAAAATTCCTAGAATAGTGCCTAATATTACGTTTTTGCATGAAGAGAAATAAGAAAAATAAAATCAATGAAAACTGTTAAGTAAATGCAAGTTGTGTCCTCACAAACTGCCCAGTTTATTCAGCTTCCTATATGTTTTCTGCCACTCCCCTCAATCTCGGGTTATCCGTTAATAATCATGATCCCACCACTCCTACCCAGAGAAGTCCTAATTAGATTATTATTGAAAGACTTAACGCCAGCTTCAGGACACGCATTTATTCTGCAGAATACCCACAAGGCGCAAGAAAAGATCTGTAAACAACCAGACTTCAGTGTGTTTCACTTTGGTGCCAGTTCCTTTGGGGAAAAAAAAAAAAAAAAAAAGAGTTCTTTGCTTTTGTTTCAATTTATAGACTCAGTGGTGGATCAGCTCATTTAATGAGCTGTAGCTGAGAGCAAATGCTCAGGGAACATCGAGTGCTAAAAGTTCGGAGGATTTGATTTTTTTCAGTCCAGTAACCAAAAGCATTTGATCTTTTATTGACTGAATATGGTTGCTGTAAAAAGAAATGAAATGTCCTAAGTATTCAGGGTTGAATAACTACAAATGCTTTCTATTTTCACTGTTCAAACACCCTTAACTTTATGCTGTGTATAATAATATACTAGCACATTCAGGCTTTATAAAGAAAATAACTTTTTTTTTTTTTCCTGACAGTATTAAAAATGGCCTAAGGGATGAAATTCTCTCAGTGTTGTAGATCTTTTTTTTTTTTTTTTTTAAAGATTTTATTTATTTATTTGAGAGAGAGAGAATGAGAGACAGAGAGCATGAGAGGGAGGAGGGTCAGAGGGAGAAGCAGACTCCCTGCCCAGCAGGGAGCCCGATGCGGGACTCGATCCCGGGACTCCAGGATCATGACCTGAGCCGAAGGCAGTCGCTTAACCAACTGAGCCACCCAGGCGCCCCAGTGTTGTAGATCTTTGTATTAACAATTGTTTTCCCAGATTAGTATTCTGTCTTACCTAGGTAAGACAAGTAAAATGGAAGTAACATACAAGGATGTTTCTCATTTGAAAGAGTAGAGAATGTGGTCTTCATCCAAATTGTGATTTCCTTTGATAAACTGTGCTGTAACAAGATTCTGGAAGCTGTGCAAAGTGCACTTGGGAGCGGCCCACAGCCCAGCCTGGCAGATCTTCCCAGGAGGCCCTGGAGACAGTCCCACTGGGATAGAATAACAGTTCCATCATTCAGCACGGCAAGCCTATCACCCTACTTATTAGCATAGTTTGGAGGTTAAACAATGGTGTTTCCTCCTACTTATTCATTATCAAATTACTTCACAATGTTTATTTAGACTACTATCACCGAGAGTCAATGGCACCAAGTTATAAAAACACGACTTTCGGAGACTTCATTAGAGGGACTACTTCAAGAGGAAAGTTCTCCGGATAGGAACGTAAGAAATGTATTGCTTTGCATTAAAAAAAAAAAATCAATTCCAATATCTGTTTCAAACACCTTAAAATTACTCTATGGGACATAGAGTAATATGCTTTAATAAAAAAAATTAAGGAATCCTAGAATAGTATTATCTAAATATTAATGTCATGAATGTCACATCATAAACAACTGAAAATATCACCGATACTTATAAATAACAACGATAAGCGGAAAAACGCATTTTATTGCCAGTGCCTGCAAGTTAAATGCGTATTTTGCACATGGCAGTTTAGAAATATATAAGCACACCAAGATGTGCTTGTCAGTTTTCCGTGGGTAAGGCTGGCCTGGTCTCATTTAAGTTTACAGTGGGAAACAATTTCTATTTAATTTTTCAGAAGTCTTTGTGAATGATTCAAGGGAGGAACGATGATGACCTTTGGGTTAAGTCTTGGCGCTTAGAACAGAGAATTTACTTTTTATTTTTGGTCCCTGAGAAATGGATCAGTTCGGTTAATCTTTTACTAGGAAGACGTCCGCTGATTAGGTAACTCGGAAACAGGCTTCTATTTCTTAGCTGGGCGGGGAGATCTGCCCTGTTAAGTCTGTTTCCACCGTACGTCTGGGAAATGGACACTGTTCATCCTGGAGATGGGTCTACCCCAAAGGGGCCCTCCTTCCTTGCCCCCATATCCTCTCCCCAGAGGAAGCAGCGATTATGGATGGGCCTGTAGAGAGAGGGCCCCGCTCCCGGGTCTGCAGGGAGTGAGCTGTGACAGCCCTCTTTAATAATGAAGTCAGCACCCAGGCAACCCCAGATTCGGAGCACGTTCTGTTTGAGAGGCAAGCAGCTGTGTAATCATTTATCTAGTCTTGGTAGGAAATGGCTTATTTTCCACGATTTTTTTTTTTCCCCCAAAAGCAAATTTGAAGTTCTGGCTGTAATGTGACGCTTTCCCATCCTGAGGCGGAGTGAGGAAAAAAGAAAATTGAATACAGGAGTCAGCTCTCCCCCTCCCCCTCTCACTAACAGCGCGCTGCCATTTTTGAAGACCTGAAGTTACCTTTTTTGGGTATTTGCATGTTGCAGTGGGCTGTTAATACTCACAGGGATTGCGTGAGTTTCCACGACTTGAAGGAAGATCAGGACTTGCGTTAAGAGCAAATAAACCAACTAACGTTAGAGCTGCCAATTTTGTACAGTGAAATAGAACCTTGGTTTTTTTCTTTCTTCCTTTTTTTTTTAGACCCGTGATTTTTACAGCCTTCCAACCACCCACCTTCTCCAATTATATATGTTAAGGCAATTTTCAATCAGAAGGACTGCAGTCAGTCAGTGAATTTAGGAAGAGAATAATTTCCTTATATGCTTACTTTGCAGTTCAAGTCATCCAGAAAGGACGCTCTAGTGCATTTGAAAATATCTGGGGAATTACGCAAACGTAGGCGATGCGTCTCAGATTTATCCTTGGTGTGTTTGCCATTTCTTTAGAAGCTGCACGCCAACAGAATCTGTCCTGCCCCGTGCAGCCCTTCCATCACGCAGGGAATACGTTCTTGTGCTTCTGTTTCACATTAGTGGAAGTACAAATTTGATACAGCTCTACTTTTATAACCTCCAGCTTACAGGCTGAGCAGTGTGCTTTTTGGGTGCTGCTTAGGAAATAAGATTGGATGAATCTGGGAATAGAGCCTCACAATGTGCATAATCCTGGCTCTGCCAGGGAGGAAAATCAATGAAGGGAAGCATTGATCTCCTTGCAGAGGGCAAATGCAGTTAGTGCAGAAATGGTCTGTCTGGGATTTTGTTATTCACGTCGTTCCAAGACACATGCTTTCAAAGCCAGCTCTTATCATGCAGCAGTTCTCTAGATTCAGCTTAGCGCCAGTTACACAGGCACAAAAACCAGGTCTTGCAGAAGCAAAAAGAACTGCAAATCCACAGTTCAGCTTCCGTGTTTGCTCAAGGCTAAATGAAATAGCCTTCATTTCGGTGACACTTCACTATGTCACTATGTCACTGGGTGGAGAAAACCCCTGCAGGAAGGTGAGAGTATGAATCATTTCGGGAAAATATTATCTGCAGCTATGATGAATTTGATGTTCCTCTAGGCTGCCTGGCCAATTTGTTTCCCTTCTTTTTATTAAAGAAGTAAATGTGACCAAGAAATTCCCGGGAGGGCCCCCTGTAGATATGCATGTGTGTGCAGATACACACAAAAATGAAACATATTATCTAGCCACATGCAGGATGTATACATAGATATATTGCAATATTTCATACTTGTTAGCGAAAATATTTTTACAACATAGTGTCTCCCAAGTGCAGGAAATAAATCAAGCCTTTTAAAAAGTGATTGCAGATGACTCATTTAGTGCTGTCATAATATAGTGTTTTCTTTAATGAAAATTTATATAGTTTTTCCTGGACTCAGTGAAATAAATTTATACTGAAAGACGGAAGGCACCAATATACTCAATATTAGACACACCCAATAGTTGACAATACGCAGGAGCTTGGCCAAGCGAAGTACAGAATGACATCACTCCAATGCACCTTTTCTGATCGGAAGATATTCCAAGTTAAAAATCATCATATAAATGTACCAGAAACTGGTGACCTTTGGCAATGAGACACAGCACTTTCAGATCAACCTTATGCTATCACAGTAAACTACCAACAGAGTGATTCAGATTCGGATAATGGATTTGGGTTTCAAACAACTCGCTTGCAACTGTGAGTAAAGCCTCACAGACCGTTTAAAACTGCAGACAGATGTAAGAAATACTCCTGGAAAAGGATGACCAGGATAAAACAATCAAGGAAGGAGAACAACGGAAAGAATCATATATCCATATTTATAGGCATATGCGTGAATATGCAGGCATACCTCTTCTGTTGTGCTTCGTTTGACTGCGCTTTGTGGAACTGCGGTTTTCACAACCGAAGGCGCGCGGCCACCCGTGAACCGAGCAAGTCTATCAGTGCCATTTTCCCACCAGCATTCGCTCATTTTGTGTCTATGTCACATGTTAGTAATTCGCGCAACATGTCAAACTTTCTCATGATCCGTGTATTGGTTGTGGTGATCTGTGATCAGCGATTACAACTCGCCCAAAGCTCAGAAGGCTCCTAGCGGTTTTCAGCAATAAAGTATTTTTAATTAAGGTATGTGCATTGTTGATTTAGACGTAATGCACCTGCAATATTTACTAAATGACAGTAGAGTATAAACATAACTTTTACATGCCTTGGAAAACCAAAATATTCACGTGACTTGCTTTACTGCAATATTCACTTTATTGTGCTGGTCTGGTCTGGAACCAACCAAAAGCACAATATCTCTAAGGCATACTTGCGTGGATGTAATTTTACAGTCCTGGAATATATAGCAAGGACTCATGATGAACAAAGAGCAGGATTGTGAAGCAAGGACTTAGGATAAACAAACTAGGATCTCCTTTCTGGTGCAGTCAAAAATCATCACAGAAATTAACGTAGTTCAGGAGGCAATGAACTTTTAAAAATTGTAATGACAAAATACAAAGCTCACCTGGCTAGGGAGATGGTGGTGATAGGGGGTCAGTTTGAAGTGGGAAGGGGGAAAAATGGGCTGAACTCTCAGGACTGGGGACTCATCTCAGTGTTTTTGGAACATCAACTTCATAAACACTGTGAATGGTGGCCCACCATGGACTCTCAGTCTTGGCCCCACACACAGAAAGTGAGCCAGTTGAAGAAATCATGGTCCTACACTAATGTTCTCCAGGATTACAAGTAGGGTGGAGCATCCTGGAACATCTCAGGATCCCAGGGTCTTGAGATCGAGTCCTGCGTTGGGCTTCCTCTTCCTTTTGCTCCCCGTGCTTGGGCTCTCTCTCTCTCTCTATCAAATAAATAAAATCTTAAAAAAAAGTAAAAAGTGATGTTTTGATTTTTTCTCTTATGAGAATCTCACTTGGAACATCAATCAAAACCTTCAGTACTGTATCAGTTAGGGTCCGATCAGGAAAGAGAAACCACACAGTAATTTGAATAGGAAAAGTATAATATAAAGAACTTGCCATTGAAGAGGGGATTGGCATAATGAGGTATCGGCTAGTAGGAAATAAACAGAACTCTAAAGAAAGTAGGAATAGCAGACATACTAGCACATAATATTCTTTTTTTTTTATTCTTATGTTAATCCCCATACATTACATCATTAGTTTTAGATGTAGTGTTCCATGATTCATTGTTTGTGCATAACACCCAGTGCTCCATGCAGAATGTGCCCTCCTCAATACCCACCACCAGGCTAACCCATCCTCCCACCCCCCTCCCCTCTAGAACCCTCAGTTTGTTTTTCAGAGTCCATCGTCTCTCATGGTCTGTCTACCCCTCCAATTTCCCCCGCTTCATTCTTCCCCTCCTGCTATCTTCTTCTTCTTCTTCTTTTTTTTTTTTTTAACATGTATTGCATTATTTGTTGCAGAGGTACAGATCTGAGATTCAACAGTCTTGCACAATTCACAGTGCTTACCAGAGCACATACCCTCCCCAGTTTCTATCACCCAGTCACCCCATCCCTCCCACCCCCTACCACTCCAGCAACCCTCAGTTTGTTTCCTGTGATTAAGAATTCCTCATATCAGTGAGGTCATATGATACATGTCTTTCTCTGTTTGACTTATTTCGCTCAACATAATACCCTCCAGTTCCATCCACATCGTTGCAAATGGCAAGATCTCATTCCTTTTGATGGCTGCATAATATTCCATTGTATATATATACCACATCTTCTTTATCCATTCATCTGTCGATGGACATCTTGGCTCTTCCCACAGTTTGGCTATTGTGGACATTGCTGCTATAAACATCGGGGTGCACGTACCCTTTTGGATCCCTACCTTTGTATCTTTGGGGTAGCACATAATATTCTAATACCATACTATGTCACTACCACTAGGGCTGAGAGAAAGAGAAACCAAGGAAGAGCCCCCTAGGGCTGAGATCTATATACTGTTGGAGAGGGCATGGCCACGGTTTACTAAATGGATGCCAAGTTGCTAGTGGAACTTTGTGGAAATCTACCCCCTAGGATGTTCATGGGAAGGGGTCTCATTGAAGGTACTCTAGGGCAGGACCCCCTGAGTCAGGTGTCAGGGGAGGTTTCACGGACTGTGTCCTGGAGTAGCTGTGGGCACATCAGGACTCTGGCACTAGAAAAGCCAACCATCCTGCGGGAGCTGGTACTGGGGGAGGAGTGTGCCCCGCACGGACTAGACCTGTAGAAGTGAACCCATGTTGTTGCCAGTTGTGGGAAAACATCCAGAGAAAATGACCATGCTCAGGAGCTGGAGGAAGGACACCTGAACAAGGAAGCAAACCTGTTTCTTCCTGCAATGCCTCACCACTGCCCTCTACCGATGAAGCTTCATATCACGTCTAACAGTAAAGGCAAATTAGCTAGGGCCCAGACCCATTTTCAAAGAGCAGGCAAAAAGGTTTAATTGGCTCTGGAAAGCAATAAATCGATAACTGGATGATCGTCCTAATCCTTTACGTTGAGAATCTGAACTCCTTGAGGGTCTTTGTGTAGGGAGATGATTCTTACACTGTGAGCTGGTTTTTGTTCCCTGTTCTGTCTTCACGAGGTGACTACTCAGAGGAGCAGAGGATATGGATGTTGTGTAGGCAGGACAAATCAGCAGACTTACAAGAATCTACATCAGGGCTCCTGGGTGGCTCAGTTGGTTAAGCGACTGCCTTCGGCTCAGGTCATGATCCTGGAGTCCCTGGATCGAGTCCTGAATCGGGCTCCCTGCTCGGCGGGGAGTCTGTTTCTCCCTCTGACCCTCCCCCCTCTCATGTGCTTGCTCTCTCTCATTCTCTCTCTCTCAAATAAATAAATAAAATATTAAAAAAAAAAAAAGAATCTACATTAGTCCTCTTGCATCCTTTACACTATGTTCTGCCCACAGACAATGAAGCAATAAAACATTATCCATGCTTCCTTTTTAACTTCTCATAAATGGCAGAGGTCAATACACGGATGAATGAGCTAGGCTTCAGCCAACTCTTTTCCTTTTCATGAAATTGCTGTTAAATAAATGTTCTTCATTTATTTTCTGTTAATCTAGTAAGATGGTGTATTCGTTTTCTAGTGCTGTCATAACAAAGCACCACAGATTTGTTTTCTCAGAGTTCTGGAGTCTGAAAGTCCAAGTCAAGATGTCAGAGACGTCTGTCAGCAGGGCTGGTTTCTTCCGAGGCTTTTCTCCTTGACTTACATATGGCTGTCGTCATCCTGTGTCTTCACGTGGTCTTCGTTCCATGTCTGTTTCCATGTCCCAATTTCTTCTTCTTGTGAGGACACCAGTCATATTGGCTTAGGGCCTAGTCTAATGCCCTCAATTTAACTTAATCCCCTCTTTAAAGGTGTTATTTCCAAATATAGTTACAGTTGGAAGTACTGAGGATTAGGGCTTCAACTTACGAATTTTGGAAGGAACACAATTCAGTCCATAACAGGTGGTTCACTGTGGGGGTCGTTAACTTCAGAATGCCTAGGTCAAAATTCCAGATCAACCAGGTTGATGTATCAGCCATGAAAGACCGGGCAATTTACTTACCACCATGAATCTCAGTTTCTTTATCTACTTTGCAAGTCTCTTGTGAGAAATAAGGTGACCTAGGCAAAGCATTTAGCATACTTTCTGGAATATACTAAGCAATAGACGTTGGTTATTAGTAATGATGACATTTTAAATCATCTTTTATTTAACTATAAATGCATAATGGCTACTTCCCAGATGACACGATACCTCTGCGTGTGATATGGTAGGGAGGGCCCAGAAACTAATAATCACCCGGGTAAGTTTGTGTTTTCCTCGGGACCTTTACACTTGTGGTGTTTGATGCCTGGACCTCTGTACTGCTGGCTTCTTTTGGTCTTTGCCCTGATGGTACATAACTAGGGAGACCTTCCTTGGCCACTCTTTATAAAGTACATGCTCATTCTTTTTTTTTTTTTTTTTAAGATTTTATTTATTTATTTGTGAGAGAGGGAGCACAAGCAGGGGGAGTAGCAGGCAGAGGGAGAAACAGGCTCCTCAGTGAGCAAGGAACCAGACGTGGGACTCGATCCCAGGACCCTGGATCATGACCTGAGCCGAAGGCGGATGCTTAACCGCCTGAGTCACCCAGGTGTCCCAGGAGATGCTCATTCTTGCTCTATCCTATTGCCTTGTCTTTTTTTCAATATCCTGAGTGTTGGTTTTCTGTCTTATTCACAGTTATGTAAACTATTTTGCTCACTGCTATATCTTGAGTTCCTAACATACTGAACATCGCACGTAGACGGTGTTCAACACACACTATTTAAACGAGTAAGATACAGAAAGTTGTGTGATGCTGTATGTTGAGTTAAGTACAAGCTGAATTAAAATACACAGCCATGTGCTCAAGAATATAAATGGGAGGACTCAAAAAGGACAAAGGGCTATATAAAATACATTTTGGGAATATTTCCATGTTTACAATTCAGTGATACAGTATTACTTGTTTTTGTTGCTGGAAAAACTTTGCCCCTTTCCAGAACACTAGCACCCAAATTACTACAACAAGAAGATGGTATCTGAAAATGTTAACCTTTAAATCAATAAATAGAGAGCGAGAACTCTTTCATCAATCAGTGTAATCAAATGTAAATGGCCTAACAATGCGAGCACTTCATGAACTCTCCTCTCTTTTCCAGCCCAACCCACTCCAAAGCATCTGATCTGATCTTAGGGTTACCACAGACTTCAAAGGGGGTTAAGGTCAGCTCTGCAGGATCCAGAGAAAGGAAAAGCAAAGTTCCAGAAAGCACAAAGCCATCAAGCCTGAATACACATTTCTTTGACTGAGTCCACCATGCATGAATTTTGCAACAATGATTAGTTTTGGCTTACGATGGTTTTGTCAGGCCTAAGTGGTCAGGCAGCCCATTTAAATGGTCATATTTTATTTTACTAGCACCAACCACTCAGTTATGATCAAGTCAAATATGTTTCGTGTATGCATCAATGAGCATCTGTATACCTTTTTTTTGCATGAAAATTTGAATGCAATCCTTGTTCAAAATTCTAGCAAAATTATGAGATGATTTGGAGCGGGAAACATTACATTTGTATAGCTTTGTCTGCCATAAGCCTCTTAATCTACGGTAGTTTTATGATCACTATTTTACTCACACTGTTGGAAACGAAAGCCTGCCCAAATTTGAGACCCCATCTTTGTGGTGCTTTTCAACTACAGACTGAGATCACCTGAGTCTGTTAACATACAAAGAAGACTGACTCTTAAAAATCAATTTGAAATTGAAGAATGAAAATCAAAACTGCCTGTAGTCAGTATGCCTGTCCTGAAACAACAAAGTAGACATTCTAGCGCGGATCAGTGTGGGGCACGGGTCAGTATGGGACCCATATGGGATCAGGAGGCAATGAACAAACATGACCATTTTCTCCTAAACAATAGCTGACCAAGGATTTCACCACGTGAAATAGTGAAGTTAACACCTCAACCACGTAGTGTAGACGAAGCTCAGAGCTGAGTCAATTACATTTAGTTCATTTCACATTATGGATTGAATTCTTACCAACTCTTAAGCTCTGCTGCCTTTGAAAAGATATTTAGAAGTCACACCTTTATAGGCATATGAAAGGCACTTTTCCTTGAATGAGTTGGACGCAGATGATTAGCGCCAATGTGATTCTGATGCCTAGAAAGTTAAGTTCAATGTATTAGCTTCCGAATAATAAGCTGGGCAAAAAGGAGAGTCTTTGCTGTTGGTTATTCGAAAAGCATGGAGATTATTAATGTGGGTGGGGGTAGCAAAGCAAAGACCATTTGTTTGTTTCACAGAATGTCGAAAAGTAAGGTGCCATATACAAGTTTTTCTGCTATTATGTAATACACGTGTTCCTAAAAAACTTCATGTTCCGAAAAATTGTGCACTGAACATAACAGGGTCCACTGGCTAAGTAGGGTCGAGTCAGGCCATTCAAATATATGCACCCTGGCAACGAGAACATACCAGGAACATGATCATGATCTTAATAAAAATACTTACACAGTTAATAAAACATTCTAAATTCTTAACAAATAATTGCCCTAATAAACACAGGATTTTACACTTTTTAAAAAAAGAAGTGAAAGGTGCTAAGGGAAGGACTCGAAGGAAGAGCCAGGGTTGCTAAATTATAGAGATAAGAACAAAATACACCAAGAGTGAGGGAAAATGGGGCCAAAATCACCTACATGAAGTGCAAACTGAACAGAGTGAAGAGGAAGACTGCACTGCAAATGGGCGTCAGGAGGGGCGCTCCATTCCTCAGTGGTTTGCTGCACCTAGCTCTTGTTATTTGTTGACATAAAACACTCATGGGAGGAATCATTTATTTTACATATATCATCTTGACTGGGCGAAGTCATGCCCCAATAGCTAGAAGAGCACTATTTCTGGGTGTGTCTATGAGGGGGTTTCTGGAAGGGTCTATTAGCATTTGAACGGGTAGAGTGAGTAGAGAAGATGGCCCTCACCAGGGTTGGTGGGCACCATCCAATCCACTGAGGGCCCAAATAGAACCAAAATCTAGAGCAATAGCAAATTCACTCTCCGCTTAAGCAGAGACATCCCCAGTCCTGGTTCTTGGGCATTTGGACCTGGACTGAATGACACCATGGGACTTCCTGGTTTTGCAGCCTGCTGATGGCAGGTCATGGGACTTCTCAGTCTCCAGAAGCACACAAGCCAATTCTCACAATAGATCTCTCTCTCTCTCTCTCTCTCTCTCTCTATACATCTGCATATATATATGTGTGTGTATATATCTGCCATTGGTTTTGTTTCTCTGGAGAACCCTGACTAATACAATGTGCGAGGAAAAAAATCACATAAGAACTACTGAGACTTTCTTGTAATGTTAACATTTTTTTAATTTATAATCGCATATGAGCTTGTGCCCATCAGAGGGGCGCGGTGGTACCAGACTAGACTTTACTTCGCTTCTAAGTATATGTACTTAGTTTTACAATCCTTTTTTGATTGGAACCACTGCCTTTCAAATGAATTTTACTAAATTTAATATTTTACTAAATTTAGCTAAAAACTCCACATTCCTTTTATTGGCTATTAATTTTTTAGGGGGAGAGGAGCAGAGGGAGAGGGAGAGACTCTTAAGCAGGCTCCATGCCCAGCACAGAGCCCAAGCTCGATCTCACCACCCTGATCAGATCTGAAATCAAGAGTTGAACACTTCACTGACTGAGCCACTCAGTCGCTCCTCTTTTTTGGGATATTGAGATCACTGCAACCCGTTCCTTTTTTGGGGGGCTACAGTTTCTTCTCAACTTCTCTGGCGTGTTCCCAGCCAGGCTTTTCAGGTAAATTTTCCCTTCTTCCTTTCCCTTTTCATTATTGCCTTTTAATCTTACTCTATGTTAATCATCCTTGTTCCTCATGTACCTGTGTTTCGATGGTAAGACATCTTCTTGTCTTCATCTCACTTGAAATACATATTTCAAGTGAGCAGTGTTAAAACGAGCAATAATTCATATTTAAGAAGTTGGTACTTGCAAACACACCTCAGGCAAGATATTACCAACCCACTTTTCAACTAGCTTGTTCTTGCCACTCTGCACGCAAACATAACACTCTCAGTTATGTGTATCAGTTTCACGGGGCCGCCATAACACATTACCACAAGCTGGGTGACAGTTTTATTTTCTCACAACTCTGGAGGCCAGAAGTCCAAACTCAAGGTGTTGACAGAGTTGTTTCCTTCTGAGGGTTTGAGGGAGAATCTGTTCCATGCCTCTCTCCTGGCTTGTGGTAGCTCCTGCCGATCTTCGACACTTGTTGGCCTATAGACAGATCACTGCCATCTCCGTCTCTCTCCCCATGTCGACTTCTCCTTGGCCTGCAGGTCTTCTGCCCCTTCTCTTCCCTCATGACACCTGGCATTGGTTTTAGGGCCCACCCTAATGTGCGATGACCTCATCTTCAGATGAGGAAATCTTTGTTGCTATGGAATGATGATGATGGATTTTATTTAACTGTGATAATCCCTTGTTAAATGGCTGGTGTGGTTGGGACTACAGTAAGTGGCTGTGAGAGGTTTACTCTTTTTGAAATTAACTTATTTTTATTGACTCTCTGACCTTGGTGGAATGCCCCATGAGAAAAGTACTTTGATTAGACACACAAGTGAACCAGGAAAAAGTGACTGAAAAGACCCAACAGTATTCATTTGGCTCTCCCTCACAGGCAACGTAACTCTTAACAAGTCACCTTCTTCACACCAACCACAGTGTGAAAACATTCATAAATTACACAAATTCTTACAGTGGGAAAGTGAAATTTACCTATAGGGAAGAAGAGAAATGTACATTTTTTCCCCTACAGTTTATTGTGTTTGTTGCAAGAGATGATGATTGTCCCCACCTCTTAGCCCGACTGCAACACACCAACACACACACACACACCCCAACATACACACACACACCAACACACACACACAAACACACTATGCTTAGACTAAATACCCAAAGTGATTTCAAGCAACTCACATGTATGGATTCAGGAAACAGTAATTAAAAGCAATGAATTTATTTCTGTTATTTCTTCCTTTTAGTACATTCCAGACTCTGTTTTTTAACCTTCCATTATTGCTCACTTAATTAAGAAAAATGATGCCACATTTCTTTTACATAATATACCATTCCCTGGCAAATGTAGGGGGCTCTTGGCACACAAGGCTACTGTTTTTCTTTTCACTGTTCTTTCTGTCTAGAACTGAGCAACATGAATCCCAGTTATTTCATCCACCGAGAAACAAAAGTTGAAATCAGAGCCTGTATGTGTAGTTCTACCTGGGGCTTTTAGATCATTAGATGAAACAAATGGCATGACTTTAATAACTGAGTTTACACAAACTATCAGAATTTTACTATTATCATTTCTGTTGGCTTCCACTGTTTTTCTGTGTGTTTGTTTTAAATAATACCAGGGCGGGCGCCTGGGTGGCTCAGTTGGTTAAGCGACTGCCTTCGGCTCAGGTCATGATCCTGGAGTCCCGGGATCGAGTCCCGCATCGGGCTCCCTGCTCGGCGGGGAGTCTGCTTCTCCCTCTGACCCTCCCCCCTCTCATGTGCTCTCTCTCTCTCTCTCATTCTCTCTGTCTCAAATAAATAAATAAAAAATCTTGAAAAAAAAAAATACCAGGGCTTCTGAGAAAGGGTAGGTGACCCTTCATAGACCTGAGTCAATGTCAAAAATCTAGTTTCTCCCGGAGCTTCCTGTGTGGTCAACTCTAATTGCCATTCATAGACCCACAGGGCATGCTTCCAGGTCCAAGACGTACACATTCTACAGTTTGACCCTTCAAGGTACTATAAAAACATAAATACGTTCCTTTGGAGAAAACGCTCTGCTACAGCATGGTCCCTTGAAACTGTCCAATTTGATCTGTGATTCCTGCTGAGATATGCATTACATCATGGTCTATTTTTGGCTTGTTACATTAATCAAAACCTATGCCATTTATTAAACAGCTTCCTGCAGCTCAGGCATTTGAAATGAAGAGTGCCAGCACGCGGCTGCCAAACACCGTGAACGAAAGAGGTGGGCTGGATTTGAGTAATGTACAAATTGAATTTCAAGTGACTGAGCAGCCTCTTTATCTCTTGGTGACACAACCAGGGACGATGGCCGTGTTCTTAAGGAAATGAAACCCAGAGCCATGGTTCAATCACGGGGTGGTTACCATGGCCCTGCCCAGCAGTCTTTCCGGAACCGCTGATGAGGGTGACCTTTACAAAAATGCACAAAGCCTTGATTTCTGCACGGTTAACCTTTACAAGCCGGAACCCCTCTGTGAAACCTACCCGCAGCAGAGGGGAGCTTCAGAATCAAAACAGACACATACACATCTTATGAAAGGGTGACTACAAACACGCACATGCACACACATATGCTCGGAGGATGAAGACATTGAACCCATTCCTAATTATTCTCGCAACTGCGTGTTTTCCAGCGTTTACATTCCTCTTCCTCTGGAGCAGGAAAGTACCAGTACTCGGTGCTGTGTAACCAGGTACTTAAATTCATTTACTCCACTTCACAGCAGGCTGGGCAGAAACTGGAGATCACATATGTTCGGGAATTGCCAAGAGTCCCTGAGATGATGCGCTCACCGGTAAATACCGACCAAGTGCACATAATGAGAGAAGACGTAGGTAGGAAATTGATTTCCACCACGGATCAAACCAGGAAAACCATTCTGCTTGGACAGCATTTCAAACGTATGGGGTGGTCCTGGTGAGCGTTATTACAGTGACTATAGCAATATTCTTAACCTATTATAACAACGAATCAAACGTTCTTTCCTTGGTGCCTACCTGCTTTTAATCGTACTTTGTTTTCAAGCGAGTCTAATTTTCCTCGTTATTATATATTGATGCGGATCACAGTCATCATTAAGAAAAAGTTACAGTAGCTCATCTAACCCTCTTTTAACATCTTGTTCTAGTAGTCGTATTTTCAATATTATGCTTTTCTCTTGACTAAGTTCTTCGTGTACCTGATCCCGTGACTCGCCTAGCAAGCCCATGAAGCAATTAGGAGAGGCTAAGTTGTTATTATTAAGGAGAAGGCTAAAGTCCAAAGAGGTTAAAGAGCATGTCAAATGTCAACACGGCAAAATCACTAGTAATCCTGGAAATGTTGACCTTTCTTTTCTGGGATTTCTATGGACAATGAGGGATATGGTGGTAAGGCTATGGGGAAACCAGCGACTTCAAAAGACGCTTTGATTCATCTTCATAGAGTCCCAAATCTGCAACTTCCTGTTTATCATATTCAATTTAGAATCTTTGTCAAAGCGCAGGAAACCTGTGATCTGCAAACAGCCAGCTTAGAGACGATCTTGCCATCGAAACACCTGCCTTCTGGCTGCCTTTTTTACTGTCAAGGGATCAGCCATGGAGAAACTGTGGAGAGGGGGTAGGGCAAACTTTCAGAGACTCAGTTTAGAAGTAAAAAAAAAAAAAAAGTAGGAGGGAGGATACACTACAAAAGAATAAAGAAAGAACAGGTGACCCCCATAGTCATTCATTCATTCACGCACCGCCCCAGGATAGGCAGAAAACGTGCCCCAGGAGAGAGTCCCTGAAATTCATGAACCCCTTTCAGTCCTTGTGTTTGAGGCAGTGCACCAAGTGCTGAGAATACAGATCTGAGACTGTCTATAAATAACTCGACGCAGAGACTGGGTGTGAAGAATGCTACTAGAAAAGGACAAGGGAAATTAGAACACAGAGGTTGGAAAGTCTGTGTCTGGCTGGGGTAACCAGGGAGGGCTTTGTGTCCAGCGATGGCGCCATGATGAATGAGCTGGGCTCAGTCCCAGTGCCCGTTCTCCTAAGTCAGCCTCATGAGGTATTACTCCCTTGATGCCAATTTTAAACCCAAAAGGTTTTAGGAGTCTAGTCACTTTCATAAAATGTAAAATACATAAAGCAATGGCCACTGTGTGAGACAGATTCCTACTCGTCCATCTGAAGCCCTTCTGTCTACCAGGTATATATTATCTCTCATTTCCCCCAGTGTTCCCCAAAGTAGACATTAGGGTATCATTTTACAGATAAGGAAACTGAGTCTCAAAAAGGCTAAGCCACTTCACCTTCACCAGTAAGTGGGAAATCAACGCAGTTAATCTTCAAGTAAGTGAAGTGCCAAACAAGTGAAAAATGCTCATACAGATCCTACTGGGTAGCCCGCCTTGAATCTTCCCACAAAAACATACTTGGCGATGGTGAGCTTCCGTCAGTGGATGTGACCCCCCTTTCAAAGCTTTCATGTATAATGCAAACCTTTCCAAAATACATTTTCTTTTCTACAAGACAATGTCCCTTTTATTTTGGCTAAGTATGGTTTCTCTCCCTCCTCACTATTCAATACCGGGACATCTGTCCCAAAGTTAGGATTTAGCTTAAGTTAAAAATAGAAATGAGGGTGTGTAGGGTATATGCAGATGCGAAGGCGGAGCCCACTTGAGTGCGTGGTGATTGTCCGCGGGGAAAAGGAAGCGATTCTTTTTTAATTTTACGCTGATCACTCTGGCCTGTGTCTTCCAGGGCACCTTAGGCCTCAGTGTATCAGCTGTTCAGACTTGATTCCAGAAGATTACTCCTGTTAGAGGCTGACCCATTGCTTCGGCGGTGCTGCTTTCAGTTTGGGGTCTCTAAGAAATCGGTATGGGCAACTTTCTTTGAGCCTTCAAAGTAAAGCCAAATGTTTGGTCCTCAGCGGGAAAGTGACTTTAATTAATTCTGGACGACCTTTCCATTGAAAAGCAAAACACTGCCCCGAGGCTTTTCGGAAAGGTTAGGTTATACCTTTTTCCCCCTTATTGTTATGGGGCGGATGTTAGTGTTTCTCACACAAGTCTCTGCGTCCTGTGTTCTTGTGGGTGAGTGCCCCTTTTAATAAAGGACAAACAAAATAAAACAAGTAAGCAAGCAAAGAAGCCCTGTTTGTAGCCAATTACCTTCTCGATTCTAGCAAGAACTAAACCAGAGTATAAAATCTTCCATCACAATAAAATATGACTAAAGGCCTCATCAATACTCATTTAGCAAATGCTTCGGAGTGGACCATCTTTTTCTAATACTTAGGAATTCCATTATTTCTTATTTCAGTGAACATGTTAGAAAAAAAAAATTAAGTGAAATGGGATTAGGTTTGCCATTTGTCATTTACTCAGAGTAGAATTCCGGTCTGACATGTGGGCACTCATACCCAGAGCTTAATGCTTTTAGTAATTATAAGGATCATGTAGGGTATGTTGATTGGTGGGGGGAAAAATCTTTATTAACTGCTCAGAAATAGTTAATTCTTCATTAGTCAGAGCACTGCACTAGAGACTGCTGTCTGTGAACCATGGATTAGAGTTTATGATAGTAATAACCTCCCTGAAAAAACATTTGTTACTATACTTAATGACCAGATTTTAGTGCATTAACCTTCCTTGGGAGGTCAACTAACAAAATGGATGTTAACTGCTTGTAACAACCAATTCCTCTGAAATTAATATTTAGATGCCTTTGGTGTCAAAAAACCTTCCTTCCATATCAGGGCATTAAAAACACTTCTAAATTATTAATAGCAGGCGGAATCCAATGCCTGCAATGCTCTTTATCCTCAGCCTCTTCCTATTTTCTCGAACAGAGTTCTTTTCTGCAGGAACAAGGAAGGCATTCAGGGAAATTAGGTCTCAAAAATGCATGTGGGTCAACAATGCACTGCAGTTTTGAAAAGGTCACTCTTGAAGTTCAACAGAAATAAACATAATAGGAGTGTGAGAAGCGATGCTGAGCATGCACCGGGAAGCTGACGGGGGACAAACTCCCACCAGGCCTCAGGCTCGGAGCCCAAAGCCTCGTCACCACCTGTCAGGAACTCCTTAAGGACATTTTTGCATCCCTTCTGCAACTGACCTGCAGGCTCCACTCTCCAGCCCCCGCCCCCGCCCGCTTCAAACTGGAAACAAACCACACTTCTGTCGAAAGAGCTTCGAACTATTTCCTTCCTGAGCAATCGCAGAATATAAAACATGTTCTGAAAAGCTGCACCATTCCCTGGAGAAATTTTATGATTTGGTTACTGCAGCGGGTGCTGCTCCTTGGCCAGAGTAGCCTTAAGTCCCGGCCAAACAATGAAGCAATGCTATTATTAGCTTTCCCATTCAATGGCGACAAAGCCCTCCGTGTTTCTATTTTCAGACCGGGCTCCTCTAGGTAAATAGATAGGCAGAAGCTTCATCTCAGGGCCCACACTGTACCAGGAGGGCGAAGTGGCCATCTCTTGCCAAAACACGCATCAGGGCATGAACGTGAAAATGTTTTCATGGTCGTATTTTTAGGCAGAGGGAAAATAGAGAGAGCCAAAGCCGTGCCCGCTGAAACTTCTGGTGTTTCTCCTTTTCTTTCTTTTTTTTTTTTTTAAGGTTTTATTTATTCATTTGAGATGGAGAAAGCACAAGCAGGGCGTGCAGCAAGCAGAGGGAGCCCGGGCTCGATCCCAGGGCCCTGAGATCATGACCTGAGCCAAAGGCAGGCCCTTAACAGACTGAGCCACACAGACGCCTCCAAAGCTTCTTGTTTCGACAGAGGCTTAACTACTAGAGTTGGCCAGTGATATCCCATCCCTGGGATATCAGTGATGAAGCTATGTTTATTAATTTTCCCAGATCACAAGGACATGACATAACTTCTGTTATGTCTCACTGATATATACATATAACTCACTGATTTACATGGGATCTGTGTGCAGGCACGTAATGATTAACCAGCACCGCACAGAGCAGAGACCTGGATAGTAAGAGTGAGGATGTCAGATGTATGAAAGGGCCTCTTCTTAGCGGCATGGTCGGTTAGAAGCCCGGCAGCAAGGTTTCCAGAAGAGCCAGGCAACTTGTGGGCATGCTGAGCTTTTATTTTTTTTTTTACTTGAGATACAGCTGACAGACCTCATGGGAGGTTCAGGTGCACAATGTTAAGAATTTGATTTTAGTATGTACCGAGAAATGATCACCACAGTAAGTCTAGTTAACATCTGTCCCCATAAATAGTTACAAAACTGTTTTTCTTGGGATGAGAACTTTGAAGATTTATTCTCTTAGCAACTTTTAAATATCCAGCATGGTACTGGCAATACCCCTTGACTTATAGCCCCTTGACTTACTTTACAACTGGATGTTTGTACCTTGTGAAGGCTGTCACCAATTTTGCCCACCCGCACCCCAACCTCTGCTTCTGACAATCACCAGTCTGTTCTCTGTATCTATGAGCGGGATTTTGTTTTTGTTGTTTGGTTTTAAGATTCCATATGTAAGGGGGGTGCCTGGGTGGCTCAGTCCTTAAGCGTCTGCCTTCGGCTCAGGTTATGATCTCAGGGTCCTGGGATCAAGCCCCACATCAGGCTCCCTGCTCAAT
This sequence comes from Mirounga angustirostris, assembly GCF_029215605.1. Lineage (NCBI taxonomy): Eukaryota > Metazoa > Chordata > Mammalia > Carnivora > Phocidae > Mirounga > Mirounga angustirostris. The sequence continues at coordinate 20,647,907 of NW_026991715.1, forward strand.
GGGAAATCTGCTTCTCCCTCTCCCACTTCCCCTGCTTGTGTTCCCTCTCTTGCTGTGTCTTTCTCAAATAAATAAATAAAATCTTTAAAAAAAAAAAAAAGATTCCATATGTAAGGGAGATGATATGGTATTTGTCTTTCTCTGGTGTTGGTCTTTATTTCGCTTAGCATAATGCCCTCAGGGACCACCAAGTTGTCACAAATGGCAAGATTTCCTTCTTTTTGTAGCTCAGTCATATTCCAGGATAAATATATAGATCATATGTTCTTTATCCATTCATCTGTGGGTGGACACTTAGGCTGTTGCCATGTCTGGGCTGTTGAAAATAACGCTGCAATGAACAGAGGGGTGCATCTATCTTTTTTTGAGTTGCTGTTTTCATTTTTTTTGGGGGGGGGGATAAATACGCAGAAGTGGAAGTGCTGGGTCCATCATATGCTGGTTTTATTTTGAGTTTTTTGAGGAACAGACATACTGTTTTCCACCGTGGCTGCACCAATTTCCATTCTTACCAACAGGGCACAAGGGTCTCCTTTTCTCCACATCCTGGATAACATTTGTTATTTCTGTCTTTTTTATAACAGTCATGCATACAAGTGTGAGGTGCTATCTCCTTGTGGTTTTGATTTGCATTTCCCTGATGATGAGTGATGCTGAGCATCTTTTAATGTGTCTGTTGGCCATCTGGATGTCTCCTTTGGAGAAAAATCCACATAGGCCCTCTGCCCATTTTTAATGAGACTGTTTATTCTTCTGCCATTGACTCGTACGAGTACTTTCTGTATTTTGGACATTAGCCCCTTATCAGGTATATGATGTGCAAAAATTCTCTTCCATTTAATAGGTTGCCTTTTCATTTTGTTGATGGTTTCCTTTGCTGTGCAGAAGCCTTTTCGTCTGATGTAGTCCCACTTGTTTATTTTTGCTTTTGCTGCCTTTGTTTTTGGCTTCATATCCAAAAAATCATCACTAAGACCTATGTCAAGGAGCTCACCACCTATCTTTTCTCCTGGGGTTTTTACGGTTTCAGGTCTCACATTCAACTCTTTAATCCATTTTGAGTTAATTTTTGTGGGTGGTGTAAGATAGTGGTCCAGTTTCATTCTTTTGCATGTGGTTGTCCAGTTGTCCCAACACCATTTGTTGAAGAGACTGCCCTTTCCTCATTGTACATTTTTGGCTTCTTTGTTGAAAATTAGTTGACATATATATGGAGGTTCATTTCTGGAGGTTCATATTCTGCTCCATTAATCTATCTATGTGTCTGTTTTTATGCCAATAATGTACTGTTTGGATTACTATAGCTTTGTAATGTAGTTTGAAATCAGGGAGCATGATGACTCTAGCTTTGTTGTTCTTTCTTAAGATTGCTTTGGCCATTTGGGTCTTTTGTGGTATTTTGTGGTATGCAAATTTTAGGATTTTTGTTTTATTTCTGTGAAAAACACCATTGGGATTTTTTTAAAAGATTTATTTATTTATTTGAGAGAGAGAGCGAGAGAGAGGATGTGTGCGAGTGGGGGACTGGCGGGGAGGGGGCGGTGAGGAGAATCTCCAGGAGTCTCCACACAGAATGCAGAGTCCTACACCTACATGGGGCTTAATCCCATGACCCATGAGCTCATGACCTAAGCCGAAACCAAGAATCTGACACACTCAACTGATAGAGCTACCCGGATGTCCCACCATTGGAATTCTGATCAGGATTGCAATGAATCTGTAGATTGCTTTGGGTAGTATAAGATAGTATAAACTGGGCATTCTTTTTTAAGATTTTATTTATTTATTTATAGAGTCGGAGAGAGAGAGTGTGTGTGTGTGTATGAGCAGGGAGGGGGTAGAGGGAGAGAGAATCTCAAACAGACTCTACCCTGAGCGCAAAGCCCAAGGCAGGGCTTGATTTCATGACCCTGAGATCATGACCTGAGCCGAAATTAAGAAATTGACTGAGCCACCCAGGTGCCCATAAACTGGGCATGCCTGACTTTTCTTTTTCCTCGCGGATACTTCTGTAATATTGGAAATTAAGTACAGACGGGAGTCCATTAAAATTGTTGGCGTGTTTCCATTCCAAGATTTGCTATCTGACGTTCAGGTAGGACAGGTTATGTATAATAATGATTTTAATTTAATAGCCAGATTCTTCCCTGCTTTGGGAATACTTGCTAATTGAGAGGTTGCAATGCCATTGTCTATGTTTTAGTCCCCTTTCCTAAAGTAGCTGCTTTTCACTGTTTATAACGTCTTGGGAAAACATTTTTCTGCAAACAGGAAGTAAGGAATTTTTTCTTTTAAACTGTGACAACTAAAAAAAAATAAATTGTGACAACTTTTGCCTTTTTAACAAAAGCATTTAGGATAAGATCTTTTTTCAAATATGAAATATAAACTGTAGATATTCTTCTCATCCCCTCCCCTCATTTTCCATGGAAATATCAATTATTGGCTGCCGGGAGCCAGCTCTTGGACATAAGGTTTTCAATGGTAGGAATGATTAAAACATAGTTATTGCCTTGGACTGCTTTATCTGGAAACTGATAAGATTTCTGAAAGCTATTTAATTATCATGTGAATCATTAACTCATGATGTTTACAGAGAATATGTTATCTCCCCTGCTTTTTGGGAACTGTGGATCCTTCATCAGTGACCTGGAATGGTTGCTGAGTGTGATGCAGGTAATGTACCTGTGCAATTTATTACTGCCAGGTAGAGTTTTAAATCAGCATGTTGATTATAGTGTTGTTCACTTAATGAACTTCTTTGCGCTGCTTCCTGAAATCCCCTTTATGGTTTCTGTTGGCTCCATATGGCATTCGGATGAGCTTACACTTCTCCTTAAGTGTTTCTATATCAGAAAACAAGAGCAAAGCTAAAACAAAGTGAGTCATCTGGTTTTGTCTTTGCTTTCACTGCATGAGATAATGTGGAGGTGTTAATTACAAGACTTCACTGAGTCTTGACTAATAACAGTGTGCAAACAAATGTATGTCAGGCTCAGCCACAGAAAAGCTTCTACTAATAAGGTAAAACTAGCAATTAGAGCTGACAATGAAGTAATACTTTCCGTTGAATATTCATTAATGAAGTTCTTGTTTGGGAGAAGGGAGGCTTCTGATTGTCCAGATGGAAACCTAGAATAGGAACCCTGGTCATTCCTTGTAAATGAATTAACCACCATTTGGCGAGCCGGCACACTGGATTAATTCCCTTTTGTACCAATGCACTGACCCCTTGCTTCAAAGGCAGAGCCCTGATGGCCACTAAGATTCCTCAATTCGTGACCTTGGCATAATAGGGACAAATTGAATTCCCAGGAAGAGAAAAATGATAGTGGCCACAGAACATCACTAACAGTGTGCTGGAGACACATGTTTTATTGAAATTCTTCACTGCAGCTTCTCCAGTTTCAGGGAGCAAGAGTGTGATGAGCTTACCTCCCCCAGTCATGGCACTCAGTCCCACAATTTCCTTCATTCTCCTCCTCTCTTCCCTCTCTCTTTTCAGAAAGCAGTTTTGAAATGCTTCTTTAAGCCCACAAGACCCTCTACTTCCATGCCAAAAAGAAGCCTCTCCCCCCCCCCCCCCGCCCTGCAACAAAAGGTACTGGGCATCGACTGCATAATTATTTCTGAAACGTGACCATGAATTATACCTCATGGACAATATTTCTTAGTCAAGATGCCCAAATGAGGGACTCAATGGATGAAAACATTTCATTTAGGTGACATTTTGTAGTTCACTTTGTATTTAAGGAGATTTAAAGGTGTTTTGTTTTTGTTTTTGTTTTTGGGGGGACTGAAAGAAAACAAAAATCTTCCATCGGAATAAATGCTCAAAATGTCAAAATATTAGAAAGGATCCTGACCTGTGTAAAGTGAAACAGTCTTTTGTTTTGACTCTCTTAAGTGGCTCCATGCCCAGATTAAAATGCCGCAGTCTTAGCCTTCTTTGCAGTTAGAGACAGCTACATAACACACATCTGGCCAATGGTATATATAAGAGGAAGTTACTTAAAGCTCCTCAAAAGTAGGACCAAAGCAGCTGGGAGGCACACGTTTTGTTGCGGTGTGTTCTCCTGCCGTGGCTGGAACCAATGAGCCATTTTGCAGTAGATTGTAAGGAAGAAGGGAAGAGGTTCTGAGATCCAGCAATTATGGTCCTCTGGACTTCTCTTTACGTGAGGATCCCTCCCTCCTCCTTCACAATGGTTAAGCCTCTCATTTCTAGGTCTTTGATGTGCACAGGCAAGTGTAATTCTTTTTTCTTTTTTAAGATTTTATTTATCCATTTGACAGAGAGAGAGCACAAGCAGGGGGATCAGCAGAGAGAGAGGGAGAAGCAGACTCCCTGCTGAGTAAGGAGCCGGATGCGGGGCTCCATTCCAGGACCCTGGGATCACGACTTGAGCCAAAGGCAGACACCCAACCTACTGAGCCACCCAGGAGCCCCACAAATGTAATTCCTAACTGAAATAGAACGAGTGGGGGGTGTGAGTGGGAGAGGATGCATCAAGGAATAGAATATAACATGTCTCATTTGCTTAATGGAAGAGGTGGAACAGTGAAGGCCATATTACAGGCAGGTAGGGCTAGATGATCCATATCACACTGGGCAAAACACTTGTTTCAGACTCTTGAAAAGCAGTCTACTGACTCCTAAATAATACAGAACGTCAGCATATGCTAAACCCTTCTTATTGCTTTTAGCAAAGCTCTAATGGAGAGATGAACTAACTCAGGAGACATGCAGTCTACAGAGATGTGGAGGAAAATTCAGCACTGCTCAGAGAGGTGCTTTTGACCAAGACCTACATTTGAAGTTGTTTGAGAATTCCAAAATTTACAGCCTTTTATTCATTAGGATACCTGACCGCTGGAATGGAAACCAAGAATAAAATGTAAAATAGAAAACCAGAAGCTTAGCTCTTACTCCTATAATAATCTGAGTGTAAGCAGGACAAGCCATAAGGCGTGTGGTTCCACATTGCCTTTCTATCTTAGTACTTCTGAATCCGCAGGTATTGTCTTTGTCCCAGTGATCCATGGCACCTCTCCACCACACTGGCATTTCAGCTGGTAGGAAGGGGGAACAGAAGGAAGGAGAGTGCACTTTCTTCTCTTTAAAAGCATATGTTAGAAGGGGCGCCTGGGTGGCTCAGTAGGTTAAGCATCTGCCTTTGGCTCAAGTCGTGATCCCAGGGTCCTGGGATCGAGTCCCGCATCGGGCGCCCTGCTCAGCGGGGAGTCTGCTTCTCCCTCTCCCTCTCCCCTTCCCCCTGCTCGTTCTCTCTCTCTCTCTCAAATAAGTAAATAACATCTTTTTAAAAAAAGCATACACTGGAAGTTACACATGTTATTTCCACAAGTAATTTATTAGACAGAATTTATATAGCTACCCCTAAGCATAAGATCTTTAATCTGGGCCACCACGTGTTCAGCTCTAAGCCTTGGTTTCTATTATTATGGAAGGTGGGAAGAACTGGAATTTTCTCCCTTGTAGGGTTGAAAATCCAACTTCTCCTCTACCTCAAGTGGAAGCTATTACAAGCCAAGGACCATACCTTTGATTTCTTCTTCTGTGTTTCTGACAATCCAGGCTTGAAAAGCTGCTTACACCAATCTTATATTCCTCAAGGTTTCACATTTTTTTTTTATGTAACTTTAATAAGATGGCAATACATTGTATCTTGCTCTTCCATTGGGCAAATTTGATGGTGTTGGAATGTTCTTTAGCAGTTTCAGTCAGGAAAAACAAAACCCAAAAAATCTTCTGAAGAGATCTAGGATGGTAGAAATGTCTCAAGGTTTAGTCTAATTGGAATTTGAAATTCTGTATCTGGAGATTCTATTGCATTGACTGAGTTCAGGACCAGACATCCTGGGACGTTCCATTTTGTTTTGAAAGGGGCGCCATGCGAATTCTCTAAACAATGAATGAACTCTACACGTGTCAAACAGTTTAACTGCCATTAAATGAATATAATTCATAACTAATTCTTAAAAAGGAACAGTTTACTGCACTTCACCAGATTTTAACTTTGTATTCCTTGACTTACAGAAGCATCCTATTAAGTAGTGAAAAAATCTTTTAAGAACCTACACATTGGAGGAAAATTTGGCCTTATCTTTTAAAAAAAAATCACACACTGATTCAACAGTTGATACACACCTGTGAACAGATACGTTGTTACAAGGATGTTCACAGAAGCATTATTTACAATACCAAAAAATTGCAAGCAACTTAAATATCCATCAACAAGGAAATATTTAGGTAACGCATAGTGTATCCTTGCCAGAAAACACCTATACAATCCTTTAAAAGAGGAGCTAGATCCATTTGGAAATATAGTCAAGATAGAACATAAGGTTTTGAAACAGTATAAAATATGTATAGTTCAAATTCATTGTTGTAACAGAGAACAAATTAGGAAGCATATACATAGAATTGTATAAGCACGTAAGTTTCTGGAGGCAGATACCAGCAGGTACTAATAATGTTTACAACTAGAGAGAGAATTGATTGTTCTGGTATGAGGAAGGCAGGATTCTCATCCCCTGTACCTCCCTCCATGCCCAGACCCATTTCCCACAGCAACTTCTCACTTTCTGGTTTTTTTAGTTCTTTGTAACTTTCTGTATTCAATAGACTTGTTACTTTAAATTTACATTTAGTTTTAAATAGGAAAAAAAGCTACTAAAACCTATAAAACTAACTTTGTTCTAATAGATATCGTCTTTAAGACATTGCACCGAGTACCTATCCTAAGAAACTATGGAATGTCTAAACTGAATCCTGCTTCCCTTTGCTTTATATTGATGAAGAGACTAAGTCTAATACTCTTGCTTATAATGGTATAGCCTGAGCCAGAACTTGCCAGAGCAGAAATCACTGGTAATTTCCTAACCTTCTCTGCACGGTCAAGAGCACTTTAAGACACCCTACCTGATGCTCACTTGGCAACCCAGAAATTTGTTTCCTAAAAATTTCCCATTTTATCAAAAGTAACGTGCTCAACCAACCGGATCTCAACTTTATAATGAGTATTGGCTAAGCACAATTTCTGCTCACTTTAAGAAAGAAAGAGTACATTCTTCTCATGGGACCATGCGGCCAAAGTCTGGAGAAGCATGAATTTGAATCTGTGTGTCAACTCAGGAAAGGGACCGACTCTAGCCTCAGAGGGTCAGAGGTCACAACCCCGAGGTGTTGGTTTCAGAGGCGCTTACTAATCACCCCACGTATCATTACGGTAAAAAACCAATTACTGAGCATCCGCCATGCCCTAGGCCCTCTGCCAGGACAGGGAGAAGACATAAACTCCTGGCATCTGAGATTTTAGAAGCCAGTTGGAGGAGACAGGACTTTCACATTCATAACGAAAACGTTTTATGTCAATATACTGCAATATTCATTTCTGTCCTTCAGAAACTGAGCGCTAGCTCTGTTCTATAAAAATCCCCTCTATGCAAAGGGGACAAAAATGATTTTTGAATCTAATTTGCAAACAAGGAAGGACAAGGATTGGCTGAATAGTACTAACACTGCCCACTGATTTGAGACCTACAACGGCTTTCGTGCTTTCCCGACATTCTCTCTCAATTTCCTATGGATCCTGCAGAAACGGGTACTATTATCTTCATGTTCCAGAGGCAGAAAGTGAGGTTGTGCACAAGTTAGTGACTGAGTCAGGGATCAACCCCTAGCCCAGGTTCTTTGAACCTCTGAGCTGTAACGCTTTGTAATCTTAATGAAGGGGAATGGAGATGGGGAGGGGTGGGGAAAATCTTTAAACTCGGCTCTTTTTCCTCCTTGTAACACTTGAAAAAGAGACACAGGACAAAAGAAGAATGCACGTTCCATATGCACAATTCTTTGCAGCCCTCTGACGAAGTGCCTCAAAAGCTAAGCTCCCATCAATCCTGGCGAGATAGGATCGGCAGAGCACGGTGTCGAAATGAATGGCTTAAAAGAACAGCAGAGACCAAAGAACTTTTGATGCAGAGAAACCCCAAATCTGGGGCAGAGCCCTCCTGTTCATTTTATCTCACAAAAGGTAGGTAGTGCTGCCTGTCAAGGTAATGCATTACTACATATTTGGAAAAACTACAGTTCTAATTAGATGAGCAAATAAATGTTCATTTCAATTTATTAATATAGCTGTAGGCCTTGTTACAATTTATCTCTTGGTTCTGAGGCCAATCCATCTCGAGCTGGGAATCATTGTGGTGAAGTAACGGGTTTTAATAATGGATACAGGCGGTGAATTATTCAGGCAGAAGGGAGCAAAAGCCTTCATGCTTTCACTCACTTCTTTAATTAACTGTGAGATGCTGACGAGCCTGGGCTGTCTCGAGGCTTTCTAAGTTTATCTCCAGCAGAACGGTGAATTTTTCCCGAGCCACAGATAGGTTGTGTTCAGGCCCATCCTTATCCATCACGATTTTGTCCTCTTTTCGTCTGAATTCTGTGTCTGCTTAAATACTGGTTTCATGCCGGTTCTAGAGCGATGAGCACCCGTCTTGCTAAAACCCACACCTTTGTTTGGCGGCGTTTCTGAATGAGATTTTAACACAAGAAAATCCCAAATATTTCAATCCCCATTTGAGTTGGGAAACCAACCCCTAAACAAAACAAAATCCAGTTCTGGTCACTGAAGCCCATTTAGTTTGGTTGAAAGCCATTTCTTTGGGCAGCTGAGAAAGAAATGAACTTCTAGAAAAGAATTTTTAGAACCTCCATTGGATGTAGCATCAAACAAACACAACCAAAGCTCCTCCCAAATGGGGGCTGCGCTGTTTGCATGGAACAGAGTATGTTATTATGGAGCTTTGCAAAGTGTCCAAGGGATTCCTGTAAATAAAAGCCTCTCAGGGCTTGGCACTCGACTAATGACAGAACATGCCCACATCTGGTGAATGTTCGCATTTGCCTAACACAAGATTCTCTGATTGGGAAACACATCTAGCTCCTAGACTTCGTCCCAGTGTAAAATCAATGGTTTTGCTGCGAACACATTAATAACGCGCTTTATAATGAGTATTGGCTAAGCACAATTTCTGTTGTTGGACAATCTGTTTTGCTATTACCTGTTACTACCGAAGTTTTTTTTGGTGTTTTTTGTTTTTTTTAAGTGCACAACTGTTATACAGCCATTTATTTAGGCTGTGACAAGAGAGTTCTTCTTTCAATTTTGTCACATCGGAGAGAAAGTAAGAGTCTGGGGGAGGTCTGAGCTTCCCACTTCTTGGTAGAAATTGAATCACCATTTCTATAAATCAAAAGTCATGTTAAAAGCACCGTGAAGTAAACAATGATGTATATGAATTAGCAGCACACCCAGAGTCAATACAAATCAAAGTGGCTTTATGAAGGTATTGATGTGTTCAGCTCTTCTAAGGTTGAATACGTTTAAGTATTTGTCCCCCAGGGCATGGTTGATCTAAATGAATCTATTCACTTTGAAACCAGATGGTCGTTGCAGTGAGACACAATACTACACACATTGACCCCAGTGGGGTTCTTCCCCAAACTGAGTGACCCCAACTGTGGCCAGGTGCTTAGGGTGAACCGAAATGACATGAATGACCACCCGGGGCCAAGACAGTCGTATAAGAAAGAGGCTACCTTTGTAGGTGGTTTTCCTATGTATTAATTTTTTAAAGTTTTTTGGGGGAAGGCAACATGAATGTATTTTCTAAAGATTTGGCCGAGCAGTACCGTCTGGATGCTTTACTGTATCCTGATTTAACTTCACCCAGGCCTAGAAGAGACGGATCCTGTATCTTCGAGGTGCATCAGTACATCCGGTTACTGGATACTGACCAACGCAGTCGGAGCCAAAGGCAAGTTTATTTTGATACCAAAATGCCATATTTTAAAAATCAGAGAGCGCAGGCATCCTGTTAAGATTGACCAGATTAGTTTAAAAAAAATGTAAACTACCAGATGGTGACTGCATGACTATGAAGAAAAAACACAGGATACGTATTTCCACGAACTCTCTGGCACCCTTTCGCGTATTCAAAGTGAAGGTGAGTCATCTATTTTGGCCTCCGTGAGGTTCAGAAGAAAGCTCTTTGCACGGAGGACACACGCTGGGATTCTTGCTTTTTCCGAGAATATGGGAGCATCTAATTTGGTCTGCAAAAGGACCAGCCTCAAATTATCTGACCGAGGCACTTACGTGAGCCCAGCACTCGGAAATCATACTGAAAAATGAAACATAAACTGGTAAGTGGGTGGAAGTCATTCATCTTTTAAAGCCCATAAAAAGGGAGAATTGTAAATTAAAATGTCTACAATAGGATCCACACCTCTCTCTCGGCCCCTCCCCTCCTTTTGTCAAGGAACAGCATTCAAGTGTGGGAATGTTTCTCTTAAACATGTGTAAATCACACATTTGGTCATGCTGTACCAGGAGCCCAGGACCAAGGGGGCCAGGCGGAGGGAGGCCAAGGATATTAAATACTGGTCCAGCCGTTTGTTAATGAAACATTTACACAAGCAGTTTATGTGGTTGTAATAAAAAGGGGGGCCTCTTTCATCACACCCTTTCATTACTTAGCACAGTCTTTAAGAGGATTAATGTGTGTGTTGGGGGGGGGCGGGCGGGGCGGGGAGGGGGGAGAATGTGCTTATCAGTTGAGTCTCAGGATTGGTAATGCTGAGTTCTTAATAGATCGCCTCTGGATTTAGGATTACTGCCATGCAAATTCTTCCAGGCTTTCAACAGAAGAGAAAGAAGTTTGTTTTCTCCCCTTGCACAAGAAGGGCTATTGACTTCGTGATGACATGACCCGGGATTCAGTTTATTCATACCACTCCCTTCCCCTCCTGTCACTCCACATGGACCGATTCATTTTATTTATTTATTTATTTATTTATTTATTTATTTATTTATTTATTTATCTATCTATCTATCTATCTATTTATCTATCTATCTATCTATCTATCTGGGCTACTGGTGGCCAGCGCATCCATACGTACATCAATCCCGCTGTTGCCACGATTAAGAAGCAGACGACAGTGTGAGTAAAAGGACAACCAGTGGACTTCTAGAATGTCCATATCCAGAATATCCAGAAGCGGAAGCTCCCAAGAAGACAGATCGACTTTTTTTTTTGAAGCTGTGTGTTCTCTGCACCTCATTTTCTGAAAGGTTTCCCAACACCTCCGATAAACTACATATTTTGGAGGACACTGAAGCGAATAAGGGGCCCTTTTATGTTTCTGGGAAGTTAGAGGCAGCCTTTTTGGCCATCTTGTGCAAGAGGAGAGTACGGATGAATCATGCTGCTTGGGGTCCTGTGACTTCCCACTATTTTTAGCACAAGGAAGATGTTAGTTGTAACAGTGTACAATGGACTAATCAGCCATAATAGAACTCACACTGTTTTTTACTTCACATTGCGCTTATTATGTGCCTTGAATGTAAACAGCATTTTGCTTCTGACAAAGATGGCAGTTTGCCATGGTGGGATTCAGCCTTCTCCAAAGCTCAGCAAACAATGAATAGAAGCCCGAGGACTCTGAAAAAGCAATTGTGTGAATATATGTCACTTGCAGCCTTCGACAAAATTATTTTTGTTACTTGCATCCTTTTGCCCCTATTTTCCTTTTCAAATCAGCAAGCATTCACATAGGCCAGCGATCTGTGTATGAAAAATTATTCCTATTATTTCTCCACCCACACTGAAGAAGTCAAGAAATCACATTTTATAGAAAGCCCTGAGCGATGGCATCCCTGTGCATTTTATACTCATCGTGAAATAGGGGGAACTTGAGGTAATAACATAAAGCTTGATCATAGAAGGAGATAAAAGATATTCTACTTAAAATTACCCCCAACACCAAAAAGAAGTTTATTGTGCTGTACCATCTGTATGTACCATTAGCAGATTCAATAGTTTGCTCTCAAAACAGATTTAGAGCAATTTACTATAAAGTAAATTGTTGTTGGCTAGCCTTCCCACATTGTTAGCATCCTATGATTTACCAGCCATGTTGGCACATTTAAAAGTGTTTAGAATTTTTATCACAGTGATACATGCCTGTGATAAAAACAATCAAATCGTGTAAGATGGTTTATAAAGAAAAGCATCCCCTGTACCTCCCTCCATGCCCAGACCCATCTCCCAAAGCAACTTCTAACCTTTCTGGTTTTTTTAGTTCTTTGGGGAATTACCTTCTAAACTCTAAATAAATAATAGGCTTATAATGGTTCCTCTTGATTCATTCAACAAATGGTTCAACAAATATTTATTGTGTGCCTACTCTTTGCCAGACACTGTCCTGAGATTGTGATACAATAGCCAAAGGAAGAGACCAAATGCCCTCATGGGCCTTACATTCTACTGGGGCCGGGGTGGGGGAGAGGGTGGTGATGAGAAGAGGCCAGTAGTAAATAATATCAATGAACAATTTCTACAGTATATTAAAAAGTAAAAATTGCTGTCGAATGAACGAAATGGGAAAGGTGGAACAAGGGAGGCGGTTCGCAGTTTAAAACAGGGTGTTTATGGATAATCTAACTAAGAATGTGATGTGTGAGTAAGGATCCAAAGGAGGCGATACAGTAAACTGTGAGTCCAGGCAGAAGGAAGAGCAAGTGCAAAGGCCCTGAGGTAGGAACATGCCTGGCTGGCTAATGGGATGTAAGTGGAATTGGTATATGCCATTCCCGAGTGTTGCTACTTAAAGGATTGGCTTATATTCCTTCAGGTCCTTCTCCCCTATCCTTCTAGTTTGGAGAAGGTGAGATTTAAACAATTAAATGAGGGGGAGCCTGGGTGGCTCAGTCGGTGAAGTGTCTGCCGTCGGCTCAGGTCATGATCCCAGAGTCCTGGGATCGAGTCCCGCATTGGGCTCCCCGCTCAGTGGGAAGTCCCTTGGCCCCTCCCCCTGCTCATGTGCTCTTTCGCACTCTCTCTCTAATAAATAAATAAAATCTTTAAAAAAAATAAACAATTATCTGAGATGCTGAGGTGGGAGCCACTTGTCAAGAATGGCATAACCACCTTCCTAGTCCTGGACTATTAACTGTATGAGAAATAAACTTCTCTCTCTCTCTTTTTTTTTTTTTTTTTAAAGATTTTGTTTATTTATTTGTCAGAGAGAGAGAGAGAGCAAGAGAGAACACAAGCAGGGGAATGACAGAGGCAGAGGGAGAAGCAGGCTTCCTGCCGAGCAGGGAGCCCGATGCGGGGCTCGATCCCAGGACCCTGGGATCATGACCTGAGCCAAAGGCAGACGCTTCACCGACTGAGCCACCCAGGCGCCCCACACTTCTCTCTTTTTAAGCAAATAAGCAAATAAACAAAAACATAAAGCTGCAAGTGGTAGCTGTTCCTTTAGGAATATATTCTTGTCTATTGCTGCATAACCCATTATACCAAAATGTAGACACTGAAATTGATGCAAGTGTGTTATCTAATCATTTCTTTGAAACGGAGGGAACAGCTTAACTTTTTGCTAACATCTGGTGGCAGTCAAGGTGTCCTCTGGGGCTACAGTTATCCTCAAGACGCAACTGCGGCTGAAGGACCTGCTTCCAAGCTCGGTGACATGATGGTGGCTTCAGTTCTTTGCAGGCTGTTGGCTAGCGAGTCTCAGTTCCTCTCGTGTTACTGACTGAGCGCTGCACCACACCATGTGGTTCGATCCCTAGGGCTGCCCACAATAAGGCTGCTTCCTTCCCCCACTGCTAGTGATCCAAGAGAAACACAGCAGGAGCCCGAGGATGCGAGGTACGGTTAGTTATACCCTAGTACTGAGCAGGTGAGCCCAGTCCACGCTCCAGGGGAGGGGATCACTCACGGGCAGGGAGGCCAGGAGGCAGAGATACTCAATGCCACCTACCACCGAAAAAGAAGTCGGCTTGGATTCCACCCCGAAGGAGTCTGCAGACGAATAAAAAAATGGAACTACAGAAGTTAAATCATTGCTAAAAATAGGAGTACACGTGAACGTTTCTTCAGGATCAGAATGGGAAGAGTATCCTACCCTTGAAACAATAGAAGCTCTCTGTCACAGGGCGGGTGATCCAGGAAGCAGACTGAAACAGTGTTAGAGTGTAAAAGGCTTACTTGTAAGCATGACTGTGAAAGGAAAAGGGGAGGAAGTGGGATTGGGGAGGGAATGTGGATCTGAAAAAAAGTTGGTAAGCCCCAGGGGAGCTCTGGAGTGAACATTTCCCCTCAGTGCAGTCCCAGGTGGTGTGGCCTACCTAGGCCCTGGAACCAGTTTCTTGCTCAATATGTGGACAGGGACCGCCCTAAGTGTAAGAGTACTTCGCTCTGAAGGAACTAGAAGCGGGGGGTTGTCTGCTAATGGCGGCGCTTGACTGGGGAGCACGTCCATATTTGAAGGCAAATGTGAGCAGAGCATGCCCACCTCTGCCACCGTGCGCCCCCTGCACTCTGTACATCAGGGCTTCAGACAACTTGGATGGAGCAGCTCCTTAAGGCTCTAATAGGCTCTTTCCCTGAGGTGAAACGGTACTAAGCAAAGTGCTCTAATAGGCTCTTTCCCTGAGGTGAAACTGCACTAAGTCCGGCACTAAGCAAATAATACCCACTAGAGGGGTCTTGCATTGAGCAGAAATGGCTAGGTCCCTCTACGACTGCTTTGCTCCCTCAGTGGCTGAGGATTATCCTGCAGATAGTGTGTCCTCCCCTCAAAAGCTGAGGTAAAATCTGAAAGGACTAACAGCTAGAGGCCGTTGACTAGGCATACTCCTAGTCACTGGGCAGAGAGTCCTTTCTGGAAGGGCCCTCTGAGTCATACTCGGTCACAAATGAAAATTAAAAAAAAAAACACCCTTTTCCGTACAAGCCTAATCCTCAAAGCTCAAACACATAAAACATGAAAGTTAGAAAAACACCCATAAAATGTTAACGACATAACTTCATAAAATGTTAACACCCTATCATAACATCAGTCTTGAGTAAAAGTCGGTAGTGTTATGGACTACATATGATATACTTAACAAACAATTTAATGCTTAAGATCCCAGGAAACACTTAGAACAAAGTTCTCAAACGCAAAAAATATAGCAACTGATAGCTATAAAAAGTCTTCAGCGGGCCTCATGAGTAGTCAAATAAATGCATATCACAGCAATAAAATACATTTGGGGACCTATCAAATTTCCTTTTTTTTTTTTTTTTAGTTAATGATTTAGCTTTGACAAGTGAGCTTTAAGTTTGACACACACACACACACATCTGACAGGGGTGTAAATTCGTATTTCTGTAAATCAGTTTGGCATCAGCTTTCAGGAGTTGTAAAAACAAATCCTTTCTACTCAGTAATTCCATTGCAAGAGTTTACTGCTCTCTTTCGGGGTGCCTCAGAGGTGATCAGCTCCTTCAACATGGAGCTGAACATCTCTCTCCCAACCAGTGGTTGCCAGAAACTCATTGAAGTGAACGATGAACGTAACTTTGAATATTTTACGAGAAATATGCGACCAGAGAATGTGCTAATGTTGCCCTGGGTGAAAAATGGAAGGATTCTGTGGTCTGAATTGCTGAGGGGAAAGACAAACAAGATTTCCTCATGAAGCACGGTATTCTGACCCACAGCCACATCCATCTGTTACAGAATAAGGGGCATTCCTGTCAGAGACCAAGGACGCCTGGAGAAAGAAAGCCTAAATCTGTTTGGGGATGCACTGTGGATGTCAGTCTGAATGTTTTCAAGTTGGTTTTAGTAAAAAAAAAAAAAAAAGAAAGAAAAAAGGGTATTCCTCAATTCACTGATCGCATTGTACCTCATTACCTGGGGCCCTAAAGAGCTTGCGGTATTGTAAATTTTCAGTCTAGGAAAGATGGCGTCCACCAGGGCATTGTGAGGAAGTCTTGAACAAAATAGGTCAGGAATCTCGGTTACTCAAGATTCAGCGTCTGTTCACGTATCCTGTAACAACACTGCCTTACCGCTCGGAAGGAATGGTGTGCTCAGGAAAATAAGAAAAAAGCTACAGACTATGCTCAACTTCTGGCCAAGAGAAGGAAAGCAGCCAAAGAAATCACCAGGAACAGAATGCTGAGAAATGGAGGCTGTCCTTTCTAGGGCTTCTACCTCTGAGTCCAGTGCAAAGAAGAGTTTCTAAGAGTAACAAATAAATAAGATCAGATATCGAAAAAAAAAGGGGGGGGGTTATCTTAAGTAAACGATCAGAAATGTGAAGAAAGATTTATACATAAAGATAATCATCTTAGCGTTGTTTGTTTTACTAAAAGCCAGAAACATCCAAAGTGCCCAAAGCGAGAAAAGGGTTATAGAAACAATACTGTATCTGCAAGAAAGCATTCTGTGCAGCCAGTGAAATGACAATGCGTGACGAGACTTTAATGGCAAGAGACGATGCTTAGGACAGGTTCCGTGAAAATAAAAGCAATTGCTTATGTTGTATTACCTCGACACGTAAAAATCCATACGAAGATGGAGAGCAGAAAAGATGCCAGAAGTGTAAACATTGATCGGGTTATCTCTGGTTGGCTGGTTTTATTATCTTATTTTTACTTGCAGATTTTATAAAATAAACATTCGAAGAGTCATCTCAAGTGACGATTGTCAAAAAAGCTCTCCTTGTCCTTGGAGAAGGGGCTGGGTTACTTTCTCAGGGCATGTCCCTCTCTCAGCATGTCCCGCACTGGTGCTCAAGTTTTTCTGTGAATGTGTGTGCCACGCCACGCTGAGAGGAACTATCCAGAATTAGGTCAGATTTCACAGGGGGACGGCATTGTGCTTCGCCAGGCTCCTGTCACTGCAGATACCAGCTGTGGGCGCCAGGTTGGCAGCCCACCTGCACTTCTGACCAACTGGCTACAAATCTGGGGGTTCCCATGACCTCCACAGGTTTTATAACTTGCTAGAAAGATGCACAGAATTCGGAAAAGCATTTATACTTAGGATTATAATTTTAGTTTCAAGGATACAAATTGGGACCAGCTGAGGGAAGAGATATGCAGGGTGAGGTCTGAGAGGGTCCCAAACTAAAATGTTCTCTGTCCTCAAAAGGCTTCTCCCTCCTGGCACAATGACATGCATCACTAACTGGGAAGCTCACCTGAGCTTTCGACGTACAGCGTTTTTATTGACGTTTCATTACATAGCTTGACTGAATAAATCACAGGTCTTGTGAGTAAACTCAACCTTGAGGGCCCCTTCCCCTTCTTGGGAAGCTGGACCTATAACGCTTGGCTCAAAGCCTCAACTCTCTCATCACAGAGTTGTTCTCTCCAGCATGGCAGGCCCCATTCTGACACTTAGGGGCTCATTAGGAATCACCTCATGGACAAATTCAAGTGTGGTCCAGGGCACCCACCATGAATAACAAAGACATACCTTTCATTCTGGAAATTCCAAGGGTTTAGAGGCTCCCTCCCAGGAGCCAGGGACAAAGGCCAGCCAACTTCTTTATTATACAACAGTATCTGTCTCAGCCTCCAATAAGGAGGGTCCATGCCTGGCAGGCCTATGCCTATGCTTAGGACTGGCCCCCGGCAGATATTGTGCTGTCAGTAAATCTGGCAGTTTAGGAAACTTGGCCTCAGCACATTAATGAGTCAGAGCAGCTCCTCACTGTGGGTGAGTTCCAACTTGAAACTTTCTTTGTTACTTTGTCTTTCTACCACAGGACCCTCAGAAGGTCACTGTTGCAGGAATGCCTAACCCACCCACATTTTGGTCCTTTGATAAATCAATCCCTCACTGAGAAGAACAGTAACACCACATCGACAACCATAAAAATATCTTTTTATCATGTTTTTAACCTTGCTGATATCTATCTATAGAAACACATTAGTTAACCTTGAATTAACGAGGAAAGTAGAAAATGTATTAGCTTTGTGTAAGAAAACACAAGAGAGAGAAGTACAGGACTATTAAATTCATGGCTGTGCTGGTAAGTGTCTAAGACTGCTAAGATTAAGTAAATTAAGTGCTGGAATGTCCATTCTTGTCCTCAATCTGAAGATGGCTTGGGGATTAGCTGTTTATTTATTTATTTATTTATTTAAGATTTTATTTATTTGACAGAGAGAGACACAGCGAGAGAGGGAACACAAGCAGGGGGAGTGGGAGAGGGAGAAGCAGGCTCCCCGCAGAGCAGGGAGCCTGATGCGGGGCTCGATCCCAGGACCCTGGGACCATGACCTGAGCCGAAGGCAGACGTTTAATGACTGAGCCACCCAGGCGCCCTGGGGATTGGCTGTTTAGAGCATCGTTATGGTATTTGGTGAATGAGACAAGTTAGTTGACTTGTATTTACTCTTTAATCCAAAGCTATTTGTTTCTGGTAGGTGACACAGTCAATGCTGAGGACTGATTATTGAGCCTAGTTCTTCAAGTCTTTGGTGACTTCTGTTTTATGATTCACTAGATTAAATCTAGGACTACCACCACTTTCATAGGACTGTGTTTTCAAAATCAAGTCAACCCTTTTTTGAAACAAAACACTTTATATTTTGTATTGTAAATAACTATTGTATGGATACACACTTCCCCGCTCCCCCAGTTTTAAATGTTTTATTCAAAGACAATAACAAAAGTTCGTGGCCATCACCATTCACAGTGTTACTTCTATGCACACGGAAACTCATTCCTAGCAGTCCCAAGACTGTTTCCTTGGGCTGTTACCCCACTCTCTCTGTGTCCTTGTCTGATCTGAACCTGTATTTTTTATCTTCTTCTCTGAGCAAGCTTGATCTGGGGCTTGCGGAAGAAGCCAGAACTTTTTATAATTAGGATGAACACAGAGCCTTCTGTGTTTATTGCATCTGTGTGGTCTCCTGTTCTTGCCCGAGGGCAAGGGTCTCCCGTGACTCTATCCATAGGAATTCCTAAGTATCAGCAAATACCCAGCACATATTTACATTTTCCCATTAAAGCCAAGGGTTTATTTTCTTTTATTTAAAACTGGGCAGAAGAACAGCATGTTTGTATGCAACAAGATGATGCAGTTGAGAAGGAAAAACTGACGGGGGGACATCTGCAGCAGTGATGTCCTTGAGCGGGGTCCTGCGCCACTCAGCTCCAGGGGAGAGCATCGCATGCCTTCTGCGTGAGTGGTGCCCCCTGGATGTGCGTCACGGGGGCCCGTCTGCACAGGCTAAAAGGGACAGGACTGTAGGAATTAGCAGCCCACCAAAGTGGTCTGAAGACTATTTTAAACGGAAAACATCTGAACAGACTGCAGCCACAGAAAGAAACATTATCTAAACAGAAGCTCCTGAAAATACAGCTGCCATTGCCCTCTCCCCTGCCAACCCCCCAGGGAGTTTCCTGTTGGAAAGAAGACTGACCTTTAACATTAGGAAGTGTGAAGTCCCCTCCCAACCCCTCAGCCCCCATGGGGAAATTTCTGACCAAGAAAGAGATAGACTGTCCATTTCCATTAGCATCAACAGAATCTTCCATACCTTCCCAATGAAACCCTAAGCCTGCCCCTCTTTGTTAAGTTGGTATATAAACCTTTACCTCCAGCTTCTCAGTGAATCTCTCAACACTGAGCAACTCCCAGGCCACTTATAAACTAAACCATGTCTTTTCTCCTGTTCATCTATTACCAGTCCATTTCCAGGTCCCTGACTATTCGCACCTCACTTGGTAGACAAACACTTTTTCTTCCCCAG
Organism: Mirounga angustirostris; assembly: GCF_029215605.1. Lineage (NCBI taxonomy): Eukaryota > Metazoa > Chordata > Mammalia > Carnivora > Phocidae > Mirounga > Mirounga angustirostris. Next base: position 20,667,548 of record NW_026991715.1, read on the forward strand.
AGGATCCTGGGAACATGTGGAGAGCCAGCCTTAGTTAGAAGCACAGAGCCTTTCTGCACAGTAAGAAAACAGATGGGTTGGTGTATACTCACCCCCTCACTGGATGTGTCATCGACTCTCAATAGCTCACATCCTCATTCTCATTCACTACTCTGTCTACACCAGCAGGACTGCCAGGCTCAACACGCACATTCAGTCATTCATTCAGTCAAGGTTTCTTTAATCCTACTAGATGGTCTAGGCCCTGGGGTACAGCATGGAACAAAATCTCAAAAGGCCTGACTCAATGGAGCTAGCTTCGAGGTGGAAGAAAACAGATAAAATCAAATTAAAAAACTACATAGTACACTTAAAGGTGGTAAGCTTGATGGGCAAAAACCAAACACACAGACACAAAGCTGGAAAGGGAGTTAGGGAGTGGTGACTGTCTCACTGAGAAGGAGACATTTGAATAAAGATTTGAGGAGGTAAGGAACAAACTCCATGGGTATAGTGGGAAGTCTATTCCAGAAAGGGGGAAGAAGAAGCAGAGGGAGTGTGATGATAAAACCAATGAGGTCATATGGGCTGGATGGCGTAGGGGCTTGTGATCATTGTAAGTACTTCGGCTTTCTTCTGAGCGAGATGAGGACTCAGTGGAGGGATCCGAGCAGGCAAACGATGTTTGAAAATGGACAGTCAGGGAACAAGGACGGAAGTAAGAAGAACAGAAATAATGCTGATGCAATATTCCTGCCAAGGGATGACACACACCACATTGGAAAGCAATCTGGCATTTCCTCAAAAGGTTAAACACAGAATTACCATACGGCCCAGCAATTATACTCCCAGGTACAAACCCAAGAGAAAAGAAAACATATTTTCAAACAGAACACAAATAGTCATAGCATCATTATTCAGAAGAGCCAAAAGGTAGAAACAATCCAAGTGTCCATCAGCTGATGAATGGATAAACTGTGATATGGCCACACAATAGATTATTATTCAGTCATAAAAAGGAATGAAGTAATGATATATCCTACAACAAGGATAAACCTTGAAATTATTATGCTATATGAAAGAAGCCAGTCACAAAAGACCACATAGTGTGTGATTCCATTTATGCGAAAAGTCAAGAGTAGACAACTCCATAGAGACAGAAAGTAAATGAGTGGTTGCCAGGAACCAGGGAGATGAGGGAATGGAGAGTGTCATTCTTTTGGGGTGAGTGACTAAACGTTCCGAAATTAACTGTGGTGACAGTTGCACAATTCCATGAATATACTAAAAACCAATGGGTTGTACCCTTTAAACAGATGAATTACATGGTATGTGACTTATATCTCAGTGAAGCTGTGAGTAAAAAGAAGAGACTATGGAGGTTGGCACAAAGAGGTGGTAAGATGTGGTCAGGAGGATGGGATACTGTGAAGGTACAGCTAACAGAATTTGTTGCAGACTGGATGAGTTGTAGGAGAGGAAACCAAGAGTCAAGGATAATGCCAAGTATTTTTTGGCCTGAGCACCTTAAAGTGGGGAGCTGAGAGTGAGATGAGGAAGACTGCATGAGGAACAATTGTAGGGAAGAGAACCAGCAGCTCTCTGTTGAACGTGCTAAGGTTGGGATGACTTGTAGATATTCCATATGCAACCAGGGGCATGACTCTGGGAAAGAGCTGGACTAGAGTTCTACATTTGGGAGTCATCAGCACATGGATGGTATTTAACTGGTTAGAGTCAACAAAGACCTCCAGGGAGCCAAATCTTGATCTTGACTTCTCAACAGCATTGGACACTAGAGACTACTTACTGTAGTCTTCATTCTTCCTCTTACTGTTCCTTTCTGGTCTCTCCCAGTCTGTACTATTTGCAGGCTCATCTTTTCGCACCTAGTCTTCAGTTGAGAGTTCTTCAAGGTTTGTTTCTGTATCTTTGCCCTCATCTTACCGTATCCTCTCTAAGAGATCTTACCATACTCATAAGTTTAATTCTCTCTTACACACAGGCTCACAAGTGAGCTTCACTTTACATAACTACTAAATATAAATCAAAAGCATCTCAAGTCTGAGGTGCCTGGGTGGCTCAGCTGTTTAAGTGTCTACCTTCGGCTCAGGTCATGATTCCAGGGTCCTGGACTCGAGCCCCACGTTGGACTCCTTGCTCAGTGAGGAGTCTGCTTCCCCCACTGCCTCTGCTCCTTCCCCCAGCTCGTGCTCTTTCTCTATCTCAAATAAACAAATAAACCCTTTTAAAAAAGCGTCTCAAATCCAACCTGTACAACACTTAACTCATCATCTTTCCCTCCACTCTCACTCCAAACCTACTCCTCTTCCAACATCCCTTATTTCAATGAATAAGTTAGTTATTTACGCAAAACACAAGTAGACCACCACAAGTCTTTCTCTGTGGATTTGCTTACTCTGGGTTGCACTATTTTTCTTCCTTCCCATGCCTTTTCCTCATGCCCTTCTCCCTTCCCCCCCCTCCCCAGCCCTATGTGTGTGTTTCCTAATTATTTATGTCCTTCACTCCCTCACTAAACTGGCTCTAATGTGTCTTCGGTGTCTTAATGTTCCTAGCACAGAACCTGGTACATAGTAAGCTTTCCTAACATGCTTCCTGGGGGAAATCACAAATCAATGAATGCCCATCTTAAAGGCTGTCCTCTTTCTATCATCTTCTCTCAAGTGGTTCAAATCTCTGTTTCTAACTCACGTGGGTCTCCTGGAATTGGATTGGCCTTTGATGTGTAAAATACAAACACACAGTAATATGTTCTACAGTGTTCATGGGACAGAATTTATTGAAGACACTATTTTGCACTTAGCATTGAGCAAGACGCTCTACTGGGCAAAATAATTATGAAGATGAAAGAGACATCAGTGAAAGGTTTTCTCGTTGTTGTTTTTAAAGGCCATCTGCACTATTTACTTTAAAGCTGTTGCAGTCTGAAAGAGGCTGTTCAAGACTAGAAATGATGTGAATCCAAGAGATCAGCACGTGGATTCTTGGTCTGTATGAATTGCTGATAGAAGACAAATGACGCTACTTGAAATTGTGACTTGAAAAGCAAGTAAACCATGAATCATCCCCACATACAAGCTTGTAATCAGTACAATAGAGGACTGATATGTGAATAGTTGTCATTTATGCTGTTGTTGGCAAAACACTGGCCAATTCATAGCTATGCATGTAGCCTAAATATTGTCACATGAACATGATTCATGTTATCTAGAACAGTGGACACTACTGTTGATAGTTTACGTATTATTATTATTTTTTTTACCATGTTTAGGAAAAAGAGAAATCCTAAATTGGATAAAACTAGGATGGTACATTGTGCTTCTTTGTGGGAAGACACTGTATTCACAGTGGTAGGACTAAGTATGTATAGTATTGCATAGTACTGTATGATGCAAAGAACACATTCTCCATCATTTCAAAAATATTTATAGCACTCTTGGGAGTTAAGTATCAGCACTGTCCCACATTTACGAATGAGGAAATGTCCTTGATAAGATGAAATGATTTGCTTGCGGATATATTCAGCTAATATATGATAGGGAGCCAGGATGCACGCTCAGGTCTTCATCTGTTCCAACTTCTAACTCCCTGTGTTCACAGTTCAAATGTTCAGCACAACACAAATAAGCAAAATTTCTCTATTTAATAGTGATGGTGTTAATATAAATAGTAACAAGAGCCAATCTATCTATCCATTCATTTCTTTTAGAACGTAAGCTCTGTGTATTTCCAGTGCCTAGAAGTGTCTGTCCCATAATGGGCCCTCGAATATACCTTTTTTGTTTGTTTGGTTTTTATTCCAAATTTTTATTTGAATTCTAGTTAGTTAACATATAGTGTAATATTGGTTTCAGTAGAATTTAGTGATTCATCATTTACATGTAATATGCACAAACAGAACTTGATAAATCAAAGAATAATACATCATATTTTCAAAGACATCTCACAAATGTTATTTCTTTGGTCGTGATAGCCACTTCCAAGTTTTCTGACTCTGGCTCCAATATTCTTTTTATTACTCCCCATTGCATAAAAATAAAAGTTAAAAGACTACTTAAAAAAAAATCAATGCTAAGAGATTAAAAATAGGATATATTAGTTCATGAAGACTAGTCCCAAGCTAGGATCCCAGCTGATCTTAACTTAAAGATGACACGTATTGACTTGAAGAGGTTGGCTTTTCTGTGGATGGATGGTGTTGAAAGGGATGCAGAGAAATTCACCTTTGAGGAACACACACATGTATCAAGATTAAAAACAAAAAAATCACTCTGCCTAAAAATTCTGAAATGTGGGGAAAGATTGACTTCCCCTCATAAGGGAAGACAGGGTTCAAACTCATCTCCTGTCAGAGCTACTAAAATGTCTTTCTTTACTATTATCCTGGCTTTTACATTTATTATGGAGAATCATAGAGTGATTAACCAATTTTAAAAATTAGCAAGGATTTTGTTTTGAGATAGAAACGTAACAAAGCCCTGGGCTCTGAGGGGTCGCCTCTCAAGGGGCCTTATGTTTCTGAAAGGAGATGCTAAGTGAGATGTAACTCTGCTTCACTTTCTTCAACAGAGAAATTGGGTAAAGGCTTCTGTGGTCACAAGTTTGAAACCCTCTTTCCTTCTCTCTCTCTCTCTCTCTCTCTTTCTTTCTACCTATCTGGGAGAGAGCGAGAGAGAGAGAGTGTGTGTGGTGTGGGGAGGGCAGAGGAGGCGGGAGAGGGACAAGCAGACTCCATGCTGAGCACGGAGCCATCTCGGGGCTCAATCTCATGACCTGAGCTGAAAGAGATGCCCAACCAACTGAGCCATCCAGGCGCCCCAGACCAGTTCTACTTAAAGTAAAACACGACTCACTTTGTGTTATTTAGAAGGGCCTTATTTGTTTCTTGCTCTCCATCCTGATGCAATATCCAACCAAAGGTACAGCAAGGTGTATTTATTTACTGAGTAGCCTCTACACCCAACATGTGGCTCGAACTCACAACTCCTAGATCGAGAATGGCCTGCTCTGCCACCTGAGCCAGCCAGGCACCCCAGAAAGGCATTTTCAGCGGAAAGGTCGCTTATCTGGCTATCTCAGCTTCCTAGAGCTCAGTTAAGAAGCAGGAAGGAAGGCTCACAATTAGCATAGGCCTTCACTAATACCACAATACCCTCCTTTACACTATTAAGCTGTTTACTCACAGGCAAATCCTGGGTCTTCATCAGGAGGCAACCCGGAATGCTAATAACCCAGCTCCTTGGTTTCCCAGGCCCTAGCCACAGTACAACAAGGGCGGGGGGCGGGGGGAGGGGGCATTGGGGGGAGGCACCAGGAGGGGGATGGGGCATTACCAGTAAGTTCTACTGGCCCCGGAACATAACAGGCAGAGACTGGATGGAAACACAGAGCCCCCCCTCACCACCCCTCTGGCAGGAGGCACCTGTGCATCCTGATGAACCGTAAGGCTAAATAAGTTTATAAGCCTCAGCTGGCTCGCAAGACCTGCAGATAAACAGGTATACCGAGGAATCTGTAGCAATGATATATTTTTAAAATATTTAAAAACACTCTTGAAAAACGGGGGGTGCCTGGGTGGCCCGGTCAGTTGAGCTTCTGCCTTCGGTTCGGGTCGTGATCCCAGGGTCCTAGGATCAAGCCCGGCATGGGACTCCCTGCTCACTGGGGAGCCGCTGCTTCTCCCTCTTCTTCTGCCTCTCCCCCGCACCCCACCTCGTGCTCTCTCTCTCTCAAAATAAATAAAATCTTGAAAAAAAAAAAAAAAAGAAAAGAAAAACAGAAGCTCCTGTATACTCCCTATGCAGGAACTAAGTCTGAACACATGAAAAAGGGTAGGTGTGTTCTAATGCAGCTGGGAAAAGAATTACTTTTGCTCCTGCTTTTTGATGGAGAATTCCATGAAAGAACGTGCCAGTGAGAACAAGTTCCTCCAAGTGACATTTCATTTCCTAGCAGCTGGATAGATGAATGCTTGCTTCTGGAAGCTCCATGCATTACCAGCCCTAGTACTTCAGAGATGAAAAATCATGTACTCAATTCATTCTTTGTTGCGTCAATGTTATACAAAGAGAATAGAAATTTGCATTTGGGTCTTCATTCCTGTTAAAATATTGTGCTCTTAATAACAGGTTAAGAAATACTAGAGTACCACTGTCCTTTTCTATTTAGCCTCTATAAAATAGCTTACTGGATTACATGTATAAGGTGAGGAAACACGGAAGGGGAATTATGTTAAATGGTGTGGCCTCCGAGTAGATTTTTAAAATTTTATCACCTTTTCAGGGCATGACTGAAGAGACCCACCTGTAAATCTTCTTAAGAGCCAAATCACAGGGGACCAGAGATATCTTCAAATTACCAGCAACACAACCAAAAGGCGAGTGAGCCACAAAACTCAGAAGAAAAACAAAATCTAAGGGACTCCACACAGTCAAGAGCTGAGAGACTCCTAAACAAAATGCTCGAAAGCAAGTCGGAGTCACATCTGATCTCTGCTCCTTCAGACAAGAGAAAGCGATTTCAGCCAAGCAATTCCAAGGACCAAACTTGGCTTTTCATTTGTGGTGCCTACAAATGGTCTGCCTTTTCAAATGTCCCTGGCCCATAAGACTTACTACTCGGGTGAAACTCAGGCTTGTTCTTCAGATAGATAGGTTTTTGCCTTAATTAGAACCTGTTTGAGTTGGGGTGGGCGGGTGTGGAGGTGGGGGCAGGGCAGGCAGGGAGGGGAGTGAAGACAAGGAAAAATGCTAAGCTGCTTTCTGCTTCCCTCCCATCCCAGAGGTTCCCTTTGTGAGATTACCTCCAATAATCTTCACTGCTTTGGAGAAACGTCGCTTGAAAAAACTCTAAGTAAAATTAAAATAATTCTGGCTGGTAGACTTGTAAACATAAAGTTGTACTGTTACTAGTATCTTTGTAAGGTGAAAGAAATTCTGGGAAAGTGCCAATGTTTTCAAATTTAGTGAGGCAGCTCGATGATCTTGAGTCATTTCTTTGGAATATTTGATCAAGGTTTTGCCCTTAGATACATTTTTGGATAAAATAATTTACACACCTGCCTGAAATTCCTTACCAGCCTTGCACAACTTAGGCAAACAGCTGCTTCTCTGACCTCCCGTGTGTACTCACACTCAGAAGAAGAACAGGGATTCAGAGAGGGCTGAGAATGCCAGGTCCTGACAGCCTCTTTAAAGTTGGAAGTTTAAATTTCTGCCCTCTGTGTCCATGTGCGCTGCTTCTGGAAGTTTGCGGAGTTAAACTGAGTCTAACACTCAGAGGAAGGAATTGTTTGTGGCTCAAGGAGAGAAAGGGCAACCCTTGAGGGTTTAATTTAAAGTCATTATGACCCTGGATGACTGCCAATGGAAATTTTTCAGAAAGCCCAACTTTTGCAAGAAAGTAAACTCCCAAATAGTTGCAAGAGGAAAATCTTTTTTTTTTTTTAAAATACCCACTAAAAACCAAGTAATTGTTTTAAGCAGTTTGGCTCCCAGCGTTAAGATGTTTGTATTTTCCAAAACTTTCCTGAAGCAGGATGCAGAGGAATAATAAAATACAAAGAAATGCAATAAAACCAAAATTGAAGTCTTTGTCTTCGGGAAGTCCTAGCCTTTCATGCAGTGGCCTGGGGCTGGGCCTGGAGAAAAATCACAGCATTTCAGCAGAAGCCTGATGGAAATGAAACATAGTCTGTGCTTCCTTTCCCTTCTCTTTCTGTTGACTCTGGGAATTCAGGTAGTCAGAGAAACTGAACACTGCTCCTCGTGAATAGCCAAGTGTGCATGTTTTCTGAATCAGCCTGGGAGCAGTAAAGCAAAGTAGGAATGTGTAGAATTATTAATGTGTTGGTCAAAGGAGTGAGGGGATGCTTCAGATGAACTCAGAAGCTATTCGTTAAAAAAAGAAAGAAAGAAAGTAAAAGTCTCTTTTATATATCTGAGGTATAAAGTTGCCGAAAGGCAAAATAATTTCCGGGGATTCTTTCCTAAATACATTATTTAAATTTTAATATTTAGGGACCAAGGGGCAGACAGGGTTGACGTGGGTGGCACTGTGGGTTTCTTATTGTTGTTATTGTTTATTTGTGATTGTGTTGCTGCTTTCGTTTGTTTGCTGCTTTTTTGTTTTTGAAGGCCTTTGGCAGGTTAGGCATTTCCTGGGGGACTGTTCCCCACTGTCTTATATATAATCGTATTCATAAATTGATCCTCAGAAGACTTTAAGTTAGCAATGTTAGAAAAAGCCTGTTGTTGTTAGACCCTCGTAATAAAAGCTGTCTTTTTTATGAGTGCCCACAATATGTCAAAAACTTAGCATTTGGGGAGCCTGGGTTGGTTAGGCGGCTGCCTTCCGCTCAGGTCATGATCTCAGGATCCTGAGATTGAGCCCCACATCAGGCTCCCTGCTCAGGGGGAGCCTGATTCTGTCTCTGCCTTCCGCTGCCCTTTCTTGTGCTCTCTCTCTCTCAAATAAATAAAATCCTTTAAAAAATAAAAAACAAAAAACAAAAAACCCCCACAAAACTTAGCATTCACCATTGACCTTGACAGCCATTACAAAAGATAGATATTATTACCCCACTTTGAAAGAGGAGGGTCCTATTAAGTGGTGATGCTGAGAGGTGATCCCAGGTAAGTCAGGAGCCAACAATTCTCTCCTAAGCCTCAACTGTGTTGTGATTCAGAAATAATGTTACATATCAACTTTGAGTATATGCCCCTTCAAATGATACACAGGATAAATGACATCTCTACCCTGTTAAGTTCCGAAAAAGAAGAGTGCACGGGCCTTGGACTTCAACTGAGATTCATAACAGAAAGAATGATGCATTTGTTCTGCATAAGATCAGAAACTAGAAAGAACATATTTTTCTCTTTTTCTTTTTGGTAATATTGCCCCAGGGTCCAAAGTGGTCAACTGTGCTCATAATTCATTTGGCAGTCCTATCAAAGATGGTTCAGTTGTTGAGTCTCACAAAATATTTTTTAACAGTCAGGGTACATATTTGATTTGGATCCAGGGACAAATGGCTCTCCAAAGGCTTCCTGGCAGGTTGATGACGCGATGCATCAACTGGATGGATCAGGACTTAATAGTACTGAACCATGGAGTACATTTAAAAAGCTCACATACATTCTCAAATATCATAGTATGTAACAAATTTCATTGCCTTTGACTCAATGATATTTAGAATATGTGATACATCAGTCTTTCTGGGTAGGCTTTAGTCAGGGTCCAAGATTGTTGTCTTCTTTCAACATGTAAAAAGCTTAACTTGAAATATGGGTCATTTATCTTGGGCTTGGTTTGAAATGACATATATTCAATCATGTTGTGATATATAATAGCTTATAATTTAACCAAGGAGGAAGTTACAGTCACACATCATTTATCCACAATCACTAAAAATGGAGATGTTACATGTAAGTACATTTCCCAGAACACCTTAAGAGTACTTTTTTTCAAAAAGAATACTTTCAAAATTATAAAACATATACTTATTTTAATTCCTTCAGGCTTGATTTAAACAGGATTATCATCACAATTTGACTCCTGATGACTTAAAGTTTTTGTATTATTAGCTTTCTCATTTGGAAAATTAAAAAAAGAGCACTAAAGAAAATCTCATGGATTTGTGTGTTGGTCCCCATTCAACTTCCAGCATTGCACAGAGAGAGGTGCTGTTTTTGCTTTGCCTTCTTGACAGGTATAATACTTTCTTCTTCTCCTCCTCCTCCCCCTTCCCCTTCTTCTTCCCCTTCTCCTTCTTCTTCTTCTCCTTCCTCTTCTTCTTCTTCTTCTTCCTCCTTTGACCTATTTTTAAAATCAGATTGTTTGTTTTCTTATTGTTGAAATTTAAGAGTTCTTTATAAATTTTGGATAACAGTCCTTTATCTGATATGTCTTTTGCAAATATTTTCTCCCAATCTATGGCTTGTCATGTCATTTTCTTGACATTGTCTTTTGCAGAGCAGAAGTTTACAATTACAGTAAATCTTGATATCAATAGTGTCATTCTTCCAATTTCGTTCTTTTCCTTCAATATTGTATTGAACATTCCAGGTCTTTTGTCTTTTATGAATAATGAAACTTTAGACTCAGTTTGTTGATATCCATAAAATAAATGTCTGGGATTTTGACTGGGGTTGCATTGAATCTGTAGATCAAGTTGAAAGAACTGATATCTTGACAATATTGAGTCTTCTTGTCCATGAACATGGACTATCTCTCCATTTATTTAGTTCTTTGATTTTGTTCATCAGAGTTTTTAAGTTTTCCTCATTTGGTGTTGTACATGTTTTGTTAGATTTACACCTATGTATTTCATTTTCAGGGGTGCTAATGCAAATGATATTGTGTGTGTGTGTGTGTGTGTGTGTTTTAAGGTTTTATTTATTTATTTGAGAGAGAGAGAGAAACAGCATGAGAGGGGAGAGGGTCAGAGGGAGAAGCAGGCTCCCTGCTGATGTGGGACTCGATCCCAGGACTCTGGGATCATAACCAAGCCGAAGGCCGTCGCCCAACCAACTGAGCCACCCAGGCATCCTGAAATTGTGTTCTTAATTTTAAATACTACTTCTTCATTACTGGTGCATAGGAAAGTGACTTTTATATATTAATCTTGTATCCTATGACCTTACTATAATTACTTTTTAGTTCTAGGAGTGTTTTTGTCAATTCTTTTGGATTTTCCCATAGCTCATGTCTTCTGCAAACATAGAGTTTTATGTGTTCTCTCCTTATTAGACTAACTGAAGAGGTTCCCACTAGCTGATATGGGCTTCTACAAGAATAAGAACCAAAATGGGTTAAAGGGCATCAAATATGTATAAACCCAAAAGTGCATATGATCTTAAATAACAACAAAAACCCCTCATTGTTCTCTATGAGAAGATGCTAGAAAAATGATTCATTATTTTTTAAAACTTGTAAATACAGGGAAAGACTCAAGCATTTATCCTGCCTTTCCCATATCTCTATACTGCAGGGTAACCAAATAGTTTGCAAGAAGCTACTATTTATAGATTTATAGAAGTACTCTAGCTAGTAAATGAACAAGGTATATTAAAAATATCATATCACTATTTTGCTACCCCTTTTGAAATAATGGATCTAGACAATAGTTATCAATGGCTGCTAACAACTCAAAAGGACAAACAACTAGACATAATATGCTTCCTAATGGAAGTGCACAATACCTTAGAAGCATTTTTATCAAAAATTAGTACTTAAAATGACCAAACTTGTAGATCTAACTATTAGAAATACAGAGGACAGAACAATATATTAAGAATCATTACAAGGATGCAATTAACAAAGTCCACAATGAGAATCTCTACAGGACAATTGATCTACTTCCCCCCCCTCCCCAAATAAGTTGAAGGAGAGAGAAAGAGAGAGAGAGGGAGAATCTATAGTTTAAAATCGACTTAGATAAATTTAACAACTGAATTTTTGGACCTCATTTTGATCCTTTAAAAAATTTTAAATTTAAAAAAATTAATTTAAAAAAATTTTAAAGCTAAAAGCTTTCTCTGTGGAATCACCATGGCAGCTGGGACCCTGTACACATATCCTGAAAACTGGAGGGCCTTCAAGGCTCTCATTGCTGCTCATAGAGCGGGGCTCAGGTCCACGTGTTCTCTGCACCACCCCACTTCCACTTTGGCCAAACCAACTACACCCCTGAATTTCTGCATAAATTTCCTGCTGGCAAGTTCCAGTATTTGAGGGTGACGATGATTCTGTGTGTTTGAGGGTAAAGCCATTGCCTAATAGGTGAGCAATGAAGAGCTACAGGGAAGTACTCCAGAGGCAGCAGCCCAGGAGGTGCAGTGGGTGAGCTTTGCTGATAGTGACATAGTGCCCCCAGCCAGCACCTGGGTGTTCTCCACCTTGGGCATCATGCACCACAACAATCAGGCCACAGAGAATGCAAAGGAGGAAGTGAAGCGAATTCTGGGGCTACTGGATGTTCACTTGAAGATGAGGTTTTTCCTGGTGGTCGAATGTGTGACCCTCGCTGACATCACAGTTGTCTGCACTCTGTTGTGGCTCTATTAACAGGTCCTGGCGCCTTCTTTCTGCCAGGCCTTCCCCAATACCAACCACTGGCTCCTCACCTGCATTAACCAGCCCCAGTTCAGGGCTGTCTTGGGGGAGGTGAAACTCTATGAGAAGATGGCCCAGTTTGTCGCTATAAAGTTTGCAGAAAGCCAGCCTAAAAAGGACACCCCATGGAAAGAGAAAGGTTCTCAGGAAGAGAAGCCAGGCTGAGTGGAAAGAGGAGAAAAAGGCTGCTGCCCCTTCTCCTGAGGAGAAGATGGATGAACATGACCAGACACTGGCTGCTGAACCAAAGGCCAAGGACCCCTCTGCTCACCTTCCCAAGAGTACCTTTGTGTTGGAGAATTTAAGCGCCAAGTACTCCAATGAGGACACTGTCTTTGTGGTGCTCCCGTATTTTTGGGAGCACTTTGATAAGGATGGCTGGTCTCTGTGGTACGCAGAGTACCACTTCCCTGAAGAGCTCACTCAGAACTTCATGAGTTGCAACCTTATCACTGGAATGTTCCAGCGGTCGGACAAGCTGAGGGAGAATGCCTTTGCCAGTGTCATCCTCTTTGGAGCCAACAATAGCAGCTCCGTTTCTGGAGTCTGGGTCATCTGAGGCCAGGAACTTGCCTTTCTGCTGAGTCCAAGTTGGCAGGTGGACTTCAAATCATATACATGGTGGAAACTGGATCCTGGCAGCAAGGAGACCCAGACAATGGTTCAAGAGTACTTTTCCTGGGAGGGGGCCTTCCAGCATGTGGGCAAAACCTTCAGTCAGGGCAAGATCTTCAAGTGAACATCTCTTGCCATCACCTAGCTGCCTGTACCTGCTCTTCAGGAAAACAGAACAGTGAAAAAAAAATTTTTAAGTAATCTCTATGCCCAACGTCGGGCTCAGACTCATGACCCCGAGATCAAGAGTTGCATGTTCTACCAACGGAGCCAGCCAGGTGCCCTAAAAAAATATTTTTAAAAATGTTACAGTCAGGAAACTTGAACACTAGATATTTGAAAATATTATTGAGTTATTATTACTTCTAGTATCTAATGTGATTGTGACTTTTAAAGATTTTATTTTTATTTATTTGAGAGAGAGAGAATGAGAGAGAGAGAGCATGAAAGGGAGGAGGCTCAGAGGGAGAAGCAGACTCCCCGCTGAGCAGGGAGCCCAACTTGGGACTGGATCTTGGGATTCCAGGATCATGACGTGAGCTGAAGGCAGTTGCTTAACGAACTGAGCCATCGAAGTGCCTCTAGTATTGTGACTTTTAAAAACAAAGTAGTTCTAATCTTGTAGAGATACACTCTGAAATATTTAAGGATATAATGATATGAGTCTGGGATCTGTTTCACAGTAATCCAGCAGGTGAAGCAGAGTTTAATAAATCGAAGTTCAGAATTGCTGAAAGTAGATGATAGGTACATGGGATTTATTATATTATTCTTTCTGCTTTTGCATAGGTTTGAAATTCCCATGATAAAATGTTAACAAAAGCAACAACAACAAACCCCTAAGGCCTAGATATATTAAGTTACTTGCCCAACACCACATATGTAATTAGGGAAAGTTCAAATCTGCAACTGGACTCTTGACATCCAATCAAATTCTCTTTCCCTTATAACAAGCTGTTTAGTAGAGAGGCCAAGCTTCTGGGGTACCAGATTTCTGCCCAAAGCTTGGTAAGCCAATGGGTGAACCAGGGAATACACTATGGTGCTATCAAACAAGCAGCTCATCAGTAAGCAGCCAAGTGGCAAACTGGGATTGACTGGGAGTGCAGAACAGCTGCTGACTTTTGAAGTATTGCCCAGAGTTCTTGGCTTTTCCCCATTTGGTCTTTCAGGGAGCCATTTCAAAAGTAGACCAGCCTTCAAGTGCCCAAACAAACATAGCTGAAAGGCTGCTTAGTCTGTACCTAGACGTTTCTTGATTGCATCACACAAAATTAGATTTTGCTGAGATAGATATATATATATGTATAGTCAGACCAATATGGAGTCTAGCAACAATAGCTGAGGTGACAGGGCCCGGGCACCAAGGATTAGAGAATAGTTAGATTGGAATTTTGTTTCCACACTGGTTAAGATGGTTGTTTCATGAGACACTAAAACTCAGTCACTGCTGCGGTAGGTCAGCATTGTTAGGACACTCAGTTTGGTGAGTAATCTGCGGGGAAATGAAGAACTAATGAAGATCATACTGAAAATCAGAAAGATGATAAAGGGGTGGGGGCAGCAGTACAAAGCCAGGAAAGGGGCATATAAATCCTCCAGAGGAGGCAAATATGAAGCCAGTATTTAAATGCGGCTAGGTAAGCAGACATCTCCTGCCATTATACAGCATCCTTATTTCAGGGTTTTATTACCATGTATTCAGAGGTGGAGGATCTACTTGGAGGTCATTTAGGGGAACAAAGTCAGCGGGAAATTCTTCTGTTGTCAATGCTAATACTAATGCTTTCACTTTTCCACAGTCAATATTCAACACAGGTATATTTCTGGTAGTTGTTCTTAGGGGACATCTGTTGCTTTCTCCTGCCCATTCCTATTCTTCTAATGGCACCCTATACTCCCTCCTCATGTGTACCATCAGGGGAATTGTTAATCAAATGGACATCTGACCCAAGTTTTGCTAACCTGATTTTTTTAAGGAGAAACTTGGTTATGGAGGCTGAGATTTATCCCAACAGTGGCATCCTAAAGAGAGTGGCTTTTGGGTCATGTTCCCTGGAGCCCCAATGACCAGCAACTTGTCTTCAAGTCTATGATTTGTCCTTTTCATCTAACAAATTCCCTTTTTGCTTAAGTCAGAATTGGTTTATATTGCCTACAACCCAGCCTAAATGACACACTGTCCACATATGAGAGGCAGCTACTAAAAGAGAACATATCAAAGTAAGTATTCATTTAGTATGGGGCAGGGCAGTACTTTGAGCCACATTTAACTCACATTATTATTATACACTAAAATTAAATCTATGCTGCTTGACTTATTCTTGGAGAAAAATCAACTGGGTACTGAAATGTTGGCATATTTTTGGTTTTCCTTTTCTCCTGAAAAAAAAAATCATTAAAAATTCATGGCATTTTTATAAGCCTGCAATGTTATATGCTGATATTACATTCATATTTTTATTTGTATAAAAACAAATTTGACTTCTGAAGAATATTCACATAGTAGATAGCAGTATGAATCTGATCTAGAACACACTTTCTTTAAGTCAAAGAAAATTCATAATGGTCAGAATTCACAAACTGCCTCAATTTTTTTCTTCTATATTTTCAAAGGACTTGATTATAGTTTGCAAAATTTATCCCAGAAAAAAATTATTTATAGTCCGATAAACAAAGTGTAGGTGTAAGAGATGAATATTCCTTTCGATTTAATACCCACTAGACTATGGGGTGAATCAAGACCATTTTTTGTAAACTCCAAGAAAGTGGAATGGGCTTTTTACCTGTTGCTTTTCTTTTCCTTCCTTCCTTCCTTCCTTCCTTCCTTCCCTTTTTTTTTTTTTAAGATTTTATTTATCCCTTTGAGAGAGAGCATGAGACAGAGAGAGAAAGAGAGAGAGAGCACAAGTGGGGTAGGGGTAGAGGGAGAAGCAGACTCCCAGCCGAGCAGGGAGCTTGATGTGGGACTCAATCCCAAGAACCTGGGATCATGACCTGAGCCAGACACCCATCCTGCAATGTCTTTCCCTGACACCACTCGAGCTTCTTAGCACTCCACTACCACCCAAAATTTCTCCTCTTGTTGTACCTTTGGAAAATTTCTTTTCCCTGGGAACTGCAGTGGCATGTGTCCCTTTCTCCATTCTCTTCATCTGACCAAACAACAGCGCAGTGTAGAATCTTGGTCCCTCTTCAGTTTGTTCGGACACCAGATCCAGGCCGCAAGTGTACTGCTTCTACTCCACATCCTTACAGGGAACCAGTTACTTTTCCAGAGGGAAAAATGCTGTGCACAACTGCAGACCTCACACAGGTGTCTTGCTTTTTTTTAGGTTAAAACCTAAAGGATATGGTTACTTAACAACTATCATTCCTTATCTGACATTCCTTTTCTTTTCAGAGAACAGATATATCACTGAAGAGAGTTGACAGATAAACCTGAGGTTACTTAAAGGACTCTCCCAGTTTATGTTGGGTAAGTCTTTAGAATCAGATACAAAGAGGTTATCAAGACAGTGAGGAGTCAATAACTTCCAAAGAAGTTTTAGCAAGAAAAAGTAATAGCCAGCATGTTCCCTAAATAAACAGGAGGAGAGAGGAGACTCTCTTTGGGCTAATTTGTTATAAATTCACTAAAGTGAGAAATTTTGGTAGGCAAAACAAATATAAAGTGTTTTCTCTTCATCACCTCATTATGCCTGTTACTACACAACATAGCGCATCTCATTGTTAATTTGTCGATGTTAAATTAGCACGTATATGTCTTTTGTTTGTAACTTCAATGGAAATGATTATCATTTGGAATTTTAGGTAACTGTTATTTGAACTGTATGATTAAATTCAGGAATATTTTGCCTTAAAACTCTGGTCTTACTAGTTGTCCTACTCTTGCCCATTGGTTTTCCCCTAATTTGGTATTGCTTGGCTATTGTGTTTTGACCATGTAAGGAACTTGTATAAATTGAATAAATTTGTAAAGTCAAGGGACGCCTGGGTGGCTCAGATGGTTAAGCAGCTACCTTCGGCTCAGGTCATGATCTCAGGGTCCTGGGATTGAGCTCAGTGGGGAGTCTGCTTCTTCCTCTCCCTCTGTCTCCCCCACTGCTTGTGCTCCCTCTGTCTCTCTCTCTCAAGTGAATAAATAAAATCTTTAAAAAAATTTTTTTTAAAAAAATTGGTAAAGTCAAAAGAGTACTTTCCAAAGTCAATTCTAGATTTTTCCCCATTAATATTGATATAATTTTTGAAATTCCACTCTTCAAAGTTTGATTCAGGAAAGAGTCCCATGGCTTTCTTCAGAGAGACATTGCCACATCATGGCCCATCTCTTCATCAAGGTACATACTTAACCTTTACCTCACAGAGTGCCCACAATAACATGCAAGATTATTTTTACTCCAGGTCTTCAGGATAAATTTATATTTTGTGGACACAGGGAGAGTCACTTTCCTATCCATCCGTTCCCCAAACTTAACGTCTTCCCTTACCCCCACTTAAATACCTATGCTTGATTTTCTAGGGTCATTCTACCAATGCTTCATTTCTATGGGGAAAAGTGATTTTCATAGAGAGTGATGGCACAAAAAATAATGGATGAATTACCATAAAACAGTCCTTCTTAACTCTGCTCAGGTTAACAACTGGTTAGTCTTCCCCAAGAGTTTAAATCCCCGCTGCCGCCTCTCAACCCAGGACAGGTAGCTCAAATCAACATAGGGGGAGGGAAGGGCAACATGCAAATACCCTATCAGGGTGTTTTAAAAAACCAGTTTGCCTAACATGTCTGCAAAGGTTGTGGGGTGTTTCTCAGAAACTGAAGCAGTAACACAACAGCAACAACAGAACAAACGAAAACACCACGAGTGGCTTTTATTCTTTTCTACGATTTTCAGTATTTTCTCATTTTGAAAAAGGGAACGCATATCACTCTCACAATAGCAAATGTTAAAATCTTTAATACTATGCTAGAGAACAAAAGCAACAACCTCCCAAGAAAAGCTGTTAATTCAGTCCTCAAAGCACCTCACAATCCCATTTCTCTTCCCTTGAGATTTTTGAAAGTTGTTAGGAATGGTAGTAAATACAAGATTCCAGGAAGACGAATATTTCATTATTTGTCTAAAAAAGGAAACAAATTGGTATGGGATAGAGGGAGAATGGGGTGTTCATGGGCACCAGCTCTTACTGATGTGCAGGACGGGCTGAGCCAGCTGAGTCCAGACCCCAGACAAGACTTCAAGGCCGTTCGGGGCGGGGGAAGGAGGATTCGAGAAAGAACTCGGAGAGGCTGGAATGTTTGTTTAGAAAGCAGCAGGGATTATCTGATAAACTGGGGTAAACTGCTTGTCATTTTTATAATGTAAATGCAACCAGGGGTAAAGCGAAAAGCTGACTTCCTCTCACTAGACAGATAAAGCGAAATGATTATTTTTAGATTCCTTTACAGAAGAAAGCAAACATTTTATTCCTAGTCTCCAACTCTTACCAGCTCATCCTTGCCTCTTGGAATGTTTATTGGGGCTGAGTGAATGGAAAGTGCCGGAAGGGCAGGGGGAGGGGGAGAGCCCATTAATCCCTCAGTTTTGCCTTCAGGCTTCTGACGGTGCGTACCAAGCGTTTGAAGTTGGCGACAGAATGAGGATTTATACAGAAGTGAGAACTGGTTGGTTTCTCTCCAGGCCGGGAAACTTCCGCATCTCAAAATTATGATTTCAAAATGATTTTGCCTTTCATTTACCCACAAGGACCTGACCCAAAAGGTATTTAATTTTTAAATGGGCATACAAATCATTCAAAACCAAACAAGCTCGTAACCACAACAGGGGAAAAAAAAAAACCTTATTTAAAATCCCTGGAAGGCTTCTAGTGAGAGCAGTGTGTGACTGACGTGGTAAATTAGGCCTGCTGGAGAAAAATCAAGACAAAATATGGTTTCACTGTTTTTTTGAAAGGCAGCCATCTTTCCAAGAGAATATGTACACCACGTTTTATTAAGAAATTATATCTTTCCCCATGTTTTCCGTCTCTTTCTCATGCTGGCAACGGCAAGCAGGTTGAACAGATGTGATGAAAGCGTTAATACCAGTCTTGGGAACATGTAAACGAAATATTTCTTTTGAAACACCTACCTTTAAATTCCATTAGTGGCATAAGACACTGGAAGGGACTGGATTAGGGAAATGATTTACACGGTGCAGGTTGTTTGTCCAGACTTAGAGACCTTTTGTAACATGAAAAACGTGGAGATGAAGTTCATATTTCTCCAACGAATTGGCACAGGGTTTAAAATCTTGCTTGGACTCAGACAACTGCGTTTGTTTCAGCGCTAATACATTCCCCTCGCTAAGAATTTGTCTTTCTTTCTCCCCCCCCCCCCCCCCAGGTTCATTCATAGCTGCTCCCCGTTTGTCTCTGTAAAGCCAACTCTCCCCTCTGAAAAAGCAGCATAACCAGTCAAGGAACAAGTATATAGGATTAGCACATTATGAAGAATAAAGAGAAGCTTTCAGCTCTCTGTCATGGATGATATTTATCACATTTTTCACGACCGGCTCTAATAACAGGGCAGAGATAACATAGGCTTGATGCATCTCTCCTGTACAGAGAATTTTCCACCACCAACTATGAGAAATCCAGGAGATGAAACATGCACTTCTCCCCTAGTGCAGTTTTTATTAGTCTAAAAATGGGAGGTGTGCGTGGAGGGGGGAGCCGGCTGCTACAAAAGTGGGCTTGAATTTTCTGTCTGTTATGCTAATGTATTCATAGAAAAAGCTGGTGCTGAGGGCGGTTCTCCAATTAAGACAAATGAGGCACATTGAATTTCTCCCCCAGGGCACAGCAGGGGTGCTGGCAAAATCTACTTTATTCTTTTCTGTCAGGGCTGAACTGGAAACAAAAGCATGAAAATTCAACACATCCACTTACAGAATAATAAAGGCCGTTGTTTAAAGCGTGAAGAGTTTTGGCACCCTTCTGGGGCTTTATGCAAATCACTCTTCCTCTCAACTGCTACCACACCATCGCTCTTGGAAATTAAAGATGTACTTGGTCGGTTAACAGCGGAAAGGAGACGAGCAGGCTGAAACTCAATTAGATTTGTATTAAGCAAATAAATCAGGACTGACTGATATTGGCTCAACTAAAATGCATTATGGGCTGACAGTAATTCTCATTTGATTGACAAATATATGTGGTATGTTATTAACCTAAATGAAAGATAAGAATCCTTTTTTTTTTAAGGATTTTATTCTAGTAAACAACCCTTTCCTGCCTCCAAACTTCCCCAGAACAGTACACAGAGACCACTGAGCTGGAGCTGTTTACTATACGTGCTCAACAACACAGGAGATCTATTTTCTGATACATGTTAGAGTTTAAGATGAAATTATTCGGCAGAAAGACATTTGTTTTCATTGATTTATTTGGTGTAAGGTAACAGCTGAACACATTATTTATTTGGTGGAGTGAGGCATACCAACACGCTATTTTTATTATGGTGAGTAGCACAAAAGCATAGACCGCATGCGCCTGGTGATTTATTGGGAACTCTGTAGTACATGATGCTTTCCTACACTGGGGCACCTACGAAGGAGCTCGCAATGAGATTCAACGTCATAAATGAAGATTTCGATCAAATCCTCCAAAGCTTTGAGGAGAACAAAGAAAAAACCTCTTAACAAATCACATAAACGTGCTGGCTATGTGGTTAGATGAGTTCCCCTTGCGAGAAGGTTCTGGGAGTTTCTTTTTAACACGTCTCCTTGTCTTCCAGTTCACACTTTTAGAACTTAAAGAGATTTAAGCCAGGACACTTCACATACTGCTAAATTGATCATTAAATACTCATTTAGTCTTTCTGATTTTACTGAAACCACCTCTGATTTTCCCCATCTCTCCCTTTCATCCGCACGACCCCTTTTCCCGCCTGGCCGGCGACCAGATTAGGGACTCATTCTTATCTTTCAATTATCTCTCCTTCTGTCTTTTCCCACCTGGCTCTTCTTGCCAACCCCTGCTGCGTGTTGCTCTGCATCAACCAAAAACGGTCTCTTTCTCCCCTTCGAAACCTGCCGGAACCCCTGCCCCACCTGGGCTACCTCCCCGCCTGCAGCCCCTGCGTGCACCTGTTCTTCCTCTTGCTGTCTTCAGCCCTCATCTGACCAACACCTCAAAGATATTCAACCAAAATACTTTTCTCTGGCTCCCCATCCCGAAGTTTCTGCCCCATCACCATCAATAATCCTCCTCCTTGATGCCGAGAGTCAAGAGAGAACATCACAGAATGTGACATCAGCGATCGCCCTCGGCCTCAGGTTTCACATACTATTTCTTCCATCCCATATCCAATTCTCTATTTTTAGCTTTCAAGCAATTACCATGTCAGACCTCTCAGCCGCTCCTCTCACTTATCTCGTCTCATTCCCCGGCATAGCCGAGGTCAGTTGGGCTTCTTTTAGTCTTTCCTTTTCCTCTACTTATTGCTCTCTTTCCAGACACCTCTGAAATTGACCTGAGAGACCCGTTTTTGAAACTTCAATGTCCACCCCAACCCTGATATACAATCTGTTCAGGCCGATCCCTGCCACTTAGTGTGGGTTTAGAATACCTTTGTACCCTTATATTTGTTACAATTAAACCTGGACACCAGACTAGAACGTTCCCTGAGCAGACGCATCCAGGGAAGTCATACAAGCAAAGCTTAATTTCACCTATTTTGCAAGACGGGTACACCTAACTTGCCCTGGGTCACTTGCTTATGCCTCTGAAAATCATAAGCGAACCTTAGATAGCGCTGCAAAATTTGTACTGAAAGAATAGACAGTCAACGCCTTCTCACAGCAATACACCTGTAAGCCTCGTTCCATGTTTTGGTTTAAGTGTTCCCAGTTTGCAAACTGTCCTTACAATGTGTGCACAGCAAACTTTCACCAATTCCTACTTTAGGGATTCATTGGTTTTACTTCTTGTTTTTCCTAAATTTTGATATATGTAACTGATGCTTTTTCAGGTTTCAGATTCTTTTATTTAAGGTTCTTTATTATGTAATGAGTGTTAAAAGTGAGATCAAATATAATTTTCTTGAAGCAATTTGTTTCTGCCCGTTAGATTATCCATATTGTTTTTTTCCATTTGAAAAGCAGTAACATCATATACCTGTGACATGTACCCAGAGCCCATTCTCTGGACCTTTGTGAATCTCAAGATTTATTTATTTTCCTTACCATTTTTTAATATCGTGGCATAATGTGCATAACATAAAATTTACCACTTTAACTATTTTTTTGGTGCGCAATTCAGTGGTATGGAGTACATTCACAATGCTGTGCAATCATCACTGCTATCCTTTTCCAGGGCTTTCCCCTCATCCCACACTGAAACTCTGTACCCACTCAAAAAGTAACTCCCTTGGGGCACCTGGGTGGCTCAGTCAGTTAAGCGTCCAACTCTTGGTTTTGGGCTCAGGTCGTGATCTCAGGGTCGTGAAATTGAGCCTTGTGTTGGGCTCTGCACTCAGTGTGGAGTCTGCTTGAGATTCTTCCTCCCTCTCCCTCTGCCCCTCCCACTCGTGCTTTCTCTTCCTCTCTCAAATAAATAAATCAATCTTTAAAAAAAAATAATGACTCCCCATTTCTCCCTGCCCCCGACCTCTGGTAACCACTATTCTACTTTGTCTCTGCGACTTTGACGATGCTAGGTACCTCATATAAGCAGAATCATAAATATTGATCTTTTGTGGCTGGCTTAGTTCGCTTGGCATAACCATCTCATCTTCAGAGTACATCCTTGTTTGTAACATGATAATTTCCTTCCTTTTTTAAGACTGAATAATATTCCATTAAATACACATACTGTATTTTGTTTACCCACTCATCATTGATGGACACATGGGTTGTCTTCACATTTAGCGGTTGTGAATAATGCTACTATAAACGTGTGTATTAATATCTGAGTCTCTGTTCTCAATTCTTTTGTGTATTGAATCTCGAGATTTGATGACACAAATGAAGCATATGATTTCCTCATAAAACTTTTCTTTTCCTTCGGAGACCCTTTCATGACTTCCTCTTTGCCATAACTGACAGCAGTTCATTTTTTTCTTTGGGGTCATTTTTTTGTCAAGAAATACAGCTTTATATCTACTCACAAGGCAAAGCTAAGGCAAAACCAGCAAGGTGACATGGATGCTCTCTTTCACCCCTCTTCAAATGTGCAGCAAGTCTGGAAAGAGGAGAAATCTGCTGTAGGGGCAGAAGAGTTTACCTTCTGCCTTTCTAGGTTCTTTGGCTGGTCTAATAATCAAACTGACACAAGGCAGAGTAACCAGAGAAAAGCAAACAAAATTACATACACAGGGGAGCCCCATAAAGATACGAAGAATCAAAGGCAGCTGGTAGTAGGGGCTTATATAACACCCTGAGCTAAGGAAGGGTTTGGGGTCTGTGGATACGAAGAGGAGGAAAGCCATTCACAGGAAGATGGAGGAGAAGTTTGGAAAATAAAGGTTGCCCTGCAATGCAGGTAAGTTTCTTAGGTTAAAAAGTTATGTGCGCATGTCCACAATAGCCAAACTGTGGAAAGAGCCAAGGTGTCCATTGACAGATGAATGGATAAAGAAGATGTGGTATATATATATACAATGGAATATTATGCAGCCATCAAAAGGAATGAAATCTTGCCATTTGCAATGACGTGGATGGAACTGGAGGGTGTTATGCTGAGCAAAATAAGTCAATCAGAGAAAGACATGTATCATATGACCTCACTGATGTGAGGAATTCTTAATCTCAGGAAACAAACTGAGGGTTGCTGGAGTGGTGGGGTGTGGGAGGGATGGGGTGGCTGGGTGATAGACATTGGGGAGGGTATATGTTATGGTGAGCGCTGTGAATTATGCAAGACTGTTGAATCACAGATCTGTACCTCTGAAACAAATAATGCAATATATGTTAAAAAAAAAAGAAGAAGAAGATAGTAGGAGGGGATGAATGAAGCGGGGGAGATTGGAGGGGGAGATGAACCATGAGAGACGATGGACTCTGAAAAACAAACTGAGGGTTCTAGAGGGGAGGGGGGTGGGAGGATGGGTTATCCTGGTGATGGGTATTGAGGAGGGCACGTTCTGCACGGAGCACTGGGTGTTACGCACAAACAATGAATCATGGAACACTACATCAAAAACTAATGATGTAATGTATAGTGATTAACTGATAACTATAAAAAAAAGATATAAAAAAAAGTTATGTGCGCTAATAGCTCTCTTCCTGGTACAGGTGCCCTCTCCACCGTAAATTTAGGAGGTTAAGAGTGAGGTAAAGAGGGGCGCCTGGGTGGCTCAGTCATTAAGCATCTGCCTTCAGCTCAGGTCATGATCCCAGGGTCCTGGGATCGAGCCCCGCATTGAGCCCCCTGCTCTGCAGGACGCCTGCTTCTCCCTCTCCCATGCCCCCCTGCTGTGTTCCTTCTCTTGCTGCGTCTCTTTCTGTCAAGTAAATAAATAAAATCTTAAAAAAAAAAAGAGAGAGTGAGGTAAAGAGCTTTTCCTGAATCTGCTGGGCTTTGATTGCCTTTAGCTCCAAGTGATCTTCTTGCCAAAGAAACGTGTTTTGGGGTGACAAAATCACCCCCAGGGACTTCCCTGCAGTCCCACTTTTGAAACTTCAAATAAGAAGTTTCATAATCTAGCAGTTTTGTTGGTAGCTTGCTCCATATCTCATGGGGCCAGTCTCAGTCTTGGAAAAGATCAGTGCAGGTACATAGCTGTGCCGCATTTCACGAGGTGGGTGATGCAGGAGGCCTATTTTGCGTAAGCAAGCAATCAGGTATTTAATAAGAGCATATCTATGGATACAATAGAACAATGGCTAATGATTGGAGCAGACTATAATCCCAATTTCTGAGTTTGGAGGGCAAGCCAGTCGAGAAGATTTCTAGATGTCAGGCACAAAGCAACTTTAGATAGAGTGAGGGCAGACAGTGTCCATCTGACAGATTTTCTTGGCTTGCAGTTTGAACATCTCTGGTGATCCTTCTGATTGGTTCACATAGCAACAACCACATATTAGCTAAACATGAATTGTTGTGGCAATTTCTCTGAAGTTTAAATTAAGCCATTCACATATAATTTGCAGGGTCTAGAGGAAAGGGACAGCTTTTTTTTTTTTTTTTTTTCTTAGTGATTCCAAGTCAGAAAAGTGTAAGAAACTGGAGATGTTAATTTGGAGATTTTTAGCAAGACATATGAGGAAACCAGAAGAATTCAGGATCCAGTCCAGTTACAGGTACATAACAAAACCTCAAAGGCAATTAACAGAACTAGAGTCTGATATCTATAAATCTATATTATTGTTTCTATATTCAACCCTATTTTTACCAATGATAATTAGGGGAAAAGTAATTTATTTGCAAAATAAGTCTAATCCTATTAAATTTGGCCTGATTAATTTATATAAATGCAGCAAGAATAGTGATTGACCATATAGACTCTTTTAAATCTGTTTTGTTGGAAGTTTTCATCAGGAACCCCCAGATGGACTATTAAAAGTCTTTTGACGCTAGAAAGCCAAGCCAAGGATGTGCCATCAGACATGGCCTGCAATATCTATAGATTTTGATGAATTCCTCTCTTCTTTTTTCCTGCACCTGCTAGGAAGTGACGACCTTCTTTATGTGTTGGGAACTTCGAGCAAGGTACCAGGCTGTTTTTCCAAGAGGCTTGTTGGCTCAATAAAGTAAACCTTTGTTCCTTATAGGTGTCTCATTTTGATTTGGGGAAATTTGTCAAAAATATCAAAAGGTTTGGACACTTGACTAAACAGGATCACCAATCTTTATGAAATAGCACTTAATTATCTGTTTGACCAAAGTGACATAAAAGATTTCAAAGGCAAATACAGAAGGTCACATAGTTATAAGCAAAACTTAGCTCTTTAATCCTAAGAAGATTCAGTTTTCTTAAGTAATCAAAGACTGATAATAAATATAACACGAAGCACAGGAAATTATTTTAATAAATAGATTTATCAAATTTTTGTTTCCTAGGCAGATTATGTACAAGGTAAAGAAAAAAAACCTTTCAATCTCTTATCAAGATCAGATCAAGAATTCAAGAAAATTTTGTCCTTTTAGCAGATGAGAGTAAATGAAGTTTTAGTTTTACATATGTACATTACTGACTTTAAAGCTAAATTTCGTAATTTTTCTAATAAATTTATTAAACTTAAGCCAACCTAACCACACAAGCTAAGATCTTTTTTCTCTCTCTCTCTTCCCAACTTCTTATTTAGTTTGTCCATTACTTTCTCCTTTCCTATTTTGAAATAACCAGTTTTACTTTGGGACAAATTCACTTTCTTCTCCCTGAACAAAAATGTATCTTCCTGTTGCATACCTATTCTTACTCCAAAACACATCCCATTTTCCAGGCATAAAGTTGTTTCCCTTATTATGTCTAGTAGCTTTCATCACATACACTAAATAGAATTCTTAATCCATAAAAACCTTAATTTCTAGTGAAAACTAAGAAATAAGCAATTGCGAATTGTATGTTATGTCAGCATTCTTTAGAGTCACGGGGCTTTTTAAAGATATTTCATAATTTCTAGAAGCATGTGCTCTTTTTTATAGTACAGTCTTTCAGTGTGGCACAAGACATGTTTACTAGTTAATTCAAATTTATCTTTAGTTTTGCAACAGAAAGCCAAAAGAAAGTAGATAAACCTACATTCAGTAATTAATGTTTCACTGTTTTCTCTTATTTGGAAATGATTAGATATTGAATAAATTTTTATCACTTAACTTAGCAAAATTCTAAAGTCCCAAAATTACCAAAAAGATTTTAGAAGCTATTTTTAAGTACACACTCCATTAAACAGAATGGTCGCTAAAAACTTCAATTATGCAGAGCCTAGCTGGCCCGGTCAGTAGAGCATGTGACTCCTGATCTCTGGGTCATGAGTTTGAACCCCATGTTGGATGTAGAGTTGACTTAAAAAAAAAAAAAAATCCAATCTTAAAAAGTTCACTTAAAATCTTATCCCATTAAATCTATAGAATTTACTTGCTCCTAACAATAATGTTTCGATTGCTTATGAAAACTCTGAGACAAAGTCAGCCATCATCCCAAGCTATTTTTCTTGCTAAGAAATTTTATAACAGAGATAACACGAACTTATTTAATAAACACTGTCAGAATGAAAGTTGTATGTTTACATTATTTCAAAGCTGATAACCCCAAAGACACACCTATTTTAATTGGACCAACAAACTTAAACTACCTTTAATAGTGAATATTTTCCCTGGTCACATGAACTTGAAAAGCATTTGGATTAGTTTTTAAATATTTCTGAGAGTTTCAGGAATCTTAAATTCATAAGT
Organism: Mirounga angustirostris; assembly: GCF_029215605.1. Classification (NCBI taxonomy): domain Eukaryota; kingdom Metazoa; phylum Chordata; class Mammalia; order Carnivora; family Phocidae; genus Mirounga; species Mirounga angustirostris. Next base: position 20,694,659 of record NW_026991715.1, read on the forward strand.
TTCCTTTTTTAAGCCAATTAAACAGAAGCTCTTCTACGAATCAATATGCTATTACCATTTGAAGGTAGAAAAATATCTCACACCTACAAACATGCATATGCAAACACTTATCAATATACAAATAGATACAAAGACCTAAGAGCTTTCGTTTGAAAATTTTAACCATGAGATTGATATGATAATGCAAAACTCACTAGTTTATAAAAGACCATTTGGATCTAAATTTTGTTTTGGTCCCTGGAGTAAGTTAAGTTCATCTGCTCAGATGGCAAAAGCTTTTTACTAATATTCATAGAAAGAACATTTAAGATTTTTCACTAGCCCAATTTCCAAATATTTAACTTCTCCCTAAATTTTACATTTCAAAGGGTGGCTCTTAGGTCCTCAAGATAAGGAGTGGGCAAGTAGAAAATCTACATCACAAAGGCACATAGATAGTACCCAAGTTTTCTCCAAGAGAGGTTTTTTTTTTTTAAGATTTTATTTATTTATTTGAGAGAGAGATATAGAGATAGCAACAGAGGTCGCTAGAGAGAGCATGAGCAGGGAGGAGAGGGAGAAGCAGGCTCCCCACTGAGCAGGGACCCTGGGATCATGACCTGAGCCAAAGGCAGATGCTTAACCAACTGAGCCAGCCAGGCGCCCCTTTCCAATGGAGTTTTGAGGGTAGATTTAGCTATTATCAGAGGCCTAGGATAATTACTATTAAAATTTGTCCTTCTTTTCTTAAGTACAGGACAGTTCTGTTTCCAAAGTCCCAATCTTTCACAATTATCTGCACGTATTTTGAGATGAATAGCGAAGATTTTGTTATTGGTAGGAACAGATGGACTTTGAACTGTTCCCAGAGCTGCATTTCTGGGTTTGTTGAGATTTGAAAGACAAGACAGTTGTTTCCAATTCCTCAAAGGATTGAGTTGGACCCTGAATAATATCAAAAGGCTGATGTTCCCATTCAACTACACATTCTTTAATTTCCTTCTTTATATCAGGGAGATTTCTAACTAAGAGGTAAATGCAAGGATTTCTATATTCTAGAACTTCAGGGTTTGATGCAGTATGCCTTAAAAAATAATCCGTATGAAGTGCTCAGCAAAGGCCTTCAGATGCTCACCTTCTTTCTGAGTGTACGATTCAACCCTAGGCCAATTCACCTTAGTTGGAGAAGCTTCCGCCGTGCCTTCTATCAGCCCCTGCATATCAGCCTTCAACTGAGACATTTCCAGGTCATTTGCAGCAGGGCCTGGGAGAAATCCTAGTCATTTGTTTTCTCTGGGGGAGGGGACTCTCCAACGCACCATTTGGCTTGTCTGATAACTATAGTATAATCATGGGTGGGAAGAACATCCCTTAATAACCAAACTTGGTCCCTATGAGAAGAGTTGTGAATAGCCACCGATCTTGCTAATTCCTCTCTAAATTTGGTAGGATCTTCTGAAAGGGGAGGTAAAAGGGCTTGGTGATTTAGAAGATCTGCTGCTGTCCAGGCTTCCTGATTTCTTTGTGGTAGGTGTCCAGGATATTTTCACAAAGGACATTGCATAGGAAGTCCCGAAACTGGCAGAGCCTGATTACAAGCCCTGGAAGGTAGGAGTAGTTGTATGCAATACAAAGCAAGCTTTACTGTCCATCTGGGGTATTTCTGCTAAATTCACTTCCTGGCTTTTAGTGTTTACATGACTAACCCATATATCCTAGGCCTGGAGATCAGAGAGAGTGCTTCCTGTAAATCTTATAAAGAGAAGGAAGTCAAAACAGGTGTAGGGGCCAAGGGCAAACTGCCCCAAGATGGGCTACTTTGGCATGAATATTATTTTGAGCTAAAAGCAATCAAAACCAGCAGATTCAGGGAAAGCTCTTTGCCTCCCTCCCCAACTGCCTGCTTGTACTAGGAAGAGAGCTACTAATAGAGATTCTTCTTTACTTAAGAAACGTATCTACATAATAGGGCACTCTTTGCTTTCCAAACATCTTTCATCTTTCTGCTAATGGTCTTCCTTCCATTTGTGTCCTCAGACCCCTACCCCACTCCTTAGCTCATATAAGCACCATGTTACTCCACTGCCTTTGGAATTTCCATGTCTGTGTGGATTCCCTACATGTATGTTATTAAATTTGATTTTCTCCTGTTAATCTGTCTCATATCAATTTGATTCTTAGTCCAGCTAGAAGGACCTTGAATGGCAGAGGAAATTCTTCCTTCTCAACACAGGCAACTGGGTGTTTAAGGGGTTTTCTGGGGAAGTTGGAAGAGTTTGGGATCTAAGGAAATTTGCCAAAATGATGAGCTTGGATTTTGAGGGTGTGGTAGACTAGGGGCCCAGAGATCCATAAGATCTTCTGGAGGGTCAAGGACAGGGAGTTGGGGATAAAAGTGTTTATAAGAGGGTGGAGAAGGGGAATTTACATTAGATCGTGGACTTTAATTTTTGTTCTATGTCCAATTTTTGTTCTTTTATTAAGAGAGTCCCTAAGGCTACCTTTATATCTACTTTTCTAACTTGAGTTTTTCCATAGGTATTAATAAGACAACTATTTGAAATGAGAGCTCTCAAAAAAAAAAAAAAAAACATTGTTTCTTTTAAATATAGCCAATATAGGGGCACCTGGGTGGCTCAGTCGGTTAAGCGTCTGCCTTCAGCTCAGGTCATGATCCCAGGGTCCTGGGATCGAGCCCCGCATCGGGCTCCCTGCTCGGCGGGAAGCCTGCTTCTCTCTCCCCCCCCCCCCCCCGCTTGTGTTCCCTCTCTTGCTGTGTCTCTCTCTGTCAAAATAAATAAATAAAATCTTTAAAATAAATAAATAAATAAATAAATAAATAAATATAGCCAATTAAAAAAAATCCATCATTAGGCCACTGATGAGCAGGATCTTATATTACTCTTAATAGCAACTCAAACCAATAAGCCTTTTTACAGCTTAATCATGGATGCAAGAGGCACCCCATATGACAGTGCAAAAGACACAAGCCTTATAATCCAAAAAGTTTACTCCCCAAGATAACCAGAAGAAAGAGTTAGGCCCCTATGTAGTTGAAAATGGAGTGCAACCCACATTTCTGTCCAACCAAATTTAGTAACACAAACAGAAGAAAATAACTCTGAAAAGGAACAGAAAACGAGAGCAATCACGGCAAATTTTTACCCAAGTCACTATACCCAAGGGACCAGTTCACCCAAATATTTGCTCCTGATAATCTAAGTTTAGAAAAAGAAAAGGACACTCTCCACTCTTGCTTTCATCAAACCCTGCAGGCAGAGATGGGGGGAGGGGACAGGACTGGTGCAGTAAGAATTCTGACCTTCTGCTGCTTTTGACAGAGGTTCCTGGATGTCTCAGCTATAACAGCTCAGAGTGAGCAGTGCCTAGCCACTGAATGTCCCCTTGTGGTCGCCAACTGTAGGGGCAGAAGAATTTTCCTTTCACTTTTTGAGGTTCTTTGGCTGGTCTAATAATCAAATTGACACAAGGCAAAGTAACCAGAGAAAACCAAAATTATGTATGGAGGGGAGCCTCATAAAGATATGGAGACTCAAAGAGCAGCTGCGTAATAGAGGCTTACATAACACCCGGAGCTAAGGAAAGGGTTGGGAGTCTAGGGATGCAAAGGGGAGGAAGTCCATTCACAAGAAGGTGGAGGAGAGGTTTGGAAGATAAAGGTTGCCCTGTTACGCAGACAAGTTTCTTAGGTAAAAATTTATGTGTGCTAATAACTCTCTTCCTGGTACAGGCCCCTTTCCAATGTACATTTAGTCAGTTGAGGGTGAAGTGAAGAGCTTTTCATGAATCTGCCGGGTTTTCATTGCCTGTAGCTCAAAATAATCCTTTTGCCAAAGAAAAATATTTTGGGGTGGCAAAATTTGCTTCCCTTCATTGCTGAATCCTAGATCTGTGATCAATTGTTTGGTTTAAACCAAATTATTTCCTAGAGGATATAATTTTCACACCTTGAATTCATTTTCAAAGTATTTTTCTGCTTCTTATAGTGCAAAGGAAGGAATGAAAGCAACACAGGAAGCCAGATTTGAGAGGGGAAATTGACACCTCAGTAATCAGAAGGCTTTGTTCCCTAAAGCCCAGTTAAATAGTGTTGAACGATCACTCAGTGCTAACAGAAACAGTTTTCTCTTGCATTGCTCTAAAACAAACTACTAAATAATGTTAGGATATCTTTGAGGCAATAATGTATAATCACTCACAGTTCTTTTGAAGGGAATGCAGTTAAGACAAAAAAGCCCAGAGGCAGAGAGCTTTTAACTACCAGCCATTTGGCAATATTACTTTCCACACTCCCTCCTGCCCTACTCTCCTCCCTCATAACCCTTAGAGTAAATCTTCGTTTCGGATTAAGTGTTGGAGAGAGAGATTGTGAAATTACTTTAAAAAAGTTCTTGTTGTTCTTCATTTGTTCTGTTTTAAAATTTCAGTGTGGTAGAGAGTGTGCTGAAGTTTGAATGACTAGGTCGCATATCCACCTGTTGTGGAAGAGGATTTCAATCCATCAGTTAGAGAACTTCAGTTTCCTCCATAGCAGTGGTTTTGACCCCTAGGGCAGATAAAGATCAGATAAGACAGAAAGCTACCAATTGAGATAGAGATTGAGAGACAGAGAGAGAGAGAGAGAGAGAGAGAGAGAGAGAGGGGGGCAGGCAAGTGGTTTCTCTTGGGGCCAGTATTACTCATATCTCTTCTGCCTATTTTGCAGGTATAGAGAAGAGAGAAAGCTGGGAACAGAGTCTCCAATGGATATATGGGGAATCAGTGTTGTCTTGAGAGACATTGGCCCAGAACGGAATCCCACATGATTGGCAGGCATGGTTCAAGCCAGTGTGGACAATCCTTTGAGTTCCCTCAGATGGAAGTGTCCATGGAGCACTTCTCATCTGGAGTGGCCTACTCAAAGCTTTTCTTTATTCAGTTTTCATGTAGCCCTGCTTCTTTCAGATATTAACAGCCAGGAGATCCGTCTAAAGGTCAAGGTCTAGGTGCTATGTTTCCTCCCCAGGTGGGGGTCCTGTCTCGACCTGGTTCATATGGTAACTCTCCTAGCTTCTCTGTGCTCCAGGGCCTCTGAATTGACGGATTGCTCTTTCTTAATTCTTAGCATCATTTCCTTTTATTTTACTTCTGAAAGTACACTTCAAATATAGACCTTTTAAAAAGCAAATGCCCTCTGTGCTTCTTAAGGGATTTGCAGAGGTATGCTTATATCTTTATGCATCTATATCAAGTTTATCTATTTACCTATCATTTATCAATCTATCATCTATCTCAACTATTTTATAAAGGGAGCTATAACACATTTGGGACCAGCTCTGACAGATGGTCAGTTAATCAAAAAAGTGGCCAAGGTAGGAATACATGAAAAATGAAACATATGTACTTTATTTATTTATTTTAATATTTTATTTTATATTCATTTTTTAAAAAGATTTTATTTACTTTATTTGAGAGAGAAAGAATGAGACAGAGAGAGAGCATGAGAGGGGGAGGGTCAGAGGGAGAAGCAGACTCCCTACTGAGCAGGGACCCCGATACGGTACTCGATCCTGGGACTCCAGGATCATGACCTGAGCTGAAGGCAGTCAGTTAACCAACTGAGCCACCCAGGCACCCCAAAACATATATACTTTAGCAACCTTTTTGTGAAGAGATGGGTCATTTCCACCAGTTGGGAAATTCTGCATGGTTTTTCTTGCACATACTCATAATGCATGGTCTAGAGTTCTAGTTTTTGTTTCTTTCCAGTAAGAGTTTATAGACAATTAAGAAGCAATGAGCAAGTAGAATCATTCCCAGTAAGTGACTCTCAAATGTTGGTGCCTGAACCACTTGGAGGACTTGTTAAAACACAGATTGCTGAGCCCCATCCCAAGTGTTTTGGCTTCAGTAGGTCTGGGATGGGGTCTGAAAATGTGTGTTTCTACCCAGTTTCCAGGTGCCGCTGATGCTGCTGGTCAAGGCATTCCTCTTTCAGAACCACTGTTGTATATTTTCATCGTACATCATAGAAAGTATGTCATATTTTATAGAGAGAAGAAATAATGTTGATAAGTAGGAGAGTGGGGTAATAGAGAGTAGGTTGACAGTGAATATAAATATATACATATTAAATATACTTGGATATACAGTAGTCCATATTCACATGCATTTTCTTCCCCTAGAGCATTCCTACATTGACATACAATGTGGATAATGTGCTATGAATAGTTGACTTTACAAGAGGAGGAAGGAAGTCCTTTAGGAAATGAGATTGTTCCTTAAAAGCCTTCCCCTCCACCCTGAACAAGTTAAGTTCTCAGCGCTTATTTACTTCTGTGTAATTTGGGCATGATTACAAATGCATTATAGGGTCCTCCTGAAGACAAAAAGCGATGCCACATGGTAGTTTTTTTCCTGGTAAGTAGGGGAGGAAGTGGGGGAAACCCGTAAGTACGTATTAGAGAACAACTTTGTTGAGGTCCCCTTTTTCATGTTTTAAAAACAAATACACATTTTTTCCTTTTTCATCAATTATAGATGTGTTTGCTTTTTTTTCTTTTTCTACTTTTCTGTATTTTAATTATAGTGATGATCTTTTAAACCATTAATGACTTTAAAGCTTTTACATATGACAGCTATTAAATATTTTTTTTTGTAGTTTTTAATTTTATTATATTATGGTAGTCACCATACAATACATCATTAGTTTTTGATGTAGTGATCCATGATCCATTGTTTTCATATAATACCCAGTGCTCCATGCAGTACATGCCCTCCTTAATACCCATCACCAGGCTAACCAATCCCCCCTCCCCCCCTCCCCTCTGGAACGCTGTTTGTTTCTCAGGTCCATAGTCTCTCATGGTTCATCTCTCCCTCCAATTCCCCCCCCACCATTTTTCCCTTCCTTCTCCTAATGTCCTCCATGTTATTCCTTATGTTCCACAAATAAGTGAAACCATATGATAATTGACTTTCTCTGCTTGACTTATTTCGCTTAGCATAATCTCCTCCAGTCCCATCCATGTTGATGTAAAAGTTGGGTATTCATCTTTTCTGATGGCTGAGTAATATTCCATTGTATATATGGACCACATCTTCTTTATCCATTCATCTGTTGAAGGGCATCTCAGCTCTTTCCACAGTTTGGCTATTGTGGACATTGCTGCTATGAACATTGGGGTGCATATGGCCCTTCTTTTCACTACATCTGTGTCTTTGGGGTAAATACCCAGTAGTGCAATTGCTGGGTCATAGGGTAGCTCTATTTTTAAATTTTTGAGGAACCTCCACACTGTTTTCCAAAGTGGCTGTACCAACTTGCATTCCCACCAACAGTGTAAGAGGGTTCCCCTTTCTCCACAACCTCTCCAACATTTGTTTTTCTTTCCCTGTCCATTTTGGCCATTCTAACTGGTGTAAGGTGGTATCTCAGTGTGGTTTTGATTTGGATTTCCCTGATGGCTAATGATGATGAACATTTTTTCATGTGTCTGTTAGCCATTTGTATGTCTTCTTCAGAGAAGTGTCTGTTCCTCTCTTCTGCCCACTTTTTGACTTGATTATTTGTTTTTTGGGTGTTGAGTTTGAGAAGTTCTTTATAGATTTTATAGGATACCAGCCCTTTATCTGTAGTGTCATTTGCAAATATCTTCTCCCATTCTGTGGGTTGCCTCTTTGTTTTGTTGACTGTTTCCTTTGCTGTGCAGAAGCTTTTTATCTTGATGAAGTCCCAAAAGTTCATTTTTGCTTTTGTTTCACTAGCTTTTGGAGATGTATCTTGAAAGAAGTTGCTGTGGGCGATGTCAAAGAGGTTACTGCCTATGTTCTCCTCTAGGATTTTGATGGATTCCTGTCTCACATTGAGGTCTTTCATCCACTTTGAGTTTATCTTTGTGAGTGGTGTTAGAGAATGGTCAAGTTTCATTCTTCTGCATGTGGCTGTCCAATTTTCCCAGCACCATTTATTGAAGAGACTGTCTTTTTTCCATTGCATGTTTTTTCCTGCTTTGTCAAAGATTATTTGACCATAGAGTTGAGGGTCCATTTCTAGGCTCTCTATTCTGTTCACTGATCTATGTGTCTGTTTTTGTGCCAGTACCATGCTGTCTTGGTGATCACTGATTTGTAATATAGCTTGAAATCGGGCAATGTGATGCCCCCAGCTTTGTTTTTCTTTTTCAACATCTCCTTGGCGATTCGGGGTCTTTTCTGATTCCATACAAATTTTAGAATTCTTTGTTCCAGCACTTTGAAAAATATCATTGTAATTTTGATCAGGATGGCATTGAAGGTATAGATTGCTCTGGGTAGCATAGACATTTTAACAATGTTTATTCTTCCAATCCATGAGCATGGAATATTTTTCCATCTTTTTGTGTCTTCTTCAATTTCTTTCATGAGTGTTTTGTAGTTCCTAGAGTATAGATCCTTTACCTCTTTGGTTAGGTTTATTTCGAGGTATCTTATGGTTTTTGGTGCTATTGTAAATGGAATCGTTTCTTTGATTTCTCTTTCTACAGTTGCGTTGTTAGTGTATAAGAAAACAACTGATTTCTGTGCATTGATTTTGTATCCTGCCACATTACTGAATTGCTGGATGAGTTCTAGTAATTTGGGGGTGGAGTCTTTTGGGTTTTCCACATAAAGTATCATGTCGTCTGCGAAAAGAGAGAGTTTGACTTCTTCTTTGCCAATTTGAATACCTTTTATTTCTTTTTGTTGTCTGATTGCTGTTGCTAGGACTTCTAGTACTATGTTGAACAACAGTGGTGAGAGTGGGCACCCTTGATGTGTTCCTGATCTTAAGGGAAAGGTTCTCAGCTTTTCCCCATTGAGGATGATATTTGCTGTGGGTTTTTCATAGATGGATTTTATGAGCTTGAGGAATGTTCCCTCTATCCCTATACTTTGGAGAGTTTTAATCAGGAAAGGATGTTGTATTTTGTCAAATGCTTTTTCTGCATCAATTGAGAGGACCATATGGTTCTTCTCCCTCTTCTTATTAATGTGTTCTATCACATTGATTGATTTGCGAATGTTGAACCACCCTTGCATCCCGGGGATAAATCCCACTTGGTCGTGGTGTATTGTTGGATCCTATTAGCTAGGATTTTGTTGAGGATTTTGGAATCCATATTCATCAGGGATATCGGTCTGAAATTCTCCTTTTTGATGGGGTCTTTGCCTGGTTTGGGGATTAAGGTAATGCTGGCCTCACAGAATGAGTTTGAAAGTTTTCCTTCTGTTTCTATTTTTTGAAACAGCTTCAGTAGAATAGGTATTATTTCTTCTTTGAATGTTTGGTAGAATTCCCCAGGGAATCCATCAGGCCCTGGACTCCTGTTTTTTGGGAGGTTTTTGATCACTGCTTCAATCTCGTTACTGGTTATTGGTCTATTCAGGTTGTCCATTTCTTCCTGTTTCAGTCTTGGCAGCTTGTAGGTTTCCAGGAAGGCCTTCATTTCATCCAGATTGCTCAGTTTATTAGCATAATGTTGTTGATAATAATTTCTAATAATTGTTTCTATTTCCTTGGTGTTAGTTGTGATCTCTCCCCTTTCATTCATCATTTTATTAATTTGGGTCCTTTCTCTCTTCTTTTGGATAAGTCTGGCCAGTGGTTTATCAATCTTATTAATTCTTTCAAAGAACCAACTTCTAGTTTCGTTGATCTGATCAACTGTGTTTCTGGTTTCTAATTCATTGATTTCTGCTCTAATTTTAATTATTTCTCTTCTAATGCGTGGCTTAGGCGTCATTTGTTGCTTTTTCTCTAGTTCTTGAAGGTGTAGAGTTAGTTGGTGAATTCGGAATTTTTCTATATTTTTGAGTGAGGCTTGGATGGCTATGTATTTCCCCCTTAGGACCACCTTTGCAATATCTCATAGGTTTTGGACCGATGTGTTTTCATTCTCATTGATTTCCACGAATTGTTTAAGTTCTTCTTTGATTTCTTGGTTGACCCAAACATTCTTGAGCAGAGTGGTCTTTAGCTTCCAGATGTGTTTGCTTTAATACAAAAATATTTTAGACAATTTGACATTCACCATGCTTATCTTTTGATCTCTGCTATGAAGAACAAGTACTATAGTTTGAGAAACTTAGGAAAATGCTTTGTAAGCAGGAAGGCATCACATAGTTTTTTTTATTAATAGGTATTGGGGTTTTGGGGGGAAACCTGTGGGAGATGCATTAGTATATCCACTGACTTGGGTGTCTCATTTACAGATTTCTTAGGCTGAAGTTTGGGTTTTAAACAATCAGACATATGATAAGATTTTTTTGGTTTAGATATTGTCTATAATCTTAAAATTTTACTTATAAATTGAGTTTTGGAGATGTACAAAGGTCAAAACCATTTTAAGAGTGTAATTGACCCATGGATTTATCTCTCTCTCTCTTTTTTTTTTTTTAAAGTAAGCTCTGCACCCAATGTGGGGCTTGAATTCATGAACCTGAGATCAGGAGTCACATGCTCTACCAACTGAGCCAGTCAGGCACCCCTTATTTATCTTTCTCTCTCTCTCTTTTTTAAGCATTTTATTTATTTATTTATTTATTTGAGAGAGAGAGAGAGAGAGTGAGCACGAGAAGGGGGAGGAGCACAGGGAGAAGGAGAAGAGGGGGAAAGAATCTCAAGCAGACTCCTGGCTGAGCGTGGAGCCCAACACAGTGCTCAATCTCAGGACCATGACCTGAGCTGAAACCAAGAGTCAAACGCTTAACCAACTGAGCCACCCAATTTCTCCCCCATTTATCTCTTAATAAAGTAATAAATTAGGGGATAGTGAATGAATATAACAGCTAATGATTTGTTACATCATTACACAATCTCTAGCATAATAAAAATTTTAAATGTGTATCTAATATTCACAGAAAAGTACTGTTTTAATGTCATTTCTAACTAAAACAACTTGAAAACATATATTCCAATTAATGCATGATCCATTTAATAATTATTTCTTGAAGACTTCCTCTGCTAATTCTGAGATAGTCTCCATGAGGGAGGGAGAGATAAATAAGACACAACTCTTGATTCTTGAGAATCTAATGAATTTTTCCATTCTAGCAATTGACCAGAGAGCTGTTGGACTTTTTCCCCCTAAGAGATAACAATCTACTTAAAGCTAATAATCTTAACAGCATGGCTAAAATAACTGGCTGGGAAACTGTGGAGTCAGACAGAGGTCCCTAGGAATATGATGGTGGGAAGGTTTCTTAAATCTTTCTACTTGTCAGTTTTTCAGTCTGTAAAATGGGGATAATTTCCTGTGCAGGGTCTTGTGGGGAGTAAAACAATGTATTTTAAAAACATGAAAACAGTGACCAGCCCTTAGATCTTCCATGTCTGCTTCTTCCTACTTGCTCACTGACTAGCTTGAGTTTGTGAGTTGGTCTGATGCAGGACTTTTGGACACGAGAAGCTGACTGCCTTGTTACAGGCCCAGATCATGGAAGACCAGGGCCTCAGTGAGTTGTGAAAGAAGAATCTCCCGTGGTTGCTCTTGTCCAAAGAGGGCAATAACATCATCCCCATTTATGGTGTCATGTGACGCCCTGTCCATCAGCAAAAGCCAAAAAAGGAAGAAAAAGTTCATCTGCAATTGAATAGAACTTGAAGTTAACTTTATGAATCAACTGGGGGCATACCACAGTTTTACACTGGAAATGGAAATCCAAAGTAAGCTTTTTTTTTCTCATACAGTTTTTACTGTGGGTATTAAAAATTTTTCTGTGTAAGAGAAACAAGAGGACTAAGCCCCATTTCTTTCCTCTTTTAATTTTTGAAAGACTCCAAAAGTAGATGGGTGATAGATATGTACTTTAGGAAGAGTTCACATATAACTTCTGGGGGAATAAACATCAAACTGGAAGTACCAATACTGTATTTAAGACAAATCCATTATGCGTTGATCCCTGAAGACTTCATTCTTAATGTCAAGTCTTCAGGATTGCATAGCCAAATCAAAGATTCATGGATATTTCTTTTTTTTTTTTAAGATTTTTTTTTAATTTCTTTATTTGACAGAGAGATAGCACAAGTAGGCAGACTGGCAGGCAGAGGGAAAGGGAGAAGCAGGCTCTCTGCTGAGCAGGGAGCCCGATGCAGGGCTCGATCCCAGGACCCTGGAATCATGACCTGAGCTGAAGGCAGACGCTTAACCGACTGAGCCACCCAGGCGCCCCAGATTCATGGATATTTCAACTATAGATAATGGTGCAAAAAGGTAACAGCTCACCATCTATTTTGATTGTCATTATAGTTTTTTTTTTTTAACTCTTCAGAGATAAGTTAGAAGCTTTAGGTGTACCTTTATGCTTTTTTTCTTTGATATGTAGAGAGCAATGGGGTTCAGAACACACTATGCTGAAATACAACAGCTTACATGTTGATTATATTAAACCAGAGGAATTTGAGAAACGGCAGGTATAGGAAGGACTCTGACCTCCCCCTTCTTCCCTGAAGCAGGTGGTAAGACCCTAATGTGAGAGGAGCCCTCACACATTATCTGGAGCAAAAGAGCAACTATCTCTGAAGATGGAAGCCCCCCAAGAGGAATATGAAAAAACAGGCCTTGCTAAGTTTCCCCCAGCTTACTACCTTAGCTCAGACCCTTTTGTCTTGTCATATTTTTCCATGAGTTTCCACTCTTCAACAAAACTAGTATAAAAACACATAGGCTTAGCTATTTCTTTGGGTCTTCATTTCCTTACAAAGCCTTCTATGTCGTGTGAATATTACATTAAATAAATTTATATGTTTTTCTCCTGTTACTCTGTCTTTGCCAGTTGACTTTTCAGGGCCAGCGAGGGTCCCTAAGAGGGTTGAGGAAAAGTTTATTCCTCCTCTCCAGTAGGTACGTATACATTGTCTAACAATTTATGTATTAATTCAGCACTTGCTCATTTATGTTATTGGCACCAAAAATCCCACCAAGAAACCATTAAAAATTTACTAACATCTAAAAGTAGAGTAAGTGCCCCAGTGCACATTGTTCATATATTCCTTTCACTTCATCTCTTCCACATTTTGAAAGCCTGATATGCCTAAGAGCAATGGATTTTGACTTACAGCAATTCACACCCAAAGTCCTTTGTCAAGAGTATCCCACATTATTATTTGTGGACCTAAGAGCAGGCACATCACAAATTATATTTCTCAGTCAGTCTCCCCTCTTCTGCCCTGGTATATAAAATCTTTCTTCCCCCCTCCCCCTTCTTTCCCAATTGCCTGACATTTGACCATGGGACTCAGACACAATTCCTGTTCTAAGTCCTTTTTAATCAAACATACAGGATTGGATGTTCTATGAATCTGATTATACTATACAGAATAGAAACAAATTATTTATCAGTTATTAAGTATGGCATTTACCCCTCTCCCCCGCCTTTTTTCTAAAAAGTTTGTTATCAAGGTCTTGATGGGAATATAACATTAAATTACCCTTATGGAAAAATCACATTTGGTTTACCGATTTTTTTCTCTAAGTACGTAATTTATCAATCTACCTCTAGTTAAGAGCTACCCATGTTGGCTGATAATTAACACATTTCTGTTATTTATTGGCAACCGGTATTCAAATGTGGAGCTGAAAAAAAAAATCGCAATATTCTTTTCATGATGATCTGAAATCCTGTAGGTGATGTAGTAAAGCTGGTTATTTGCAAATAAAGAGAAGTTATTTGCCAAATTTAGAGTTTCCCATGTAAGAAATTAATACAGATATCCCAGAATGGATCTCCATATTGATTCTGGCATAAAATTTTTCTGGCATAGCATTGAACCCTACATGTGGATACACATCAATAATGAATCATTAAAATCTAAGGTAAAAACTCAACCCCAGAACACTCATTCTATCAATCAACTTTCTTCCATCTTTTGCTTTTTGGCAAGAAGCATTTTGACAAGCTTTCTAGAAGCAGCAATGTCCTCACATTGGACAAAAACAAGTCATTCTGGTCTGGAGAAGTACCATTAGATTTTTGTCAAATGCAAAACTCACTCCATCATCCCCCAAATGAAACAACAGTGTATCTGGTTCTTTAGTTTTTCTTATGCAGAAAAAAAAAAATGAGTGTACACACACAACAAGCACATCAAAACAAATAGCCTGTCATGGATTTCATGACAAGGAATGACTGAATCTCAAAAGCAATTTCTTTTATTTTCTTCTTCTTTCTTCTTCTCCTTCTTCTCCTTCTTCTTCTTCTTCTTCTTCTTCTTCTTCTTCTTCTTCTTCTTCTTCTTCTTCTTCTTTTTTTTAGATTTATTTAGTTTAGAGAGAGAAAGAGACAGAGCATGAGCCAGAGGAGCAGAGGGAGGGGGAGAGAGAAGTCCAGGCAGACTCCAGGCCGAGTGTGGAGCCCGACACGGGGCTCCATCTCATGACCCTGAGATCATGACCTGAGCGGAAACCAAGAGTTGGTTGCTTAACTGACCGTGCCACCCCAGCACCAAAATCTCAGAAGCAATTTCTAAGATTTGAGTATAGGGCCTACACAAATAATAGCGGTCAAAATTCTTCAAATATAAGATTTATTCTGCATTAGTGAAGCCTGCTCAGATTCAGTTGAAATTGTTCCCACACCATCAGAAAAGGAAGTACTTACGCAAAAAATGGAAATTTCTTATTTTTTTTTTTCCACCTGGAACTGAAATTGTTCACAGGTCACAGCTAAAAGAGAAGAAAACGTGCAGATGGATTCCCCTTTTTTTTAATTTTCTCAGCTGGGCATTGCGCATGTCAATGGAACGTATCTGTACAAACAGCACACTTTTACGTTCAGAAAGTGACATGGCGGAACAAGCTTTTGTAAAACAATACTCCATTTTCTGTGGTTTGGGGTAAAGCCAAGGCAAAATTTAGATTTCTTCTATTTCATAAATGAACTCTATAATAAACAAAACTAAGTCTGTAAAGTGGATGCATAATACAGCCATTGTATGGGATTCAACATGACTGCAAAATATCACATTTGACAAAATTAATGCCGCTGAAAATACTTGCCAGAAGCTCTTATAATTACAAGGAAAGGCAATTGGTAATGAATTCTTTTAACTCTGAATTTCAAATCTTGGGACTGAATGTTGCCCATTATTGGAGTTCAAAGGCAACTATCTCTAGAATTGTTCTTTTAATGCTTGTTGGATGGTTTTAGTTGTTCTTTTCTTGTAGGCGCACAATTGTTGTCTTGATCTTTGTGATAAAAAGCTTTGCTGGATCTTTGTAGTGAACCCAGTTGGCTTGGTAACATGCCTGTAGTGAGAATTCCAAAGTGGGGAAACAAAGGCTCAGAAATTATAGGCTGAGAACTGTTTGTTCAGGACTGTGGGAATCTTACCCTGGCCTGTGGGACCAATGGACTCTCTTCATTAGATCCACATTCACCCATAAACTCCCCAATTCCTTGTCCTTTTATCTTTTCTCAAACTAGAGCTTTAACCACAATAAAAACAAATGTGACAACTTCTTTTATAAATCAATTCCTACCCAATTCCCAGTGTGCTAGAATTCCTCCCCTTCATGTCATAATTCCAAAAGGATGACATTACTTATTCAATGTTACATTCGTTTCCATAATGAGGATGTGTCAAGGGGCAAGACATTACTTAAGATGGGGGAGGGCTGCATTTAGGCCTGTTTGAATGGTGATGAGTTGGCTTTCTCCCTGTCCAGATAGGGTCCTTTTTCCCAAGTTAATTAAATAAGCGAATATAGTCCAGCATGATGATTTTAGACTGCTGAGTCTAAAAGTTCAGTCCAAATTGAAGCATAATCCAGTGCAATTCATTTCACCAAAGAACACCATAAAATGGAAAGAGAAAACAGAGCAATTTCACTTTTTTTTTTTTAATGGGGTGTAAAGGTATTCTTCAACCAACTGACACTATGTCATCTGATTAAGCAATTGTGACTTGGAAATGCCAGGAATTTTCCTTTGTGTGCCTAAATAATGCAAGTTGAATTCAGCAGTGTTCATATAAATACTTTAATTACACTGAAGCTTTATCAGCAGGGAGTCATGGGAAGTATGTGAAACACTGGATAAACATTTTAAAAAGCAAGAACCATTCAAGGTACACAAAAGACAGGACAGTCATAACAACAGCAACAACCACAACAAACTAGGGAAGCCGGTAGCTCAGTACTTTTTATGAGCCTAGGATCCAAATGTTTCTCTTTTCTTTTTATTTCCCACCATTGTTTTGGGTAAAACACCTTTAAAAAGACCCAAGGAAGATGAGGCCTGACAAGACTGACAAAACTGAAGGAACTGAAGGATTCTAAGTAGTGTCTTGTGAGAAGAAGTCAAAAGAAGCCTGAATAATAGTCATTTAGAGAAATTGAATTCGCAGCGTGTTTAGGCTTGGACGTCAGGTCCGAAAACCGAGGCAAGGATAAACATAAATTCCTTTTAGGAAAACTTTAATAAATGTGTTTAAATTGGATAGGATGCCTTCCTGATGTGACATTGCATCCGGACCCATAGCCATAGATCACTCTGTTTTCTACGTGGTCCTCGCTGCCTTCAAAGTTTCCTTCTGAAATTTGTAGCCCCTGAGCATAATGGAATGAAAATTTAATGTGGTGTTAGCTCCAGTGTTACAACTTATACCCATTAATTATTGACCGAGTAATTCACAGCTTCATACAAGGAGGAAAATAAATAATGAGAAGGAAATCACGCCACTTACTTTCAGTGGAACTTCAAGTGTACTTTTCTTTTTTTTGCTCTGAGTGTCTTGGAGCTCAGAAGCCAATCTAAATTTCATCACTGCAAAGTTGATGAATTATCACTGCCATATTTCCCTTTTCCTTTCCTTGGTCTTGTTTTCTGATCTTTTCCTCTGTCTCTCTCTTCTTCTTCTATTTTTTTTTTACCACCATTTCATGATACATAGATTTGTTAAATGCTGCTTTACTTTCTGAAAATAGAAATCTGATAACTATAGACACCAATATAGTAAGGAAAACACACTATATGAAGAAATGTTTAATCACACTTTTCAAGCAATGTTCACGTGGAAGACAGGCAGTGAGGTGAGAAAAGTGTAGGAGAACTGAGAATTTTGTGGATTCTGGGTAATATTGGGGCTGGATTTATCCCATCTGTTTGTTTTGTTTTTGATCAGATGATCTTTGAGCACCAACATTCTGTGACTCAATAAAATGAGTAGCTCTCAATAAACAAACAAAACTTTGTTTTCAGATTCTCTCTTTGAGCATGTGAATTAAAACAAAAAAATTAGGTGCAGACTGTGGCTTAACTCATGGGTCCGCATACTGGCTGATCATCAAAATCCTTGTCAACTTGTAAAGCACAGCTCACATGTGTTGATTCAGAACATTTTGCACTGTGGTCTGGGAATTGTGTTTTTTTTAAAAAAAAATTAACAAAAATCCCCCAGAGGAATCAGATGAATGGCCAACATGATCCAATTGGATTCCCCCAGTTTGGGGTTTTATTGTCATTGCTACAAGGAAATGTTCTCCATTTGGAACCATTTAAACCAGAGACACGGAGCCTATGTTTTCCATAACTATATGCTGCCACAGTTACTTGATAAAAATTTATGACCCCTGGTATAAGCAAATTCTCATTTGATACAGAACTGCACAAGCAAACCTCTTATTTTTATGTCTTCTACTCAGTAACTTTTTCTTCATTTCCCCTGTTTCATATGTAAAAAACACTTATTCTCAGGTTTATCTCCCAGCACACAAAAATCTCAGAAACTTTTTCTCCCTGTCAGCTTAAAAAAACTGGTTCCAACTCTTCCATAGATTCTATAAACTAGTGATATTCTTTCCATTTTCTCCTTTTCTGCTGAACTCAGTCAAAATAATTTTCTCTTGTGTGCGAACAAGGGCCCCTTACAGGCTCAGTAAGAGAACGTCACAAACAACAGGTGGTCTTTCTACGTGCTTCACAGGAGATGATAAAACCATCTTCTGGGAATACTTGTGTGTCTTGACAAGTTTGTGTCTGAATGAGGAAAAGTTTCTGAAGAATAAAAAAATGGCCCGGGTGCGTGTTTTGCAAAGTTATTTCCTATTCTTGCTGGTGGAACAGAAATCCTCTGCTGGCTTCCCTCCTGTCTCCACAGCAACAGCTCTGCTTCAAGCCACCAGAATCTCTCCACAGACTCGGGAGGGCTTTCCTAACTGATCTCCAGTAAATCCTGGCCCCATCTCCCACAGCAGATAATAGAAAATGTATATTGTATCATTCCACTCCCACACTCAAAACCTTTGTGAGGGAAGAAAAATCTCTCCCCCTATCCGTCTTAGGTTCTCCTGCAGGGGCCCCGTAAATCAGATTAGCTAAAGACAGATCAACAAGAGAGAAACAAGCACGTTTATTAACATGTGCATCACGCATGTACACATGGGTGTGCTCAGGGATGAGTAACTCAAAGGCGTGGTTAGAACTTAGGTTTACACACCACCTTAGGCTAAACAAAGGGAAAGGGGTTTTGGGCTTCTGAGATGGGCGAGGCAAGTTATGGGAGGGGACCCGGAAAAGGATGGCAAACAAGTTGCTTAGTAAGGTTTGTTATGCAAATTTAAGTCCATTGATAAGTGCTGTTAAGAGTTTTCCTCTTCATGGTGAGAGAGAGAATTATCATTATGAAGGGAAATTTGCTTTAACGATGTAAGTTTCCACAGGAAAACTCGGTGCTCTGCTTTTAGAACTTTCCCTGGGTCTGCTGGTTCTCAGTGGACTTAAACTCAAAATAACCCATTCGCCAAAAAAGCATATTTGGGGGTAGGGTATTTTAGTATCCTACCCCATACTTTTCACTTGTTTCCTGTAACACTTAAAAGTTCACAGTCTGAAAAAAAAAGTGCACAGTATGTACCGTGGTCTATAAAACATTCCATCATCTAGTCTGCTACTTCTCTTGCTCTTTCCTTTCTTCTGTCCTCACGCTCACTCTGTTCCATCACACTGACCTCCTTGATGGCCCTTTAGACATGAAACCGGCTGCTTCCAGAGTTTTGCATTTGCTTTTCCCTCTACCTAGACAGCTCTTCATCTAGTGATTTGTATAACTTTGACCCTTACTTCCTTCAGGTCTCTGCTGAAATAACTCCATAGTAGTGAAATCTTTTCTTAACCACCCTCTTTAAAATAGTAACTCAGCCCCACTCTCTCTACTTTGTTTTGCTTTATTTTCCTCCATAGCACTAAACATCATGTGACATATATATTACTAACTTGCTGTGTACTTACTCACTTTCTGTCTTTCCCCATTAGAATATAAGTCAAAGGTATTTCTGTTTTGTTAGCTGCATTATCCTCAGCGTAGGTTGGGTAGGTAAGAAGTAATACTTGTTGAATGAATGAATAACAAATCCTAAGTACAGCAGAAGTCTAATCAAGGGTGTTCATTCATTTGTTGAATCAGGAGATTCAACAAATCTGTAAAAAAGAAATGTAAAACTTTAGAATAAGCAAAAGAAATGACTCGATATCCTTTCCATGAAATGTGGAGCCTTTATAGCTTATGCACTTTTTTTTTTACAACTCTGTAAAGCAGAAAGTAACTTGTAGAAAATGGATGGTCATGCAAATAATTCTTAGCTACAGACATGCAAATCAATTTGCAACTGCAAGTTTCAACTTGGCTGTCCCAGTGTGGAAGAAGCCAGTTTTGTATGTATTTGCAGATCTATTTCAATATTCCTAGTCTATCTGTGTGTCTGTTCTTTGGATTCTTTGACAAGTGTTCATTTTATATTTATATGAGAGTCATGATTTCCCCTCTTTCTGTAATTTGTATTTTAACAAATTTGGAAATATGCTGTATGTGTTTGTTTGTTTGTTTTTTTCTTTTTCTTTTTGGCCAACGCATATCTTTGGTGTGATCCTTTTTTAGAGCCAGCCACTTTATGTCCTTGAGTTTGTTTGCTCATCTGTAATGACTAAGTGCAGTAATATCTGGCAAGTCAAAGTTATCCCAGAAAGAAGACATGGAAGAAACAGAAGGAAAGGCCAGGGCAAATAAAAATACGGGAAGATAGTGGACGTAAAACTATTGAAAATAAGGGAAGACATTATCTTAAAAGCAGGCGTTCATTTGTTGATTAGGAGGACCTAGCTACCTTCTTAAGAGGCATCTCAGTTTTCACAAGAGGCCGGGAGGTTTGATGCTGAATGAGAAGTCTCAAAGAAAATCTTCAGCGTTAGGGGCACTTTTTTATGATTGCGAGAATTGATTCAACCACTGGAATCAGTCAAAGAAAGATAGAATCACATCTCGAGAAACTAAAATATAAAAGTAAAAAAAAATGGGCAAAGAAACAATATTTTGTAGGGCAAACGGTTTTCGGTTTGGTGAGTGATGAGAAGCAGACAGATACTGTTTTATACGATGTGCTCTAAAGCTGATGGGGGCAGGTGTGGGTGTGTCTATTCACTAGAATATTGGGGGCACAGTCCAATGAGGCGTCCCACTTTGTCGAGGATTCCCTCTCTGAGATCTGGCATCACAAATGCCTTCACACGGCTGGAATTCATGCAGCTATTGAGGAAATATTAAGAACTCAGAATGTCAAGGGAGAAGAGGATAAGCCCTACATCTGAGGAATCAACCCAATTCCTTGACACTGACCACAGTAATCACTGGTGCTAAATAGATGGAACCAACACCACCAGCCACGAAGGACAGACACCACGAGAAGTCCCAAGGGAACAGCGCAACCCCAAGGACTGGTGGCCACAACAGGGACAATAGATCATAGACGGACAATAGATCCATAATGGCCCTTTGCTCTTCTATTCATTCTCCCCGTAGGTATTTTTTGTTCCTCTCTGGTGAGAAGGAACTGGCTAACATGGGACTCTGGGGTGGGAACAGATTCTTCCCTTGTTGCTTTGAAAAATATTTTTGCTGCTGGTGTAGATGTCATTTCTATGAAGACATCCAGTTGATGAAAGAATCAAGAGGCCAGATAAAATAATTTAAGTATAATTGGCAACCAGGTTCGTATAGCCTGGAAAAAGGGGAAGATGTTTTGTTAATGAAGAACTAGATCAAAGTCTTTGGCAGAAACATACGGCACATTTTCTCAGTATGTTTCTTGACAGAGCCCTTTCGTCTGTAGATTTCTGAGGCTTAAGTTACAAATTCAAGGATTATGTTAAGACCAGGCTTGGTGTTAAAAATGCTCTATCTGAATAACAAATCATTTTCCACATTGTTATTGTAAGTTTTATTTGCTTGGGGGAGGTGATATGAGCCATAGGATTGTGATATGTGCTGATTCCAAGGGCCTGGAGTAAAGAAGGTGGAGAGAGAGAGACTTGAAATGGGTCCAGGTTTATTAGTTATAGTATCAGATTGCTCTTTATCTTGAAACTTATAAATACACATTCAAGGATAAATCCTGTATTAATAAGTTGTTTAGGTCCACATCAGTTGGGTGTTTGGGAATTCCTTCTATATATGCATACTGCATAGTTCATCTATTATGTAATCCTTTGGACAGAATCTCTTAAACCGCGCCAGGACTTAGCTTTGTGTGCTATTCATGTCTAGTTTAGGCACAGATGATAATTCTACCTCCTCCTCTGCTAGATGGTTTAGAAAATGTTAATAGGTGCAAGAATGACAGAGACGATGACCAAGTTTCACACTGAGAAAGAAATAGAAAGCAAATAAAAATCCACCATGCGAAATGCTCTTGAGAGGGTCACCTTTCCGATCCAGCTACAGGACCCAGAAAATACCTACATCAAAGGCAAATTTGTTTACGACTATGGTCCACTGCTTATCTGCACAATTTATTAGTCACATAAAATATTCTGTAATTTTGCACTACAGGGGATTTGACAGATTTGTCCACATATCTTACATAATACTTGGACAGGCTCTGTCTATTTAAATTTAAATCTACATATATTATTTGCCAAGTTTCTGGGTTGGGTATATACAGTGCACTGTATCTACAGACAGACAAACTTAACCTCCACTGATGATCACATTTCTAGGAAATGTGTTCTTTCCATATTTTCTGTGAGTAACCAGAAAAAACAATGTATCGGGAATTTAATTTAGACACATACCAAGGTTCATGTTTTGCTCTCACAAGTGCAGTGTAAATGAATCTCTTCTTTTTTCTTTTGTACAAATGCATATATTTCTACAGAGAATTCCCTCAGCTAATTCATGACACTTGACATTAATCACATATACAGATCAACAAAGACTTTGCTTTCATATAGAAACTAATTTAGAACATATTTCTAAATTACTGCTTGTTATTGCAGTCAGTTTAATTAGCTAGCTAATGACAATATCTGTTCATAAGCAAAATAGTAAAAAATACCAAATTTAGTAATTAGGCCATATAATTCCTTAACAACTCAATTTTATAATGGAAAAGTACAATGCTTTTAGTCATTTTTCTCCAAAAATTCCTCTATATTCAAAATTAGGAATTCCACAGCGTATTCTTCTGACATTTAAAGCTCAAGATGGAGAGGTTGTGTTAGAAAGCGAGGCTCCCTCCTGGATCGTATGTGAAATTACCTGTAAGTCACATTACATCCCAAATCCATTTCCCCTCCAACCATTCTGAGGGTATAACATTTACTCTTTGTCACTAATGTTCTTTTCTGCACGAGACACCAATATGAATTGTAACACAGTGAAACGATTTATCTTTGTTGGGCAAGCTGAACAATTCCATAATTATAGAAAACTATAGAAAATCATGTTTCCCCCTTTATCAACTCAGACACTCAGTGACATTTCAAGGCTAAGACCGAAAAAAAAAAAAAAAGGTGGTGGTGGTGGGGAGATCAGAATCTCTGTGTTTTTGTTTTAAGAATATCATATTAACGAAAATCTATAAACCAAACATTGATAGCATCACAAATGCAAACTGGCATGTGGCGTAACGGGGGGCTATGCAAAAATCCAGCCGGAAAAGCCCTAAAATAGGCTAATTTCATTTCTCCCAGCTGCCTGCCTTTCAATTCTTTATCTCTAGCTATCGGGTTTGAATAAATTTCGTCTCCCATACTACAAGTAATGAGGAGGCAATGACTTATGGAAGCACAGAGACCAAGTTAAGACAGAATTAGAATACAATTTTAATGAGACAGAGCTGGGAGAGTGAAAGTGCTACTCATTTGACAGATTTGGCAAAATATCCAGTATTATTTCAAATGTTCTTTCCTTTCTCCAAAGACACTGTCAAATATTAAAATAAAAATGAAAAAAAATGGGGCTCTGAAGAATTTGTCACGGGGGGAAACTGTTCATGTGATTATAAGCTAAAAACGAATTATGAGAGAAGGAATCTAAGGGCAGGGCAAATGTGACTTAGAATGTAAGCGTGTTAAGTATAAATACTCTTGTGAAAACAAACAATATGCTTTGGTTTCTCTGGAAGAAAGAAAAGCACATTAACATTCCGGCAACATGCGTCTATTTGAAATGAGGTCCAGAAATTGTTGAGGAAATGGAGAGCAGACAAATATTTTCTTTGTTACTACTTACTTGGAAGTCTATAAAATAATGTTATTATATGGCCTGGAAATACAGTGAAAATAAGCTGGTGCGAAAACAAGATAAACTCATGCGTGACGTTCTTTTTCAGAAGGTCGATATCCAACATTCGGTCTGGGAGAAAGAATCCAGGGGACGTGGTGGGGACTGCCCTGGGCTGTGTAGAGGGAAGGGGCTCCTGGCTAGTAAGAGAGGTTTGCACCAAAATGAATGCATTTATTTTCACACTTAAGAGAAAAACAACAACAGCAACAACCACAAAACAAAACATTAGGGTACTTGTTCCATGAAAAACTTGGATGCCTCAAAATAACAAAGACAACTGAAAGAGTTAAGGACTCCACCCCGCCAAAAAAAATGCAGAGGGGTTTCCAAGCATGTTTTCTCACTCAGTTTATGTTAGGGGATGTCCTATCTTCCTCAGAAACCCAGTGCCTTCTCAGCGGGGGAGTCTGGGTCAAATTGAACTGTTCGGTAAGAGTCCTCATACTTTGCATTTTAAATCTATTCCCCAAATGTCCTCCCAAAGGTAAAAAAAATAGTGTTTTTTGGGTTTTTTTTTCCTCCCCCTGCTCCTACCTACTCCATACTGTTTCTGTCTTTCTTTTAGTGATGATTTCCTGTCGGGTTTTCTAGTGCATAAAACATCTGTGATTTGTTGCAGGCATTCAGTATTTATTCGGAGAGCCTCACAGCAGGTGCCACTTACCAAAAAAAAGGCCCCTTGGAGCATGAGCGCGCTGGTGTTATCCCATGACCCGAGGGTCACGCTGCTGGTGCTGTGCAATGTTTAGGAAGGGAAGGCTCCTTCCATCAACAACTGATAAAACAGTGTTTTGTCTGGGAGACGAAACTTTTAATGAAACGATAAGCTAGTGTCTGTGTATCTTTAAAAAAGAATATATGGGTTTTCCAAATTATCTGTACCTATCAAATTCTGATTTGCATCCTATAGTAAGCAAACGACCAAAAAAAGCCAACAAAACAAAAAAACCTGGAGCAATTTTCCAATGCTGATGGATAGTTTCCCTCCGGTGCCCCAAGACTCCCATGCCCCAAACCCACTTCCTTGACTTTGAAGTCTGGGTCCTCTAAAGCTGTGAAATTTCCCGGATGACCAACAATGCTGGGGAAACTCTGTGGTGAGAAAATACATTTGATAG
Organism: Mirounga angustirostris; assembly: GCF_029215605.1. NCBI lineage: Eukaryota > Metazoa > Chordata > Mammalia > Carnivora > Phocidae > Mirounga > Mirounga angustirostris. The sequence continues at coordinate 20,719,334 of NW_026991715.1, forward strand.
CCAGGGGACCCGTAAATGTAGCTTGCTTTTCACACCCAATAACAGGGACCAAAAAAGGGGTGGGTTCCCTTTCCCTATAAATGTCCCCATTCTTTAAACAGCGTGTTAGGAATTCAGCTAAAGGGATTTCATGGAGTTATTAATTACCGTTTGTGGATCTCTCCTGCTTTCCCCTTGTTACTGTTTTCCCAACCCTGATTTTTTTTTTTTTTAAGATTTTATTTATTTATTTGACAGAGAGAGACTAGCGAGAGAGGGAACACAAGCAGGGGGAGGGAGAGAGGGAGAAGCAGGCTTCCCGTGGAGCAGGGAGCCCGATGCGGGGCTCGATCCCAGGACCCTGGGATCATGACCTGAGCCGAAGGCAGATGCTTAACCACTGAGCCACCTAGGCACCCCCCTCAATCCTGATTTTGCAGCATCACCCACTGGAATATCTCAGGTAGCTCTTTGGGCCTAGCTCTCTTCAGTGATATCCCACACTTGACATGCCCTCCTTCCGCAAATCTATTGTGATTTATTGTGCACAGCAGATCCAGGAAATCCAAAGAAAAGTCCAGGCCCATACCAGGAGTTTAAAAACTGCACTCCCAAGTAGAGCCAACAAATCACATTTTGGCACCTTAAAGGTAGTCATTTTTGGGTGACCTGATTAAATTGGTAGAAAAAATTATGTAATATATAAGATAGAATATATGTTATGCATAAAATAGTACAAAATTGGAAGATGAATTTCCTCTTCATGGAAGAAGGTGAAAGAATAAACCTTTAATTGTCTAGCATGCTAGACATTTGCTATCTGCATGGGAAGAGGTAATGCTGTGAGTTTATGCCCATTCAAGATTCTTAAAGAAATTTTGATTCTCAGATAATAGGGTCTTATTCCACAGTCCCACTCTTACCTACCTCCACCCCTGTCTCCTCTACACACACACCTGTTTCCTAATGAAGGACGAGATAAATCTCGTCTCTCTCAAAATGAGAGAATATAAAATACTCTTGATGTGTCATCTGGCCAGGCGGATTTAATGATAAGGCAAAAATTAATATGCTAGATACCATTTAACTCCCTTCAATTTTTAAGAATCTTGTTCACAAAAGGCAGAAGAGGACCTGAGGCAGAGCCTGGGGCTTGGTGAGTCGTGTACACCCTTTTCACACCCAGTGCCCTTGGTTGTAGATACTGATGTGGGAAACAAAGGCAGAAGAAAAATGATTAAATTTCCTTAGACCTACAGCCCATTGGCAAGTCCTTGAAAGGCAGACTGACATTCCTCTAGGGACTCAACTGCCTCGATGTTGATACTTTGCTAAGGGCAAAAGGCAATCTTAGTCCAACCCCCAGGATCCTGTGAGTCTGCGTTAACATATAAAAATTCCTTTGGAAACTTCCTTTATCTCTACTCCTCAAGATACATGTTGGCAATCATCCCCCAAGCGTATCACCCACCGATATACACCTGAAGGGTCTCACGACTAAGGTTTTATTAGACGGTAATAAATGACCTTTTCCCAACAATAGCTAGCCCACTCAAGGTCCTGGAAACCTTGCTTCCAAAATTCCTTAAAGACTTATGCTATCCCTAATCCCCTCCCAATTTGAAAGTATATAATGGGCCACTCCTCATGACCCTGGTGCAGCTCGTTCTGCCCATGGGTCCTGTCCCCGTGCTTTAATAAAACCACCTTTTTGTACCAAAGGCATCTCAAGAATTCTTTCTTGGCTGTCAGCTTCGAACCCTAACGTCTTTCCTACATCAGATACTATATCCCATTCATTCCTTCTCTACCATCTCCTTCCTCCATCTTGGTTTTTAATTTTTTCCTCAGTGAAGTTGTAGGTATACCTCCACTGTGGTGGTCATTCAACACACTATTACCTGTTAGTATTTCCCACTAGACAGTTAGCTTCTTGAGGTCAGGGGCTTGATCTTGTTCATCTGCCTATGTCAAGGATTCCTGTATTGATGGTCAGTTGTTAAAAGGATGAAAACTGACACAGCGGCTAATGTAGATAGTTGCTTAAGAAGGCAAACTTCAGGGCACCTGGGTGGCTGGGTCGGTGAAGTGTTTGACTCTTGATTTTGGCTCAGGTCATGATGTCAGGGTCATGAGATTGAGCCCTGCATCAGGCTCTGCACTCAGTGGGGAGTCTGCTTGAGATTCTGTCTCTCCCTCTCTCTTGCCTCTCCCTCTGGTTGTGCTCTCTCTCTCTAAATAGATAAATAAAATTGTAACTACAACAACAATAACAACAACAACAACAACAACAACAAAAAGGCAGACTTATTCCAGAGACCAGGGACAAAGTCCTAGTGTATGTGAATTATTATGCAGCATGTGAGCAGACAAGAAAAACTAGTTATGCCTCTATTCCTCAATTTTCCTTGTGACTTTTCAAAATGATGCAACAGTGAGATTGGGTGGGACTGAATCAGACTCTGAGCTGGAGTTCCATTTCTAATGATAATAGTAGTATCTGGGCAGAATAGGGCAAATTCCTTAATCTCTCAGACTCAGCTTCTCTCTTTGGAACTACTGGGATAATAGTACCTGCCTAACAGGATTAAATGAATTATCATGTGTGAAGTACCCAGTGCAAGCTCAACAGATCTTATTTTGGTTCTCTTTCACTTTCATCCAAAAGTTTCTTTTCTCTGTTGTACATCTGACATTTAGAAACTTGGCGTTGTTGTCAACGTCGAAGCAAGGACAGTGTCAAGGATCAATAAGCCTTGTTCAGGAATAGTGCTTTTCACAGGTTCCCCAGCCACACATCTCATGGTGAGAGGTTTTTCTGACAGGTGATTTCTGATATTCTCCATGAATCAAAAGTATCCAAGGAGTCAAAGGCATTGATCATCTTTTCTTTCTTTTTGTTTTCCTTGATCTCTGTGGTGGCTTTACCAACATTCTTTACACATGCTTCATATAACTTAAAGCTGGCTTTTGACAGGTACATAATGCATCCCCCCTAGCCCATTTTCCTAGGTCCAGAAGAGAATATTTCTTCTTACTATATCCGAAAAATTAAAAAAAAATTATTGTGGTAAAACCCATGTAATAGGGGTGCTTGGCTGGCTCAGTCAGTTGGGTGTCGACTCTTTTTTTTTTTTTTTTTAAGATTTTATTTATTCATTTGGCAGAGAGAGACACAGTAAAAGAAGGAACACAAGCAGGGGGAGTGGGACACGGAGAAGGAGAAGCAGGCCTCCCGTGGAGCAGGGAGCCTGATGCGGGGTTCGATCCCAGAACCCTGGGACCATGACCTGAGCTGAAGGCAAACGCCCAACGACTGAGTCACCCAGGAGCCCCAGGTGTCTGATTTGATCTCAGCTCAGGTCTCAGTCTCAGGGTCTCAAATTGAGGTCCCACACTTGGCTCCACTTAAAAAAAAAAGAAACATGTAATATAAAATTTACCATCTGAACCATTTTAAGTGTATAGTCCGATAGTTAAGTATATTCACATTGTTGTGTAATGGATCCTCAGTACTTTTTCACTTTGCAAAACTGAAACTCTATACCCATTAAGCAGCAACTCTCCATTTCCCCTCTCTTGATACCTCTGATTATGTTATTAATTGTTGGTTTTGGTCTAGTTTCATATGTGGTTATATAGAAACATGTATCTGGTAATTATTACAGTCTCATTACAAAAGAGTTATTTTTCATTGAAAGAACACCTATGTTCACAAATATGGTATCGAAAATGCTCATTTTCTGCTACACATAACTTTAATAATAATTACACCAATAAATATGGATGTTGAAAGCTCATCCTCACCAGTAAGACGCTAGGTGAGTATGTTTGTGAATCTGGGCTCTGTTTGGGCTGAGAATGGATGATGGTACCATGTGTAAGTATGGTTTTCCTGGAAGATGGTGGTTCTATTGGAGACACCAAATGACACGCTCTTTAGCCACGCAAAGTGATTCTTGAAATACTATCTGGATAATTGAGGTCAAAGCAATTTTTTGGCATCTAATCTACCACCTCTCTGCCTAATTTGGCATATTTAGATTGAGCCTCTATTAGTATCTGAAAAGGCTTATTTTCTTTGAATAAGTGACAACTCAGAACACTAACTGTTAAACAAGTACCACATGACAGCACACAATTTGAAAAAAAGAAGTTAACAACAAGGCAGAAGAATTTTACTTCGAATCGTTGATTCTTATTGTGTATGACCATATTCCAATTCCATTTTCAGACTGATCTGCTAACTGGCCACATTGATTTCAGCCAGAAATGTAAATCCTAATATCATATCTGCGTAGCATTGCCAATTCTCTATTTCCTAAATGGTCATTATATGTTTTCTTTGGTCTTCATTTCCCATGTAAGTCAAACACTTTTTAAACATTAAAAATATTATCTTAAAGAGGTTCCATTACGATCTAGCCCTGAAAATGATAACATTACAAAGAAATACCGTACCATATACTGGGAAAGACTATCAATTCTATTGTATGAGCCTATTTCTTAAAAAAAAAAAAAAACAAAGAAACACTTATAGACTCTTACTGATACATTTTGCCATGATATGCATAATTAAGATGTCCTAAAGTTTAATACTATCCCAGATTTTAAAGCCACAACAGAAAATGGGATTCACTGGTGCGTTTCTTAAACTCAAATCGTTCTGACAAGCTGAGGTCACTGGAGTTCCAACCCCGAAATGTCCCCATCCCTTAGGAGGCTGGGACCTTATTAGTATTTTTGTCAAGAAGGGCTTGTGAGTGACATAGTCTTCCTCCGCGGTGAAATGGAAGGTGGATTCCCCTGCGGTCTGTGAAGGGGATGATCTATCATCCAGAGTCTGTGAGGATCCACGGCCAGCTCCTTCACGGTGTGAACTCCTGATTGAAGCGCCACCTGTGATCCAGGGTTTCAAAGAGACCTTGGAAAAGGCAAAGCCAGACCCCGAGCTCAGAACTGACACAACCAAGCTGAGGACAGAAGCGACAGCACTTCTTTTGGAATGCTCATCACAGCGAATGTCACTGACAAAAAGAGAAGAGTGGGGAGGGAGGGTTTTGTGTGCTATGACCCACAGACCTGAAATCGAATGATCATGCCGCAGAAAGAGGGGTTTTCTTGACCCACCGCACGGAAGACAAGGAATCGGTCATTATAGACAAAATGAATCATTGGAAAAAAGATTTCTTTCTGGAGTTAGCCTCATCAATATAATTGGATTTTATTGGGCTTGTACTATCGTCACAGCATTCTTTGGCCTGATAGGTGGAAGGAGATTCCAGAGAGCCCTAAATCACCCACCAACCATTACCCCGTAGCCCCAAGTCAGAGTTCAAAAGCCTTTGTTAACTAACCAGGAATGAGAGGCAGTCTTTTCTCCCCTGGGAGGATGGCTTGTTTCTTTATTTTTCTTAGCTTCTAAAAGCTTTTAAACACGTTTTCCTCTCTTCTGCTAAGCCCAGTCATGAAGAAAAATGTGTCTCAGGTAGCTTTTGTGGGTTGTTTTGTAGCGAAACTGTTGGTGTGTCCACTGGTGTCCCTTCGAGACTCTCACTCTGAGGAGGAGCCCAGCATCATGACCGCAAGGCTCCGAGCTGACCTACCTGATGGCACCTGAGTTGGATCCTTGAAAATCAGAGATGCCATAATGGTTGACCATGAGAGAGCCATCTGCCCATGCACAGGCTCGCTGTGTCCAGAGGCACTAGATCGGCGTTAGGAAGAGCGTGCCATGCAGTGCCATCCATTAATGGAACAGCGTGCTCCCTCTCTGCCAGAGGACCTTGCGGAGGGCAGCACCCTACCCTCTGCTGTTAAGCACAGTCACGAAGAGATGGCTTCCGGTGGGCTCCATGACAAGGTGGGTTAGACTCCGCTGAACTGCAGACCCAGCTGCACTTGAAAATCTGTCCTGTTACATTGAGTGCAGTCTGGACATTCCTTTTCACCTCCAAAGTCCCTCCCTAGATGCTGGCCAGTCGGTCAGACAGTATTTACTTAGTCACAGAGGCTGAGAAGATAAATTTCCAAACGCTCCGTTGTTTAAATAAAGACAAATAGCAAAGCTGGTGATGTTATAATCGGGGACCTGTCTTCGGGACAATTTTGAACGAGGCAGCATATTATAAACAGTTTGTTGACGCTGGCTGATACTATGTTTCCACATAGGTTAGTTTCTATGGTGAAGAGATTAATGCATATTTTTGCGGACCCACATAGTAATTCTTCTATTGGGTTGGTTTTTTTTTTTTTTCTTTTTTTATGCCACAAACCTTACAGAAAGCTGGGATGTCATCACGTGCATCCCTGCCTCTGAGCCTCTGATGATTCTAGTCATCTTGGAAAGATAGGGCTCTGCCCTCTTGCTTCTGATTTGCTGGCAATAGACCTTCAGCTAACAGTATATCTGCTCAGCTGAAGATGGAGTGCTAATCTAGAGGGACTCGAAATGGCTCTGTCATTTTCTAGATGACAGCTCCTATTTTCCACTGGCTTCTGGCACATGAGGTATCATCCATCTATGTCAAGAAGACACTTGCTTATCTGGTTGCTAGAAATGCTTTTGTTAAAAACACGTAACTGCAGTTCATCAGTCTTGTGAGCAAGTTGTTGATTTTGCTAAACTAAGTTTAAACTCTGCTGTGGTTTTTCGAGATGACATCTATTTTTATTAGATATTGTCATGATTATTTATAGTGTCTTAGAAGCATAGGAGGGTTGACAAAGAGGCAAGTTAATCAGCCAGTTGAGTGGTGTAACACAAAACTTTCAGGACGATGGTTACACATATTAACGTCATTCTTCATTTTTTGGCAATTCTAAATTAACTGGGGTGCCTGGGTGGCTCAGTTGTTAAGTGTCTGCCTTCGGCTCAGGTCATGATCCCAGGGTCCTGGGATCGAGCCCCGTGTCGGGCTCCCTGCTCAGCAGGAAGCCTCCTTCTCCCTCTCCTACTCCCCCTGCTTGTGTTCTCTCTCTTGCTGTCAAATAAATAAAATCTTTAAAAAAAGAAAAAAAAAAAAGAAATTACTTAACTAAGAAAAGAGAGAAATTAAATCGGGAGTATAAAAAAAAACCCAATTTAATGTTAGTAATGTATGTTTCACAACAAATGCTGATAAGCATATAAAAAAATTGTATTATATAAAACCAGTCATGTAATTTTAACTCACGAAATACTATTGAACACCACAGAATAGCATCAGAAAATGTCCTTAATAAACTTGTAGAAATAACATTTTTATTCATACTGGAAAATAATTATTTTGCTGATATGTTTTTCCTTTTGACCAGTCTCCTCATGTCCTTCTGGTTCAGTCCTGACTTGACCACTCAGACCTTGTGTAAACTGTGTCCAATTGGTCCAAACTAGGCTTAACCTTCCAAAAAGCTTCTGATGAGTTCACACCCAGCACAACCAGACACGGGTTCACACCCTTCCATCAGACATTAACTCACAGCCAGTAAGTTTGGGAACAGCGTCTCAGGCAAGGACACGCCACATTGTGTTTACAGGGTGGCACCTGGAAGGTGAAGTCAAGTGCCCTTTCTGGTGGGCCTTTCTCATACCTGCCGTGCCAGTCTGAATGACATCCTCTTTCTCTTCTCTCCCCTCCCTCATGCAAATGCAGACTCATGGCCCTTCCCACCAGCTGCCCTTACTGTGGCCTTACTAATGGGCATGGATGGAGGAGCCAGGGAGAGTCAAGGGACGTCCCTGAGGCAGCTGCCCCCTTTCTCGCAGCCTTCTAAAACTGAGAGGCTCTGACGGTCACCGGAGAAAGGATTGGTAAGAGCTGTTGGCTGACGTGCTGCCCGTCAGAAGCTTCACAGGAGAGCTGAGGCCAAGGAAGGACTGAAGCCAGCGTCACAGAGCTTCCCAGAGATGTTTTCACTGGGCACGGGAAGTCACGAAGGGACTACTATCCCAGCATCCGTTTCCTTCAGCTGTCCCTCGGTCAGACTGAAGAAACAGGACTCTGAAGGGAAGGTAGGGGCCTGACCATTACTATTGGGGAGATAGCTGAGTAACATTAGTCGTGTAAATAAAATCAGAGAGGTGATCACAATGACTAAACAGACTAAGTTACGTGTCAACAGAAGTGATGCTTTTCCTGAAAGGAAGAAGAATGCCAAAAAATGAAAAGAGAGAATATGGAAAAATCTTGGATTTATTTTCTTTATGGGCAAAATGGAAGCATGTTGGAAAGAGATCTGTCTGTCCAAAAGGGCGATTGTATAAATTTTATGACAAGGAATTATATTTCTAAAAAGAAAAAGAAATAGAATTTGATAAAGAGCTTCCAATTAATTATATTGACATCCACGTAGTCATAAATTAAGGGGAAAAAATGTTTGCTACTAACGTAAGTTATTCTTTGAAAAATCTCATTTCAGTTTTTTGAAAATCAAATTTTATGTTGATTATTTTGCAACTTATGAGCACATGTATATGCACATAAATATTTTTTTTTTTAAAAGGTTTTATTTATTTATTTGACAGAGAAAGACACAGCGATAGAGGGAACATAAGCAGGCGGAGTGGGAGAGGGAGAAGCGGGCCTCCCGCCAAGCAGGGAGCCCGATGCGGGGCTCGATCCCAGGACCCTGAGATCATGACCCGAGCTGAAGGCAGACGCTTAACGACTGAGCCACCCAGGCGCCCCTATACACATAAATATTTTTAAAAAATATCAAGTGCCTCTTTTTCTCCCTGAATCTCTAGTTCCTTTAAAAATGGATGAAGTAGGGGTGCCTGGCTGGCCTAGTTGGTAGAACATGTGGCCCTTGATCTCGGGGTTATGAGTTCAAGCCCCACATTGGGTGTGGAACTTACTTAGAAGAAATGGATGAGGGGCGCCTGGGTAACTCAGTTGGTTAAGTGTCTGTCTGACTTGTGATTTCTGCTCAGGTCATGATCTCATGGGTCTTGGGATCAAGCCCTGTGTCGGGGGGGGGGGGTCCGCACTCAGCAGGGAGTCTGCTTGGGAATCTCTCTCTTCCTCTCCCTTTGCCCCTCCTGGCAACTGGGAGTGTGTGTGTGTGTGTGGAAGCGTGTGTGTTTGTGTGTTCTCCCTCTCTCTAAAATAAATAAATAAATCTTAAAAAAATGGATGAAATTATTCATATAAAGTAGAACAAAACCAAATAATATGTATATGAACTTTTGCCCCACTATTTGAATACTATCTTTAAACACTGAGTGCTTTATAGATTTTATACCAATCCTATTTGCCTATTTTTTTTTTCATGTCATTTCTTCAGCTACCTTTACCTATTGGTAAAAAATTTGACAGGTATCCCTTAGATTTTTCAGAGTGGCAGAGGTCAATACTTTCAATTTAAAAACCACCTTGCAATACAAGTCTTTACAAGGGAACAACAACAATGTCTAAACTACACAACGGTAACATCTCAGGTGAAGAAAGAACTTTACTATCTTCAGATGAGGACTAATACCTAGGATACGTCAAAAGCGTTGGAAGTAGTATTACAACTGTATTCCGAGAGAACAGAATCAGAAGAAATGCTACTAATCTGAGGGGAGAAAAGATTTGGGGAAATGAATGATTTCCCAACGGTGAGTTCAGAAGCACTGCTTGCTAAGGCATCTTCGTTTGTTTGTTTTAAGCATCAACATGAGATCATCTCTAGAGACCAGCTTTTGCAGGGGGCTTGACACACGGCTACATGTATAGAGTGTACAGAGAGCAAGACTCAGAGTTGGAAGGGACGTTTCGGAGCTTATGGTTCAGTCTACAGGAAAACAAAACAAAACAAAACAAAACAAAACAACAAAAAACAATGCCCCTCTAGCACAAGCAAGTTGATGAGTTCAAAGCAGAGCTGAATCTATACTGGATCTTCTTACTCTGAGCCACATCCATATCATTGGGACTCGTTATTATTTAGAATAACCTTCTTTTCTTATTCAAATTAAAAAAGATCTTTATTCAAATGAAAAAAAAAAGATCTTTTTAGTCTTATCAAGCAAAATAGCGTGCCTTACAAAGTCTATTAGCTCATTCTTAGAATGCGTTTTCATTATTTTGAGTTCTATTGTATCAAGTAGATAGAGCAAATTAACAAAGTACCTTTGAATGTCAATGCCGTTTGCTAGCCATGTGTCTCACCAGCGCTCTGAAGTGTAATTTTCCTCTCCGTAGGCTGGAGCCATACTTACCTGCCAGAGCTGTGGTGATGATCCCACGCCAGGTGACCTGGCCCAGCCTGGGCCTTGCAGCCAGCACCTCCCTGCCTCAGTGGCTCTGTGGCTGTGTTCCAGTTTATCCCAGAAAGGACGGCACAGCCACTGACATCCAGGAAAGTAATCACAGAACGCCGTTTACTTTAGGAAACTCCCAAGTTCATCTTGTTATATCATCACAGAAGTTAGCAGGACTGGGGATCGCCTCGATACCAAAGAGCTGCATCAGATAGACTCCTTGAGCTCATCCGCCCTGTGATTTTATTTGATTGAGTTCCTATTCCTTTCTCTTCAGATAGGAGGTGTCCTGGTTGGGACGTGTTCTCATCTGTTTCATTTTATATTGTGTCTTCTCTCCGTATCCGGCAGGCACTGAATGCCCATTATGCAGCTGGGAATTTACAGCCCCTCTTCCCAGATGATCTAAATCAGGGCTGTAGCAAGTAACAGAGTTTTGAGAATATATTGTTTAGTGTAAGTTTCACCCTTAGTTGATTTTGTTTCTAGCCAAAACCAGGTATTTAGTTGCCTTTTGGTACACAGCAGCTAGTATTTTAATTATTACTTTAATCAGCAATGCTTTTCTTTTCTTTTTTTTTTATTCTTATGTTAATCCCCATACATTACAACATTAGTTTTAGATGAAGTGTTCCATGATTCATTGTTTGTGCACAACACCCAGTGCTCCATGCAGAATGTGCCCTCCTCAATACCCATCACCAGGCTAACCCATCCTCCCACGCCCCTCCCCTCCAGAACCCTGTTTGTTTTTCAGAGTCCATCGTCTCTCATGGTTCGTCTAGCAATGCTTTTATTTTCATTTCATTTAAGCATGTCTGGGGCAGCTGCCCACCCCCCCATCTTCCAAGGAAAATTCTGATCCCACTACCTCTGCTACATATTGCGAGTCCTCTGTTCTCTACACACACACAACGTTCTGTCCGTAATGGGCCTCTTCCCACCACAGTGGCTACCTATTCCTCTCTGTGCCATTCTTTGCACATTATTTACTTTGTATAATTTTTCCCTCATTTGTATATGCCCAAGATGTATGTGCCTGGGTATGGAAAACTTTCTCCAGGCACGTACCCAGCCCGATTCTCACACTGGCTGAAGACGAAGCATCCTTCCCAATCAGCGCGGGTATAATACAGCACTCGGAATCGACATCAGACCTGGTGTGAGTAGCACACTTCATTGTTATCCCCAATTTACTGTCATCAAATACCCAACTGACCAAACTCACTACTTTACAAAAAGTTACTTCTTGTATCTACTTATTAAGTTGTAGGCAATCCCCATGGAAAATAATAATTTTAACAGGTTTTGATGATTTCCGTGAAATTACATTTGACTGTTGAAAAGTTCTAGTGCGGTTTAGTTTGATCTTGGTGAACATTTTACTGTGGTCAGGAAAAGCTGATTAATGTCTGGATTTTTCTGTAATTTTGCTCTATGGTTTTTGGAAATGCACATTTTTAGTGCGTCTTGAATTACAAGTGTTGTGCATATCTTGATGTCAAGGATTTTATAAACAATCAAGTTGATTTCTTTAAAACATACACAGTAAAGTCCACTGCCTTTTGTCCTTTTTCAGAGTTCACAGATATTTTTATCTACTCAAATACATTTTGGGCATGCTTCAAAAATATGAGAAATCCCAACATAGGAAATGGGAACCAGACACAGAACTGATATTGAACTTTGAAGGACTAACAAATTCATTGCATAATCAACTGTGTGAAATGAGTACAGTGAAATAGAGGCTTAAACTCATCTAACACTAAATAGAAACCCAAACCTCAAACAGAGCCTTAACGACTGTTGAAATTTCCCGAGTAACTTTGCTATATACTATAAGTACAGAAAACAAGTATTTAGGGAATCTGTAATTTGGCTAATTTTTCTTTTGGCTAATAGGCTTTCAACAAACTGGCCTTGAGTAAATTGATTTTTGGTAAATTGGTTTCTGAAAAATAAGCTTTTGGTAAAGGCGTGAACTTGAAAAATTTGACAAATTGGTCATGTGGTCAACTGGCTTTTGGAAATCGATTTTCAGGGAATTAAGTTCTCCCACAATTCCCCAGAAATAAATGACGAATGATACAAGAACAAGATGGCACACGGTAATACCAATTAGGTGTCCAGTAAAACATCAGTGTATTTTTTTTTTTCTTGGCTTGAGGAGTTGTGACTATAGACTGAATTTAAGGACGAAAGCATTAAGTGCCACATCTTCTGAGTTTAAAGAACTACCAGCAATTGTGCCCATTAGAAAGCATAACAAAATCAGAACCGGCCCGACCATGTTTCGCCAACATCCCCTCTTAACCTCCCACATGCCCAGGCTGAGACGCATGTCAGTCGTGATGCCTTTTGGAGAAGTGCAGTTTTGTCGCAGAAAGGCTGTTCCTTCTCCAAAGCTGACGGATGGGGGAGCAGACCTCAAGAGAATTCCTCTTAAAGATTGGCGCTGTACACAAGAAAGGAACACTGGTATTTATGTCCCCTTTGGATGTATTCTTGGCTATTGAACTTGCTGACCCAATCCTGTGCTACTTGATCTAAAGAAGAGGGAATTAGGGGCACCTGGGTAGCTCAGTCCATTGAGTGTCAGCTCATGATCTCAGGGTCTTGAGATGGGGCTTCATGTTGGGCTCCCTGCTCAGTGAGGAGCCTGCTTCTCCCTCTCCCTCTCCCTCTGCCCCTCCCCACCACTAATGTTCTCTCTCTCTCTCTCAAATAAATAAATAAAATCTTAAAAAAAAAAAAAAGAAGAGAGACTTGAAGACAGTGTGGTGGGGAGCTGCAGGGAGGACGAGGCTAAGATTGGTCTGCAGGTTCTCCGTTCCCGGGCTAAGAGAGATGGGTCTTGCACATGCCAGCAGGTCCCGGAGTTGGCGGTGTTATAAAGATGAGACCAGAAATGCCATCCTGATGGGGTTACTGACACACAGGAGCAAAGATGTAGACATACAGGAGAGATGGAGTAAGTACAGCCCTCCCTGGGGCCCCCTAAGCAGACAGGCTGAATCTCACAGAGGACCACTAGTGCCTAGTGTTGGGCTCACAATCTGCTCTCCCTGAGTCCACAGAGAAGAGCAGTTGCAGCTAATCAAAGAGAGGACTACACTCCTGCCCAGCTTAGCAAGGAGATGCTCGTGCCTTTCCCTCGTCCTCCTTCCCACCTCCGCACACTGGATGAATTTGTGAACAAAAGGAAGAACTGGATGCCTCCACATCTGCCACCCCTTCTTCAAACTGTTGGAACCACAGGTTCCATGTAACAGTGAAGAAAGTGAGGTGACCATCTCTGCATGGAGTCTGAGATTGGAGTTGTTCTTTTTCTCAAGATTTTATTTATTTATTTTAGAGAGAGAGAGAGAGCATGTGCGCAAGTTTGGGGACTGGCGGAGGGGGAAGGGGAGGGACCAGGAGACTCTGTGTTGAGCACGGAGCCCCACACAGGGCTCCCTCTCAAGACCCTCAGATCATGACGTGATGATCAAAATCAAGTCAGGTAACCAACTGAGTCACCCAGGTGCCCCTGAGATCGGAGTTTTAAGAATAAACAGACATGAACCTTACATAGAATATGACCACTAAATTTTTTTTTAAAGATTTCTTTATTTATTTTAGTGAGAGACAGAGACAGAGAGAGAGAGAAAGAGAGAGAGCACGCATGGCGGGGGGCGGGGCAGAGGGAGAGGTAGAGAGAGAATCTCAAGCAGGCTCCCAACTGAGTATGGAGCCTGATATGGGGCTCAACTCCATGACCCTGAGATCATGAACAGAGCCGAAACCAAGAGTTGGACTTTCAATGGACTGAGCCACCCATGTTCCCCAAAACGACACTATCTTTTGTAACTAAAATTCAAGAAAATTATAGGAACCTGGTCTAGAAAGGAGATTTTCAATATAGCTCAGCTGGGGGCAGTTACCAGAAAATAATAAAACAATTTCAGGTTTAAACTTCCATGAATTGGACTCCCCAAAAGTCAGATTACAAAAGTCCATGGAACGAATCAGCCAAAAACTGGCAGAACTAGAATTAAAGTGTTTCCAAGGGGATGGAGAAGAGGGACGGTGTTCAAGAGAAATTGAAGGGAAAGGGTTTGCAAGATTGGCGACAGAGTGGATAGGGAAAGCAAGAGCAGAGGATGACGTGTAGGTTTCTGGTTTGGGTGTCTTGTGTCGAAGTTAACCAAGAGACTGGAAACACAGGTGGAAAAGAAGAAAACTTTAGGACTGGAGTTTGCAGTGCCTGTGGAGAATCCTGAAGGAGACAACAAAGAAGAGAGAGGGAATGAGTAATTTTTCTCCCTTTTGACACTTAAGAAATAAGTGTGTGTGTATTATATATATATAAAACAATGTTATTATTTAAAATCATATAGTACAAAGTGGGTATGTAGGTGTTGAAAAGAAATAGTAGGAAGCACTGTTCAGAATGGAATATACCATATCAGGAGAGAGCTTATAAAAGATGTTTCAGTTTTAAACATATTTTTCTACTTTGTTGAAAGTTTCTCTTTCATGATCATTTTCCCCCTCCATTTAAAGATAAGAAATTTATATTGTTTTATTTTAAAAAATTGGTCACACTTTTTTTTCTGTTTGGAAGAATAATACCTATTCATAGTAGAAAAGGTGGAGAATATGGAAGGGAATAAAGATGTTGTTTTCTGTTACACGGATGTTTTATTGTGTGTGTTTGAGTAAAAAACATCACTTTGTATCCAGAATAGACGATTGAAAGCAGGTTCAAAGGAGCTAGGGAAATTGCTGATTTTTGCAGAACATTCCAAGGGTAGAGTAATATGAATTTGTGAGTACGCAGTATGCATGTCCGTGTGTTGGGGTCAGTTACATCAAGTTAACAATGACAGTTTTTGTCTGTCAATATGAAAATAGAAAGTGTGAGTAGTCCTAGATACATGACAGCATATTCTTTTTGTTCAACAGAAACAGATGTTATAATGAAATTGAATCAGAAGTAATCTTGATGGAAATATTTGCACAATGTTACACACTGTGTAATGATGCAAATTCCTTTTCTCTTCTTAGCTGTAACTTCAACCCTTCTGGCGAAATAGGGATGATATCTATCTATCTATCTATCTATCTATCTATCTATCTATCTATCTATCTATCTATCTATCTATCATCTATCATCTATCTATCATCTATCTATCTATCTATCTATCTATCTATCTATCTATCTATCTATCTATCATCTATCGTCTATCTATCTATCTAATCACACACACTTCTAAAGCAATAAATAACTTAAATAAAGAAAGTAAACTTTAAAGATAAAAATCTGGTGTCCCGGATGCTTCCAGTATAAACTATTTTATTCCAGCCAAGTTGTTTCCCTATTCAACCAATTTCTGGAACATAACAATGAAGGTAGAATCAGAAGTCAAGAGCCAACTAAAGTGAAAGTAGCATCTTCAGTCACGAAACTGACTGAGTCTTTTCCTTCTTTCTCATTTGTAAAATTTCCAGGGGAGTTACTATTCTCATCTTGCTCATTTAGGGCCATTTAGACAAATGTGAGCTCTACCTGTAATGTTTTCTCACTCATCATTAAATCATTAATTTTTTTAAGTTTTCAAGTCCTAAGCCCTCATGCTTAGAATTTGGATGTAGTTCAAATCAATTTAATAATATATCAGTCAGGGTTCAGTCAGAGAAGCAGAGTGGTTATGATAAATGAATGTATATGGATTTCTCTTTCCTTCCTTCCTTCCTTCCTTCCTTCCTTCCTTCCTTCCTTCCTTCCTTCCTTCTCCCTCTCTTTCTCTCTCTCTCCTTCCTCTCCCTTCTTTCTCTTTCTTTTTTCTTATCACTAACTTAATGTGTTTGGTTTTACTGTTGCTGTTTAAATATTTAATGCACTTGCAGTGCATTTTGGTGTTAGGAGAAGTGAAGGCAGTGATCCAGACTTAAAATACTAAGTTTTTGGGACCCCTGGGTGGCTCAATTGGTGAAGCGTCTGCCTTCAGCTCAGGTCATGATCCCGGGGTCCTGGGATTGAGCCCCACGTCGGGCTCCCTGCTCCACGGGGAGCCTGCTTCTCCCTCTCACTCTGCCCCTTCCCCTGCTTGTGCTCTCAATCTCTCTCTCAAATAAATAAAACCTTTAAAAAAACTAAGTTATTAAATATTCAGATTTCTATTCCCTCTTCCTCCTAATTTAGGAGTCAGTAGTTTATTTTTATTTTTTAAAAAGATTTATTTATGTATTTTAGAGAGAGAGAGAATGCACACAAGCGGAGGGAGGAGCAGAGGCAGAGGAGAGAGGATCTTAAGCAGGCTCCACTCCCAGCATGGAGCCCAACACAGGGCTTGATCTCATGACCCTGAGATCACGACCAAGAGTTGGATACTTAAGCAACTGTGCCACTCAGGAGGCAGTAGTCTGGAGGGTATCCTGCCCACTGCATTCTGCATCAGCATTCCTGTGGCTCCATAATAATCTGTGACAATCTCTTTCAAAGGCAGTACCATCCTCCATTTCTTTTTATCTGAAAGCGCTCATGGTTATTCATCTTTTCTCCATTTCTTTTCCTTTTTTACCTTTCTTTGATCCGGTTGGTGGAAACAGAGTCTGGGGTGGAGAACTGGCTGCAGAAGGCTTATTAGGGAGTGTATTTATTTTCTAATTAACTCATTTCATGAGTTAATCAGGATCTACTATGCTGCAGCCAGTGTTCTAGGTTTTGGGGATACAACAGTGGACAAATCAGTGTCTCTCTTCCAGGGAACTTTCCTCCCTCTGAGATTGAGAATTGTAAGAATCATGCTATTCAGGAGCTTCTACTTGTTGAGTTTTCTCCTGTCCAATCTGCCTGAGAATGAAAAAAAATAAAATAAAACCAAATCACACCAGACACACAAAACACACAGGGAAACTGAACCAAGAGACTGGAAAATAAAACAACACTAGTGTGTCAATCTTGGATACTTGGTTTCAGCCATAACTTATTAAATCTATTCCTTAACCTATAAGCCACATTTATTTTTTCTATTTCTCCTTAAGAGAGTTTAAGTTGGGTTTTCATTTATACTGTAAAAAATATTTAGTGAGTACCTCTGAATAGACTAGAACTCTATTAGGTGTGGAGGATACAGACAAGAAAAGACATAAGGTCCTGGTTTGATGGATTCTTATAGGGAGGAAGGCAGATAATAAATAAATGATTAATAAAATTTCAGGTAGTAATACGCACTTTGAAAAAATTTAGGAAGTTTAATGGAGTAGAAAATATATGTGTGCATGTGGAAGTGTGTGGAGACAACTTTATTTTAAAATGTCAAAGAAAGTCTCTCTAAGGAATTGACATTTGAGCCGGGATCTGGGTTGTCAAGAAGCCAGCCATGTGAAAATCTGGAGCATGAGTTTCCCAGTGCAAGTACAATGGGAAAATACAAGTACAATGTCTCTGAAACCCACATGTGTTTGTTGTATTCAGGTATCAGAAAGAAGGTCATGATGAACGAGGTTGGTGGGTGAGGCATGATTAACTCATGCAGCGCCTCTTAGAACCTGCTAAGAGTTTGGATTTTATTCTAATTGCTTTATGAACCCATTGATGGTTTTATAGTAGAAGCATAGACTTATCTGCGTTATGTTCCAAAATAATTACTTTGTCACGTGAAAAGTGAGTGACAACGGGACAAGAGGGAAAGCAGCAGGGAAAGCAGGTAAAAGTCTATTAACCTAAGAGAGAGATGTTGCTGGCTTGAACTAGGGTGGTTGTGGGGAAGATAGGGAAGTGGCTGGAATAAGGATATATCCTTAGACAGAGCAAGCAGGACATTCTGATGGTTGGATAGATGAGTGGAGGGTGGGAGATGGAGAGTAGGAGAGGAAAATCAAGGAAGCAATATGGATGTTCCCCAGGTTCTTGGCTTAAGCAACTGGATGAATAAAGGAGGTAGAGAAGATATGGAGAAGAAAAGTTTGGCAGGACTGAGGATGAGGTGGGTGGGTGGATGTCACAATTTTCATATTGGATGTGTAAATTTTGAAATGTTTCTTACCTATCAAAGAGCAGATGTGGAGTGGACTATTGCTGAATTTGCCAGGATGGAGCTTGGGAAAGTCATCTAGGCTGGAGACATAAACATATATTCTATTGGAAGCCACAGGATATGATGAGCTCTTTCCAGGGGTGGGGATATTTCAGAAGAGGGACAAGGGCAGAACCCTCCAATACTCCGACACTTAGAATTCAGGCAGAAAAAGAGGTGTCAGCCGATGAGATAGAAAAGGAATCACTACTAAGATTTAAGAAAGCCCACCGTGATTGTGATATGAAGGAAGTCAAGAGAAGGAACTTTCAGGAGGAAAGAATGTGCTCAGCCAGGTGCACTGAAGACCAGCTCCGAGAGTCCAGGAAGGTGAGGACTGAGAATTGGAACACTGATTTTCTAAGTTGACCTTAAAAAGGGAAGTTCCAATGGACTGGCAGTAAAGTCAGGAGCTTCCTTGGGGTTGGCTGAAGAGAGATGGGGAAATCAGAACCTTGACACAAAGCATGGGCCCTTCTTTGGGAAGAGCAGTGAAGGCTGTTGCCGGAGGGAATCTGGAGTCAAGGCAAGGTCACTTGCAGCCAAGAGTCCTGACAAGTACTGTGTCATTATCCTCATTATACAGATGAGGAAATTGGGGCTTAGGGGGTGTACGTAACCTACTCAATGACACATGGCTAATAGGTGGCGGTATTTCAGCTTAAAGTTAGGGCTTTCTGCTTAAGTCCACACTCTTTCATACTAATAAGTCGGCTGGCTGTTTATACTCTGTGTACAGTATCTAGCATTCATAGGTAACATTATAGTGAAGAGCAATTGCACTATACAATGTATAATTATATTGGTATTATTATTGCTGTTATTATTATTGGCACTTTTACCATGGTGATCATTACATGTGTCATCCACATCAAGTAAAAAAATACCACCAAGTGACACTTGTCTTTTATTTTTATTTATTTATTTATTTTTTAAGATTTTATTTATTTGCAAGACAGACCATGAGATACAGAGAGCATGAGAGGGAGGAGGGTCAGAGGGAGAAGCAGACTCCCTGCCGAGCAGGGAGCCCGATGCGGGACTCGATCCAGGGACTCCAGGATCATGACCTGAGCGGAAAGCAGTCGCTTAACCAACTGAGCCACCCAGGCGCCCGACACTTGTCTTTTAGACCAGATTCTGGAGCACGACAAAGCTGTGAAAAATGTCAAAACTTGGAATTCTTTATTTCATCATCTATTCAGGGCACAAAGGTCAAAAGCAGTCACTGGTCCCCGGGGCACATAAAACAACCTAATTTTTTTCCCCGAGAGTGCTAAAAGCTGGGTGTTTACCTGTTCTCTGGGATTTTATAGTTCCTCATTGTCCATTATTTGATGGTAGAGGTGTACTTCCAGATACGAATTCATAGGACAGTCCTCTTACGAGTGAGTCATTGTGTAGTTATGTGTCAGTTGTGTTCATATTTTGCATTTCCTCATTGATGCCTAAACTTTAAATTCAATGCCCTGTGTACCTGTTTTCTGACATAGGCTTTCTTCCTCTTAACTTGTTAATGTGAATACTTATGACTTTTTCTTTGTACCTTTCCTTCACGTTATCTGCTTGTATGTAGGTGACCTTGAATTTGTCAGATATTTGTCACTTTCGTACAGAGTTCTGACTGAACTGCATGGTCTAACTGCTTTTCGGTATAAGCCGAGCAATGGGCACTAGTAAAGTGAAATCTAATTGCTGCCCTACTGTTGATTCCTTTTGTGATTCTGGATAAATTGCCAGCCTGCCCAACTTCCTTCTACTCTCACTACTGAGCTGGTAATCAACAATCTTCTCTTCCCAGACGATTAGGTTCTGGGTTTTTTGTGATGTCAAATATTTCAATGGTTTGTGCTTTTTTTATTCCAGGGGAGGAGTAGGACTTACTAATCTTACAAGAGTGTTGTGAAAATTAATTAGTTAATGTTCACAAAGTACTTTGAAGATTAAAAGCCCAGCATACACGCTTATTATTGTTTTACGCACACCAAGGGCCTAACTGGGCAAGCGAATGTGTTTCCCAGAGATGAAAGAATTGTGTGACATAGAAAATTGTGGTTTAGCGCTGTAAGGTGGGCAAACAGGTTACTCAGGATGGTGTATGTGGGAATTACGCTCACCAGATCCAGGTGTTCCACCAAAGCCTGGAAGAATGTTAATTGTTACAACTAGTGTTGACTTCCAAAGTATCCCAGACGAGATGAATACTACTTCCTGATGTTGAGTGTAAGGATGGGCCTGATGAGTTTCTCAGGTAGAGATGAAAGAAAGGAGAAAGGTAGCTCCAGGGCCCCGAGGAGCTAATGCTATTGCAGAACGCTCAGAAGCCTACGTAATGATAAGATGGAGGGTGACTGACTGGAATCATGCTTGGTCAAGCTCAATACGCCCAGCAGGTTCCCACTGAGGTCAGAGCCATTAAATAGAATCTGCCAGGCTGCAAATGCATTTTTTTTTTTAAAGATTTTATTTATTTATTCATGAGAGACAGAGAGAGAGAGAGGCAGAGGGAGAAGCAGGCTCCCAAGGAGCAGAGAGCCCAATGCGGGATTCGATCCCAGGACCCTGGGATCATGACCTGAGCCGAAGGCAGACGCTCAACCATCTGAGCCACCCAGGCGCCCATGCAAATGCATTTTTTAATCCCGAACACTGCTGGAAGAGTTGGAATTGGTGTAGTTTTTCTGGAGAAATTGATAATATTTACCCAAAGCATTAAAATGATACATACCCTTGAGCCATCGACTTCCCTCCTAGGAATTTATCTTTAGCAATATTTATCTGCTTACTTCAGTGTTATTAATAATTGCAAAAATTTAAACAATGTAAATGGCCAATAATAGGGGACTGGTAGAAGAAATAATGGTTCCCATATAAAATGAAATGTTATAAAGCCATTAAAATGAGATTCTAGACCATGATTTGTTAACAAGACATTAAGTTAACATATTAAGTTAAGAAATATATTAAGAAAAAGCCAGCTATAAATATAATATATATCAGGATGAAGAATTCTGAAGTATTTTTGTTTTCTTATCGGCTTATTTCTATTTCCCAACTTCTCTATACTAAGAATTTATTACCTTCAAAATTAAAAAAAAAAAAACTTACATAGAAAAAGAAAATATACATTCCCATCAGCATCCATGTGGTAGGAAATACACAAAATAGTATGACAACAAGATTGGATAAAAAACTTCGGAAAAGATCCCAAACAAATATAAAAGGGTTAAGTGAATGAGAGGATAGCTTAGTTTATCTCACAGTTTATCAAGATTCTTTCTGGCCTCAATTTTCTCTGAAGCCTTCAGCCACATGGTTTGTGCTATTGGCCACAATGACCAACTCTTCCTGGGCTTATGGTTACCTCCCAATAAACCTCTCCCTAGTCCATACCCAGCACCCCTCACTTCATGCCCAAGCTGAGGCTTGAGATATTGGGGTTTTACTCTACACCCACTGGAAGTATGAACTAGTAGTATGGGGGAGTCAGTGCCCTGTGGGCAGAACATCTGACGAAGAGAAGACAGGATCCAGTGGGTATTGTCTTCTCCCTTCTTCCCCTGAATATATTGCCCTGAAGTGCAGTAACTAATAATATGCCTCTCAGGAGACTCAAAAGCAAGAATGAGCGATCAACAGCACTCCACGTACAGAGGGAGCCAGTTCGATTAAGCACCCTTAAATTAGGCTCATCCCTTCATCTCTTGTCCATTTCCTTCTTCCCTCACCTCTGTTTCTCTGCATTACACTCCCTAACAACATGGTAGCATGCAAGCTTTTCTTAGGCTCTGTTTTCTGAGCAATGCCGAGCTAAGACACGTTATGTGAGACACATTTACAAAGCAGCACAGGATTTCAAAGGTACTTCCGGCCATTTACTTCATCAGATTTAAAGTCATAATAGCTAGTATTTACTGAATGGTTTCTATGCGGTAGGCACTAGACATTATGTCACTGAATCCCCATAACAGCATTTAGGATTGAGGACACTGTGGTCTACAGAGGTGAAGATGCCTGCCCAAGGTCACAGAGCTGGGAACTGGAAGTCAGGTGTGTTGAACACCAAATTTGATGCCCTTCACACCTCATGGTATGTATAATCTAAAAACAGGTGCTGCAGAAGAATCCTAAGAGATGTTTCCTACCTCAAGGATTATAGTCTGGCTAAGCAGCCACAACTGGGACACGTAAGACATCAGGGAAGAATGAAAGATGGTGTTTAGTAAAATGTTACATTGTGTGACACAGACTGTAATTGCTAGCGAATGCAGAAACAAAGGAGAAATTGAAGAGCCTGGAAAGAGTCCCCGAGGATGTTGCACCAAAGCGATCTTAAAGGGTGCGTGTGATCTGAGAAGATGGAGGGAAGGGAGGAGTAAAGCCAAAGAACCTCAAGGCTGAGCCAACAGGGAGAGGATTAGCGTGGCATGTATGCAGAAGAGAGGAGAAATCCAGAATAAAAGACAAATGTCCTGGGGTGGGATTTAGTACACTTAGTTCCTGAGGAGGCAGATTATTGTGGTTCCTGAAAGCAAGCAGCACAGTTTATGTCTGTCACATAGGGAAAAGGAGCCACTCAATCCTTCCGGACAGGAGAAAGGTATGGTCACGCGGTGGACAGAATGATTTGGTAGGGAAGAAGAATGCAAAGGCAAGGAGGTTTGGCCGTGGTGTTCAGAGTCATGAAATGGTCTAATGTTTTGCTTGGTAGAAATCAGAAATTCAAGTTTATAAATTAAACACACAGGCATGCGCAAGCACACACACATCGGACGCCATCATGCAATGGTATACCATGAGTCTTCCTCTCATGAAAATATGGGTTAGCGTTCTCTAGAGTCATCTATCCCACGAATGCAAGTCCCCATAACAGTAATTTAATTTCAGCTAAGATCATAAAGAAAGAGCATTTATTTAATATTTACTAGTTGTGGGCACTGTGCCAAGGTTCCGACCTGTCATTAATCCCTACATTATCCTCCCGTTTTTACTTGAGGAAACTAATATTGAGAGAGGTTCAAGAACTTGTCCAAGTTTAGTTGCTACTGAACAATAGGAGTCAGAATTCAAATCTGGATCTGTTTGATTCCTTGCCTGCCATCCCCCATCCCCTCACTCTTTTGGGAGTCAGCCCCCCAAAGCCCTTCCCCTGGGAAGGTGTGGGTTTCTTGGGACACAAGAATATCACTTGTTCTTTCTGAGAATCCATGTCAACTAATTAAAATTTAAGAACTTCTTGGTTTATGAGGATCTTAGGAGACTTTGCACCTCTCTAGCTCGCTGACAGATTCCCAAGTTGATTTGGCATTGAGGGAATTTCACTCAGAGCAAATTCTCATCACTCATGGGCTTGTGTAAAACTGAAGAACGAAATGAAATTTGCCGACATACTTATACTGACATACCTGTTCACAGTGAGAAAAGAAGTAAAAGTCCCCACGGGAAGAAAGTTCTAGAAATTCGGAAATGGGAAGTGGTGACATTTTTAAGGAAAGCCACCACCAAGTTTTTCCCAAGAGGGGGAACTCTCTGGGCTAACAAATTGAAGTATAAGCAAAACAAATAAACCTTGGAAATAGAGATTTTTTTCACAGTCAAGGCTATCGAGCTCTCCAGTGAGCATATTTCAGTAGGGTGGGATTTTGTGCTCAGGTAAGCTGGGTGGTAGGCTTCCTGGTGCAATCTGAGGGATTCTGCTGGAGATTTCTCCATCTAACAGAATAGAACTGCACATTCGTAATTGCAGGTGCTTGCAACTTCAGCAATTAGGTATTCCTGTCTGTCTTCACATAAAGGCTTTGGGGCTTTACACGTTACTTATTAAAATGTGAACACCCCTGGGAGGTATAACACCTTGGATCCTTTTCAGATAATATGTTGAAGAAGATTCAATTTAATTCAGTTCACTTGACTTCTGTTTGATTCATTTGAGCCCCTACTAAGCGCAAAGCCCTTTGCTAGATCTTCACGGTGGGAGGAAAGATGAATCAGGTAATTCATCTGAAGACCTGATCTTCAAGAGTTTTGGCTTTGTGGGCTATACACTTGTAATACTCAGCTCTGCTGCTGTAGCCGGGACAGCACCATGTAAATGAAGGTGCCTGTGTTCCCCATTAAAACTTTACTTACCAAAAAGGCTGTGAGCTGGAGGCTGACCTCTGTTCTAAATACTTATAATAGAGCAGAGGATTGACTTATGCTTATCCTCTGGTGAAATAAAACCCCAAGAGGAATTTGTAGGACATTGGACTTGACTGGAAAAAATCCCTGGAATCACTGGAAAATTTTTAAGAGTAAGGATGCCTGGATCCCTTGCCCAGGTCCAGGGATTTAGATGGAATTGGTCTGGGGGTCTGATCTGGGCACTGGGGATTTTCGAAGAGCAACAGTTTGAAAAGCTTCACTGTGGGACAATGCTTGGGAGATGTTGCTAGACGCAAGAAGGCTCCAGCAGGCAATACAGGGCCAGGCGGATGGAGATCTGCAAAGCTGGCTGTGTGCTTCAGTTCTTTGGGAAAAGGACGTTAAACCTGGAAACTTTCCTACCACACTGTAGAACTCAGAAGAAATGTAAGAAACTTGACCATACTTATAGAAAGATAAATAACCGGTGATGTTTAGAACAGTCTGTATCTACCTGAACCTTGAAAATACTGCAGCCCCGACCCCTGCTGCTGGCCTAGATCTGTGATATCTGCATTCAGATGCTATACCTGTATTACTTTTCGAGGGCTGCTATAATAAAGTACCACAAACTGTCGCTTAAAATAACGGAGATGTATTTTCTCAGAGTTCTGGAGTCTGGGAGTCTGAAGTCAAGGTGTCGACAGAGCCTTGCTTTGTCAGAAAGCTCTAGGAGAGATCTATTGCATGCCTTCCTCCTAGCTTCTGGTGGTTACCAGGATTCTTTTGTTTGTTTGGTTTTGTTTTTGGCTCATAGATGTACCACTGTACTCTCAGCCCCAAATCACACAGCATTCTCCTCTCTGTGTGTCTGGCTTGGTGTCCTGCCTTCCCTTCTTGGAAGGACACTGGTCATATTGTATGAAGGGCTTGCGCTGTTCCAGAATGACCTCATTTAACTCATATCTTCCATCTGTAAAGAGCCTATTTCCAAATAAGGTCCCAGTCACTGATGCTCAGTGTTGGGACACTCCCACACGAGCATTTTTGATCCTTGTGTTCGAAGGGCAGAGGTAGTACGGGACAGAGCAGAGGGAATGTTAGACGTGAATCTTCAGGCAGATTTTGTGACTTCTGGGGCTAAGAATCAGGAAAATGACAATCAGGATTTGAAATGGAAAAGGCCTAGAAAATTGAAAGGAGGCAATGTAAGAAGAAGCCAAGTAAATCAATCAATCAATTAAAATGTAATGGGTACATTCTCATGTTAGCAAGCAGTGGGGACTGGAGAAAGAGGCAACTCTAAAACTAAACCTAAAACAACCCTAAAACTCCATCTCTGGCCTCTGCAGTAGCAGTGAAGTAAGTCCTGCTTCTACAGGCCGACATTCTTACGGTGGTGCCTTATCTGTTGGCCAGAGCCTTGGGGGGACCCCAGGCACCCGAGGGGAGGAGTTGTGATTCGGAAGGGTGTTGTCCCTTTCATTTCTGGGAAGGCACGAACATAGCCGGTTCTCATTTTGCCAGTTTGTTGCAAAGAGGGGTGGTTCCTCTGGATAAATCTCCTGCCTCCTTATTTTCTTAATCTAAATGACCAATCAGACATGTCCCTTCAAGCCTGGAGCATACAGAGGACTAAGTGAGAGATTGCAAGTCATGGAAGGAGGCTGGGAGAATGTGCATCTGATACCGGGTGAGACGTTGTGCCTCAGTGTTCTCATCTGTCAACTGGGGATGATAGAACCCATCCCAGACGCTCGCTGTGAGCGGTCATTGAAACAAGATGTAAAGTCCTTAGCACAAGACCGGTAGGTGATCATGTTAATAAAGTATCAGGACAAAAGCTTGGCATTTTGATTTTCCGAAATTCAAAGCCAGGATTAGGACAAGACTGCATTAGGGGAGTAAAGGGGACGGAAACACACTGTAGCATTCCGAGATGACTCCTTAAAGAGATCGGTAGTGCCCAGGATGGACTGAAAGAAAATGCTGCCAACTCAGATGAAATCTCCCTGAAGCCCTGTCCCCATGAGGGCAGGAATGAGGGGGGCCATGGTCCCAGCAGGCGTCCCGCCCGAGATGGCCGAAGTCCAGTTGAGATGCTTACCCAAACGACCGCTTAGAAACAGGAGTCAAGGCAAGTTCCCAGGAGGTAGGGCAGGTGGGAGGAAAATACTGCAGAGGAGCTTCACACCTGCCCCGGATGACCCAGAGTTTGCATTTAGAAAGACGTTTGGTTTGGCACATTAACCTTACTTTGGTGAGGAATACCAGTAAAGCTGAGACAGGCTGGGGCCTTCAGTTTTCCACCGCTGAAAATTTAAACTTAATCCAAGGCTGGTGGAGAGCATCCAAAGGGCAAAGAAAAAAGTCTGTGTTTATTCATTTCCCCCTTTCTTCCTTCTCCCAACTTCTTCAGACGCTCTTGCTCTCTTTGTTACTTTCTTGGGTGTGTATGTCGGTGTGTGCCTGTGTGCCTGTGTGTATGTGTGTATGTGTGCATGCTGGGGAGAGTGTTCTGAGGCCTGTTACTGGACAGAACGGATCAGGATTAGAGACCCTCAGTCAGCAACAAGGCACAGCGTATCTGAAGTGTGAATCACCATCAGGCCCGCTTCTCTCCTCCGCCTCCTCCCCGGCCACCCATCCATGCGGGCAAAACCAGCAGGGTATTCAAAACCAGCAGAGTCAGCAGAATTCTGTGGGTGGAAAGGTGAATTAGCAGGTGCCTGCTTCGAAATGCAGGTGAGCTGTCAGCCCTGAAGCAATCGGGGACAGAAAGCCAAGTTATTGCCAACCTATGATGTGTGTTAATCCTCATTTCCTTTTTCTGTCCTCAACTTGGGAAGCAAACCCAGCCTAATGCGTAGGAGGGGACATAGGGCAAAGGGGACCATTTTGTTTTCTTTGGTTAGGGAGTCTAACTAAAGAGACTATGTCCTTTAGTCTATGTCCTTTAGTCTTCAAAACTATGTCCCATATACACTGTTTTGAATTTGGTCATCTAAGCCTGAAAAGTGACAATTTGCCAGTGAGAAGTAAAGCAAATACAGTCATATAGTCGGTTCAGATCCTAAAATAATTAGGGGGGGTGAGTACCTGCTTTCAGAGCAAATCCCAACTGGGGAAGTACAAGAAGATTACGTCTACTTCTTGCTGGGTGAATTTCCAATTAAAAGCATCGCACAACACTCGTAAAAATGGTCATATTTTGAGATTTCAAATTCTCACATAACATCAAAAAACACACGGTTTCACTATAAATCAATGATAAGAAGGGTGCTTGGAAAGGCAGTGGAGGAAAGAAAAGCAGCAGGGATACAGAAGTCAGAGGTTAAGGAGGGCGGGCGGCAGAACAAGAGGTGTGAGTAAGCCATCTCTTTCTTCAGAGCATGCTTTTGGTTGGCGATGAGAGAAGGCTTCTTAGGAAAATGGCATGGGAATTGGACTTCAAAGATGAGACGCGGCCATTGAAGGGAGGACAGCGATTACAGACAAGGAATAGAGAAA
The DNA here is from genome assembly GCF_029215605.1 of Mirounga angustirostris. NCBI lineage: Eukaryota > Metazoa > Chordata > Mammalia > Carnivora > Phocidae > Mirounga > Mirounga angustirostris. The sequence goes on from NW_026991715.1 coordinate 20,747,237, forward strand.
CAAGAAGGATGCATGGGCTGTATTTTGTAAATTGTCTCTTTTGGATAAAACACGGGCAAAGGCAGACTGCCCCGTCAGTGTTTCTCAATCCTGCCCGGGAGCTCTTGGACCACCCCAGTGACCAGGCCTCCTTACAGGCCAGCTGAATCAGAAACTCCAGAGGTGGGACCCAGGCAACCAGAATTGTTTTTAGCACTCCCCAGGTGGTTCCAACATGCCGGCAAAGTGAAGAACCTGGCTTGCTTGTCTTGCTTGCAAGGTTGGCCTAGGCTGGCATCTGGGATCTTAAATTTTAGGAAGGTTCTGGCATTCCCTAACTGATAAGAGTGGCTCCCTGGGCCTAAACTGTGTCATGCGGTTGATGCTGAACCCCTGCTGTTCTTCTGGAATTTTGTTCCATGCTGGTAGAGGGTGCCTCCATGACCAGCCTCTAGTTAAAACCTTGGGCACTAATTCTAATGAACGGCCCTGGTAGATAACATTTCACCTGCGCTGTTGATTTTGCTTTGTATCCTTTTGCCGGAATAAATCATAGCTGTGACTATATATGGGTCTTGTGAACTGTCCTAGTGAATCATCCAAACTGGCGGTGTTTTGGGGAGCCCATGACATAATAAGAATGAGGAAAATTTAAGACCAGTCTCGTCAGAAAAACCAGGAGATCCTGTCCGAGTACATTTTTAACAGCTGAAGTGGTTCTAGATGCCTTTGTAAGTCAGAGGGGAGAAAGATTTGAATTGAAATTGTTGATCCAAGCCTTCTGATGATAATGGAACCCCAAAGCTGTTGTGTTCTACTTGCTTTAAAGAAATAAAAGGTGAGCACAGTGAAAAGAACGCCTCACACAAATAAAATTTGAAAGAAGCAATCATGGGGGCGCCTGGGTGGCTCAGCTGGTGAAGTGTCTACCTTCGGCTCAGGTCATATTCCTGGGGTTCTGGGATCGAGCCCCGCATTGCGCTCCCTGCTCCGCGGGGAGTTTGCCTCTCCCTCTGCCCCTCCCACTGCTCATGCTCTCTCTCTCAAATAAATAAATAAAACCTTAAAAAAAAAGAGAAAGAAGCAATTGTGGAGTCTTTGTACCTGTGCGGTGAAATGTCAAAACCTCATGTTTTGTGTCCTGCTGGCTCAATATCCCCCTACCCAGGTCATGAGCATCCAGCCCAGGTGATCGGGGGCAGCAGTGTGATAGGGCTGGTCCCTGCCACGGTTCTCCTCTCCGACCTCCCCTGACCATGACGTAGGAAGAGTCAAACGCCCCGAAGCAATCCCCCTGAGCCTTTTCTCGTCTACTTCACCCTGACCCCCAATAAAGGTGCCTGTCCACCTCGCGCTCTCTCGGCTTCCACCTGCTCAGCTGAGATGGTTCCCTCAGTGCGGCTCACATACGGCTCACTCTTGGGGTGCAGTGACTCTCTCTAGCACCTGTGAGTATAGTAAGCTTTGTTTCCCTGTGCCTTTCTTGTGGCCACTCCCGACTGACCAGAGCAATATCACTCAGAGACATTTATTTTTCCACATACGAATTCCAACATGATAAAGGAAGAACATGATCAATTCTGAATGAAGGCTTATGAAGTGAACGTGCATGCTTTACCTGTCTTAGCTCAGGCTGCCAGAGATTGGGTGGTTTACACAACAGAAATGTATTTTTTCACAGTTTTGGAGGCTGGAAGTCCCAGATTAGGTGCTAGCAAGGTTGGGTTCTGATTCTCTTCCTGGTTTGCAGTTGGCTGCATTCTCACTACGCAGTCTCTCTCTTCTTCTTCTTCTCTTGGCCCCAGTTCTATGAGATCCGGGTTCTACCTTATGACCTCACCTAACCTTAATTACCACCTTAAAGGTCTGATCTCCAATATGGTCACTTGAGGGGTTGTTAGGGTTTCAACATACGAATTTTGTTCAGGCACAATTCAGTCCATAGCATTGTCTCTCCTGACAAACCTTCACTTGACCTCCAGCCACCATCTTTCTTCATAAGCATCTTTCTCAAATGAGAGGTTATCACTGTGAGCAACATTTCTTCACCAGGCACCATGCCTCGGACCCTCTGCAGCCTGTTCTCCTCTCTCAAAAGTCCAGTGGGATTTTTCTCCTTCTTTTCTTGGTTTTCATACACTTTATGTTTGTTTTTTCAAGATTTTATTTTATTTCTATTTATTTATTTTTAATGTAAAGATTTTTAGTTACTTACTTGAGGGAGAGAGAGAGACAGAGAGGGAGAGGGAACATGAGCAGGGGAAGGGGCAGAGGGACAAGGAGACTCTCCACTGAGTGGGGAGCCTGATGCAGGGCTCCATCCCAGGACCCCGAGATCATGACCTGAGCCGAAGGCAGACGCTTAACCGACTGAGCCACCCAGGTGCCCCTATTTCTTTATTTTTAAAGATTTTATTTATTTGAAAGAGAGGGAGAAAGAGAGCAGGGGTGGGGGGCCGAGGGGAGGGGCTAAAAGGCAAAGCAGAGAGGGAATCTCAAGCAGACTCTGTGCTGAGTGCAGAGCCCAGTGCAGGGTTGGATCTCACAACCCTGAGGTCATGACCTCAGCTGAAATCAAGAGTTGGATGCTTAATGGACTGAGCTACCCAAGATTTTAAGTAATCTCTATACCCAATGTGGGGCTCGAACCCGCAATCCCAAGGTCAAGAGTTGCATGCTCCACCTGAGCCAGGAGGTGCCCCCAGTTTTTACACACTTTCATTTCTCGGTGTCACCCATACTGTTTTTGGCCCTTCTAAAAATTCCTTCTTCTCATTGTTTTTCAAACTCTGAATTCACACTATCTTGTAACAATCTCTTTGCCCCATTTCTTTCTCTTCCCTACTTTCTAAACACCTCCAGTTTGGAAAATCTCAAAACTACAAAGTTGGAGAGAACAGTATAACAAGCCCTAGAGTAGCCACTTTATCAGATTATGACATTTTTTTTTCATTGATATCTACCATCCCAGGATTGTTTCGAAGCACATTTCAGATTACATATCATTTTGTACATAAATATTTCAGAATATATTTGTTAAATACAAAGATTTATAAAATCACAATCACAATAATTTTCATACCCCCAAATTTTTCCAATTTTTAAATCTCATCAGATATCCAGAATTTCTTGATTGTCTCATGAATATTTTTTTCATCGTTAGCTTGCTCAAATCAGGAACCAAATAAAACCCAAACACGGCAAAGTTGATGTGCCTCTCAAGTGTCTTTTAATTTATAGATACCTCTTTCCTTTCTCTATTCAGTTTTTTCCTTGAAATTTTTTTGTTGAAGGAAGCAGGTTATTCATCCTCTAAAGTTTCTCAGTTTGGAATTTTATTGATTGTAGTACATAGTTATCATCCCCGTAAATTAGTGGCAAGATCTACAGAGTCAATCAGATTCAAGTTCAATTTTTGTTTTCAAAAATATTTTAATTTCAGGGTGTAATGCTCATTGTTGCTTATTTTCCTTGGTCTTCAGAGTAGTTTTTTGCTACATCTCAATCCCCAGAGCTCAGTTCCTCTGCCCATGATCTTTTGGTGTAGTAATCTGTTCCTAAATCTTAGCTATTACTTTTAAAAAGTGATACAGAATATTAGCCCCAAATGATATAGGATGTTAGCTCTGAAAGAAAAGTGAAGCATCTATCAATGTAAGACTCCTGTATTAAAGTTTTCTAATCTAATATTCTGGAAGGTATTTTGTGACTAAAGAGCCCACAGTCAAATAATTTTGAGAAAATCCTTGAGTGAATAAACATAAACCATTTCTTTACAATGTAAATGTACACTGTAAATCTAAAAGAGGGGGTCTGGTAATCAGTGTTTCCTAAACTTACTTGACTATGAAGCTACCCTTCTTAAAATGATGTTTATTAAAGCTTCCCCATAAATAGTGTTCCATGGAACATACTTTGGGAACTCTGGAAAACTGGGTCTCAGTGAAAGCAAGACTAGGGCTCTTTCCTCTGTTTAGAATCTGCTAAGCAGTTACTTTGCCTTGCTTAACTGCTATATACAGAATAGGTCTTAATTTACTTGAAACAAAAAGAGAAGAAGAAGAATCTCCAGCCCTCACCTGAGTTTGAGCCCAGGTTTTCTAGCAGTGTATAGCCTTGCTCCTTGTCTGTCATCAAAACAGAGCAGTGAAATCAGCTTCCTCTCAGCCAGCGGCCCCTTTACATCCCTCTCCCCTTCTTGTGCAGAATGTCCCCTTCTTGTGTAGAATGTCTACTTTTTAGCAATGGACTCCAAGAATAAGGACTATTTCTCAACATGGTAGCCATTGTCTTTCAGTGTATACCACAGATGAGGGCAGAAATCCACTGGTACTTAGAAACATGAAGGAATGCCTTATCGGTAGAATGAAAGATAGTAACTCTTGATTACTTCCCAGAAACACAGTGGGCTCATGTCTGATTGCATTTGGAATCCCCATGGCCCTTCCACCCCCTTAACGTGTCCTACAGTGTTTCCTTCATTCCTTGAGTTAATGTTTATCAAACATGCTTTGGGCTGCACTCTGGGCTCTCCATTTACCTTGAAGATAGGCCGTGGTTCCTCTTCTGGAAGGGCCTCAATGTGGCGAGTGACATCAGTCACCCAAACAGATCGTTATAACCCAGTGTGGGTTACACGGGGAGTTAGGGGAGCAGGATGACAGTTTCATTCTTAATAACCTTGCCGCTCATAAGGCATTTTAAGTTCTCAAGTCTTGGGACAATGTCTCCTGTCTTCTATCCACCCAGCACGGATTGAACTGGGAGTACAGTCAGTATTGACAAAATTCTTACCGGGAAATTCACCTACACCTGTCTTAGAGGAACCACGCATTCTAGCCTTGTGATCTAAATATCTAGCTAATTCTCTCATCTTATTTTTCTTCCTTTGATAGGGAGAAATCATACAGATATAAAGCAGGTGAATACTACAGTGAGGTTTGATGGCATCAAGTTGGAGAGAAACAAAATAACGGTGGTGGCCACCTGCCAAAATGTCCCTCTGTGAACATCAAAGCCAGACACTGTCACACAAGGCCTCTTGCACATCTGGAATCAATTCTTTTTTGTGGTGTGTGTGTGTTTTCTATGCAAGGGAAGTTCTAGATTTAGGAAAGTTGGAGTGAGAAATTTTTAATCTCATCAGGAAAAATTACTCACAGTGAAGAGGTCCTTTTCTCCAGCTGTGGGTCACATGAAATGTTCACAAACGGTCAGTGAATCTTATTGACTTTTATGACTTCAGCAGTCGAGTCATGGAATGTTCTTTAGCTGCCAACAGAAATTACCCTCTAAAGTGAGAGCAAAAACCCCTAACTGGCCAGAGAAGCCCCGGCGATTTTTGTTTCACATAGGGGGAGTAATTTATTATGCCAATCATAGAAGTTTAGCTTTGAATCTGACGCTCAGTGAAAACGTTAACCATTCCAGTGATAGCCAGTAAAAGCATTTTAATTTTATGTTGCATAATTTTTTTTCTCCTGACAGAAACTAAAAGATTTAAAATTTCTCCTCACTAGTATCTCTACAAGACTGTAAGCCTTCTGCAGGCTTCAATATAGAGAGTTATATTTGCACACACATGCATATCTTCACTTACCCCTGCTCACCTAGCCCCAAATCGGATTTATGTGTATACAACCACTTACACACTATGCCCAAAGGATTCTTTTTAAGAACAGAAATGGGTCCTACATGATTGCATTGAGCAGGGAAATGCTAAGTGGGTGTTTTAGGTCTTTGCTGTTGAGAACATAGATCTATTTTAAAGGTAACTTAGTTAAAAGGAACAAAACTTCTTCTAACTTTCCAGTGGGGGGAGAACAGGGTCTTTAATGATAGGTTGACTCTTTGGACTGGTGTTCCATGGACGGAATAATAAATGGAGATGATAGTCAGAATATTCTGAGCTTACTCCATGGAATAAGCCATTCGTTATCTATCATTTCTGAGACAGATATAATTTTACCTGTCCTTCTGTCTCATCTTTTTAATTGATTGATTGATTGATTGATTAGAGAGATGGAGCTGGAGCGGAGGAGCAGAGGGAGAAGGAGAAGGAGAATCCCAAGCAGACTCCACAGGAGTGAGGAGCCTGATGAGGGCCTCCATCTCACAACCCTGAGATCAGGACCTGAGCCAAAATCAAGATCGGACGCTTAACAGAATAAGCCACCCAGGCGCCCCTGTCTCACCGCTTTATCCTGCAGATTCTGTACTCGCTACTATGTTTCTTTTTCTTAGCCACAAATGGGCTTAAACCACATTATTATTATTTTTTGTTGTTCTTTTCTTTTTTCAATGATACATATTTTTAGTAGGTCAGTAATAACAATTGAAAATAATAGTATTTTTGGGGGGGATAAAGTATACTACTTGGACACACACTATCTCGCAACTGAGCTTCGCTATCAGCTTGCGAGAAAAGCTGGGGAGGTAGCACTATCCCTGCTTGGCACATGAAGAAACCGAGGCTTAGCGATCCTCAGTGAATCTCCTAAGGTCTCACCACCGGGACCAAGAACTGGTCAGTCTTAATCGTCATTGTCATGTTTCAGATGCTCTTTCCACCATCTCTCATTGTTTTCACTGGGCACTCGGCATGCAGACACGCAGCGTACGTGATTGGTGTGTTTGGAATATTGGAGCGAACTTACTTAAAGCCAACAGGATAATCAGTCAGGACTGACCCAAATAGACATAGCTCTCTACCCACAGGAACAAGCAGGTTGGAACGCGGGCAGGGAGCCCAGAATGTGTCTCCTCACAGGAAGACGGACAGGAATCTCTCTGGAGACTGGCCAGGAGGCCAGAAGGTCTCCCAGAGGGTCAAGAAGCCTGCCAGGAAGGATCTATAATGCTTCCACTTTAGGTTTAAAATACATTATGGCCACAGCAGGCATATCTTGTACTCTCTACACGCCGTCGCCAGAAATGCACATATATCGGCTCCCATGTAGATAGACAGTATCTCGCCATGAAGGGTGAATCTACAGGCAGTTTTCTAGCTCTAACTTTCAGTCAAACCAATCAACGTAAGCCAGTCAGCAGTGTATGTGGGATGACAGATACTTCCAGATCTTTGCTGATTGTCCTAGGCAGGTAATGAGTTTGGGCATAAGGCAGGGCTGGACTGCTTTGCCACCGCACGCTCAGATTTTCCCCACAGCTGACTAGGGCAGAAGCTGCTAACTGCCTACCCAACATCCACCCTGCCTTCCTCCTTTAGTCATGGACCCCTGGTTTTATAGAGGGCACCCAGGGCACAATGAAAAAACCATGTTCCACACTCCACCTTGTAGCCAGGAGTGGCTGTGTGGGTATGTTTTGGTCAAGGAAAGGTTAGCAAAAGTAATCTGTGGGACTGTGGGGACCTTTCCTTAAAAGGCGGGGATTTGACCTGCCTTCTTGCTGCCTGGAATGTGGGTGTGATAGCTGGAGTTCCAGAAGCTACCCTGAAACCTGAGGACAAGGGCAACATTCTAGGAACCGAAGAGTGAAGGACAGTAAGGAGTCTCAGTCTCTGAAAACTCTGAGGAGCGGCCATGACAGCCCTGGACTCTGACTTCCAGACTTATTTTATGCGGGAGAGACATAAGCTTCTGCTTGGATGAAGCCACGATTATTTGAATGTTCTGTTGCACTGCAGTGGGACCTTCTGCCAAGTGACACATGGACGGGCACATGGTGACAGAGGGGATCTAAAAACATGGGGAAAAAAAAAAGGAGGTGAAAATGATTTTAAAAATAAAAAGGAAGGGACGCCTGGGTGGCTCAGTTGGTTAAGCATCTGCCTTCGGCTCAGGGTCCTGGGATCGAGCCCCGCATCGGGCTCCCTGCTCAGCGGGGAGTCTGTTTCTCCCCCTGCAGCTCCCCCTGCTTGTGCTCGCTCTCTCTCAGACAAATAAATAAATAAAATATTTAAAAAAATTTAAAAAAGTAAAAAGGAAGAGGAGATAATTTGAGGTAGTTTACCAACAAAAGAGAATAAGCAAATCGTGTAATTGGACAATATTTAATTCTGTTGTTTTCCCGTTCTTTCTACTCCTACCCTTTGCCCTTTAAACACCACCGTCCTGATGACAGGAATGGTGCACAGAATAAAGTGTCAAATTACCAGCTTCTAAAGGTTTATGTAGACTTTTAAGAGTCTATAGAAGAGACAATAATATATATTTTTAAATTAGTCAACTTTTTATTAAGGAGAGTTTACAACTTACTCCACAGCAGGCATAATATTATAGTAAGCCCCAGGTACTCATCACTCAGTCCCAACAACCACGAGTCCATGGCTAACGTTCTTCCATCCAGAGCTCCTTCTTCTTCTTTCTCATCACTTTTTAAAATAAACTGTAAATTTTGGAATAATTTTAAGTTTTCAGAAAACTTGCAAAGATGGCACTGAGAATTTCCCCATATACCTTCACCCACTTTTCCTTCTTAAATATCTTACACTACGATAGTGCAATTGTGAAAATGAAAAATTAATATTGGTATATAACTATTAATTAAATTTAGACTTTATTCTGATTTCACGTGTTTTTTTTTTTTCCCCCAGTAGTTTTCCTTTTTCTCTTCCAGATTCCAATCCAGGATACCATGCTATATTTAGCATATCCTAGGCTTTACATAGTTCACCTGTAAATGTTTTAGTACACATCCCTAAAAGACAAAGACTCTTTAATGTACACCTCCAAAATATCAACTCGTTAATATCATTGACATCAAATCAAACACTTTCTTGTAAATGTCATGTCCTTTTTATGGACTCTTTTTTCCTAATCCTGGATCCAAACATGACCCAAATATTAGGATTGGTTTAGAGACTTTAAAGCTTTTTGTTCTATAGATTTCTTCTTCTTTTCTCTCTCCTTTTTCCTTTGTAATTTATTTGTTGAGGAAACGGGCTTGTCTTTCTGTCCTTCCACCCGGATTTTGCTGATTCCATCCTGGAGGAGTAAATTTCCATGTTCCTCTATCCTCTGCATCCTGTAAATTGGCACTAGAGCTTGATCAGATTCATTCTTTTATTCATGC